>NC_035434.2:69345675-69995036 GCF_002127325.2 Helianthus annuus | reverse complement strand
CTTGTCCGACTTTCATCCTTGTAAGAGTGGTGTCTGAGTTTTTGAATCATAAATAAAGTCCGATGTTTATGTATATAAATAACATGCTTGCCTGAGTTTTATATATTACTCATGAGGTCCGACCTTTAACCCTAGGAAAGGTCCGATTTTCTTAAACATGATTGTGGTCCGAGCTTGATTAATGTAGTAAGGGTCCGACCTTTATGTTTGGAGGTTTGTCCGAATTTTTAGAAGATAAAGGATCAGGTCCGACTTTTGTAAAAGAAAGGGAGGTCCGAGTTTCATGACATGTCCGACTTTTAACCCTAGAGAAGGGGGGTCCGAGTTTTAAGTATTGCTGGTCCGAGGTTGTGTCTAGGGACCTTTGGTCCGAATTTTTGAACAGGGAAACCCCCCCCCCTTCACTTCTTGTCCGAGTTTTATAAAGGGCAAGGCCTGTGTGATGATTACTTTGAAACAATGAGTTGTATGTGGCATATATCCGAAGTTTGAATGATGTTTATCGTGTCCGAATTTCATAAGTGTGATGTGTTGTCTGAGTTAGTTTGTTATGCTAGTTCGACTCTCATGCCTAATAACCTAGACTGAACTTGATGCTTAGTGAAAGATCCGACTTTTGTGGATGAGCTGTCAGTATTGTTGATTGAATATGTGGCTTGAATTATAGTGATGTTACATGCTCTGAGTTCTGATAACACTTGAAGAGACAGAATGTATTAGAATGCCAAGACTTGAATCCTGTATGATTATATGTGGTTATATGATAATGTACGTTACTGGGTGATGTTGTATGCATGAAAGATCTTTATTATGGCATTCTGTACACGATAATCACACAAAACACAGTTGCTTGAATATCAATGACTTGCAAACCCTAATTTGATGCAAACACTTACATCGTATCATGTACAACCTATCCTAGGTCGTGTGTAACGGACTTAGACATTTGATAAACCCTAGAGCATAGCATACCGAGCAAACCAAGGTGAGTTCACACACTCTAACCAAGGCATGGGATTCCCGGGTTGAGGGAATGGGATTGAAGGGTTAAAGTTAGATCGATTCGTACTTACACTATTACTAGACTATCTACCATCGTCCTCGGTTGTGCAGGACACATACTTATACTACTCACTGTCCTCGGTTGTGCAGGACACATACTTATACTACTCACTGTCCTAGGTTGTGCAGGACACATACTTATGCTACTCATTGTCGTCGGTTGTGCAGGACACATACTTACAATATACGTATACTTATACTTACTACTATCCTCGGTTGTGAAGGATACTTACGTAATGCCTACGTAAAACTTGTACGTACTACTGTTCTCAGTTGTGAAGAACACTTATGGTTACGCATAGTCTAGTGGATAAATAACATGGGAAGCCCCCACCAATAGAAACCAAAATCGGCCCAGTAGAGCCACCTCTCATGAACTTACTATTACGCATTTACTTTCTGTGAACTCGCTCAACTAGTTGTTGATCGTCTGTTACATGCCTTGCAGGTCGTTAGATACATGGAGCTTGCACAGGGAGGAGCTGGTCGTTGTGGGCTTGGATCGTGATTGTTTGTTGAACACTTTATGACATTACATATTTATTTATATTGGGTTTTACTTATACGCTTCCGCTAAACAGTGATAACTTACTTATGTTTTGGAAACACCTTTCATATGGATTTGGTTTGGTTTAATTGCTATTACTTTAACTATATACATTGTTCTATATGATTGGTGGCTTGATCCTGGTCAGTCACGCTCCCAAGCGGTGATGCTCCGCACGTGGATTTTGGGGGTGTGACATCTTCGTTCCAAGTGAGAAGCGGATTATTGAAGCTACAAATGTTGAATGTAAAGGTTATACAATGCTGCCACAAAATCCAGGAGATTCATGGCTATATCATTATGACAAGTTGTGGGATTCATTTGACATGGAAGAACAAGAGGAAGAAGAAGATTTCTTTGACAAGTTGGATATTTTGCGTGAGTATGAGTCACAGCAAAGGTTCCCAGCTGAGTATTCAAGGCGACCACGGGAAACTTCAAATGATGATGAAGCAGGTCCGAGTAATGCTGGTGAACATGATGATGTCCAACAGAATTGATGTTGCTCAAGATAATCAGACGGTTGAGAATGATAATCAAGAATCTGAGAAACATGCCGATATTTGATCGAGTAGATTCAGATTCTGAGGGGGAGCACATTCAGGATTCAAGTCAAACAAACCAAATTGGTGAACAAGGTGCAAATCAAAATGTTACTAATCTGGAAGCGATGTGGATGTTCCTAGCGATGTAATGCCGCGAACTCTTTCATACCATCCAGAGGAGTTGATCATAGGAGAATTGCAATCAAGGCGTTCGCACGAGACGTCAATTGACCAGGGCCTTACATGTTTTTACTCTACAGTAGCACCTTTACAAACTGAATTTTCATTGAGTTGTTTTATTTTCACAGATCGAACCAAGAACTTACAAAGAGGCGCTTACTGAAGACTCTTGGGTCATTGCGATGCAAGAAGAGTTAAGTCAGTTTGAAAAGTTGGTGTGTGGAAGCTAGTAGATTTGCCGGATGGTCACAGGAAAATCAATACGAAATGGGTATTTAAGTGTAAAAGAGACAACAGAGGAGTTATTGTACGGAACAAAGCTCGACTCGTTGTTCAGGGCTTTAGTCAACAGGAGGGGATTGATTTTACTGAAGTCTATGCTCCTGTGGCACGACTAGAGGCTATCAGAATTTTCCTTGCATTTGCGTCTTGGAAGAACTTCAAAGTATATCAGGCTAGATGTAAAATCGGCGTTTCTTTATGGGAATGTCAAAGAGGAGGTATATGTCGGTCAGCCGCCGTTTACCGATCCAATCCACAAAAACAAGGGTCTACTTATTGGACAAAGCACTGTATGCTTTACACCAGGCCCAGAGAGCTTTGGTACGAGACTTTGTCTCAACACTTACTAGCCAACAGCTTCATACGTGGAAAAGTGGATGCCACTCTCTTCACTAAAGAGGTCGACGGACATCTTCCGATAGTTTCAGATTTATGTGGACGATATAATCTTTGGGTCGACGAATGAGAATCTATGCAAAGATTTCGAACAGGTGATGAAGCAAAAATTCAAAATGTCATCAATGGGGGAGATGAAATTTTTCTGGGACTTCAAGTTGAACAATTACCTGAGGGAATTTTCATTCACCAGACGAAGTACGTGCATGATATTCTAGAGAAATTTGGAATGTCAAGTTTCTACTCCAGTTGCTACCCCTCTTGCAACAAATCATGGGATTCACCCAGATCTCACCGGAGACAGGGCTGATGAAACGCTTTATCGATCCATGATAGGTTCTTTGATGTACCTAACTGCTTCACGTCCTGATATCATGTACCCAACGTGCGTCGCAGCAAGATATCAATCTAACCCAAGAGCTTCGCATATGATTATTGTGAAGAGGATATTACGCTACCTGAAAGGAACTCCTTCATTGGTGTTGTGGTATCCTAGAACAGGCGATTTTACGCTCGAAGGGTATTCCGATTCGGATTTCGGATGCTGCAAAGTTAATTCAAAATCAACAACTGCAGGATGCCAGTTCTTTGGACCTAGATTGGTTACCTGGCAGTGTAAGAAACAAACGTCTGTGGCACTATCTACATGTGAAGTGGAGTACGTTTCTGCTAGCAGTTGCTGCTCTCAGATCCTGTGGATACAGCAACAGATGCGAGACTACGGTTTGCAGTTTCTTAACACACCTCTTTTTGTTGATAATGAGGCTGCAATAAATATAACTAAGAATCCAGTATATCACGCTAAAACTATGCATATAGAAATTCATCATCACTTTTTTCGCGATTGTTTCGAGAAAAAGTTGATACGAATTGAGAAAATCCACACTAACGAACAGAAAGCTGATTTACATACCAAAGCTTTTGATAAAGCACGGTTTAAATATCTGTTAAAACTGAATGGTATGAAGCTTCTCTCGGTGTCGGATGGCATTATTGGCGTTGATGAGAGTACTGTTGCGGATGAAGATGAGAAACAATCTGCAATGGTTTGTCGATTTTTTTACTTGTTTTGGTATTTAGGGGGCGTTGATGAGAGTACTTTTTTTTTATTCGAATTGAATTTCATTCATACTTGTAAAGTTACATCAAAACAGAAGGTAGACGGGGCAAAAATACAAAAACATGAAAATTTTCAAAATTCAAAAACAACAGAAAATTGAAAAAGAGCTTGTGTAAAAAGGGAAAATGATAGTACATCGGCTAGACAAGTTATAGTATGCTAAAGGATTGTAAAGATTAAATGAGTTAAACAGTCTCGCTGATGATGTGTCGATAGGTTTTAGCATATTTAGTAGATTTATTCGGGATATAAACCTAAAATTTCAAACTTGTGTAATTCGTGGGGAACACTACTTGGATATATAGGTAACCCCTGAAATCTCGTTTGAAGGGTCCCTTATTCTGAGATACTAGGTCTTTATACTCAGTGATATCTGAGGTATTATTCCGGGACTTCTGCTGAATGGAAGTTCTGACCTAGTCCCCGAATAATACTTTCCGCATTGCTTGAAATATAGCACCACGCTCAGCATAAAAACGATGAAACATTGCAAAATGCTAATCGTGTGCTGTTGTAACTAAAAGATCCTCTAAAGGGGACACACCAAAAATTCGAAGCCGTCATCTCTCTGCGTATACAGAAGTATCGACCTGAGCTCTCACGGCCCTCGCAACTTAACCCCTAACAGATATCAGCTGTGGTATACTCACCTGTAAGACTGAATATTTGGTATTCTGGATACGGGAGTATATTCAAGAGGTGGGACACATGAATGAGCTAAGTTCATAAGACATCTAAATCGTATCCTGAGTAGATTGAAAGTTGTGTGAGAATTTAAGGTGGATCAGTATATCGACAATCGACGTGAATTGTTTAAGTCTGAGTATGAAATGAAGCTTAACGGTACTTGTAATTTTTCTGAAAAGCTGATATGATTCCCTGACACGCTCACCAAAAATAAGTTTGTATATAGTTTAATTTCTTTAATTTCTGCAATTTAAGTTTCTGTATTTCATTTCTTAGTTTAGAACACTTTATTAAAATCCAAAAAGATTTTATTTCTGCTTTATTTTTGATAAACCAAAGGGGAGAGTTAATCGTTGGATTCTCGAAGGTTGAAGCAGATGCAGGAAAAGTTCTGAGCTGAAGAATGAGGAGAGCTTATCTTATTGGAGTTTGGGTTGCTGAAGAAGTTAAAACAAGTTCATTAATTTGATGCTTGTTATATTTTCAGAAAATGTTTGAAAATGTTCAACAAAATCAGTCTGCATTGTCAAAAGATCAACCAAGGTCATTAAGTTGGACTTGGTAGATTAATTGAGTAATCAGGGTCATTAACTTGGACCTGAATACTTGAGTGGATTTCTAGAACTGATAAACTGTATGTTTGTTTTTGTGAAAAGATAGAGTGTAATGTTATTGTTTGAGACACAGGTTTTGGACTTCATCATTCCCACGGGAGTAAATTGTCAAACATTGAATCAGATCAAGATATCAGATTCCAGCATACTGAGAGGGGGAGTCTGTGAAAGGGAGAGTCTGGATCAACAGTCAAAAGAAAGTTTGAAGATAAAGCCAGGAAGTGATCCTGAACCTGTGAAGATAGAGTTTTTACGATGAAAAGACAGAGTTGGAGAAAAGAGACCAAGACTGATGACTCAGATCCGAAGACTTCGTCAACATCCAAGGGGGAGTCTGTTGGTGCACTGAATGTCTGTTTACTACGTCTGTATCGAGTCTTAGGTCTAGATAGGTTGTACGGAGTCGAAAAACAGATTTTAGGATCTTAGATGTTAATTTCGTTCCAAATGACACATATGTCATTTGAAGCGAAATCATGTAGTTGTTATTTCGCTCCTGGTGCATGTCTTAGGGGTTTCGCTCGAAATCAACACATGGGGTTTCACTCCTGGGTGTTTGGAGCGAAATCAGAACAGTATAAATACCTAGTGTGTGATTTCGCTTGAGTGAGTAGTTGGAGCGAAATCTAAGCTGAGGTGCTGCCGGATTTTTGTCAGAATACATTGTAAAAGCTTGGATTTCAGTAATATAAGAGGAAATTAAGAGGAAAAGCTGTTGTTACTTTGTCTACACTGATTCCGCCTTTGTACACAAAGATGAACTGCCTTAACTGACTATTTAGGGTCATAGAACGGTCCAACAATCAAATCTTTCTACTATGAGGATAACCCTGCCAAAAGGAGCTTGCCCTCAGTTAGAGGATATCCCAGGCCAAACAACATTGAAGAATATTTAGAAATCAAAGCCAAGCAAGCAGAGGATATCGCTAACAAAAACAAACAAGGGAAATCTGATAGGGAATTTCAGCAAAACTATCAGTTTCTCCTTACACAGGTCAGATCAATGGAACAATTTGCCAAAAATGTTAGTCAACAAATTTCAGAAAGGGCAGATGAGACCCTAAGAAAAGACTACATTGAAAATATCATGACCTACAAGAAATACAAGGGGGAGAAACACATGTACAAAAACTGGACCATTCCTGAGCTTGAAAAAGAAGTAGCCAGGATTCATGAAATGATCAAAGATAATGTCCAGCAGACCCCCCCCCTGAAAAATTCAAACAATTTGAGGCTGACAAAGCCTTAGAGTTGAAGAGAATGAAAGAGGAGCTGATAATTGCTGAATATGGATCAAGGAATTCTGTGTCAAAGTGGGGAGAAGCTAGGGTCAGGGCCACCTATAAAAGGTTGGAGGAACTTAGGAAGAAAGATCCGACAGCTCCACAAAAGCCTGACTACTCCAAAGCAGAGATCTCAAAAAGACCACCAAAGTTGCAAGTCAAAAGAACCACTGCTCCTACTGGTGCTGCCATCTACAAAAGAAGGAGTCAAAAACAGTTGGATGCTGAAACAACTCAAGAATTAATTGCTGGTGATGACCTTGTGAAAGAAGGCATAAAAAGAATGATTGAAGAAACTCTTGAGTTGGACCAATCTGCAAGTACTGATCAGCCAGTCATGAATAGGCCAGCATCACCAAACTCCTCTTTAAATAAAAATCTCCCAAGAAACCCATCAGGCTCAAAAGTACTAAAGTGGAAAACTGATAAACAGACCCACGTATTGACTGTGTTCTTGTCTGATGGCGAAGTAAAGAAACTAACAAGGGAACAAGCTCTTGGCCTGAGTCTTGAAGATTTGTAGGATCTCCTTGATCTTCCAC
Organism: Helianthus annuus; assembly: GCF_002127325.2. Lineage (NCBI taxonomy): Eukaryota > Viridiplantae > Streptophyta > Magnoliopsida > Asterales > Asteraceae > Helianthus > Helianthus annuus. The sequence continues at coordinate 69,987,778 of NC_035434.2, read as the reverse complement.
TTAGTAGGGATGATGACGATAGAGACGCCTTAACTTTTGAATTGCAATTCAAAGGGCAAATAAGGGAACTGTTGTTGAGGCAATAAAGATCTACAATAATGAAGAGTTTTGGCATTATCTGTTCCAGGGGGAGATTGTTGGGATTGAACCTTGCCAAGGAACAGATAATGAAAGCCAAAACTGGATCAGAGCAGTGGATCCAGAATAAGCAGATGTTTGGTTGCAAGTCTCTCCCCTTGAAAGTGGTTTCAACATCTGCTGACCTCCTATCTGCTGATCATGCAAACTGCTGACCTACAACTTCTGATCAAGTCAAAGTCTGATTGAAGAACTAAAGCTCTGCTGCTCAATCTACTGCCATGGTTCAAGCACTGCTGATCATGACAAGTACTGCTGGGTTCACAGCAGTGGAAGGATGCCGCAGCAGTTTATGTTTGATTTATGTATTGAAATGTAATATTAGTAGTTAGCATAGCAGTGTTTGTATAGATCAAAGGTTAGAGTTTGTTAGGAGGTTAGATGTCACTTTCATGGTGACGTCAGCTTAGATGCTCAGTGGTTTGCAAGTGCCTATAAATAGAACGGTACTCTGTACTGTACTATTTAGCTCTTTTCACCATCTTCTTCCTGCACGAACAAACACTGAGCTCGGGCTGAGGGGGAGTTTGCGAATCATACATGCATTGTAATCAAAGTTTAAAAATAAATTTAATCATTTGATTCTGTGTTGAAAATGTATGATTGAAAGCATTTCTTCTGTTTGATTGTGAAAAGTTTGCTTCCATTTAAATTCCGCTGCACTACTCTTTCATTTGTTCATCTAAATTCAAACACAAATCACAATCAATCCAAACTCAGATCCTAACAACCAGGATACTGTATCAGGATGTTACCAATATCCTGATCCGGTATCCTGATCACAACAAAAGAAACATAGTCAGAATATCATTCAGAATATATGAGTAAAAAACCACCCATAACACTTATGCAGACCAACATGAAAAAATACAATAACGGAGTAAATAAAATATTAAGCAGGAAAAATATTTTTTGTTATTTTTGGCGTTTTGTTAGGGTTAACCATTTTTAGTATTATTTTGGCGTTTTGCTAATAAAGATAGAAATATATCATTTAATTATCTTAAAAAAAAAGAAGATTACATAGAAGAAAAAAAACAAGGAAAAAAAATTAAAATCCTTCGTCAGAAGGTACTTTATCCGAATAGTATCCATCACTTGTGTCATCTTCTTCCTCCTCGGAGTCTTCATCTTGATCTTCATCCATGTCATCACATTCACCTTCATCAGCTTCTTGTTCCTGAAGATTCTAAAGCCTCCACCTGAACATGTCTTACATTAACTCCAATTTTGAGTCTGTTTCTGTGTTGGTACAAGTGGCGTTATGCAATTCTTCCATGAAACCCAGTCGCTGCTTTGTCATGATGTTCTCTAGCCAGTAGACTTCCTGCTCTCCGATGTCGTATGTAACCGTCACCAAGTCTGTTTCATCATCAAAACGCCATTATGTCATGACAAGGTCTGGCTTCACATTTCCTTTGATTGGTCCAAATTAGCTGGTTAATGCTTTCATAAGCATATGCGTTTCATGGAATTCGTTGTCTAGAGCGATGCCAATGGATAAGATTTGCCTCTGTATCTCTTCTTCCATCTTCAGAATTGCCCTGACCGTCTTAACATACACCATCCTTCTGTTGTCAAAATGGAGGACGTATCGCCTGATTCCCAGAGTGTATCTCCACGAAACGATTGTTTGCCATTTTTGGCGTTTTGTTTAGGTTGGCGTTTTTGGTTAACGATTTTTTTTTGCAGAAAATGGATAGACTGAAGTGTTTATGGAAGCTATGTTTTACGTTTGTTTATATAATGATGTTTTTGGCGCGTAATTTAGCAGGGAATATCTTCTAATAAATGTTAATAACTGAAATTCAATTATTTGTGTTGTTTCATCTTCCTGTAATATTCAACGCGTTTTATTACTAATTTTTGGCGTTTTGTTTTTAATGGCGTTTTATTTTTTTGTATGGCGTTTTATCATTTGATGGAGTTTTGAATATGAAGGGTAAAAGACCCTTTTACCCTTAATGAAGCGCGTCCCACATAATAATATTGATGTTATTTATGAAAACGCCACCGCGCAATCTTGTCCATGGATTGTTTCGATCTGAGGATCCATAAGCATTCTCACCGTTCTCACACTTTCTACCGTTTTCTCTAAATCCCGACCCTATATATATATATATATATATATATATATATGTGTGTGTGTGTGTGTATATATATATATGTTAGTGCACGATGTCTAAAGCCTTTATAAAATTCCTGCTCCATTTCTGGCATCGGAATTGTCTTCATTGTACACGGAGGCTTCACATTCAGAATAATTTCTACAGCCCCAGTTTCCGGATCAACTCTCTGAACACGCCTTGGACGATGAGGCTTCCACTTTCGAAATGACTTCAATTGTTCATATTTGATGTAGCCCCACATCGCGGTATCATTCTTTCTCACCTTGTAATCCAAGACTCTCACCTTTGCCAATTCATCAACGTCCCACCACGGTAATGACATATGTCATATAAACGTGCAAAATACTGGACGCCATATTCTCTTCGAATAGCATAAGCGTTAACTTGCGGAAGAAAACCCCAACTAATAATATCGCCAAGCGAAACATTTCGATCTCGTTGGAAGAACTTCAGCGGCTTCTTGAATTTTCTTTCATGAGAATCTTTAAACCATTTAGAACGATCAATTTCTTCAACATTCGATTGGCCTACTTTATCAACATTAGATTGGCCTTCCTGCTCAGCTTCTTTCCTCAAACATTCAAATACATTATCATTCACCGCTTCAGTCACTTTTTGACGTAATTCATCTCTATTCTCAGCAGCAAAGAACTCCATTAACATTGGAAGTTTCGAAGTATCTTCAGGAACCTCTTCATTATCCGAACATTCTTCAACCTCAACTTTATCGTAGATATCAGCATCTTCAACATAATCATACTTATAATCTTGCTGTTTATTGATATCAAACGATTCTAAGTCCTCTTCGAAGTCGAAGGGAATTTCAGGGTTTACATATTTAAGCATTTCTTTATACGCATCTAGATTCATAAACAAAGGCTCATGATGCTCTAAAATCTGTGTCTTACTCGACTCCCCCTTACCTTCAGCTTCACCACTTTCTTCATTGATTGTGTCATTCAACAGATCTTCAATGACTTTTTCATTTGAGGCTTAAGTCACTCTAACACCTGAACCTCCTGCAGTGTCATCATCATCACCTTTAGAACTGTGACTGCTCGTAGAATATACAAACTCATCCTCATCATCATCTTCATCATCCTCTTCATCTTCGTCACCAATTAATTTAGGCGTTGGAATTTCTTCTTCGACTAAGCCAGGAACTGCAGATATAGGCTCAGGAGGTACAATAGACATTTCAGGCACATCTGAGCTTCCTGCAGCCCCTTTACCCTTATCTTTCATCTGCCTTTCCATTTCTGCTTGACGTTCAGCACGCAGATCTTCTGCCTTTAACTCTTCATATTTCTGTTCCACTGACGTCTCTAACATGCTTTCCACAACTCTATTCAGCATGTAAAACTTATGTTCATGTAGCGCTTTAGCAGCCGTAAGTTCTTTATTTTTCAACTTATAGTATTCATTTTCACTCTCTCGACGATTCTTCTCTTCTTCTAATTCAGACACTCGAACTTTCAAAATATAGATTTCCGTCAGATCAGCTTCAACTTTCTGTGTTAACACTTTGTTTTCACCTTCCAACTTCTGCACCCTACCAGCAAGAGTCTTTTCTCTATCAGCAATCCTTTTGTTTTCATTCGCCAACATTTTATTTTCTGCTATTACATTCTCCAATCTCGTTTCCAATTTCAATACTTGCGAATTGCTTGCAAAGTCGAAATCACCAACTTCTAGCAGACTATCTTGTGGTGTATGCAGACCTTTACTTGAAGAACCAGGTTGTACTTGGGTGAATGGAGGTGTGCCGAAAATATCTTGTGAAGCGAAAAATGATTGTTGTGGTGGTGGTGTTGATTGAGGAATAGGTGATGGATGTCGTTGAGGTGTAGGTTGTCTGGGTGGTGTTGAGTGTGATGGAGGAGTAGGTTGTCTTGGTGATTGTTGTGGTGTTGGTTGTCTGAGAGGAGATTGATGTATTGGAGATTGTGGAGGTGTTGGTTGACGTGGAGGTGTTGGTTGACGTGGAAGTGTAGGATGCGTTTGCATGATCTTCTGAGGGCGCTTCGACACTTTAATCTTTGGTGTAGTTTTCTTTCGATCAGCAGCTTTCTTTTTACCTCTCGGAGTAGATTGTGACGCTGAAACATGCTCCGGAGAAAGTACATAAGGTGCATCTTCTTTCTCTTCCCTCTTCCTCTTTCTAATCAACTTCTCCTGTTCTACCTCTTCTCTCATTCGTCTTTCACGTTCTTTTGCATCAATCACTTCATATTCAGACGAACTAGAAGAACTAGTAGTGTCTTTATCAACGTCGTCACCTTCAACATCATCTAACACCTTCTCTTTTTCTTTTTGAACATCAGAAGTAACTGTTTCCACAACATTATCAACAAAATATGCTTCTATTGTAAACAAATCTGTCTCAATTACAATGTTTTCAGCACCAGTCATCTCTTGTTCATTTTCAACATTCATCTCAGAAATATCTTCATCAGATTCATCAATTAACATTGTTTGCTTTTTCTTCTTTTGTTTCTTCTTCGGCTTTGAAGAAGAACCTTCACCTACAGCTACAGGAGTTGCAAATCTACGTCTGCGTCCTGTCTCCTTTACATACCACTCGTTCTTGGTTGTTTTGAAATTTTGAAGTATTTTCAACTCTACAACATACAACGCCTCTTTCATTTCCTCTTGATTTCTCCAATTTTGGTGATTTTTAGGATCAGGATCCACATAATTCGCATCTCTAAGTAATCCAAAGTTTTCAATCACTAGATCAGGCTCTGGATGATTAGGATGATATTTGACCAGGTTCTTCAAAGTGTTATTAGACATGTGAGCTTGAACAAGAAGATCACCCTGAATGTTTCTATTAATCCCAGGGTATGCACGATCAATCATCATTTGAACAAAACGCGGATACCTCTAGGTTCTAACATCCGACGAGATATTCTCCGCCATATAATGAAAAACTATGTGCGAGAAGTTGTATTTCTTATTCAACACTAACGCTGTCAACATGCTCATTTGGTAATCTCTCATCTGGTCAAAACTGCCCTTTTTGTGGCTCAATGTAATCAGAATACAATGAATTAAGAACTTGAAAGATTTTTGAAACTTCGACTTCAAGTAGTTCCCGGTGTTCAAAGCACCTCTGTATCCCAATCTCAGCATACAGCCCTTCACCAAACGTTCTGGAAATCTTGTGGGGTAGTTGGCCTCATCAGGAAAGTTCATAACTTCTCGAACTAATGCTTCAGTCACCAGAATAGTCTCCAACTTTCCATCCACTTCCACCACTGACGATATCACCTTGCTTGCCTCGTCATACTTTGCGTTCATCCAAAATCGACTAATATGTGATCTGTACAACGGCCTCCGGTCAGTCATCGCTTTCTTCACTGGAATACGATTCATGTAGTCCAAAATACTGCTAAATTCTGACAATAACGGACACTTCTCCACATCTAAATCAATGCAGCTGTTGTGTGCTGGATCGAATAACACGTTTGATGATGCCTGCATGACAACAAGACAATCAAAGACTTAGAAAAATTTTTACATTGAAACTTGACCAAAAGCGAACCAACAATATACAGTAAAAGCGAACCATACACTATACTACCATAAAAGCGAACCACATATGATATTGGACTTAAAAGCAAACCATGAACAATGCAACCCTATAAGCGGACCAATAAGATGACTAAAAAGCGGACCTACGTAGAAAATCACACAAAAAGCGAACCGTCCCTAGACATATAAGCGAATCAACCCTTTTACTGTCTTAAAAGCGAACCTGCTATGGTACATATGTGCGGTCCTGAGAATGTTCCTAAAGGCGGACCTAAAATGGTAACTATGAGCGGTCCTACAGATGACATATGAGCGGTCCTGAATTACATGGATGTAAAAGCGGTCCAAATCTAAAACCTATCAAAAACTGCACAAACCCTAAAATTGATTACAAAATCAAACTCTACACAACATTCCGAGACTAAGGGTGTCTTTTGATTTTGTCAAACTTGCCTAAATTGCCCTAGATCTGAAACTGATTCTACTCATTACCGGCAAACATCTCAAACACACAAATTAGAGCAATTAGCACATAACACTATACTCAGAATCATCAGACGACATGATTACACTAATCAATTTAAAAAAAATGACAGTTAAAGGCTTAAAACACGATCCGTTCATACAAACATACAGACAGACATGAGATATCTTGAAATATATGAAATAGAAAGGATACTAACCTTGCCCATGATGTAAAGAACAAGAATCTATCAAGAATCGAAGAAAAATGGGCTCAAACAGCGAATAATCACGATGAACACGAAGGTTTGCTCAAAATCGCCTCAGAGACAACGACGGATAAGCGAACCGGGTTGAGTCAAGAAAAGTGGACCCCTATTCTATTTATATGGGGGTCTGGTCCACTTATTCGACACCAACCATACGAGCGGACCATCTTTGTTACTTTGACAGAAAAGCGGACCTCAATGTTGTCATAAAAGCGAACCAACATTAATTTTTTAAGAAATTCATTTTTTATTCATTTTTTCAACTTTTTCGATTTCACACGCTGACACCCAGTTGACCAAGCCCAAATTAATGACCCTGGACAACTGTTCGACCTACCAAGTCCAAGTTAATGGCCCTGGAGGATCAGTTTTATGAAGTACTCTGTCGTTTTGTTTCAAAAACAGTTCAAATTAATGAACTTTTCAACGTTTCAAACATTTGCACATTTTATCTTTCAAACATCATACCAGATCTTTTTTTGCAATCACAGCTTACCCAACCCTCATCAGACACTGACATGATCTGCACACGGGCTTTGATCTTCCAATCCCCAGTATCAGTTGTCGAAAATAAAATGAGAAAAGAAAATCTTTTTGGGTTTTAAGCTGTACAAACTGAAATATATACACACAATATTTTTTCGAGCGTGTTAGGGGATCATATCAGCTGCCGACAGAACACAAGCACCGTTAAGCTTATTTCATTTCAAGCATTAAGCAATTCGCGTTGATTGTCGGTATATTGATCCATTTTAAATTCTCGCAAAACTTTCAATCTGTTTGGGATACGTGATTAGTGTTTTAAAGACTTAAACGTTAACATGCGTTCCCACCTCAGTATATACTCCCGTATCCGGATCCCAGTATTCAGTCTTACAGGTGAGTATACCACAGCTGATATCTGTAAGGGGTTAGGTGCGAAACCGTGAGAGCTCAGGCCAGAACTTCCGTTCAGCAGAGAGATGACGGCTCGACTTTTCGGTGGGTCCCCTTTAGAGGATCTTTTATGTTTCAACAGCAGCGACTATCAATTTTATTGTTTCATCAGCATGCTGAGGGTGAAGCTTATGTTTCAAAGCTTTTTGCGTAAAGTATTATCCGGGGACTACGTCAGTATTTCCATATAGCAGAAGTCCCGGGATAATACCCCAGATATCACCGAGCATAAAGACCTAGTATCTCAGAATACGGGACCTTTCAAACAGGATTTCAGGGGTTACCTATATATCCTGGGGGTGTTCCCCACGAAAACGCAAGTTAAATTTAATTTATATCCCAAACTGATCTACTAATTCTGTAAGAACCTACCGGTACATCTTTAGCGAGACTGCTTAATTGCATTTATACATTACATATCTTTAGCGTACTGTGCCCGTCTAGCTGATGTACTATCATTTCCCTATACTACACAGGTCTTTTTTGGCATTTTTTAATGTTTTTGGATTTTTATTATTTTATCATGTTTTTGTATTTTTCTGCGAATATCTCCCCCTAAAACTAAAACATATTTTTGTGTTTTTGTTTTTAACGAAAAGCAGGAAATACAACTGTACAAAAGAAAAAATTGACAACACGATACGGTTCATGTCAGATCGCCGCCCAGCTCGGCTTCACATTCGATTACCCTCCCAGATTGCAGATTTTTCATCCCATTTAACCTTAAAAGATAATAAAATCTCTTTTTATCAAACGGTTTTGTGTAAAAATCAGCTTTCTGATCATCGGTGCCCACATGTTCAATCCGTATTAATTTCTTTTCGTGACAATCTCGAATAAAATGGTGACGGATTTCAATGTGTTTTGTTTTCGAATGATGAACCAGATTTTTAGTAACATTTATGGCCGCTTCATTGTCCACAAATATCGGAGTATCCAAGAATTGCAGACTGAAGTCGCGCATCTGCTGTTGGATCCAGAGGATCTGCGAGCAACAGCTAGAGGCTGAGACGTACTCAGCCTTACACGTGGAGAGCGCAACTGCAGTTTGCTTCTTGCACTGCCAGGTAACGAGCCGAGTTCCGAAGAACTGGCACCCAGCAGTGGTGGACTTTGCGTTCCGCTTACAGCTACCAAAATCTGAATCAGCGAAACCGGATAAGGTAAAGTCACCCGAACGAGGGTACCACAAGCCGATGCTTGGGCAACCCTTCAAATACCGTAAGATGCGTTTGACGATCGTCAGGTGTGACTGCTTCGGATTCGACTGATATCGTGCACACAGACATGTCGGATACATGATGTCAGGACGGGAGGCTGTAAGATACATCAACGAGCCAATGATTGATCGGTATAATGTTTCATCCATCTTCACGCCTTGTTCGTCAGGACAAATACCATGGTTCTGTGCTAGGGGGGTGGATGCCGAACTACAATCGGTCATATCAAACTTGTCGAGCACGTCCTTTACATACTTTGACTGGTGAATGAAGATTCCATCGGGCATTTGTTCTACCTGCAGCCCGAGGAAGAACATCATCTCCCCCATTGAACTCATTTCAAACTTCTTCTTCATTACTCTCTCAAACTCTTTACACAAATCGTCGTTGGTGGAACCGAAAATGATGTCATCAACATAGATCTGCACGATCAGCAAGTGGCCTCCCTTTTCTTTTGTGAACAAGGTGCTGTCTACTGTTCCTCTTGTGAACCCCTTGTCCAGCAAGTAGGTCGAGAGAGTCTCGTACCAGGCTCTCGCGGCCTGGTGTAAACCGTATAATGCTTTATCCAGTAGGTACACCTTGTCTCTGTTTAGTGGATCTGCAAACCCCGGTGGTTGCCCCACGTAAACTTCTTCTCGAAACTTGCCATACAGGAATGCTGATTTAACATCGAGTTGATAGACTTTGAAATCTTTCCAAGATGCAAAGGCAAGAAAGATGCGGATTGCCTCAAGTCTTGCAACTGGCGCGTAAACCTCATCATAGTCTATTCCCTCCTGCTGGCTGAAGCCTTGGACCACTAGACGTGCTTTGTTCCTCACCACGACTCCTCTATCGTCACGTTTACATTTAAACACCCATTTTGTCTTTATCAACTTCTGATTCTTTGGCAGATCAACAAGTCTCCAGACGCCCAATTTTTCAAACTGTTGCAGTTCCTCCTGCATAGCATTCACCCAACTGTCCTGGGTCAATGCTTCTTTGTAAGTCCTGGGCTCTATCTGCGAAATAAAACATTTAAGTGAGACTTCTTTCTGCATATCAGCAATAGATGAATAAAAACATGTAAAAGCTTGGTCTATCTGATGTCTCGTCTTGACACCACTCTGTAGATCGCCGATAATTTGTTCTGAAGGGTGGTAAGACAAAGTCCGTGGCATCACAGTATCAGGCACCACAACTTCCGACTCCAGATTCGATATGTCAAGATCAACGGCTTGATCAACAGCATCCTCTGATATCTCATTTGGTTCCTCGTCAAAGGTAGGAGCGGGTTCCTCCTCTGAGTCGTCAGAAACGTCAAACGATGGAGCTGGTTCCTCTGGTTCCTCTGGCGGTATATGAACGGTTCCACTTGGTCCGGCTTCATCATCGTGAGTACCCACGGTGGGCGTAGGAACATCTAGCGGTCTAGATTCCGGCTCTTGCAACTGACTTTGCTGATACAAGTACATGAGAGCAAGTTCCTCCTCACTCGGCTCGGACGGCAAATGAAACGATTCCCAGAGTTTGTCGTAGTCGAACAGGAATCTTTGTCCGTGAAATTGTTGTGATGGCGTGTGCTTCTGACAATCCACATGATGGACCTGAATCACCTTCCCTAGACATGGTACAAACACCCTTTTTAACGGGCTGGCGTAACCTACGAAAAATCCTTCATTCGCTTTTGCTCCGAATTTACCATCAGCATCTATGAAAGTACACGGAGAGCCAAAAGGTTCTAGGAACTCAAGATTTGGCTTGTATCGATGTAGTAGCTCAAAACACATCTTTTTGTATTTCTTCACGGTGAGAACTCGGTTCAAGGTATAGCATGCCGCTGACACTGCTTCACTCCAGAAGTAAATCGGAAGCTTGGAATCGGCCAACATTGTACGTGCAGTCTCGATCAGGGTCCTATTCTTTCGTTCAACATTTTGCTGCGGTGTGTACGGCGCACTGAATTCATGCAGTATCCCCTTCTCGTTGCAGAACTCGTACATTTTGTTATTCTTGAACTCCGTTCCGTTATCGCTCCGAATTCTTCTGATCGGCAGCTTGTACACCGTTTCCATCTTCTTAAACAAAATCATCAACGTCTCGAAAGTTTCATCCTTTCTTTCCAAACATGCGACCCACGAAAACCTCGTATAATCATCCGTAACCACCAAACAGTAAGAATCTCCACTGATGCTTTTGACGTTGATCGGCCCAAGAGATCCATATGCAATCTCTCGAGAGGTAACCGGATGGTGTTGAGCATCTTTGGCGGATGAGACTTCCGTACCTGTTTACCTTTCTTACACGCAACACAATCGTCAGGTAAATGAAAATTCTTAACATTTACACCCTCAACTAAATCATTGTGCACCAGAAAATTCATTTTACGAACGTGTATATGACCCATTTTTCTGTGCCACATAATCGACTCTTTCTCAGTTGCTTTAGACTTTGTCACAAAACATTGTTTTTGAGGAGTTGTTGGTGTTGCAGCACTCATGTCCAAAATGTAAAGATCATTAACCCTAGGAGCGCGCAACAGCACCAACTCATCAGGGACTTTAAACCCTTGCTTTAAAACCAAACACTCTGATTTTGTAAAATGAACGCTAAAATCCTTATCACATATTTGTGATATACTCAACAAGTTGTTTGTCAACTCTACAATGTAGTTCACTTTGTCAAAAGATATTATGCCGTTGGTAAGCTTTCCCTGGCCGACAATTCTGCCACCTTGGTTTCCAGCAAACCCCACGTAGCTTCCATTTATCGCTTTGACATCATATAAGAGAGCTAATGACCCAGTCATGTGGCGCGACGCTCCGCTGTCCATTATCCACCTTGATAGCACAGACTTGGGCAACTCCTGCAATCAGCACACAAACACATCAGTTAAACAATGATGCCCACGACTTTTTAACTTCCGACACTGACCCAAAAACTACATTGCATTTCTTAGCTTTTTTCGGAAAGTTAAATGTGACATTTGACTCAATTTCCTTTTTATCTTGTTTCACTTTGTTATGAAGTTTGGGAAATTCCGACAAAAACTGATCAATTTCGGACTCAAACACCGCAACATCGTCTTTCACAAACTGTGACTCATTTTTCAACACACTTTCCATCTTTTTGATCCCACCAGATGGTTTAGATTCCGCGACCCATGACTGATATTCAAAAGTTTTTGCTTTAGGGTAAAATTTCAAAGTCTTGGAAGACTTAGAAGACTCGCCAATCTCGAAAGTCGATTTTGGCTTATCCTCCGACTTCAACTTTTCACCCCGTTTAAGAATTCTGATCGGCGAAACCACCATTTGTTTATCTTTTGCAACGACCGGTGTTTTTGGTCGAGGTTTTTGAATGATTTGTTTTGAAACATTTTTGTTTTCGACCTTAGGTTTTTCAACCTTCGGTTTCTCAACCATTTGTTTGTTAACATCTTTTACCACAACCGGTTTTTCAATCACTTTCTTACACTGCTTCGCCATGTGGCCAACTTCATTGCAGCGATAACGCACACGCTTATCGTATTCTACAAAAGTGGTTGTGACAGTTTCCACTTTTAGCTTTTGCGCTGCATTGAAGTCGTCCACGGCCTTTTGACTAAAGATATAATCCTTTTCAGCATCAGTGCTAGGAACAGCGACAAACACATCATCAATCCTATCTTTCGGTTTGACTACTTGCTTGGTCATTTTCTTCTCAAAACCAATACCTTTTTTCTTTAACTGATTTTTCTTGTTTTGGATTTTACCCACCGCATCTATCTTTTCTGAACTAGTGGGTCGTGAAGAACCAACTGGTTTTTTAAGTTTCGAAAAGAAATCATTTTTCTTGATTTCGTTAACACTCAGTTCAACCAACTTAAAAACTTTCTCAACATTCTCGAATTTGACGTTCTGAAGCGGAAACTCAATGTCAGAGTAAAGTTTGTCAGTTCCAATAATAGTGTAAACCACCATGATTGGATCATCATTCGCACTTTTATCCGTTTTCGACAAGTAACCATCTAAGAAATTCCCATCCTCCTCAGAATCACAGATAGACTTCACCGAGTTAGCCTTCTCAGAATTTTCACTTTCATCATCCAACACCTGATCAATGACAGTTTTGATAACCTGGGATTCGTTATCAGTGTCAGATGCAGTGAAAGTGATGTCAATATTATCAGGCAAATCACTTTCAATAGTTTTCAATTTAAGCTTTAATGCAGCTTCCACCCCATCTGGATACTTCTGTGTGTAGTGATTCCACATTGGGGGTGGAACGCTGTTGAAGGCTGGTGAAGCGTGTGGCTGTTGAGGTACAATTTGTTCTAACACATAAGATGAGGCCACGTAACTCATCAATTTTTGATCAATTCGGTCATTTTCAATTTTAACCAACTCAAGTTCCTCCTGCATAGCATTCACCCAACTGTCCTGGGTCAATGCTTCTTTGTAAGTCCTGGGCTCTATCTGCGAAATAAAACATTTAAGTGAGACTTCTTTCTGCATATCAGCAATAGATGAATAAAAACATGTAAAAGCTTGGTCTATCTGATGTCTCGTCTTGACACCACTCTGTAGATCGCCGATAATTTGTTCTGAAGGGTGGTAAGACAAAGTCCGTGGCATCACAGTATCAGGCACCACAACTTCCGACTCCAGATTCGATATGTCAAGATCAACGGCTTGATCAACAGCATCCTCTGATATCTCATTTGGTTCCTCGTCAAAGGTAGGAGCGGGTTCCTCCTCTGAGTCGTCAGAAACGTCAAACGATGGAGCTGGTTCCTCTGGTTCCTCTGGCGGTATATGAACGGTTCCACTTGGTCCGGCTTCATCATCGTGAGTACCCACGGTGGGCGTAGGAACATCTAGCGGTCTAGATTCCGGCTCTTGCAACTGACTTTGCTGATACAAGTACATGAGAGCAAGTTCCTCCTCACTCGGCTCGGACGGCAAATGAAACGATTCCCAGAGTTTGTCGTAGTCGAACAGGAATCTTTGTCCGTGAAATTGTTGTGATGGCGTGTGCTTCTGACAATCCACATGATGGACCTGAATCACCTTCCCCAGACATGGTACAAACACCCTTTTTAACGGGCTGGCGTAACCTACGAAAAATCCTTCATTCGCTTTTGCTCCGAATTTACCATCAGCATCTATGAAAGTACACGGAGAGCCAAAAGGTTCTAGGAACTCAAGATTTGGCTTGTATCGATGTAGTAGCTCAAAACACATCTTTTTGTATTTCTTCACGGTGAGAACTCGGTTCAAGGTATAGCATGCCGCTGACACTGCTTCACTCCAGAAGTAAATCGGAAGCTTGGAATCGGCCAACATTGTACGTGCAGTCTCGATCAGGGTCCTATTCTTTCGTTCAACATTTTGCTGCGGTGTGTACGGCGCACTGAATTCATGCAGTATCCCCTTCTCGTTGCAGAACTCGTACATTTTGTTATTCTTGAACTCCGTTCCGTTATCGCTCCGAATTCTTTTGATCGGCAGCTTGTACACCGTTTCCATCTTCTTAAACAAAATCATCAACGTCTCGAAAGTTTCATCCTTTCTTTCCAAACATGCGACCCACGAAAACCTCGTATAATCATCCGTAACCACCAAACAGTAAGAATCTCCACTGATGCTTTTGACGTTGATCGGCCCAAGAGATCCATATGCAATCTCTCGAGAGGTAACCGGATGGTGTTGAACATCTTTGGCGGATGAGACTTCCGTACCTGTTTACCTTTCTTACACGCAACACAATCGTCAGGTAAATGAAAATTCTTAACATTTACACCCTCAACTAAATCATTGTGCACCAGAAAATTCATTTTACGAACGTGTATATGACCCATTTTTCTGTGCCACATAATCGACTCTTTCTCAGTTGCTTTAGACTTTGTCACAAAACATTGTTTTTGAGGAGTTGTTGGTGTTGCAGCACTCATGTCCAAAATGTAAAGATCATTAACCCTAGGAGCGCGCAACAGCACCAACTCATCAGGGACTTTAAACCCTTGCTTTAAAACCAAACACTCTGATTTTGTAAAATGAACGCTAAAATCCTTATCACATATTTGTGATATACTCAACAAGTTGTTTGTCAACTCTACAATGTAGTTCACTTTGTCAAAAGATATTATGCCGTTGGTAAGCTTTCCCTGGCCGACAATTCTGCCACCTTGGTTTCCAGCAAACCCCACGTAGCTTCCATTTATCGCTTTGACATCATATAAGAGAGCTAATGACCCAGTCATGTGGCGCGACGCTCCGCTGTCCATTATCCACCTTGATAGCACAGACTTGGGCAACTCCTGCAATCAGCACACAAACACATCAGTTAAACAATGATGCCCACGACTTTTTAACTTCCGACACTGACCCAAAAACTACATTGCATTTCTTAGCTTTTTTCGGAAAGTTAAATGTGACATTTGACTCAATTTCCTTTTTATCTTGTTTCACTTTGTTATGAAGTTTGGGAAATTCCGACAAAAACTGATCAATTTCGGACTCAAACACCGCAACATCGTCTTTCACAAACTGTGACTCATTTTTCAACACACTTTCCATCTTTTTGATCCCACCAGATGGTTTAGATTCCGCGACCCATGACTGATATTCAAAAGTTTTTGCTTTAGGGTAAAATTTCAAAGTCTTGGAAGACTTAGAAGACTCGCCAATCTCGAAAGTCGATTTTGGCTTATCCTCCGACTTCAACTTTTCACCCCGTTTAAGAATTCTGATCGGCGAAACCACCATTTGTTTATCTTTTGCAACGACCGGTGTTTTTGGTCGAGGTTTTTGAATGATTTGTTTTGAAACATTTTTGTTTTCGACCTTAGGTTTTTCAACCTTCGGTTTCTCAACCATTTGTTTGTTAACATCTTTTACCACAACCGGTTTTTCAATCACTTTCTTACACTGCTTCGCCATGTGGCCAACTTCATTGCAGCGATAACGCACACGCTTATCGTATTCTACAAAAGTGGTTGTGACAGTTTCCACTTTTAGCTTTTGCGCTGCATTGAAGTCGTCCACGGCCTTTTGACTAAAGATATAATCCTTTTCAGCATCAGTGCTAGGAACAGCGACAAACACATCATCAATCCTATCTTTCGGTTTGACTACTTGCTTGGTCATTTTCTTCTCAAAACCAATACCTTTTTTCTTTAACTGATTTTTCTTGTTTTGGATTTTACCCACCGCATCTATCTTTTCTGAACTAGTGGGTCGTGAAGAACCAACTGGTTTTTTAAGTTTCGAAAAGAAATCATTTTTCTTGATTTCGTTAACACTCAGTTCAACCAACTTAAAAACTTTCTCAACATTCTCGAATTTGACGTTCTGAAGCGGAAACTCAATGTCAGAGTAAAGTTTGTCAGTTCCAATAATAGTGTAAACCACCATGATTGGATCATCATTCGCACTTTTATCCGTTTTCGACAAGTAACCATCTAAGAAATTCCCATCCTCCTCAGAATCACAGATAGACTTCACCGAGTTAGCCTTCTCAGAATTTTCACTTTCATCATCCAACACCTGATCAATGACAGTTTTGATAACCTGGGATTCGTTATCAGTGTCAGATGCAGTGAAAGTGATGTCAATATTATCAGGCAAATCACTTTCAATAGTTTTCAATTTAAGCTTTAATGCAGCTTCCACCCCATCTGGATACTTCTGTGTGTAGTGATTCCACATTGGGGGTGGAACGCTGTTGAAGGCTGGTGAAGCGTGTGGCTGTTGAGGTACAATTTGTTCTAACACATAAGATGAGGCCACGTAACTCATCAATTTTTGATCAATTCGGTCATTTTCAATTTTAACCAACTCAAGTTCCTCCTGCATAGCATTCACCCAACTGTCCTGGGTCAATGCTTCTTTGTAAGTCCTGGGCTCTATCTGCGAAATAAAACATTTAAGTGAGACTTCTTTCTGCATATCAGCAATAGATGAATAAAAACATGTAAAAGCTTGGTCTATCTGATGTCTCGTCTTGACACCACTCTGTAGATCGCCGATAATTTGTTCTGAAGGGTGGTAAGACAAAGTCCGTGGCATCACAGTATCAGGCACCACAACTTCCGACTCCAGATTCGATATGTCAAGATCAACGGCTTGATCAACAGCATCCTCTGATATCTCATTTGGTTCCTCGTCAAAGGTAGGAGCGGGTTCCTCCTCTGAGTCGTCAGAAACGTCAAACGATGGAGCTGGTTCCTCTGGTTCCTCTGGCGGTATATGAACGGTTCCACTTGGTCCGGCTTCATCATCGTGAGTACCCACGGTGGGCGTAGGAACATCTAGCGGTCTAGATTCCGGCTCTTGCAACTGACTTTGCTGATACAAGTACATGAGAGCAAGTTCCTCCTCACTCGGCTCGGACGGCAAATGAAACGATTCCCAGAGTTTGTCGTAGTCGAACAGGAATCTTTGTCCGTGAAATTGTTGTGATGGCGTGTGCTTCTGACAATCCACATGATGGACCTGAATCACCTTCCCCAGACATGGTACAAACACCCTTTTTAACGGGCTGGCGTAACCTACGAAAAATCCTTCATTCGCTTTTGCTCCGAATTTACCATCAGCATCTATGAAAGTACACGGAGAGCCAAAAGGTTCTAGGAACTCAAGATTTGGCTTGTATCGATGTAGTAGCTCAAAACACATCTTTTTGTATTTCTTCACGGTGAGAACTCGGTTCAAGGTATAGCATGCCGCTGACACTGCTTCACTCCAGAAGTAAATCGGAAGCTTGGAATCGGCCAACATTGTACGTGCAGTCTCGATCAGGGTCCTATTCTTTCGTTCAACATTTTGCTGCGGTGTGTACGGCGCACTGAATTCATGCAGTATCCCCTTCTCGTTGCAGAACTCGTACATTTTGTTATTCTTGAACTCCGTTCCGTTATCGCTCCGAATTCTTCTGATCGGCAGCTTGTACACCGTTTCCATCTTCTTAAACAAAATCATCAACGTCTCGAAAGTTTCATCCTTTCTTTCCAAACATGCGACCCACGAAAACCTCGTATAATCATCCGTAACCACCAAACAGTAAGAATCTCCACTGATGCTTTTGACGTTGATCGGCCCAAGAGATCCATATGCAATCTCTCGAGAGGTAACCGGATGGTGTTGAGCATCTTTGGCGGATGAGACTTCCGTACCTGTTTACCTTTCTTACACGCAACACAATCGTCAGGTAAATGAAAATTCTTAACATTTACACCCTCAACTAAATCATTGTGCACCAGAAAATTCATTTTACGAACGTGTATATGACCCATTTTTCTGTGCCACATAATCGACTCTTTCTCAGTTGCTTTAGACTTTGTCACAAAACATTGTTTTTGAGGAGTTGTTGGTGTTGCAGCACTCATGTCCAAAATGTAAAGATCATTAACCCTAGGAGCGCGCAACAGCACCAACTCATCAGGGACTTTAAACCCTTGCTTTAAAACCAAACACTCTGATTTTGTAAAATGAACGCTAAAATCCTTATCACATATTTGTGATATACTCAACAAGTTGTTTGTCAACTCTACAATGTAGTTCACTTTGTCAAAAGATATTATGCCGTTGGTAAGCTTTCCCTGGCCGACAATTCTGCCACCTTGGTTTCCAGCAAACCCCACGTAGCTTCCATTTATCGCTTTGACATCATATAAGAGAGCTAATGACCCAGTCATGTGGCGCGACGCTCCGCTGTCCATTATCCACCTTGATAGCACAGACTTGGGCAACTCCTGCAATCAGCACACAAACACATCAGTTAAACAATGATGCCCACGACTTTTTAACTTCCGACACTGACCCAAAAACTACATTGCATTTCTTAGCTTTTTTCGGAAAGTTAAATGTGACATTTGACTCAATTTCCTTTTTATCTTGTTTCACTTTGTTATGAAGTTTGGGAAATTCCGACAAAAACTGATCAATTTCGGACTCAAACACCGCAACATCGTCTTTCACAAACTGTGACTCATTTTTCAACACACTTTCCATCTTTTTGATCCCACCAGATGGTTTAGATTCCGCGACCCATGACTGATATTCAAAAGTTTTTGCTTTAGGGTAAAATTTCAAAGTCTTGGAAGACTTAGAAGACTCGCCAATCTCGAAAGTCGATTTTGGCTTATCCTCCGACTTCAACTTTTCACCCCGTTTAAGAATTCTGATCGGCGAAACCACCATTTGTTTATCTTTTGCAACGACCG
Source organism: Helianthus annuus (assembly GCF_002127325.2). NCBI lineage: Eukaryota > Viridiplantae > Streptophyta > Magnoliopsida > Asterales > Asteraceae > Helianthus > Helianthus annuus. The sequence continues at coordinate 69,968,898 of NC_035434.2, read as the reverse complement.
GTGTTTTTGGTCGAGGTTTTTGAATGATTTGTTTTGAAACATTTTTGTTTTCGACCTTAGGTTTTTCAACCTTCGGTTTCTCAACCATTTGTTTGTTAACATCTTTTACCACAACCGGTTTTTCAATCACTTTCTTACACTGCTTCGCCATGTGGCCAACTTCATTGCAGCGATAACGCACACGCTTATCGTATTCTACAAAAGTGGTTGTGACAGTTTCCACTTTTAGCTTTTGCGCTGCATTGAAGTCGTCCACGGCCTTTTGACTAAAGATATAATCCTTTTCAGCATCAGTGCTAGGAACAGCGACAAACACATCATCAATCCTATCTTTCGGTTTGACTACTTGCTTGGTCATTTTCTTCTCAAAACCAATACCTTTTTTCTTTAACTGATTTTTCTTGTTTTGGATTTTACCCACCGCATCTATCTTTTCTGAACTAGTGGGTCGTGAAGAACCAACTGGTTTTTTAAGTTTCGAAAAGAAATCATTTTTCTTGATTTCGTTAACACTCAGTTCAACCAACTTAAAAACTTTCTCAACATTCTCGAATTTGACGTTCTGAAGCGGAAACTCAATGTCAGAGTAAAGTTTGTCAGTTCCAATAATAGTGTAAACCACCATGATTGGATCATCATTCGCACTTTTATCCGTTTTCGACAAGTAACCATCTAAGAAATTCCCATCCTCCTCAGAATCACAGATAGACTTCACCGAGTTAGCCTTCTCAGAATTTTCACTTTCATCATCCAACACCTGATCAATGACAGTTTTGATAACCTGGGATTCGTTATCAGTGTCAGATGCAGTGAAAGTGATGTCAATATTATCAGGCAAATCACTTTCAATAGTTTTCAATTTAAGCTTTAATGCAGCTTCCACCCCATCTGGATACTTCTGTGTGTAGTGATTCCACATTGGGGGTGGAACGCTGTTGAAGGCTGGTGAAGCGTGTGGCTGTTGAGGTACAATTTGTTCTAACACATAAGATGAGGCCACGTAACTCATCAATTTTTGATCAATTCGGTCATTTTCAATTTTAACCAACTCAAGTTCTTTTCTTAAAGATGCGATCGTGTCAAGATGAAAATTAACTTCTCTTTGTTTATCATACAATGTTGATTGAGCCAACTTTGTTGCTTTATCATTTTCAAGACTCTCTTTTTGAATCATTTTGATTGACCTAGATAACGTGTCATATGCCTCTTTTACCTGTTCTAGATCAAACTTCACCAAATCAGTATGTTGTTTCAATTCCTGATACTTAGTGTCTTTTTCAAGACACTCCATACAAGGTTGTGAACAACTTTGACATGGTGTTTCAGGGATTGAAACATTTTCAACAACATTCTTATCCTCACAGACAACTTTACCGACTTGAATTGACTCTGACTCATACGACTTGACCACGTTGACCTCTAAGACTCCAGTTTCCTCTCCTAGATCTGACACTTTATCAACTGACTCCTGAATGTCTGAATCTACCTCTTTTAACTTGCTCATCAGTGCTTTTTCTGCAATCTCCTTTAGAGCTTCTTCAGTCATTTCATTCGTCACGTCAATCATCTCCTCGACTTCTTCTATCTCTGCTTCAAATCTCGGACACGTTCCGGTTCTTGGCTCTTCAAAATAATCTGCAAAAGAATCAAAAACGTTAGGAGGCAAAATAGGTTTCATTGTATAAACAAATTCCTCCTGCCGTGATTGAAAGTTGAGAACTTCAGTCACTGATTCCTCAGCTTTTGCAGAACTATCTGTTGAAACCTCTTTAACAACCTCCGGAACCACCGGATCAGCAACTTCCATAACTTCATCAACCACCACCTCAGAAACTTCATCTACCATCTCAGTAACTACTTCCTCAACCATTTCAGAACCAGACTCAACAACACTCTCAGAAACTACTTCACCGACATTCTCAGTAACCACCTCTTTGATAACCTTTGACTCTGAAACTGTCTCGGTAATCTCAATAACTTCAGCCATCATTGCTTGATCATCCTTTCCTGGAATGTACTTGTCCCAACTAAAACCAGACGCAACCTTTTCATCATCTTGGTTTACGATCAGCGCCTTCTCAGGTTTGTTCTCAATCTGAGGTCTCTGAATTGTAGGCTGTTGGTTTGGGCGGTGATATATAGCCTGTCTGTAATAATCATTGGTGAACGGGTTCTGATGATTCTACACTTCACGATTCGGACACTCGCGCTTGAAATGACCTCGTTCTTTGCACTTAAAACAGGTAACTTTTGTCTTATCGAACCCTAATTTCTGATTAGGACCTGACAGACTGCTTCTACTCGTGATCTCCATAAAGCGTTGAGCTCTTCTAACCAGACTCGCCATACACCAGTTTATATCTTTCAGTTCCAGTTCTTCCGGATCGATCTGATCGTAATCCTCTTTAGTCATATCGGGATTACCGATCCTACCAGCGACCAAACCTTCATAAGCTTCCAGAGCTGATGCTAGTAACGCGATGTGCTGCTTGGCTGCATTCTCGGTGATTTCATTCCCATTCTTGATGTTAACCGCAATGTTACACTGCACACCGGACACAAAAGTCTGTTGATTTGACCCTGTAGAACTTTGAGGAGAATTCTGCTCTGAGACTTTGACATTCGGCTCGTAGTTGGCAAATGGAGTCGACTGACTCGACTGATAGGCATTTGGAGCAGCAGATGGAGTGTTGTCTGCACTAAACCCGGTTTGAATCTTCGGACTCTGAACATTAGTAGCTGCCGGACTATTCTTGTAATACAAAGACACATCCTGTGGCATACTCGCTGAATTCATCTTCTTGATTTTTACCAACTCCAACTCATGAGCTTCAATTTTCTCTATAAACACGCTCAAACTATAGTTCACGAAATCTGAACTATTTTTCAACATCATCAAGTACGTTCCCCATTCCTCATAGGGAAGTGCATCACATAACTTGTCTATCCACTCCTCATTCGTCTTTTCGATATTCAACCTTCTCATCTCTACCACCAGGTGACAATACCTTTCGATAAGCTGCTTTGTCGATTCACCTTTAATTCCCGTGAATATATCAAATTCTTTCTTTATCAGTGCTTTCTTACTCTTGATCATCGACGCACTGCCTTTGAATTTCTGTTCTAAAGCTTGCCATATCGACTGTGCACTATCATCGTGCTGTAGCAGAACTAGAATATCCTCTTTTATCGCTTGCTGCAGAATGCTAACCATCTTGTTTTCTGCTTTGAATTCAATCTGCTCTGCCTCTGTAAGACTTGCGATGGTCTTCAACATGTTCAACCTGTCTACCGGAGGAACATACTTCCTTTCAATTTTTATCCAGCACTCTAGCTGGTTGGCCTGCACCCAGTTTTTGAATCTCCCGGACCATCCTGAATATTCATCCAAACTCATCAATTTAGGAGGTTTCTGCATCGTTCCAAGCTCGTTTTCCAGATTTACATTCTGCATGATGCTAGCAGGACTCTGAGTAACTCCACCACTACCCGCAAACATGTTGTAAAAATCTTGGCTTTCCATTTTCAGTTGTAACAAAGAAATTTTCAAACAGTCTGAATAAGCAAACCACAGTGATCCTATGAGCGAACCAAATCAGGTAACAATGAGCGAACCCACCAAATGAACTTTGAGCGAACCAGAAAGTGCACTAAGAGCGGACCAGAATGTTGCACTTAGAGCGGACCAGGCAAATGACTTTCGAGCGAACCACAAATGAACACTGGAGCGGACCAGAATTTGCACTTCGAGCGAACCAACAAATGATCTTTGGAGCGGACCTGAAACACTGCTCTTCAAGCGAACCAGACGAGCGAACCACCAAGGAAAACAGACATTTCAAGCGGACCAGGTAAGAAACTAGGAGCGAACCAGCTTAAACTGTACGTTGGAGCGGACCAGAAAAGCAAACCAAGAACATGACGTATACGCGAACCTACTTCACGAGGGTTTTTATGTCACTTTTAGGCCGTATTTTGATCTGAATCTTTCGAGGGTTTGTTATTAGTGTATTTTACACCTGTTGTCCAATTTTCAGTCCATTTCCACCGTTCAAACAGTCCAATTCTACAAAAGTCCGTGTAAAAAGCTTCGTATCTAGCAAACTAACTCGCAACTGGCTCTAATACCAATTGTAGGATCAGTTTTGACCTTTCGAGTGAGTCAATCAGAGCTAGTGCTTACTGAAAATGTGGCGGAAACACATTTTCAGCATGATACAAAGAAAACCGTAAAAGAATGGAGTAGAAACAGAGAATTCACACTTAAAATACTTTTTCTTCACTTGATAACGCTTGCCTTACGGACATCAGTTCAACGTGAGATCTCAGACAACGTTACAAGTGAAAACAGCACCAGGGGTATTTATAGACTTTGTGGTCCGCTCATGTGACATGTCCACAAGAGCGAACCTGACAACTTGGCTGGTTCGCTTTTGTGGACACTTGACACAAAAGCGGACCTACAAACTAAACTTCATAAAATTACACTTTAACCCCCTAAACTTATACAAAATGACCTATCTGGACCCTATACATTAAACTAGCATTACAAAGACGCAGGCTTTAGACATTGTGCATCAACATATTCTCTATTTTCTACTCCATTCTTACTGATTCAGCTCTGTTTGTTTGATTCCGCCTTACAAACAGTGTGTATTGACTCTGAATTGACTCATTTGGTCGTCAAAACGATCCTACAATTGGTATCAGAGCCGGTTATGAGCCAATGCACTTGAATCAGTGACTTTTTCTACACTTTCTTGGACTTCTGAACATTTTAACGGACAAAATGGACTGAGTTTTTGATATTGTGTGTAAAACACTGTTTTAACAAACTCTTGAGAGAATCAGATCAAAATTCGAACTAAAACTGATAAAAATGGACTGAAAACCTTATTCCGCTTGAATGAGATAGTTTGATTCCGCTTTAAAATTTGTGGTAATTTCAAGCGAATTAAGGTATTCCGCTTGAAAAGATCTGATTCCGCTTGAACATTTGAAGATATTTCAAGCGAAATAAGTGATTCCGCTTGAAAGTCACCTGATTCCGCTTGAGTTGGTGATTCCGCTTGAATAATCACTTGATTCTGCTTGAAAGTAATGATTTCGCTTGAAACTTATTTCAGCTTGAAAATACCTATTCCGCTTGAAAATCTAATTCAGCTTGAAATTATGGTTTGTTGTGAAAGTCCATTTCGTTCGTGACATTTCGTTTGAAGTTCATTTCGTGTAGAAAGTGTTTTCACTTAAAGAGACCAGTTTTTAAAACTTAAAAATTTTTTTGGTAAACTGATTTTTTAAAAATGGAAAATCAAGATTTTTATAACTTCTTTGCCGGCGGTGGGAAACCACCTAAACTGATGAATCTTGATGAGTATTCGGGTTGGTCTGGTCGATTCAAAAATTGGGTATAAGTAAATCACTTTGAGAGTTGGATGAAGATTGAATCGAAGTATGTTCCACCTAAGGATGGTTTGGGTCTTGTGAAGGGGATTGGCAGTTTAACACAAACTGAATAAAACAATTTCAAAGCTGAGAAGAAAATGATGAGTATTCTTGAACAGGCAATTAAAGAAGATATCTTGATATTACTGCAACACAAAGATAATTCACAGTCAGTCTGGCAGGCTTTGGAGGCGAAGTTTAAGGGAAGTGTATCTATGATAAAAAGCAAGACTGCATTGATGAAAAAAGAATTTGACATTTTTAGGGGAATGAAAGGTGAAACAACAAGACAATTGATTGAGAGATACTGTCACCTTGTTGTTGAAATGAATCGTATGAAAATTGAGAAAACCAATGAAGAGTTGATTGATAAACTGGCAGATGCCTTACCCTATGACGAATGGGGAACTTATCTTTTAGTGTTGGAGAACAACTCAGACTTTGTTAATCTCAAACTCAGTGCACTTATTGAGAAAATCGAGGCACATGAACTTGAGCTAGTGAAGATTAAGAAGATGAATTCTGCAGATATTCAACAAGATGTGTCTCTTTATTACAAAGGCAGCACTCCAGCAACAACAAATCTAAGCCCGAAGATTCAAACAGCGTTTAGCGCAGATTCAACATCGGGTGCTTCGTCTAGTACTCCAAGTAATAACAAGCCTTCACCGTTTGCTAGTTTTGAGCCAAATTCCAAAGCTTCTGAACAGATGTCACCTCAAAGCTCATCTAGTTCAAACAATTAGGCATATGTTTCTGGGATTCAGTGTAATATTGCATTCAACATCAAGAACGGACATGAGTTTACTAAAGCAGCTGCAAAATAACATATTTCACTGTTAGCTTCCGTTCTGGAGTCATACGAGAGTTTGGTGGCGGGAAAGATCGGTAATCCTGATATGACCAAGGAGGATTACGATCAAATAGATCTGGAAGAGCTAGAACTGATAGACATCAAGTGGGGAATGGCTAGTTTGGTTAGAAGAGCCCAAAGATTTATGGAAATCACGGGTCGAAACAGTTTATCTGGACCAGATCAAAAGCTCGGATTTGATAAGTCCAAAGTGACTTGTTTTAAATGCAAAGAGAGAGGGCATTTTAAGAGAGAGTGTCCGAATAGAGAGGTCAACAATCACCAGAATCCATTTACCAACGACTACTACTGACAGGCGATCTATCATAAGCCAAATCAACAACCAGTCGTTCAAAGACCTCAGATTGAGAATAAGCCGGAGAAAGCTCTCATAGTCAACCAGGATGACGAGAAGGTAGCCGTCGGATTCAGTTGGGATAAATACATCCCGGGCAGTGAAGGAAGAGCTATGATGGCTGAGATTGTAGAGGAGTTAGAGAGTGTTGTTGAACCAGAGGTGGTTAATGAAGATTTGTCTGTGGAAAATGTGGGAGATCTTGAAGAAATTGCTGCTGAAGTCTATTATTATCAATCCGAACAGGAGGTATTAACTAGTTCTTTAAAATCAATCATGCCTCCTAAAGTGTTTGATTCTTTTGCAGGTTTCTTCGAAGAGCCAACAACAGGATTAACCCCACTGTATGAGGTGAAGAAAGATTTTGTTGAAGAGATGATTGATGTAACCAAGGAAATGACTGAAGAGACACTGAAGGAGATCGCTGACAGAGCCTTGATGGGGAAACTGAAAGAGGTAGACACAGAACCTGTAGAACCAGAGTCTGTCAGTACCGAGTCAGTACAAAAGGAGTCTGATGAGGAGTCTGAAAGTAGAGTGTCTGAGTCAGAGTCTGATGGTGTTGGTAAATCGGGTGTTAAAACTAATCAGGAAGAAAAGATTGTCGAGAAGATTGAGTCAATTTCTGAAACCCCATGCCAAAACTGTTCAAAACCTTGCATGGAGTGTCTTGAAAAGGACACAAAGTTTCAGGAATTGAGACAATACACTGATATGATCAAATTTGATCTAAGTCAAGTAAAAGAAGCATATGACACATTGTCTAGATCCATAAAAATGATTCAAAAGGAGAGTGTTGAAAATGATAAAGCCACAAAATTATTAAAATCAACAATTTTTGATAAACAAGTGGAAATCAATTTTCATTTGGACACGATTGCTTCATTGAAGAAAGAGTTAGAATTAACCAAAATTGAGAATGAAAGAATTGATAAGAAGTTAATGAGCTATGTTGCATCTTCTTATGTGATTGAGCAGATTGTCCCACAACAACCAAATGCAACGCCTGTCTTCAACAGTGTTCCACCCCCAATGTGGAATCATTATACCCAGAAATATCCAGATGGGGTGGAAGCTGCATTGAATCTCAAACTAAGGACCATTGATAATGAGTTACCAGAGAGTATTGATGTTACATTCTCTCCGTCTGACACTGACAATGAGTCACAGGTTATCAAGACCGTTATTGACCAAGTGTTAGACGAAGAGAGTGATAACTCGGAGTCTGAGACTGTGAACACTCATTCTGAGAACTCTATGTCTGATTCTGAAGAAGACGGTAACTTCTTAGACAGATTCATACCAAAATCAGACAAAGTCGTGAATGATGATCCGATAATTGTGGTTTACACAATGATTGGAACTGACAAGCTTTATTCTGATTTTGAGTATCCGCTCCAGAATGCAAAAAATGAAAATGTTGAAAAAGTGTTTAAATTGGTCGAAATTGACATTTCTGAGGTGAACAACAAAGAGTTCTTTTCAAAACCCAAAAGGTTGTTTGTTAAATCACAACCTAACAACTCAGGTAAGAAAGAGTGGGAGGGAAATGGTGGTAACAACAAGAAAAATAGAAACAATTTTAAAAACAAAGGGATTGGGTTTGAAAAGAAAATGGCCAAGAAGAATGTTAAGCCAAAGGAAACAATGAATGATGTTTTCATTGTTGGTCCCAGTGTTGATACTGAAAAAGAGTACATTTTCAGTCAGAAAGCCATTGATGATTTCAATGCAGCGAAGAAACTGAAAGAAAAGTCATTCAAATCAACTTTTGTCGAATATGACAAAAGAATTTGCTATCGCTGCAATGAGATTGGTCACATGGCTAAACAATGCAAGAAAGTCTTTGAAAAACCTGTGTTTAAAAACCTGTTTTGCAAAAACCCCGACCTAAAACTCCAACTGATAACAAGGGTAAAAAACCAATGATTTCACCGGTTCGCATTTTGAAAAGGGGTGAATCTCTGAAGTCAGAAGATAAGCTGAAATCAACTTTTGAGATTGGTGAATCTTCGAAGACTCACAAGACTTCAAAAATTTATCGAAAAATGAAAGTTTTTGAGAATCAATCTTGGGTGGTGAAATCAAAAACATCAGTTGACGAGGAAAAGATGGAAAGTGTTTTGAAAAATGAAACAAAAGGGTTTAAAGATGATGTTGAAAAGTTTGAGTTTGAACTTGATAAATTTCTTGAAGAATTTCCACCGATTAAAAGGAAAGAAGTTAAACCAAAAGCTAAAATTGATGTTCCAAATGTCGTTTTTAACTTTCCAAAGGTTGATGTGACGTGTGACATAGTATTTGGTAGTGTTTCAGATGCTAAGAAGTCATGGGTGTCATTGTTTGAGTGAACTGATATAATGATTGCAGGGGCTGCCGAGGTCGATAATCTCTAAATGGATAATGGACAGTGGAGCCTCAAGACACATGACTGGAATGCTGGCATTGCTCTATGACGTGAAATCTATCAATGGTGGATACGTCGGATTCGCTGGAAATCAGGGTGGAAGGATTGTTGGTCAAGGAACCTTAACAAGTGGAGTAATATCGTTTGAAAAAGTGAACTACATAATTGAACTGGAAAACAACTTGCTCAGTATTTCACAAATTTGTGAAAAATCATTTACAGTTCACTTCACTAAAAATGAATGTCTTGTCTTAAAACCTGGGTTTAAAATCCCTGAGGATATGGTGCTGTTGCGCGCTCCACAAGAAAATGACTTGTATATTCTTGATATAAGTGTCGCAACACCAACAGATCATCAAAAACAGTGTTTTGTGTCAAAAACTAAAGCTACAGAAAAAGAGTCGATTATGTGGCATCGAAAGATGGGCCACATTCATGTTAGGAAAATGAATTTTCTTGTACATAATGATTTGTTTGAAGCTGTGAATTTGAAAAGTTTACATTTGTCTGATGACTGTGTAGCTTGCAAGGAAAACACACCGGCAAAAGTTGTTGAATTCGATCAGAGTACCGCTTGAGAGACTCCACATGGATCTCTTTGAGCCGGTTAATGTGAAGAGTATCAGTGGTGACTTATACTGTCCTGTGGTTACCGATAACTTCACAAGTTTTTCATGGGTAGTGTGTATGGAGAGGAAAGATCAGACGTTTGAGTCACTGATGGTTCTATTAAAAAGATTGAGACGCTGTATAAGCTGCCGATCAGGAGAATAAGAAATGATAATGGAACAGAGTTCAAGAATAATAGAATGCTCGAGTTCTGTAACAAGAAAGGGATTCTTCATGAATTCAGCACCCCATACACTCCACAGCAGAACGATGTAGCTGAAAGAAAGAATCGTACTCTGATTGAAACTGCTCGAACAATGCTTGCCGATTCCAAGTTACCAATTTTCTTCTAGAGTGAAGCAGTCGCAGCAACGTGCTATACTTTGAACCGAGTGCTCACCGTCAAGAAATACAAGAAAACGTGCTTTGAACTTTTACACCGTTACAAGCCCAATCTAAAGTTTTTAGAACTGTTTGGATCTCCATGTACCTTCATAGATCCAGATGGCAAATTTGGTGCTAAGACTAATGATGGTTTCTTTGTAGGTTATGCGAGCCCGTTGAAGAGGGTGTTTGTGCCATGCCTGGGAAAAGTAATTCAAGTTCAGCATGTAGACTGTCAGAAGCACACAACTCCACCACAACTTACCGGACAAAGATTCTTGTTTGATTACGACAAACTCTGGGAGTCTTTCCAACTACCGATTCAGCCAAGTGATGAGGAACTAGCACTTTTGTGCCAATATCAGCAGTCAATGACGCAAGAACAAGTGCCTAGACCGCTAGTAGTTTCTCCACCCACCGAGGGTACGCATAATCACGAGGCTGGTCCAAGTGGAACTGCTCACGAACCACCAGATGAACCAGCTCCAACATTTGACAATTCTGACGACTCAGAATCGGAATCTGGTCCGATTTTCGACGAGAAACCAAATGTTGAAACGACAGAAGCTGAGGATCACACCGGTGATCAAGACATTACTAACTTGCAATTGGAAGTTAATGTGCCTGACACGGCTATGCCACGAACATTGTCTTATCATCCTTCAGAGCAGATTATCGGTGACCTACAAAGTGGTGTGAAGACGAGAGATCAGATCAACCGAGCACTTACCTGTTTTTATTCATCTGTTGCTCCTTTACAGGAAGAATTCTCACTTAAATGTTTTATCTCGCAGATTGAACCCAGAACGTATAAAGAAGCTTTGACTAAAGACATCTGGGTGAATGCTATGCAGGAAGAGCTGCAGCAGTTCGAGAAACTGGGTGTTTGGAGATTAGTAGATCTTCCTGAGAATCAGAAATTGATAAAGACGAAGTGGGTGTTCAAGTGTAAAAGAGACGATAGAGGAGTCGTGGTTCGGAACAAAGCACGATTGGTAGTACAGGGATTCAGTCAGCAAGAAGGCATCGACTATGATGAGGTTTATGCGCCTGTTGCTAGACTTGAGGCTATTAGGATCTTCCTGGCGTTCGCGTCCTGGAAAGGATTCAAAGTCTACCAGCTTGATGTTAAATCTGCATTCCTGTACGGAAAGATCAAAGAAGAAGTGTATGTGGGACAACCGCCGGGTTTCACTGATCCGCAACACAAGAACAAAGTCTATCTTCTGGATAAGGCGGTCTACGGACTTCACCAGGCCCCAAGAGCCTGGTATGAGACGCTTTCCCAACATCTGCTGGCCAACGGGTTCATCAGAGGGACAGCTGATAGTACATTGTTCACAAAGGAAGTTGCAGGCCATCTCTTAATCGTGCAGATCTATGTCGATGATATAATTTTTGGTTCGGCGAACGACGACTTGTGTAAAGAGTTTGAGAGAGTTATGAAGAAGAAGTTCGAGATGAGTTCGATGGGGGAGATGAAGTTCTTCCTAGGGCTGCAGGTGGAGCAGATGCCCGAAGGAATCTTCATTCATCAAACTAAATATGTGAATGATGTGCTGGAAAAGTTCGACATGGCTCAATCCAGTCCAGCATCAACCCCCTTAGCACAAAATCATGGAATCTGTCCAGATGAGAGTGGAGCAAAAGGTGGAAGAGACGTTGTATCGATCGATCATCGGATCCTTGATGTATCTTACTGCTTCTCGCCCGGACATCATGTATCCAACGTGTTTGTGCGCCAGATATCAGTCAAGCCCAAAGCAGTCACACCTAACAATCGTCAAACGAATTTTACGGTATTTGAAAGGTTATCCAAGCATCGGCTTGTGGTATCCTAGATCGGGTTACTTCTCTCTTACTAGTTTCGCTGATTCTGACTTTGGTAGCTGCAAGCAAAACGCTAAGTCCACCACTGCAGGCTGTCAGTTCTTCAGAACTCGATTAGTCACTTGGCAGTGCAAGAAACAAACCTCAGTAGCGCTCTCTACTTGCGAGGCTGAATACGTTTCAGCCTCAAGCTGTTGCTCTCGGATCCTTTGGATCCAACAGCAGATGCGAGACTTTGGTTTGCAGTTCTTGGATATGCCAATTTTCGTGGACAATGAAGCAGCAATTAATATAACGAAAAACCCGGTTCATCATTCTGAAACCAATCATATTGAAATTCGTCATCATTTCATCCATGATTGTCATGAGAAGAAATTGATTCGGATAGAACATATATACACTGATGATCAGAGGGCTGATTTTTACACTAAACCAATAGAGATTTAACTATCTTTTAAAATTAAATGGGATGAAAAATTTTCTTTCTGGGAGGGTTGAGGAATGTGAAGCCGAGGAGGGCGGCGATCTGATGTGATCTGATGTCTTGTTGTCAAATTTTTCTGTATAGTTTATTTTCTGCTTTCGACAAAAACAAAAACTCAAAAATATGTTTTTATTTTTAGGGGGGGAAAGTTTGCAGAAAAATACAAAAACATGATAAAATTTCAAAAAGCCAAAAATAATAGAAAATTTGAAAAATCCAAAAGCATTGAAAAACTGAAAAAGAGTTTGTGTAAAAAGGGGAAATGATAGTACATCAGCTAGACAGATGCAGTACGCTAAAGAAATGTAATGTTTAATATGTGTTAAGTAGTCTCGCTGATGATGTGCCGATAGGTTTTTACAAAGTTAGTAAATTTGTTTGGGATATAAACATAAATAATAACTTGCTTTTACATGGGGAACATCTCCAGGATATATGGATAACCCCCGAAATCTTGTTTGAAAGGTCCCTCTTTTTGAGATACTAGGTCTGTATACTTAGTGATAACTGGGGTATTATACCAGGACTTCTGATTTTGCGGAAGCAATAGCCTAGTCCTCGTATAATACTCTGCACAAGCTTTACTCGTAAAGCCTCCCCTCAGCATAAAAATGATAACACATTGCAAAATGCTAATCATGTGCTGTTGTAAAAAAGATTCCCTAAAGGGAACCTTCCAAAAGTCGAGCCGTCATCTCTCTGCTGAACGGAAGTTTTGACCTGAGCTCTCACGGCCTCACATTCACCCCATTACAGATATCATCTAGGTATACTCACCTGTAAGACTGAATATTGGGATCTGGATACGGGAGTATATACTGAGGTGGTACACGCGTATAAGTTAAGATCTTAAAACACTAAATCTGTATCCCGAATAGATTGAAAATTGTGTAAAGATTTAAGAGGATCAGTATATGACAATCTAAGCGAACTGTTTAATGCTGAGTATGAAATCTAAGCTTAACGGTACTTGTGTCTTGTCGGAAGCTGATATGGTCCCCTAACACGCTCACAAAAATATTGTGTATACAGATTTCTGCTTATCATATTCTAAAATCCAAAAAGATTTTTATTTTCATCTTATTTTCGATAACGGACGTTGGGGATCAGATGATTAAAGTCTTATGTGCAGAACATGTCTGAATCATGAAGGGTTGGGTAAGCAGAAGCTTGAAAAATGACTGGTATGTATTTGAAAGTTTGAAAAGTTCAAAAGTTCATTAATTTGAACTAAATTCAATTTCAGAAAGTCAGCAAACTTCATAAACTGGTCAACCAAGGTCATTGACTTGGATTTGGTAGGCTGAACAGTTGACCAAGGTCATTAACTTGGACTTGGTTAACTGGGTGTGTCAGTAAAATCTGAAAAAGTTAAAAATTTGAAACTTTAAATCTGATTCCGCTTGAAAAACATGATTTCACCTAAATTGGTGATTCCGCTTGAACTGCATCAATGTCCATTTCAAGCGAAATCAGGTGGTCTATAAATAGCCAGCTGATTCCGCTTGAACAACTCATTGTTCTTATTCCGCTCCAAAGTTCTGAAAAAGGTGATTTTGAGCGAAATCTCAAAACCTCCGATTTACAGTCGTTACTCTGTCCGATTGTTGTTAGATTTCATGTTTTTAGTTGGTTTGCTCAACTATAAACATGGGAAAGGTGAGAAATCTGGTCGATTTGACCCAGATCTTGTCTGTTATTGTTTGTCGGCGATGTTCAGAACTCAAAACGTAGATCTAGGGTGTGTTTGTTAACTAAAATGAATGTAAATCATATTAGTGTTGTCGGAATGTGTTGTAGATCATTTTTAGGGTTATGATTGAACCAGATCTATGGTTTGTACATGTTTGATGATGAACAGATATTTTGAACTTAGATCTAGGTTGATTTTGATGGTTATAATGGATAAAAATCATACCCTTGTGGTCGGAATTCACTGATGAACAAACCCAGTTAAATGATGTTAAGATCTGAGTTTGGTTTTGATTGTGATTTGTGTTTGAATTAAGATGAACAATGAAAGAGTAGTGCAGCGGAAATTAAATGGAAGCAAACTTTTCACAATCAAACAGAAGAAATGCTTTCAAAAGATACATTTTCAACAAAGAACCAAATGCTTAAATTTATTTCAAACTTTGAATACAATTGCATGTATGCTTTGCAAACTCCCCCTCAGCCCGAGCTCAGTGAATTGTTCGTACAGGAAGAAGATGGTGAAAGAGCTAATAGAACAGTACAGAGCACTGTTCTATTTATAGGCACGCAACAAACCACTGAGCATCTAAGCTGACGTCACCATGAAAGTGACATCTAACCTCCTAACAAACTCTTAACAACTGACCTATACTGCTATGCTAACTACTGATGTTACAATTCATTACATAAAGTAAACAAAACTGCTGCTGCATCCTTCCACTGCTGTGAACCCAGCAGTACTTGTCATGATGAGCAGTGCTTGACTCAAGGCAACAGATTGGGCAGCAGGGCTTTAGTTCTTCAACAGTCTTTGACTAGATCAGCAGTTGTAGGTCAGCAGTTTGTATGATCAGCAGATGTTGAAACCACTTTCAAGGGGAGAGACTTGCATGCAAACATCTGCTTATTCTGGATCCACTGCTCTGATCCAGTTTTGGCTTTTATTATCTGTTCCTTTGGCAGGGTTCAATCCCAACAATCTCCCCCTGGAACAGATAATGCCAAAACTCTCCATTATTGTAGATCTTTATTGCCTCATCAGCAGTTCCCTTATTTGCCCTTTGAGTTGTAATTCAAAATTTAAGGCATCTGTGTCATCATCATCCCTGCTAAGTGGAAGATCAAGGAGATCCTGCAAATCTTCAAGACTCTGGCCAAGAGCTTGTTCCCTTGTTAATTTCTTCACTTCTCTACTAGACTTGAACATTGTCAATACGTGGGTCTGTTTATCAGTTTTCCACTTTAGTACTTTTGAGCCTGGTGGGTTTCTTGGGAGATTTTTATTGGAAAAGGTATTTGGTGATGCAGGCCTATTCATGACTGGCTGAGCAGTACTTGCAGGTTGTTCCAATTCAGGATCTTCTTTCATCATTAATCTAATGCCCTCTTTTACAAGGTCATTTCCAGCAATTAGATCTTGAATTGTTTCAGCACCCAACTGGTTTTGTCTCCTTCTTTTGTAGATGGTAGCACTAGCTGGAGCAGTGGTTTTTTTGACTTGCAGCTTTGGTGGTCTTTTTGAGACCTCTGCTTTGGAGTAGTCAGGCTTTTGTGGAACTGTTGGATCTTTCTTTCTAAGTTCCACCAACTTTTTGTAGGTAGCCCTGACTCTATCTTCTCCCCACTTTGTCACAGAATTCTTTGACCCATATTCAGCTGCTATCAACTCCTCTTTCATTCTCTTCAACTCTAGGGCCTTGTCAGCTTCAAATTGTTTGAATTTCTCAGGAGGAGTCTGCTTGACCTTAGTTTTGATCATTTCATGAATCCTGACTGCTTCTTTTTCAAGCTCAGGAATGGTCCAGTTTTTGTACATGTGTTTCTCCCCCTTGTATTTCTTGTAGGTCATGATGTTTTCAATATAGTCTTTTCTCAAGGACTCATCTGCCCTTTCAGAGATTTGCTGACATACATTTTTGGCAAATTGCTCCATAGATCTGACCTGTGTGAGTAGAAACTGATAGTTTTGCTGAAATTCTCTATCAGATTTCCCTTTTTTATTTTTGATTGAGATATCCTCTGCTTGCTTGGCCTTGATTTTCAAATATTCTTCAATATTATTTGGCCTGGGATATCCTTCAATTGATGGCAAACTCCTTTTAGCAGGGTCATCCTCATAATAGAAAGATTTGATTTCTTCTCTAACTGCTATGAGTTCCAAAGGAAATACAACCCCTGCAGGAGGTAATGGCTTTTGGATTTGAGCTGAAGAGAGAGGAACGAGTTTTGGAATTGTGACAAATGATAGAGATTTTGATGATGTTGGTGGTGGTGATGGAGAATCATCATCTGGTTTGATAACCCTTCTCCTTTTTATTGTAGGAGAGGCAGATGATGGTTTGAATGGAACAGTGGTGGCGATATGAGAGGCAGTGGTTTGTGATTGACAAACAGCTATTGAAACAACTGGTGTTTCAACCACTGTTGTCATTACAGCAGATGTTGTAACATCTGCTGTCTTCTGCTTTTTGGCAGGAGGTGATGGTGGAGATGTTGTTTTGAGTGGTGATGGTGGTAAGGCAGTGGTAGTGGTGTGTGTTGAAATAAGAGCAGTTGTTGAAACAACTGAAGTACCAGCTGAAGTTGATACAGCAGGAGTTTCAGCAGCTGTTTGGGTGGAGGTTTGATGTTGGTGGCTTTTGGATGGTGGCTTTGAAGTATGCTCAGAAAGACTGAATGGTGTGGACTTGGGTTTCCTTACTTTTCTAGTAAGATTTCTTTTTGGTACAGGATTTTGAACATCCTTTTCACCAGAACAACCCTGCGCATTCAGCTCCATGAAAGCTCTCTTCTCCTCATTCCACCTTGATAAATCCTTTGCCGCTCTATCCCTTTTTACACTTATGACACCTTCATCAAGTGCATTCTGGGAACATCAACCTTCTTGCTACCATCTGGCAAGGGAATGTTTCTGAGCATAGCATCCTTTTCTGGCTCAAGATACAAACCATTATCAATCCCTTTCTTCCTCCACTCCTTAATTTTCTCCCCCTTTTTGGCATTATCTGGGGGGAGTTCATCAATAAAAAGAACTGTTGGAGGAGCAGTGCCAGTGGTTGTCAACAGATGGGCCTTAATAGCCTTGATGTCTACTTGTGTGTTCTTGAACCTAGACTCCATTGTGTTTCTCAGCTTTTGAACATGTTTTTCATGTTGCTGATCAGCAAGTTGATGTTGTTGTTGGAGAAAAGGGTGAAAAAGGTTCCAGAGCTCATTTATAACGTCTGCTGGTGGAGGAGCAGATGCTTGAGGTGGAACAGCAGTGGATTGTACCATTTGAACTGTCAACAACTGATGCAACATTCTTTGATTTCGGCAACAGAGGTATCCATTTTTTCAACTCTTTCCGTCAATTCCTGGTACTTTAAACCATCACCCAACTTAATGGGATCATCTGATTTCCCACTAGCAGTAGTTTTATCAGAGGTTAAGGTAGGGAGTGTACTCCAAACATCAACAACTGATGCCCCTTTTTCTTGGTACTGGGGTCTTCTTCCTTCAACACTTGATAATCTTTTGATGGAACCAATGGTTGAAACAAACTCACTAGCAGATAACAGAGGTTTTATGGAAGGAATTGCCTCCAAGGAAGTCTTATTGATGTAACCACTGTCCAAGTGTAAACCTGTAGGTTCAACACTTGTAGTGGCTGCTTCACTTGGATTACCACCAAGAGTTACTTGTAACTCAAGGGGTGTAACCTCCTCAGGTTGTGTTGGTGGGTTAGCAAAGATTGATACATCAAGCCCAGTCTCTTGTTGAGGTATATTCTCATGAACAGGTGATTGAGAAGGACTGGTTTGTGCCAGGTTCAAATCAATTGCATCCAACAAAATTTTGGTGTTTGGGGGAATTGTGGATTTGAGTTTGGGTGTAGAAAGAGGAGTTGCCCCGGGCATTGGGTTGTGGATGATGGAAACAAGTGCTTCCAGAGCATCATGATGTGGTGACCCTTGTTGTACAACCTGTTCTTTTTGTGAAGAGACAGGAGGAATTTCAGCTATGGTTTGAGATATTTTTACCAACTGCTGTGAGGAAGTAGCAGCAGTGGTTTGTTGTGACTTTTGTGTTGTCACAGGCAGTTGCTCTGGTATCTCATCCTCCAGAGTTGCCTTTTTAATGGGTTTGGGGGGTTTTTGAGTTTTCTTTTTCTGTGGCTTTTTTTGAGTTGTAGGTGTGGGTTTCAAAGCAGTTGTTTGGCTACTTTGATCACCTTGAGCAGTGGGCTCAGCAGCAGATACCTGAGGAGCAGTTGTAACTGCTAAAATATGCTCAGGCACCTCTGATTGTGTTTTGCAAGGTGTTGACATTCTTGTAAAAGTTTCAGAAGTTAAGATGTTTATTTGAAAAGAGTCACCTTGGTTTATTAAAGAAAGATCATCCTTACTGAATTTCTTTTTAAAATAATAGCTTAGAAATCTTGGAAACAGTAAGAATGATTTGGTTTCAACATTTTAACCATATCATTACAGATTACCTGGGAATAATTAAATTTTCTTCTTGAAGAATAGCATATCCCAAGTTTTGTATCTTTAATTGTATTTCATTAAAGAAAGTTGTTTTATTTGAAACGCACATAAGCAGGGTATGAAATAAAAATCTTGTTGCAGGAGGGAAATAACCTTTTTGTAAGGTATCCCTCTTCATCATGGTATCAGCATACCCTCTTTCAATGAAATCAATTTTTAACTCATTTTTTGGAAAGGCATCTTTACCTTCCTGATCATTGAGTGCGAAAACTTCCGAGATGGATTGCGGTGTGATGTTGACAGTTTTACCCTTTAGAGAAGAGGTAATGGCAGTGACAGTTTCACCTTGTTTTTTCAAGGGTTGCATTTTTCGAAAACTCTCTTTGGGTTGTCAAGTGAATTCGTGCATCGGCGGTTAACAAAGTTTTGTACTTTGATGCATTGAGCATGTCAAGGATGGAATCAAAGGTATCGGTGGTGCCGGGTTTTAAGAGAAGACCCAGAAGATTATGAGAAAGTTTGTGTGGAATTTCAGTGGATTGAGCCTTTTGATAGGCATCTTTTGAAGATGATTTTGCGAAAGCCTTTGATTTAGTCATCTTTTTGAAGAAGACAATTGAAGAAATTTGTGAAGAAATTTGATGAATTATGAAGGAAACTGCTTTGAGAAGAGAATTTTTAAGAATTCAATTCGACAGTAAAACCCTGTTTGGGGTTCCAAAAGGGGGTTTTATGGAGAAAAAGTGAATGCTGACGTGGCAGCGGTTTCAAAAGTACTGACCACTATGTACTGTCCACGTGCCGTCCCCCTGATGAAGTGAAAGACAGTACCTGCATGAAAGTTACTGAAGAAAGCAGTGGTTGTAACGGTACGGAAGGCAGTGGATGATTTTTGCTATCAATGGATAGCTCATCAGTGGATACAACACTGCTTTTGAACAACAGTGTTTAGCAAAGAAATGAGAGAACGGGGGATGGCTTTCAGCAATGGACAGTTTTTGAAGTAGAACAGATTTTTGAACTCGTCAGTGGTTATGGCAGACTTTTAAGGATTTTAATGAAAAATTCATTTTTAGCTATTTTTAAGGATGGATTTTTGATTTTCTGAAAACATTTTAATGCTTTTATTCATAGAAAAACAGGATTTTGCCTGTTATTCCATGTTTAGCATGCCAATCCTAGAGATCAAGCTTTCAAAGGTGGATGTGTCTAATGCTTTGGTTAGCACATCTGCCAGTTGATCCTTAGTTGGAACATGATGCAGAGAAATCAAACCTTTTTCATAGCAATCCCTCACAAAGTGATGTCTGATGTCAATGTGTTTGGTGGTTGAATGAGAAACTGCATTTTTGATGATATTTTCTGCTGCCTGACTGTCCAACATGAGTGGTGTTTTCAAGGCAGTGATACCAAAATCCAGCAACTGATTTTGAAGCCAGAGCAGTT
This sequence comes from Helianthus annuus, assembly GCF_002127325.2. Taxonomy (NCBI): domain Eukaryota; kingdom Viridiplantae; phylum Streptophyta; class Magnoliopsida; order Asterales; family Asteraceae; genus Helianthus; species Helianthus annuus. Next base: position 69,948,921 of record NC_035434.2, on the reverse strand, counting down.
GGGTTGTACAGCTTGCAGCAACTATATATTCTGCCTCAGGAGTGGATGTGGAAACAGCTGCTTGCTTTTTGCTTTGCCAAGACACTAAACAATTGCCTAGGAATTGGCACCCTCCTGAAGTGGACTTCCTTGTCTTGTCACATCCAGCAAAGTTACTATCTGAGAAACCTGAAAGCTAAATTTTACCATCAGCTGGATACCAGATACCAAGTGTGGGAGCACCTTTGAGGTATCTGAATATCCTTTTTACAGCAATAAGGTTTGACTTTCTAGGAGCTGATTGGGATCTTGCACAGACACATGTTGCAAACATGATGTCTGGTCTTGATGCAGTTAGGTACAATAAAGACCCAATCATGCTTCTATATAAGGTATGATCAACCAAATCATCCTTTTCATCAGACATGACCAATTTATTGGTTGCAATGGGTGTACTGCATGGCTTGCAATCATCCATATCAAATTTCTTTGAAAGTTCTTTGGCATCTTTGCCTTGATGGATGAAAGTGCCATTTTGCAGTTGCCTTACTTGAAGACCAAGAAAGCATTGGATTTCACCCATTGCACTCATTTCAAACTCAGCTGTCATGAGTTGCCTGAACTCTTCACACATTTTATTACATGTGCTTCCAAATATGATGTCATCCACATAAATTTGGACAATCATCAAATCCTTCCCTCTCCATTTTAAAAACAATGTTTTATCAATTCTGCCTCTGGTGAAACCAATGGAAAGTAGAAAGGTGGAAAGAGTTTCATACCAGGCTCTTGGTGCTTTTTCAGGCCATACAAAGCTTTATTCAGCTTGTAGACATGATCTGGATTAAATGGATCCTCAAAACCTGGAGGTTGACAAACATAAACCTCCTCTTGAATCTTACCATAGAGGAATGCACATTTGATATCCATTTGATACACCTTGATGTTGTGGTTGACAGCAAAGGCCAGAAAGAGTCTGATAGCTTCAAGTCTTGCTACAGGGGTAAATGTTTCATCATAATCAATGCCCTCTTCTTGTCTGTAACCTTGAACCACATGCCTGGCTTTATTCTTGACAACAATACCCATTTCATCAGTTTTGTTTTTGAAGACCCACTTTGTGCCAATAGGACTTACATTCTCTGGCTGTGGTACAAGCTCCCATACTTCTTTTCTTTTAAACTGTTGGAGCTCCTCTTGCATGGCTTCGACCCAGCTATTGTCTTTCAGTGCCTCTTGGTACTTGACTGGCTGATGGAGAGATAGAAAACCAGCAAAAAGACAAATGTTTTGGGTTTGGCTTCTTGTGAGCACCCCTTCATTGATGTTGCCAATGATTTGGTCAGGTGGATGAGATCTCAAGAAGATTAAATATCCTTGGTATGGTATGATGGCATTTGTTGGTGAAGGCTGCAAATGTGTATCATCTGAGCCAACCACTGCTGGTGACCTTGATGATCCAACCGTGGCTTCAAAAGGTGGTGGAATGGGAGGTAAAGGTGTGGACACATATTGACTTTGATCCATTGTTTGAGGAATTTTATCAACAGTGTTTGATGATGTGGAAGCAGGAGTTAATGGGCTACTTTGGTCAACAACTGTTGAGGTAGCAGTGGTTGAGCTTTGACAATTGTTTTGAAACACCTGCTGCTTTTCCCAAGTTGACAGACTTTTGAGGAATGATGATTTCATACCCATAGTCTGGTGTTGAATCCTCTGATGGTCCTGAACTGTTAGTCTTGACAGCAGTGTTTTCAAAAGTGAATTTATCAAGATCAAACAAATCAGCAGGATTTGCTGGAATTTTCATTGATGAAAGTTCATTGAACTTTACATTCAAAGTCTCCTCCACTGCATTGGTCCGTGTATTAAACACTTTGTAGGCCTTGGCAGTGGTTGAGTATCCCAGGTGATACCCACAATCAATTTTGGCTGCAAACTTTGATATAGAATCTTTTAAGTTTAAAATGAAACATGGGCAGCCAAAAACTTTGAAATATGAGATTAATGGCTTTATTTTATACAGTAGTTCATAGGCAGTCTTTTGATGCCTGGGGTTGATCAAAACTCTGTTTTGGACATAACAAGCAATGTTTACTGCATCAGCCCAAAAAGTTAATGGCAAACCTAAATCTGCAAGCATGGTTCTGGCAGCCTCAATCAAAGTTCTATTCTTTCTTTCAACAACCCCATGTTGTTCTGGTGTTCTTGGAATGCTGTATTGTCTCAGAATTCCTTTTGACACACAGAAATCATCCAACTCCTTGTTCCTTAACTCTGTGCCATTGTCACTTCTAAAGATTTTCACTGGAAGGTCAAACTGCTTTTCAACTTGTTTCACAAAGTCTTGCAGAATGCCTGCAGTCTCATCTTTTGAGTGTAAAAAGTAAGTCCATGTAAAGCTAGAAAAGTCATCAACAATAACTAAGCAATATCTCTTTTTCTTTAGACTCATGACTTTAACTAGGCCAAACAAATCCATATGAAGCATTTGCTAACATTTGGTTGTTTTGGACTCATCAATGGATTTGTAGGAGCTTTTATGTTGTTTTCCTTTTAGACAGGAAACACAATGCTCAGGACAGGAGAACAGTTTTTGAGGTAAACCCCTTACCAGTCCCTGTTTTGAAATGGCAGTGATTGTCTTAAGATTTGTGTGCCCCAATCTCTTGTGCCATAATTCTGTCTCTTTGCTAGAAGCAGCTGAGAACAGACAAGCATCAGCTCTGGGACACTCTTTTGACATATCAACAACATAAACATTGCCACTTCTTTGAGCAACAAGTTTAGTTGTGCCTTTGTTAATTATTGCTTCAATCTTAGCAACCATTTCTGGTCCAACAATCCTACAACAATCCTTTGTGACAAATGAGCCAAACCCTTTATCACTCATTTGAGACACACTCAGAAGGTTGAATTTTAGATTGTCTATAAGATTGACATTTTCAAATTTTACATTTCCAGACTTTACTGTACCAGACCCCAGAACTTTCCCTTTACTATTATTACCAAAGGATATATCACCCCCTCCATGGATTTTGAAATCTTGAAGAAGGGCTTTACATCCTGTCATGTGCCTGGAGCCTCCACTATCTACATACCAAAGACTATCTAAGCATGCAGAAGCTCCCTGCACATGAAGTAAAAGGATTAGTTCATAAAGGTCTCCAAAGCCAATAAGGCTTTGGATGGGGTCTCAACAGTGTCTAGGATGGAGGCAGATGCATGGACAGTGGTTAGCTCAGGGGTTTGAACATTTTTGGGAATGTTTTTCTCTAACCACTGTTGGGGGTCTTGGCCAATCACTTGTTGATAACCAAAAGGATGCCTATTCACTTTGGGTTTAGAAGGCTTTTTATAAACCTCATAAACATGTGGGATCTTGTGGTATGACTGTTGTCCTTTACCTCTCCTGAATTGATTGGCAGGAGGTGCATCAGTCACTTGAACATCTCTTTGAACAGATGTTTGGTTCAGCTGTTTTGTAACAGCTGTTTGGACTGGGACAAACAGTGGTTGTTTCTTGGTGAATTTGACAGATGATGCTGATAAACTTAAGGATGTTTTTGCAGTGTACTCTTTCTTTTTCTCATCAAAGTTTTTGAGATACACACATTCCTTAGTTTTGTGGATATTTTTACCACAGATGGTGCAGCTTTCAGCAGTTACAGTGACACTTGTTTTGTTTAGATCATAAGCTTTTAGATGAAAACAATCCTTTTCTCACAAAAATCACAAAACAGGTTATTGATCTTTTCTCTTTTCTTCCTCTTCTCAGATTCCTTTGCAACAAAGTTTTGAACCACTGTTGGGATATCTTTAAGAGGAATGACCTTTGCTTTTGGAGCTTTTACACCATCAGTGGTTGTGAAATCCATTGGTTTGAAGTTTTCCAGGATATCACACTCATCAGACCATGTGGGTTTAAATTGATATTTCTCAATCTCCTCAAAAGTTGAGGACCCCACAGATCTTTCCAGGGTAATTTTGTTGCCAAGTTTATCAGTTATTTTAACCTCTTGGCCACTCTTGTTGGTTGGTATTATTTCAGTTGAACTAGCTTGTTTTTCAGCAGTGTTTACAAGATCATCATATTTTCTATGTCCAATCCCAAACTTGACATTGCTTTCAAGCTGTTTTGCAAGCATAACCTCATACGCTTTACAAGATTCCACCCATCTTTCACAAGTAATCTGGGTGGACTCCAACTCCTTTTTGCAAACTTGGTATTTTTCTACCATAGTTTGGAGTTGAGTTTTGGTTATGCTTTGCTCTTCTTTGAGACTGCTGATCACTTTATCTTTTTCAGCCAATTTTTTCTAAGTTCTTTGAATGACTTTTCAAATTTGACTTCATCAGACAAGACTTTATCCCTAAGGTTTTCATTTACCTCTTTGATGCTAGCAAATGCAATAATACATTTGTCTGAACACAGTTTTTTATAGATCTTGAGGAGTTACCTTGGCGGCAGCCATCATGGCACAATTACATTGATGATCACCTTCTTCATCAGCTCTCTCTTCTATCTCACCAGCTTTCTTCATCTCTTCTTTCTCTTTGTCTTCTTTGGACCAAGGGTCAGACAGTGGTTCAATTAGGATTTCTGAATTTTCTCCCAGCAGTAGTTCACCAGCAACTGCAGTAACCACTGCTTCAGCAACTTCATCCACTGTTTCAGCACTTAGCTGTTCACCTTCAGTTTCTATCCCTTCTGGTATTGACTCTAATGCCATCAAACAAAATTCATTATCAAAAGTATCATTAGAAGCATAGAGAGCAAAATTTTCATCACCAAGTTCATCAGGTATGCTGCTCCAATCAACAAAGCCTTGTGTGAAGAAGCTTTGCTGATCTGGTTGAGCCACTGTTGGAGCAGCTTGTTGAGGTGCAACAGGTTGCACTTGTGCCTGAGGAACAGAGGCCTGAGCATACTGAATTTGTGGAACAGTGGTTTGAACATAATGCACAAGCACAGGGGTTGCAGCATAATGAGCAGTGTTAACATGTGCTGTAGGGGTATATTGGGTATAGTGCACAGTGTTTTGTTGTTGTGGTCTAGGGTTTCAGCTAGGATGAGTAATCATTGGACCAGTGGTTTGACTCCTACATTCCCTAGCAAAATGACCTAGCCTATTACACTTGTAACACTTGATTTTTGACTTATCCAACCCTACCCTTAAATTCCCATGAAGCCCTGGGAATTTTCTCCCTGTTCTTTTGTAGAATTTGCTTGTTCTAACACTAAGCAAAGCCAATTGATGCAAAATGTCCATCTCTTCTAAGTCAGTGGGATCAAAGTGTTGCAAATCATTGAGTTCAAAGCACAAGTTATCTGACATCTGGTTTTCATTATTTGCAGTGAAAGCATAATTTGCAGAGTGAGAATCAGAGTTGTTAAAATTACCACCAGCAGTTATGTCAATAAAATGATCATAACTCTGATCCTTACTGCTGCTACCAGATTCTTCCTGACCAAACAGAGTTGTGCTGCCAAATGAATAGTCATCAGCAACTTTACCAGACTCTTGCAACTTCCTTTTCTGGTTTAACTCCCTTTCATAGGTCAGGAGTCTACCATGGAGTTGGGTCAGATTCGGATCTTTGAACTCAGCAGAATTCCTGGTGACAAAAGCAATTGTGTCCCATTTTTCGGGCAATGATCTAAGGAACCTGCTATTTTGAGTTGCATTTGGAAATGTAACTTTAACAAGCCTTAGTTCACTAATGAGACAACTCAAACGTTCAAATTGTTGGGTTAGTGATTCCCCTTTGATGTGACAAAATGTTTCATATTGCTGATTCAGAATTTCCCTATTATTTTCAATAACCTCTTCCGCCCCCCCCCCCCCAAACTGTTCCTTCAATGCATCCCATAGCTCTTTGGCACTGTTACAATGTAACAGTCCAGCATAGATCTCATTGGGTAATGCAGATGCAATGATGCTAAATGCTTTGGCATCGAGTTCAAACTTCTGAAAATCAGTTTCAGTATAATTTTCAGAAGGTTTTGGTACATATTTCTTTGCACCCTCAGCACTTGGCACCATAGGAACATGCGCACCAAAAACAACAGACCTCCAACATCCAGTATTCTGTTGGGCAAGGATGTGACCCATCTTTCGCTCCCAGATGTTGTATTCGTTACGTTTAAGCATAGGTGGTTTAAACAAAGAGCAATGTTATTTTTATCATCTTGTGATTGTGACGTCATCCTGGTTGTTTTACAGACATTGATTAATCAACTTTAATGGTGATTAAACCTTGCTCTATTTTTCAACGAAACGAACAAACTATCAGTATCAACGATTGCGAGCTGAACTAGTTATGTCAAAATGATTGTTAGATCAAATTTGACTGTCCAAGCTCTGATACCAATTGTTAGGATCTGAGTTTGGTTTTGATTGTGATTTGTGTTTGAATTAAGATGAACAATGAAAGATTAGCGCATCGGAAATTAAATGGAAGCAAACTTTTCACAATCAAACAGAAGAAATGCTTTCAAACATACATTTTCAACAAAGAACCAAATGCTTAAATTTATTTCAAACTTTGATTACAATTGCATGTATGCTTTGCAAACTCCCCCTCAGCCCGAGCTAAGTGAATTGTTCGTACGGGAAGAAGATGGTGAAAGAGCTAATAGAAAAGTACAGAGCACTGTTCTATTTATAGGCACACAACAAACCACTGAGCATCTAAGCTGACATCACCATGAAAGTGACATCTAACCTCCTAACAAACTCTTAACAACTGACCTATACAAACACTGCTATGCTAACTACTGATGTTACAATTCATTACATAAAGTAAACAAAACTGCTGCTGCATCCTTCCACTGTTGTGAACCCAGCAGTACTTGTCATGATCAGCAGTGCTTGACTCAAGGCAGCAGATTGGGCAGCAGGGCTTTAGTTCTTCAACAGTCTTTGACTAGATCAGCAGTTGTAGGTCAGCAGTTTGTATGATCAGCAGATAGGAGGTCAGCAGATGTTGAAACCACTTTCAAGGAGAGAGACTTGCATGCAAACATCTGCTTATTCTGGATCCACTGCTCTGATCCAGTTTTGGCTTTTATTATCTGTTCCTTTGGCAGGGTTCAATCCTAACAAATGATTTCATCATCAGAAAAGTTTTGAAAATTTGTTCATGATTATGTTTGATTCCGCTTGAAACTGTTTTTCTTTGGAAACAGCTGATTCGCTTCAAATGGGATTTCAGTTCAAATAGGGTATTCCGCTTCAAAGTAATATTCCATTTGAAATGGATTTTCTTGTAAAACTAGTGTTTTCGCTTAGAACTAACTTAAGTGATTTCGTCTCAAAATGTTATTTCATATAATATGTGATTTCGCTTGAATGATGCTTGAGAAGAAAAATTTTCAAAGTGTTTGATTTGTTTGTAATGTGTTGATTTTCAGGCTTCGAATGTATTATTTAATCCATTACACAACAGTTGTTGTGATTTTGATGAGAAAAAGATTCCAATGTTGTCTGATTTCAGGAGTATTCTGGAGTTTATGAGGAGATTGCCAATTCAAAAAGCGTTGACGAATCAACATCTGGTGTTTAGATCTCATATCAAACGTTTTTGGAAAAATGCAACATATGATGAACAAAGCAAAGTGATTAATTCGGTTGTTAAGCTAAATGGTGAAAAGAAACCAATTATTATCTCGGAGGCATATGTACGTGAAGTTTTGAATTTTCCTGATGTTGAAAACTCTCCAACAAAATTCCCTGAAAGAATGGTCAAAGGTTGTATGCTGAGGATGGGTTATACTGGTGCTCTAAACAGTGCTAACTATTTGAAGTCAAAGTTTACAAAGCCACACAAGTTGCTAATTCATTCAGTATTGCAATCTCTGAGTCATTGCAAGGGAGGATATGATGCTATGAGAGACTATCATATGAACATGGTGACAGCTCTTGTATTGAACAAGAAGTACAACTTTTCACACATTGTGTTTCATTATATGGCTGAGAACATTACATCAAAGAGTAAGACTTGGGTGTATCCAAGATTTGTTCAAATGATGATAGATCATGCTTATCCATATCTTGAAAGAGATGAAAACAATGATATGTTGGTGCTATCTCACATGAGCAATGATTCTTTGATACAATTGGCCAGATATCATCCGAATCATCCAGAGCCAAAGACTAAAGTTGAATTTTTTGGTTTCATCAAAGATCAGAATTATCAAGATCCAGATCCAATCAATCATCAGAACTGGAGGATTGAGGAAGAGATGAAAGACGCTGGTTATGCTGATGAATTAAAAATACTTGAAGAATTCAAAGGAACTCGAAATGATTGGTTTTTAAAAGAGAAAAAGAAGAGGGGCAGGAAAGCTACTCCTAAAGTACAAATAGAAGAGGGTTCGTCTTCTCAACCCAAAAAGCGTCAAAAGAAAGTTGCTAAAACTTTGCTTGTTGATGAACCTGATGAAGAAGAACCAGAACCCGAACCAGAACCAGAACCTGAAGTAGAAGCTGAAGCTGAAAATGAAGCAGAAGTTGAAACTGAAGCGAATGTGGGAGTTGATGTTCGTTTATCTCCTAATTCTGAAAGATTATTGAAAGGTCTTAATAAATTTAATGCTCAGAAAGAAAAGGCAGCTGGTGAGAAAGAAGGTGACGATGGTGATAAAGACTCTTCACGTTCATCTGATGAAGAAATTGATGAGACAGAGTGTGAAAAGAGAATTCAAGCTGAGATTGCTAAAGAAAAACAGCTAAGAAAAAGGAAAAGACAGGAGAAAGAGGATGAGGTGTATGTTCCAACACCTGAGGAAGTAATAGAATCTCAAACGCCTCCTTCTGGTGGAAGAAAGAAAGCTGGTGCAAGAAAGAGAGTTGTTACTCCAAAGATGAAAAAGACATTGAAGATCTTGCTAAACAAGAAACCTATCCAAGAACCCAGTAAACCACCATCACCACCACCTAAACCTACACCACATCAATCACCAATACATTCACCACTTCATCAATCACCTCCAAAACAACCTATACCACCAAGACAACCATCTCCTATACAATCACCACCACATATTCATACTTACTTCACAACAAATATTCCAAACATCACCACCTTCACAACCACATGTTCAAACCACGCCTGGTTCTTCTGGCTACAAATCTTTTCCAAATATTCCAACTGAAGGTATTTCTCTTGAAGAAATTGGTGATTTCAACTTCGCGAGTGATGTACAAGTAAAGAATGTTGAAAAAAAAGTTGATGCAGTGTTGGTTGAAAACAAGAGATTAGCAGATCGTGAGAAAATTCTTGAGATGCGTGCTAAGAAAGTTGAGTCTGAAAACAAGTCTTTGCTGAAGAAAATAGAAGTAGATCAGACTGAAATTGATATTTGAAGGTTAAAGTGGCAGAGCTAGAGGAAGAAAAGGCACGTAGAGACGAACAGAACAAGTACTTTGAATTGAAGAACAAAGAACTTGAAGCTGCCAAAGCGGTGAAAGAGCATGAGCTGTATATGATGAACAAAGTTCTTGAAAACATGCTCGGAAAGTCTATTGAACAGAGATTTGAGGAGATAGAAGTTGAAGAAGTTAGAGCAAAGTGTCAAGCAGAGATTGATGCTCAAATGAAAGACAAAGGAAAAAGTGTTGAAGGTTCTGAAGTTGCAGAAAGATCAATAGTTCTAGCTACTAATCCTGAGTCTCCTATTCAGAATCATGTTCCTATATCTGTTGTATCAGCTACCTTTGAAGAAGATGTGTTACTTGAAGATATTGCTGATGATGACGAAGAAGATGACGATGAGGATGATGACGAAGAGGATGACGATGAAGGGAATGATGACGAAGAGGATGATGAAGAAGAAAAAGTATTCTCTGCAAGCAGTCATAGTTCTGATAATGATGATGATGACGATCAGGGAGGTACGGGTGCTACTGTTACTGAAGCATCAAAAGAGCAAATTGTTGATGATTATATGCATGATGATGCAAATGAAGATCATGATGATGATGCTGAAAGTGAGGGGGGAGAATGTAGATGACAAGAATGTCGATGAAGTTGAGAAGTTAATTCTTCGTATTGAGCCTGATGTGGAAGAAGGAGAAATCAGGCATACGTATACTTTGGATGAAGTCCTCAAGATGTTTAATGTTGTGGAAGAAGGAGAAATCAGGCATACGTATACTTTGGATGAAGTCCTCAAGATGTTTAATGTTAATGAAGATGAGTTCAAGTTTGATTTTGAAGATGAGCTGAATGCTTTCGACATCAACCAACAACCCGAGTATGAATACAAGTATGTTGAAGAGGCAGAAGTCTATGACAGGGTTGAGGTTGAAGATCGTACAGATGAAGAGAATGTGAATGAAGATACTTCAGAATTTCCTACTCTGGTAGAGTTTTTCAGTGAAGAGAATAGAGATGAATTGAGAAGTAAAGTTGCTGAAATCTTGAAAGATAAAAACTTTGACGGAACAACAACAGACCCACAGAAAGAAGAAAGAAAGAAGTGGTTTCGTAAAGATACTGAAAGGAAGTTCAAGCGTCCGTTGAAGTTTTACAAAAGAGATAGAGATGTTTCGCTGGGTGATATCATTAGCTGGGGTTTTCTACCTCATGTTAATGCATATGCAATTCGAAGAGAATACGGTGTGCAGTATTTTGAACGTCTGCATGATATTATGTCCCTACCTTGGTGGGATGTAGAAGAGTTGTCTAAGGTGAGAACTTTGGGTTATAAGATCAGAAAGAACGATGTGCCTATGCGGGGAATGATCAAGTATGAATCGCTGAAAAACTTCAAACACTAGAAGCCACATTACCCAAAGAAGGTGAGAAGAGTTAATCCTGAAACTGGTAATGAATAGACGATAATGCATGTGAAAAAGCCAAGAGTGATCAAAAACATCCCTGTGTCGAGAATGGAACAAGATTTCTATAAGGGTTTTGTATGTTGGGTGTACAGCTGTATTTCAACTGAAGCTGTGATCACGTACAGGGCAGAGAATGAGATCAGAGAAATCTTTGTGTATGATCCGTTGTGGCTGATGAATTGTTCTGCGAAAGACATCGAATGTTTGTTTGTGAACAAGATATGGTTTAAAGCAGAAGATAGGGAACAAGCTATGCAGTTTCAGAGAGTTGTGTTTGTTTGTTTTCAAAAGGGTATCAATGCTGACAACAAATGGAATTCAAAGTGGCGAAAGATTGAAGAGGAAGAGAAGTTAAAGAGAGAGAAAGAATGGAAGGCATAAGAAGATAAAGATAATATGTTGAGATATACTCAAAACCAGAGAATGGCAGCTAAAAAAAAGGAAGCAGTGGAAGCAAATGAGAAGCTTAGGAAGATGTTGGCACGAAAACCTAAGCAGAAAGAAGAAACTTTCAAGTCGCTGTGAAGAGATGAAGACCAAGACTAAAGACTCCGGCTGTATCCAAGGGGGAGTTTGTTAGTGCACGATGTCTAAAGCCTACGTCTTAGTCTAGGTCATGTTTGTATAGGGTTTACAGGGGCTAGAATGTAATTTTATATGAATTAGATGTAATTCCGCTTGAAATGACATATGTTCATTTCAAGCGAAATCAAATGTTGTAATTCCGCTTGAATGACATGTGGTCATTTCAAGCGGAATCTGATGCCTATATATAGGTAATGTGTGTTTCTCATTTGGCTACGGAATCACAAGTTGTATACCGAACTGCTGCCGGATTTTCTAGTGAAATATTAATGAGAAACGTGTATTAAAGTGATATTCTTTGTTTTCTAGTCCATTCATACTGATTCAGCTCTGTTTGTTTGATTCCGCCTTACAAACAGTGTGTATTGACTCTGAATTGACTCATTTGGTCGTCAAAACGATCCTACAATATATATATATATATAGGAGAAGGATCTATTAGGAACCACCCTTTATTGCGAGAACCGCGAGAACCAATGTGAACACAACCAAAAAATACCTAAAAACATCTAAAAAACACCCAAAAAAATTTTTTTTAACTATTTTTGTTTGGAAAAATCGCTATATTTCATCAATAATAAAAAAATTCAAAAAAAAAAATCGAGTAACAATTATCCATGCACATGTGCATTTGTATCGTTTCTTTGACAAATTCTGTAATTCATTACAAATGTCAGACAACTGCACTTTCATTTACACTACCATTCATAATACACTACTCATTAACAATAATAGAAATGCACATGTGCATCTATATGTATGAACTTGTTATAACATTAACAACACTAGAAATGCACATGTGCATCTATATATATGAACATGTTATAACGTGTTTTAGTACACCACTTTGAATACACATTCCCTTTCATCTATCATACTATCCATACTACACTACCATTACCTCCTACCATCCGTAATACAATACCATTGCTTTTTACCATCCATAATACAATATTATTACCAATATTTCACTTTATTATATGTACATCAACACTGTGACAACCCTCACTAAACCAGGTATCCGTACGACTTAATTAACAATAATTTACTGCTTAATTACTGTGCTTACCTGGAATTGTGAACAAACTTCTACTTGATTTCTGATACATGTACATACTTGCATCATACTCTACTTATTGTCACTACATTATCTACATGCCGAACCTTAGTGAGAAACATGATGCACAAAAGCACAGTAGCACTATAAACGGATAACCTATTGAACATGCTGATAAAGCCAGCATTAGGCAGATACTGCCTCTGAGGCCTGTATGAGCCCAAGATAGTTTACTACACTAGTGGTGAGTGTAGGGATACAAGGGTTGTAGAACTGCGTCTCTAGGAATAAGTTACAATGACTGGATGTGCCTAAAACGTACACTAAGCACAAAATTCAGCACTTTAATTAACAATTCAGCTTTTAGCTAACTAATAAAGTGCCAGAACATGAGAAAAATATTACTAGACACTTTCCAAAGTGTCGGGAATGAGTTGTGCCACTAAAAATAATAACAACGACACTTTAAAGCTTTGTTAAGCGCTTTAACGGATTACTATCCAACCGAACAACCGGACTATACCCGGAACATGAAAATATTGTTAATAACATTATTTATCTTTTTATGAGCTAGTTAGGGTCCCTGAATACCCTAACACCCGCCATAAAGCACAACACACTACTAACCAGGTTAATCCCTAAACTTAACTAGATTAACCTAACTATTAACTAGTGTTTAGTTGGAAACTAACCAAGAACCCCCCCCCCCCTTTGGCCGATTAACCAGGTTAATCTCTAAAGCTCTCGGCCAAACCCCCCTTCAACACCCATCATATTTTCGATTTTGATCTTCACATTCCAAGCTCACACAAGCGTTAAGGATCCCGTATAAGGAGTCTTGGTGCATTCGGAAGGCGAAGGACCTCACTCTATTGCTTTTATCCTCTCATTTTGTGTCTAGATTCTTCCCTAGCCTCGAGCTAGTAGTAAGTTGCTATAATCACCCTCTCGAACTATTTTGAAGTGGTTAAAATGATTTGTAATGGTTAAAACTCGTAATCTTACAAGATGAAACATAAAAGTCTACTAAAAGCACTAAAAGTGATGGTTAAAAGCTTGTTTGTTGTGTAAATCTTGTAGTATTTGATTTGTGTGGTTATTTAGGCCCGATCTATATTGTGGTAGCTCGGATCATCATTTAACCCGGGTTGGTCATGATCATGGATCATGACATAAGGTTGTTTTGGAAGAAACAAGGGTTAGAGGATGAAACTCTACCACACACGAAACATGAACGTGTGTAAAAACGATTTTGCTTGTGAAATAGTGTTTAAAACTAGTAGATCTACGTATCTACAAGCGGTATTTTCAAAGAACCAAGTATCAAAGAAATCATGCTTTCTAAAGACGGATCTTACATTAACAAGAATGATTTTTAGAAAACACAAGTGCGTGAACACTTGTGTAGCACAAAGTTTCGACAAAATAACTATTTTTGTAAAATTTACAAGAAGATGTAAAGATGTGATTTCTTTAAAAGCAAGGTTTTTACGAAATCGGATCGATTTATATAAAGATCCGCTAAAAGTAATGGGATTTACTTCATAATTTTAGAAAACTACAAGTTCATGTAATTTTTGCGATTTACATGTTTATTAACTAGTTTGATGCGTTGAATACTGTTCTGGTTAAATAAGAAAAATGGTTGATTTGATTTATAAAAGAAAATGATACGCTTGAAAGCGTGGCCACCTCCAGTTACAGAGGAAACTCTGGCGAAATTTTTCCAAAAACCTAACACTTAGAAATATTTTCACTATAAGTGTTAAAAATACTTTTCGACATGTTTTCAAAACATAAGTTTCGCCACGACTTTATTTACAAAATATCGGAGGTGGGATTTTCACAAAATTAAACATGATAAATATATATTTAGTAAATATATTTTTTCACAACGTTACTTGTCAATTATTTGTGAAGATACATAAATATTATTTTTAGGGTGAAAATAATATTATCGAATGTTAAAGAATCCAAATTAATACGAACGCTTTCACGATAAATATATAAGTTACACCGGTAATTATTAATTACCACTCGATCGTTAAAACGTAACTTACGCAATTTAAAGAAATATTTATGAACGCGTAATTTTGACAAAGTATTATTTTGGGAAAATTATGTGAAATAAAAATATAATATTTTTTTGAGAAAAATATTTATATTTTGGAGATAGAAATAAAATATATTTTAAGTGAGAGTTAATAATATATTTCGAACGCACATGTATTAAATCCCCCATCCTTGGGAAGGAAAATAATTACCAAGTATATACAGAATGTAAACACGAAATAGTTGTCTAACTATTTCCCAAAAACTTAAACCATAAAGCTAAGGCACGGCCGTCCGTCTAATAGAATTAGTACATGTAGGTCGTCGCACAGCTGCTTGATTTGGAGGTATACTTGGTAGAGACGCACCACTGTGAGTTCATGTCCCCCTTTTCTCTTAACTGTTTTCAGTTTTATAAACTGCGGGGGTGAAATACATGTTACTATGATTACCAGTACTTTATACATGGTATGGTTAGCGTAAGGAGGTTTACTGCTTAGATCATGTGAGTGGGTAGGATCAACATGAGGCCATTAGTCCTCATGGTAGGACCGAGAGACAGGAGCGGTAGATCTATCTGGGTGTAGCGAGCCCAGCCCCAGGCCAAACTAGAAACGGACCTCGGGGTGACTTTGTGCCCAACGCATAAATCTGCTAGGTTTGAGTCTCCCTACTTGCACTTCACACATATCAATGGCCTTGCAAACCATTGGTGATCTCAATTCCCTTATTTGCTACATACCAGGATTTTTATACATACAAAGGTTTATTTACTTACACATGAACTCGCTCAACATTATTGTTGATTTTTCAACTTCCATGTATTTCAGGGAATTAAAGGATCTGGCGCGGTATGACACGTTTTCCCGCTGCACTAGTTACGAGGTCATCCGGGTTTAGGGAATGTGACTCTTTCCTGGACAAGTCACAGTCCTTAAACTGTGTTTATGTTATGTTGATATTTGTGTTTGTTGAACAATGTTTATGTCGTTAGGATGTGTTCCTGCTGAGACAATGTTGTTGTATTTGGTTTTTAAAACTTAATTAAATGGATGATCTTGCATGGTTTTATTTCATATAGCTTTGTTATGGTTAAGCTATGGTATTAAGAAGTCACACCGAAATAACCACGCTTCCGCAAAGCCAGGGTGTGACAGCTTGGTATCAGAGCTCTGATCATAGCGAACTAGGATTCCTTCTCGAGTCTAGACTATGATCACTAGGGCTCTCACGAAAACATTTTTACTGCATACCACTTAAGTCCAGATCCAAAATCTTTTTATAAACAAATGTTGAGCACATTTTATTTATTATTTTTAGGCTCAGTCTTGGAGGCTGAGGCTCGGTCTTGGAGGCCGAGGCTCGATCTAAGAGATCGAGGTAGATGGCTAGTGAGACTAGGAAGAGCAGGCTCAGTCTTGGAGGCTGAGGCTCGGTCTTGGAGGCCGAGGCTCGATCTAAGAGATCGAGGTAGATGATAGAGCAGTCTTAGAGGCTGGGAGAATTTGGCTAGTGGGACTAGGAGTATCAGTCTAGGAGACTGGGAGGCTAGTGGGACTAGGAGAATTATTTGATTGCTTACTTGGTGACTAATGTGTTTACCTGATTGTATGACTGATTATTTGTGCATATTTGTGTTTATGTTACAGACACATGGACTCGACCGGCACTGGTGATTCAGACACCACAGGCCCTAGACCTATAGTATCAAATGACCTAGAGTCTTCAGAGCGCGAGGTTCACACATCCGACGCTACTAGCACAGACGAGGATGACTTTCAGCCCTTTGCATTACCTGATGGTGCTGATGAGCTCGCTGATGGCCCTTTGGCCGGGGACCTACTGTTAGTGGAGATCCCTGCTACCATACCACTTGCTTAATATCCTGCTTACGATTTGCTTCTCGACGCTGACGTTGATGGCGACGTCGATCTGTTTGACGATGAGCCCATAAAGGATGAGGTTCAGGGCGAGGCCCTACTTGCTGCTGGTGATCTCTTGATGATCGCAGATGCTCCCGCCGAGGAGTCACCTGCTCACTCTCCGGTCCCAGACTCTTTCGAGTCTGTGGCTTCCGCACCTTCACACACTCAGAGTGCGCAGCACTTTTCACACGGATCAGACCCAGATAGAGCGTCCTCTGTTGCCCCTGTTCCTAGCTTTGCTTTCGACCACGATGATGTGGAGGATTCCGATCCTATCTTTCCCCCAGGATTCGACCCAGATCAGGATATAGATTTTATACCTATGGATCAGCCTATGGAGGATCCAGTCGACCCAGTAGACCCAGTTGATCCCATCGACCCTGAGTTTGATTTTGAGATGGCCTTTGATGATCCCGAGCCTGCCATGGCCCCTAAGCAGGTAGCTGCTCTAGACCCTGCGTTTGAGTATGACCCAGTTCATGCTGGCGCACCCATTATTGAGCCTGTCATTGCTGACCCACCTATAGATGATCACCCTGTGGATGCTCCGTTATTGGAAGGCGATCATGTTATTGCTGCTGATCACATTGATCCCCCACTTATTGTTGATGCACCTTTTGACCCCCTTGTTGCTCCCCCACCTGATCCCGTTCCACTAGAGCCCGAGCATGCACTTTTCGCGACCCACTTGGATCCACGAGATGAGCACGCCCAGCATGGGTGGATTCCTGCTGATGATGAGGTTCCACCTATTCCCCCTCAGATCACTGATACCCGTCACGTCGATACCTCCTTTTCATTTCCTCAGTTTACACCTCCAGCTAGACCTGGAGAGGGTTCTTCGGCTCACCCTTTTAGGCATGTACCGGTATCTATCCCTGCTATACCACCGTCTACTTTTCCCCCTGTTTCTCCATTTCATGTGGCACCTTTTGATCCAGCCAGGGAGCCGTTTCTTTGGTCGTCACCACCTGTCATGCCACCGACCGACCCTTACCATCCCTTCCACATGGGGTACTCCATTGAGGATGTTTTGATGTCTTTTGTTGCCCAGCACGAGGCACACACGCGGCGCATTCAGGAGCTTGAGAGAGCTCAGCCGCCGACATGTCAGTACCAGGGTCAGACCCACTCTCCTTTGCAGCCCTCTCGACCTTTACCACCAGACTATGCTGCACGCCTCTTTGCATTAGAGCAGCAGGTTGCCTCTTTCTTGCGTACCCATAGAGCCATGGAGGAGGACTGGATCCAGTTGCGTCGTTTGTTTTACACTCACTTTCCCCCTCCTCCACCGCCATCCGTGTAGAGCTCTTCAGTACCATGCGGGTAGACGTTGGTGAGAAGACGGCGATTGCTTTTGACTGCACAGCAATTTTGGAGACTACATTATGATTCTGACTTTTGTGGACATGTATTTGATGTATTGACACTGATGTGAGATAGTTTTTGGACTGGGGTGATATAGCCCTTAGTCGATTGATGTTGTATGACACTGTGATGTACTTGTACACTTACTATGTAGTCTCGATATATGGCAATCGTAGTATTCTCATCATATTTGATGTTTGATTGATTATTTATATTTTTATGACATGGGATGTTATGTGGATGATATATTGGTAACATGAGATGTTATGTGCTATTACTATTATTATATACGTACGTTTTACTATGGCCTGACCGACGTAAACCCATCTTTTAGAAGATGCCACCGAGACGTCAACAAACGCAGATGCCGACCAATCAGGCAGAACTCCAGCAAATCATCGCTGCTGCCATCGCACAATACGCCGCCTCTCAAGGAGGGACTAGTGGAAGCAACTCGGGCAATACTGGCAACAACAACCCACCTCATGGTAATACTAAGTCATCAAGACAAACCATGACCTAATTGGATATCTATAGCAAAGATGCTAATGCCATTCGCATGTTATAATGTATGTGCAGGGTACACCTACAAGCAGTTTCTAGACTGCAAACCAGTCAACTTTGATGGCACAGGAGGTGCTGTCGCCTTTGTCCGTTGGGCTGAGAAAACTGAATCTGTTCTTCGCATGAGCAAATGTGCACCAGACCAGCAGGTCACATATATCTTTGGGCTATTCTTGGATGGAGCCCTATCTTGTGACAACTCGAGTTTCTGACTTTCACTTTCGCATTTAATGCGCGTTGACTTTGACTGTCTAGCTGTTTGAATTATGGATTTGTAATTGTACTCGTTGTGTTTTAATGAGACATATCGTCATTGTGCCTATATGTGATTACTTGCTATAATAGAAAATAATATTGGAATTATTATTAGAATTATTATTAAACACTTAGTCTAGATCGAAACATAGTTTGAAGGATTCGAAGGACTCGAAGGACCACGAAACATATCCTTCGAGCACGAAACATATCCTTCGACATCATTCGGCCCGCAAAAATCACGAAACATATCCTTCGATATGTTTCGGCCCAGTCATTTTAAATGGGCTTGGCCCATTACTGTGAAATGTTATATACGAAACACATGCATAGTCGGCAGTTTTTGAGAAAAACCCTAGAACACTTTTGATCTGTGACGGCAACCACAACTCATACGGAGATTTTTGCTGATCGATTCTCTTATTTTCTACCCCGGTTAGTGTCCACAATACATGATTTCTTGAATTATCAATCGTATGTAAATATGTTGGTTGTATGTTAACTGATTTGTAAGATGATTGTGTATGGGTATTAATCGGAATTGTATGCACATTGGATCTGTTGTGATTATGGTCAAATGATTTCATGTTCGGTGTTACGAATCGTTTTGTTAATCGGCTAGTTAATCCAGTCAGGGTGATCGATCGGATAGGAAATTTATGTTTGTTAAATGGATGATTGGTAGTACGATTTGATGATAACTTGTGATTTAGAATATTGTAATCGGACACGTTTATGTAATCGGCGCATATGTGTTAATCGGATAGTTTGAATGATCTTGTTTCAGATTAGGGTTCTTGATAAACATGAGAATCATGCTTGGTTGATCTTGTTGAGGTTAGCAGATTTGTGAAAATTGTGTTAATGGTTAATCGGATAAACGTAACAGTTACTTATCAATACACCGAAAGATACCGATCCCTCGAACCATAGTAGTTGACCGAAGGATTGTTTGGCCGAAAGATACTCGTTGACCGAACCATAGTTTGACCGACAGATAGTTTGGACCGAAAGATGTCATGGTCCGAAACATGACATTCGGTCCGAAGGATCATTGTGACACTTGTTTTCGAAAGATGATAGTATGAGTCGAAGGATACTAGGGTTTTGAATAATGTTTGAACAGTGGAACACATGTTGATTTAATTGACATGCCATGCTTAGTGATGAACGTGCAATACTACGTGCCGTGCTGATATGCAAACTGACTGCTATGTGAACAATTAATTGCATGCGTATCATTTTGAACATGAACTGATTTGTTATACGTGCATACACTAGGACGTGATTAATTACTTGTGAGTGCATAACTTAGCATACCGAGCAAACCAAGGTGAGTTCACACTCTTACCAAGGCATGGGGTTCCCGGGGTGTTGGGAATGGGATTGAAAGGTTGATTAGATACTCTATTGACACTATGACTAGACTACCACATCACTATCCTCGGTTGTGAAGGATACCTATAGCTACGAGTAGTCTAGTGGTTAGGAAAACGTGGAACACCACCACAGGAAAACGTGGAACACCACCACAGGAAAACGTGGAACACCACCACAGGAAAACGTGGAACACCACCACAGGAAAACGTGGAACACCACCACAGGAAAACGTGGAACACCACCACAGGAAAACGTGGAACACCACCACAGGAAAACGTGGAACACCACCACAGGAAAACGTGGAACACCACCACAGGAAAACGTGGAACACCACCACAGTAAAATATACAAACGGCCCAGTAGAGCCACCTATTACAAATGAACTTACTATTACGCATTTCCTTTATGTGAACTCGCTCAACTAGTTTGTTGATCATTCTGTTACATGCCTTGCAGATCGCTAGGTACTTGGAGCTTGCACTGGAGAAGCGGGTCGTTGTGGACAAGGATCGTGGCTCTTCCGCTTTACTATTGTGATACTTAAAACTATTGATACTGGTTTATTACTATGCTTCCGCAACACTTTTGAAACGATTTAATGTTTGAGCACCTTTTGTATTGAATGGGTGGTTTTCATTTACTTTATTTAATATTAAATGCATGTTCAATATGATTGGTGGCTTGATCCTGGTCAGTCACGCTCCCAAGCGGTGATACTCCGCAGGTGGATTTTTGGGGGTGTGACAGATTGGTATCAGAGCCATTGGTTATAGAGAACTTGGTTTTAATAAGGGGAAAACGTTTTTATTAAAACCAGACTATAACCAGAACAGTGCTCTCAACGATCCACAACGACGCTTCACTCCACGTGCAAGACTCAACTTCTTAGGTAATAAGGTTTATGTTTATTGCCTACATGCTAGAATTTGCTTAGAACTTTGCTCGTAGTATGCTTACATTACCTTGCTCACAACTTGTCATAGCATGAGAATACTTATGTGCTTACACTCTTCTGTCATCGCACTATTCGCGAACCTTTCTCACTTATGTTGCCTTTGATGTGAAGATCAATGGCCGCCCGAATTACCATGACTCAAGCCCAGCTAGAGGCTCTCGTTGCTGCGGCAGTTGCAGCCGCCCAAGCAGGTCAACCCGCTCAGCAACAACCTGGGTGCACATTCAAGAATTTCATGGACTGTCGTCCTAGCTCGTTCAGCGGCACGGAGGGGGCAGTTGGACTCCTCCACTGGTTTGAAAAGCTCGAGTCGATTTTTGAAATGTGTGAATGCCCTGAGGCTCGCAGGGTGAAGTTCGCCACTGGCACTCTTGAAGGGATTGCGCTCACCTGGTGGAATGCGCAAGTACAGATCTTAGGGTTGGCAGCTGCTAACGCCACACCCTGGAATGAATTCAAAGAACTGATTAAGAGGGAATATTGCACAAGAGAAGACATCCACAAGTTGGAGGATGAATTGTACAATTTGAAGATGGTGGGTTCAGAAATCGAAGCTTACACCAAGAGGTCGAATGAGTTGGCTGTGCTGTGTCCAACCATGGTAGACCCACCATACAAGCGCATTGAGTTGTATCTCAAGGGTTTGGCGCCAGAAATCCAGAGCCACGTGACGTCGGCTAACCTCAACAACATCCAGGAAATTCAGCGCCTTGCACACCGCATCACAGATCAGGCAGTAGACCAGGGCAAACTGCCAAAGCGTATCAGTGCTACCACTACCGCTACTGCTTCTACTACGCTTGCTACTCCCAGTGAAAGTAAAAGAAAATGGGAGGGGGATTCTAGCAAGGGGTCAGCTTCAGTGCAGTCGCAGTCTCAGCAGCGAAAGACAGACAGCTACCAGAGTCCAAGTCAGCACTCCTCTAGCAGCCATAAACAGGGAGGGTATCGAGGAAATCTCCCAAAGTGTAACACCTGCAACAAACATCACAGTGGCCAGTGTAATAAGGTTCGTTGTCAAAGATGCCTCAAGATGGGTCATGAGGCCAAAGACTGTAGGAGTCCACGGCCTGCAAATCAGAACCAGCAACTCCCACCGCCAGCTCCACAGAACCAGCAGCAGCAACCACAGCGTGGAAACCGGGGATGTTTCCAGTGTGGGGCAGAAGGACACTACAAACGCGATTGTCCTCAGTTGAACCAGAATCAGAACCACAACCATAACCAGGGCAACGGGAACAACGACAACAACGGGGGAAACAACAATAACAATGGCAACGAGGCAAGAGGTCGAGTTTTCATGTTAGGAGGAGGAGACGCAATGAACGCTAATTGAACTTATGACTTCTTTTTGGGGTTTTTCATTATTATGTTTCCGCTATTCGAACAAAGTTTGGTTTGAACATCAAATGTTTTGGGTTTTATGAATTATTTCAACTACTATATTTTATGATTGATGTGATAAATGGTTTGATATTATTGAACACGCCCGCCGTATTTATGGACATTACGAACAGAGTGTGCAAACCCTACCTAGACAAAATGTTCTTGACTCCATCAACGACATTCTGATCTACTCCAAGAGTCAGGAGGAGCACGAGCAGCATCTTCGTCTTATTTTGGAACTCCTTCGGAAGGAACAGTTGTACGCCAAGCTTTCTAAATGCGACTTCTGGCTTCGTGAAGTCCACTTCTTAGGCCACGTAGTGAACAAGGATGGGATACATGTCGATCCATCCAAGGTAGATTCGATCAGAAACTGGCCTGCACCGCGTACACCGACAGAAATACGTCAATTCTTGGGTCTGGCAGGTTACTACAGACGGTTTATTAGAGACTTTTCAAAGATCGCGCAACCACTTACGCTACTGACACAGAAGGGTGTTACCTATCGCTGGGGAGAGCCCCAGGAGACTGCTTTTCAGCACCTAAAGGATAGACTTTGCAGTGCACCTATCCTCTCATTGCCAGA
Source organism: Helianthus annuus (assembly GCF_002127325.2). Taxonomy (NCBI): domain Eukaryota; kingdom Viridiplantae; phylum Streptophyta; class Magnoliopsida; order Asterales; family Asteraceae; genus Helianthus; species Helianthus annuus. Next base: position 69,925,979 of record NC_035434.2, on the reverse strand, counting down.
GGGCACAGACGACTTCGTGGTTTATTGTGATGCATCCATTCGGGGACTGGGATGTGTGTTAATGCAGCGCGACAAGGTTATCGCTTACGCCTCTCGTCAACTCAAGGTTCACGAGCGCAACTACACGACGCACGATTTAGAGCTGGGAGCTGTTGTTTTCGCGCTTAAGATATGGCGACACTACCTGTACGGTACCAGGTGCACGATTTACACCGATCACAGGAGTCTCGAGCATATCCTTAAGCAGAAGGATTTGAATATGCGTCAACGACGATGGGTCGAGTTACTTAACGATTACGAATGCGCTATCAAGTATCATCCAGGCAAAGCCAATGTTGTGGCGGATGCCCTTAGTCGAAAGGACACTTTACCACGGCGTGTGCGAGCGCTACAGCTTACGATTCAGTCTAGCCTTCCTGCTCAGATACGAGCTGCTCAGACAGAAGCCCTGAAGCCCGAAAACGTCAAGGCTGAAGCCTTATGTGGCTCACGACAACAAATGGAACAAAAGGCGGACGGCGCCTACTATGTCACGGGCCGGATTTGGGTCCCTCTCTATGGCGGTTTACGCGAACTCGTAATGGACGAAGCACACAAGTCTCGCTACTCGGTACATCCAGGGTCGGATAAAATGTACCACGACATCAGCACTACATATTGGTGGCCTAGTATGAAGGCCCACATTGCTACGTACGTTGGAAAATGCTTGACCTGTGCGAGAGTCAAGGTCGAATATCAGAAACCAGCTGGCCTACTTCAATAGCCTACGATACCACAGTGGAAATGGGAAGAAATTTCCATGGACTTTGTTACAGGCCTACTGAGATCTCAGCGTGGGAACGACACAATATGGGTGATCGTGGATCGACTCACCAAGTCTGCACACTTCCTGGCTATTAAGGAAACGGATAAGTTCTCCACTCTCGCAGATATCTACCTCAAGGAAGTTGTTTCGAGGCACGGGGTGCCCATTTCTATTATTTCGGATCGGGATGCACGATTCACGTCAGAACTACGGCATGCGATGCACAAAGCGTTTGGCTCACGTTTAGACATGAGCACAGCATATCACCCTCAGACGGATGGGCAGTCTGAGCGAACTATTCAAGACATGCTTCGAGCGTGTGTTATTGATTTCGGCAACGGCTGGGAAAAGCACCTCCCTTTAGTGGAGTTTTCGTACAATAACAGTTATCACACCAGCATTCAAGCCGCTCCATTCGAGGCATTCTACAGACGTAAATGCCGGTCACCTCTCTGTTGGGCAGAGGTGGGGGATAGTCGAATTACGGGTCCAGAGATTGTAGTGGACGCTATAGAAAAGATTGCACAGATACGACAACGCATGACGGCAGCGCGCGACCGTCAGAAAGCCTACGCGGGCAAGCATAGCAAGCCTTGGAATTTCAGGTCGGGGACCGGGTTTTATTGAAAGTCTCACCCTGGAAGGGTGTGGTTCGATTTAGTAAACGAGGCAAACTCAATCCACGGTATGTTGGACCATTTGAAATCACTGAAGGAATAGGCCCAGTAGCCTACAGACTGAACCTACCAACTGAACTCGGTGCAGTTCACTATGTATTTCACGTGTCGAATCTGAAGAAGTGTCTGTCAGATAAGACCCTCATAGTTCCTTTAAGGAACTGACTATCGACGAGCGGTTGCAGTTCGTCGAGGAACCAGTTGAAATCACGGACCGGGATGCTAAGGTCCTCAAACACGAGAGAATCCCTCTTGTTCGAGTTCGTTGGAACTCCCGACGTGGCCCAGAGTACACCTGGGAACGCGAAGATCAAATGACAGAAAAGTATCCCCAGTTATTCGAAAACCATGCAACCACTACTGAGGCTGAAGCTACGACTACTGAATTTCGGGACGAAATTCCAAATCAACGGGGGGATGATGTGACACCCCAGGGAAAACCAGTGAATAATACAGTTTACCTAGCTTCCTCAGTGAGTGCGTACCAAATTTCGGGACGAAATTTCTTTCAAGTTGGGGATAATGTGACAACTCGAGTTTCTGACTTTCACTTTCGCATTTAATGCGCGTTGACTTTGACTGTCTAGCTGTTTGAATTATGGATTTGTAATTGTACTCGTTGTGTTTTAATGAGACATATCGTCATTGTGCCTATATGTGATTACTTGCTATAATAGAAAATAATATTGGAATTATTATTAGAATTATTATTAAACACTTAGTCTAGATCGAAACATAGTTCGAAGGATTCGAAGGACTCGAAGGACCACGAAACATATCCTTCGAGCACGAAACATATCCTTCGACATCATTCGGCCCGCAAAAATCACGAAACATATCCTTCGATATGTTTCGGCCCAGTCATTTTAAATGGGCTTGGCCCATTACTGTGAAATGTTATATACGAAACACATGCATAGTCGGCAGTTTTTGAGAAAAACCCTAGAACACTTTTGATCTGTGACGGCAACCACAACTCATACGGAGATTTTTGCTGATCGATTCTCTTATTTTCTACCCCGGTTAGTGTCCACAATACATGATTTCTTGAATTATCAATCGTATGTAAATATGTTGGTTGTATGTTAACTGATTTGTAAGATGATTGTGTATGGGTATTAATCGGAATTGTATGCACATTGGATCTGTTGTGATTATGGTCAAATGATTTCATGTTCGGTGTTACGAATCGTTTTGTTAATCGGCTAGTTAATCCAGTCAGGGTGATCGATCGGATAGGAAATTTATGTTTGTTAAATGGATGATTGGTAGTACGATTTGATGATAACTTGTGATTTAGAATATTGTAATCGGACACGTTTATGTAATCGGCGCATATGTGTTAATCGGATAGTTTGAATGATCTTGTTTCAGATTAGGGTTCTTGATAAACATGAGAATCATGCTTGGTTGATCTTGTTGAGGTTAGCAGATTTGTGAAAATTGTGTTAATGGTTAATCGGATAAACGTAACAGTTACTTATCAATACACCGAAAGATACCGATCCCTCGAACCATAGTAGTTGACCGAAGGATTGTTTGGCCGAAAGATACTCGTTGACCGAACCATAGTTTGACCGACAGATAGTTTGGACCGAAAGATGTCATGGTCCGAAACATGACATTCGGTCCGAAGGATCATTGTGACACTTGTTTTCGAAAGATGATAGTATGAGTCGAAGGATACTAGGGTTTTGAATAATGTTTGAACAGTGGAACACATGTTGATTTAATTGACATGCCATGCTTAGTGATGAACGTGCAATACTACGTGCCGTGCTGATATGCAAACTGACTGCTATGTGAACAATTAATTGCATGCGTATCATTTTGAACATGAACTGATTTGTTATACGTGCATACACTAGGACGTGATTAATTACTTGTGAGTGCATAACTTAGCATACCGAGCAAACCAAGGTGAGTTCACACTCTTACCAAGGCATGGGGTTCCCGGGGTGTTGGGAATGGGATTGAAAGGTTGATTAGATACTCTATTGACACTATGACTAGACTACCACATCACTATCCTCGGTTGTGAAGGATACCTATAGCTACGAGTAGTCTAGTGGTTAGGAAAACGTGGAACACCACCACAGGAAAACGTGGAACACCACCACAGGAAAACGTGGAACACCACCACAGGAAAACGTGGAACACCACCACAGGAAAACGTGGAACACCACCACAGGAAAACGTGGAACACCACCACAGGAAAACGTGGAACACCACCACAGGAAAACGTGGAACACCACCACAGGAAAACGTGGAACACCACCACAGGAAAACGTGGAACACCACCACAGTAAAATATACAAACGGCCCAGTAGAGCCACCTATTACAAATGAACTTACTATTACGCATTTCCTTTATGTGAACTCGCTCAACTAGTTTGTTGATCATTCTGTTACATGCCTTGCAGATCGCTAGGTACTTGGAGCTTGCACTGGAGAAGCGGGTCGTTGTGGACAAGGATCGTGGCTCTTCCGCTTTACTATTGTGATACTTAAAACTATTGATACTGGTTTATTACTATGCTTCCGCAACACTTTTGAAACGATTTAATGTTTGAGCACCTTTTGTATTGAATGGGTGGTTTTCATTTACTTTATTTAATATTAAATGCATGTTCAATATGATTGGTGGCTTGATCCTGGTCAGTCACGCTCCCAAGCGGTGATACTCCGCAGGTGGATTTTTGGGGGTGTGACATATCTTGGTGGAATTTGCAAGTACAGACACTTGGTGAAGCTGCTGCCTACACGTTAACCTGGACTGAACTAAAGGAACTTATGCGCAAAAAGTACTGCTCTCGCGCTGAAATCCAAAGATTGGAGACTGAATTCTGGCATTTAAAGATGGAAGGTCCAAAGATCGCAGAATACGTTCAGAGGTTCCATGACTTATCGCATTTGGTACCCTACATGGTCACTCCTGAGTTCAAGAGGATTAAACGTTTTATTTGGGGATTAGCTCCTCAAATCATAAGCATGGTGACCTCCTCCAAGCCTGCGACTATTACTGAGGTGATTGATTTGAGCGTGGCTCTCACTGAGGAGGCTATTCGCCTGAACAAGTTTGATGAAGCTGAGCCAAAGAAGAAAGAGACTCACGTCGAGTCATCAGGAGGTAGCAAACGGAAGTTCTCGAACTTCAAGCAAGGCACCAGCGGGGTGGTTAAGAAAGGAGAGACAAGCATGCCAGCTCAGGTTACAGCTGGTAGTGGGAAGAAAGGAAAAGGATATATGGGCACCCAACCCAAGTGTAATACCTGCCAACGACACCATTCTGGCCATTGTACTGTGAAAGTATGCGAAACTTGTGGAAAACCTGGCCACTTGAAGGATGCTTGTTGGGCCATTGTTGGCCAGGGAGGCCAAGGAGGATTCGGAAACAGAAATAATAACCGGGGCGGGAATGGAAATCGCCCACAAGGAAACAAGGGAGGTAATGGGAATAGAGTCAACAATGCTAATCAAGCGGGCGCTGTGAATCGTAATCAAAGGAATAATCAAGCTGGTGGAAACGGGCAGAGATCCGGATGCTTCAACTGTGGTGATCTTGGGCACTACAAGAGGAACTGCCCAGGGTTGAACCAAGCCCGTGGAAGAGTGTTTAATATTGAAGCAAGGGAGGCGCGCCAGGATCCCAATGTCGTTACTGGTACGTTCCCTGTAAACCAACGCTATGCATCCGTTTTATTTCATACTGGCGCCGATTATAGCTTCGTGTCGTTAGAGTTTAAGAATATGCTTGGTTTAGCCGCTAGTAAATTAGATATTCCGTACTCGATCGAATTGGCTAATGGAAAGTTGGTAGAAGCCAATGAAGTTATCAGAGGTTGTGTGATCGAGTTGGGAGAGCGTGAGTTTGCTCTGGATCTACTACCAGTCCAGTTGGGAAGCTTCGACGTGGTGGTAGGAATGGATTGGTTATCAGGCAACAAGGCTGAGATAGTTTGTCACGAAAAGGTCGTTCGTATCCCAACCAAAGATGGTGAAACAATTGTGGTTCTCGGAGAGAAGCGTGATACGCCGTTAAGAATTATCAGCTGCCTCAGAGCGCGGAAGTGTTTGCAGAAGGGGTGTGCCGCCTTCCTGGCGCACATTGTGGATAAGAAAGCTGCAGAACCAAAGATCGAAGACATCCCTGTCGTGAGGGAATATCCAGAAGTCTTCCCAGAGGACTTGCCTGGACTGCCACCTCAGAGGCAAGTAGAGTTTCACATCAACTTAGTTCTAGGCGCCACGCCTGTGGCTAAGGCACCTTATCGACTTGCCCCATCTGAGATGCAGGAATTGTCGACACAACTTCAAGAGTTGTTAGACAAGGGATTTATCCGACCAAGCTTCTCGCCTTGGGGAGCTCCAGTTTTGTTTGTCAAGAAGAAGGACGGTAGTTTTCGAATGTGCATTGACTACATAGAGTTGAACAAGCTGACGATCAAGAATAGATACCCTCTGCCAAGGATCGATGATCTGTTTGACCAACTGCAAGGCTCAAGCTTTTATTCAAAGATCGACCTTCGATCTGGATACCATCAGTTAAGGATACAGGAGGAGAGTATCCCGAAGACAGCCTTCAGAACTCGATATGGACACTACGAGTTCCTAGTTATGCCGTTTGGGTTGACAAACGCACCTGCAGTGTTCATGGATTTGATGAATAGAGTTTGCAAGCCCTACTTGGATAAGTTCGTGATTGTGTTTATCGATGACATCTTGATTTATTCAAAGACGAAGGCTGAGCACGAACAGCACCTAAGAGCTATTTTGGAGCTGCTAAAGAAAGAATAGTTGTACGCCAAGTTCTCTAAGTGCGAGTTTTGGCTGCGAGAAGTGCAATTCCTTGGGCACGTGGTAAATGGAGATGGAATCCACGTGGATCCCGCCAAGATCGAAGCGATTAAGGATTGGGAAACGCCAAAGACGCCAACCGAAATTCGACAATTCTTAGGATTGCCTGGTTACTACCGAAGATTCATTGAGATTTTTTCAAAAATCGCTCAACCATTGACGCTCCTCACTCAGAAGAATAAGAAGTTTGATTGGGGGATCAAACAGGAAGAAGCGTTCCAGATATTGAAAGATAAGCTTTGTAATGCGCCGATCTTATCGCTACCGGAAGGTACAGATGATTTTGTGGTATATTGCGACGCTTCGCGTCAAGGATTGGGTTGTGTGTTGATGCAACGCCAAAAGGTTATTGCTTACGCATCGCGTCAATTGAAAGTGCATGAAAAGAACTATACCACACATGACCTGGAACTTGGCGCAGTGGTTTCTGCACTAAAGATCTGGAGACACTAGCTTTATGGTACGAAGTGCACAATCTTTACAGATCACAAGAGCCTACAGCACATATTCAACCAGAAGGAGCTGAATATGAGACAAAGACGATGGGTTGAGTTGTTGAATGATTACGACTGCGAGATAAAGTATCATCCAGGGAAGGCGAATGTGGTCGCCGATGCCCTAAGTCGAAAGGAGAGGATCAAGCCCATAAGGGTTAGGGCTTTGGAGATGATTATCCAAACCGATCTTTCTTTGCGCATTCGTGCCGCGCAGAAAGAAGCTCTCAAGGAAGGGAACCTTGAAGAAGAATATCTCCGTGGGATGGAGAAGTTATTGGTACCAAACGAGGAAGGAACGTTATGTTTTGAGAAAAGGATTTGGGTTCTTTGTTTGGAGGTTTGAGGAAAGTTATCTTTGATGAAGCTCACAAATCGCGGTACTCTATCCACCCAGGAGCGGATAAGATGTACCAGGACCTTAAAGATTACTACTGGTGGCCTAGGATGAAAGGCGATGTGGCTGTTTATGTGAGCAAGTGTTTAACATGCGCTAAAGTGAAAGCGGAATACCAGAAGCCTTCAGGACTTCTGCAACAACCAGAAATTCCCAAGTGGAAGTGGGAACAAATCTCAATGGATTTTATTACAAAGTTGCCAAGAACGCCAAGAGGCCATGACACTATTTGGGTAATAGTGGATCGATTAACGAAGTCAGCGCACTTCTTACCTATCCGAGAAAAGGATAATACGAGCAAGTTGGCCGAAATTTACATGAGAGAGATTGATACACACCATGGAGTACCTCTCTCAATCATTTCTGACAGAGACGGAAGGTTCGTATCAAGGATTTGGGAATCCTTCCAAGAAGCTTTTGGCTCGCAATTGAATATAAGCACCGCGTTTCACCCACAGACCGACGGGCAAAGCGAACGAACGATACAGACTTTGGAAGACATGCTGAGAGCGTGTGTTATGGATTTGGGCGGTAGCTGGGATAAGCATTTGCCTTTGGTTGAATTTTCATACAACAACAGCTACCACACCAGTTTTGGTGCCGCGCCATTCGAAGCTCTATATGGCCGCAAGTGCAGATCACCGCTTTGTTGGTCTGACGCAGGTGATAGACAGTTGGTTGGTCCTGATGTGGTCCAGGAAACCAAAGATAAGATTGCACAGATCCGAGATCGCATCAGTGCGGCTCGTGACCGTCAGAAAGCCTACGCGGATCGAAAAAGGAAACCTCTAGAGTTTGAGGTAGGTGATATGGTGTTGTTGAAGGTCTCACCCTGGAAGGGTGTGGCACGCTTTGGGAAGCGTGGAAAGTTGAATCCGCGGTATATTGGTCCATTCAGAATTTTGGAGAGAATTGGACTAGTAGCATACAAGCTGGACTTACCTGCTGAACTGAATGGTGTTCACGATACATTTCACGTATCCAATCTGAGGAAGAGTCCAACGCAAGATACCGTTGTCATTCCTACCGACGAAATTCATGTTGACGACACGCTCCACTTCATTGAAGAACCCGTTGAGGTTACGGATTGGAAACTGAACAAGACCCTGGGAGCGTGAGGACCGGATGAAAGAGAAATACCCCCACTTATTTCCCAAGAACCCTGCAACTAGAAGCAGAACTTGAAATTTCGGGATGAAATTTTTCTAACGGGGGGAGAATGTGACAACCCTCACTAAACCAGGTATCCGTACGACTTAATTAACAATAATTTACTGCTTAATTACTGTGCTTACCTGGAATTGTGTAACACCCTAGTTACTAAATTACGGTTTTATACGAAAATACCACAATTAGATGTGTAGTTAAGACCACACATATTATAAAAATGCGGATTTATTAAAACTTTTAACAAATCATAAATTATTCAACATGACGTAATCGAGTTCGTTGTTTAAAATTTACAACGTGGCAATGTGCGGAAGCGTGTATCTATCTTGTGTTCGGTTCTTCGTTGCGCTTGATCGTCTTCTGGCATCCAAAAAGTACCTACCTTTCATAAAAACATGAAATGTTTTAGTCATACGGGATTTAATACGTATCTAAACGAGTCCGGGAAACAAAACTGTTCAAAATACATTTTTGATCAGGGTCCACCGTAAATTACGGTGGACACCGTAATTTACGGTGGCCCTGATTTGAAAACACTCCACCGTAAGGCAAGAGCTATCCGCCGTAACATTCTCAGTCCCCACCGTAACTTACGGTACCACCGTAAGTTACGGTGGACTCTGCATCAGCCTCTTCCATTTCGCCGTTTTCGACACGGAAACTTCCGTATCTTTAAATCCGTTTGTCCGTTTGACTTACCGTTTCTTCCTACGTGATTGTAATTTGATTCCTCATCCTATAGAGTTAAAATCCAACATCCGGATTAACAAAAATTTCAGACTTTAACTCTTCGGCTTATTACTCTTTTTACCGACTTTTGACCCGTTCGTGGTTTCATCATCAAACATGGTTATGGCCCTTGTTTCTTCTATAAAACATATTATTATAATTATTTCCTATTATACAAGGTTCAATTCACGGGTCATTACACATTCTTAACCCGTTTCGCTAAAACTTCCATTTTGACCCATTAAGGGTATTTACTCATTTTTGTCTAGAACTTGTACCTTTTCTTTTGTCGCTACAAAATTCCATATTGAATTAACTACAATTATTCCACCACAACTATTTTGTGGTGGATATATCATAACGAACCCCTTTTCCCTTATCTTACCCATCGGTTGATCATTTTACGCAATTGACCACTTTTGAGCATTTGACCCGCAGATGTGCATTCCTATGACCTTTATTCATGTCTAATGATCCCATAATCTTAATGTAAGTTTCTAAACAACCCCTATGGGTCGTTTGCCCAATATACCCTTCAAGGTATTTTGGTCAACTTTAGTCCCTCACTATACGACGAAGGACTTTTGCTAAATATTTGACCAAATTGTATGTTTAACTAAAAGCTTAATTGTACATACCTGGCTCGGATCAAAGTATTGACCCATTTACATAACTTTTGCTTTAAATCCTTTTAGTTAAAGCGATGCAAGCTCATGTTATTTCCTGTGATTACAAAACTCAACAAATAATTGTCAAATGTTATTGTCAAATGGTGTTAACAACACCATTTGACCCATTTAGTCTAACCGACTATTTGTCCGTATGAGATGGTATTTAATTACCATTTCATCCCCTTAAACCTTTTTAGGTTTTCCTTTGAACTTGTTTCACTCAAACCGTTTTTATTTATTTGTCATTACCTGACTAATTTACCATTTTATTCCTTTTACTATAGTTATGATTTCATACCATTTTCCATCATTCCGACTCTCATTGAATCATGTCGAAATATCATATACCAACCATTTAGTAGCATTCATATTAATACCTGAAATTAGTAACTTCGCAAATAATGTATAAGGGGCGTAAGTTATACTTACCTCGCATCCGAACTACGCTTTTCCTTTCCTTCTTGATTCGTTTGACCCGCTCCCTCATCAAGCTTCCACCTAGCTTGTTACGCGTCAAACTATCATCATCGTTTTCAAGGTGGTTAGTTTAATCATAATTTAATACGATTATTCCACCTTACACATTTCACATTAAGAATTAGCATTTATCGTAGTATAGGTCAGTTTGACTTTTTAAAAGTCAAATGCCCATTAGTATACTAATTTGCATATTCGAGTTCATCAACTAGTTCTAGCATTCTTTAATTACCCGGTGGGCGTTATCTTTAGACCACCGTTTTAACCAAAGTTCTAACCACAATTATCACATGTAGAACTCTTTTTTTTATCATAGTTTGCATAATAGCCAAAACATCACAATTAGGTGTTTTAACTACAAAAATTCTAGTTTCATGCCTTCTTTGAGGCATTTCAACAAACACTTTAAGGGAAGAATTTTACATGTGTATTTATCAAGTCCCTAGCTTATCTCTTAGCCAAAATTTCACATAAATCAACCATCTTACAAAGTGGTTAACGTCTATAATTTCTGAAATCACTTCAAAATTGTCAATTTACACTAGATCAACAATCTATTTCCTAGTGTTCATCAAATTTCACATAACTCACTAATCACCTACAATGGTGATCATAGTTTTCACTAAAAATTCACATGATTTCAGCTTGTGTTTGTCTAGGGTTTGTCCCTAAACTCTATAGTAGTTCCTAAATCATCATAACATACACATGCAACTAGAATCTTAGATTATTCCCAATTCATGAGAATTTCAAGTTGAAAGATTTCTCAAAATTTTACATACCTTGTAATCCCCTTGTGATGAGGATCAGGAATCTATGTTTAGAATTCGATTTGAACTTGGATTGAACCTTCAATTTGCAAGATTTCTGAAGTTCTAGGGTTTTGAAGGAGTGGGGGTCGCCCCCTGCTTGCTCTGATCGACCAGACCCCCAAAATGGGGTGTTTGGTTTAGTTTTTATTTGTTTAACAAAAATCAAGTTTCGATTTTAACATTATTGGCCCCTCTAATTTGGTTAGTTAGTTAAGTAGGGCACAACCTACATTATTTCTAACACTATTCCCCACTTATTAACTAGGTTAAACATTCCTAATTGAATTAGTGGGTTTTGGGAATCTATGACTAAGTTTAGTTTAAGTCCCGTTAACTCGGGCCTTCTATAAACTTTATTTCCCAAACGCATTCTTTTCTCTTTTTATTAAATATTGGATATAATTATATAATAATCCTAATATTTTCTGGCTTAATTTTTACCACTAACGGTTCCTTAGCCGTCTGTTAGTATTAGCGTGGTTTGATCACCAAACCCGTTTTTGGGGTGTTACAAGTCTACCCCCCTTAAGGAGGTTTCGTCCTCGAAACCTTTTCTTACATAATTCATTGAGTTTAAACTCGATGCATTCTACCCGAGAAATTTCTTATACTTTTTAACCAATCGTTAGTATTACCCGAAAAGTATGGTAACCTCTTTTTGGTTACTAATTGTCTACATATCTCATACGACATAGTGTAACTTCGAAATAACGTAATCTCGTTATTTCCACTAGTTTAGTTAACTTAGCGATATCCGTCGCTTTCATATACTATCGAATTCCTAATGAATCCGTTACTTTGAACCGTTTAAAGGTCTTTAGTGAAATCTTTCACTTTTAGCAACAATTTCTTTTGTTTTCAAATTCATTTATTCGGTTCAGTTATACCGAATCCACCGCTTACAAGCAACCAAATTACTTAAATGACCTTAACCGGTCTCGCTTACTAGACTTATTAGTCCAATTACTTTTTACCGCTTGCTTGGTTATAATGTGATTCTACTTCACATTACATTTCTTGACCGTGATTGTGTTACATCATGTTTAATTTATATCAAAATCTCATTTTCGAAAATATCACTTTTCGAATATATCGTCTTGCGCCTATCCGTGTCAAGACTTGTACCTTTCATGCTTACTATTTAAATTCCTATCAGAATTTATGTTCGTAAAAACATTATTTCTTACTAAAACCGAAGTTTTTAGTTTTAGGATTTTCTCTTTAACTTTTGTCAATTATCCATACCAGGATATTGACAGTCCATAATTTATTTATTTTTATTTTTTTTTTAAATCTTAATTTTGTACGGGGAATCGTAACAAGTTCCCTTACCTCACACTATTGACCCGTAGGTTCCTTCACTTAGCCTCGTAGGCTATTTCCTTAGGCTTTCACCTCTTTGAGGCGAGGCCCTTATGATCCTTTTGCTTCAATTCATGACCCGTGGGTTATTTTGGCCCCGTAGACCTTTTGCTCTAATTAATACCTCGTAGGTTATGATGATCCCGTAGATCATCTTTTATTCGAGTCTTCCTTCAAATGTGTATACATTTATATACGCATATGGCGTTAAGGCACCATGTTTTTGTTTAACATCATTTATTATCGTTTTGATATTATCTTTGACCTTGACCGTAGTCTAAGGCTACATTTTCCGACTTTATGACTTCTCACGTCATTTATGCGTCGGTTTATCTTATGCTCACCATTATCCAGTTTACATACATTCGTGTTTGATTATGTCCCATTGCTGGGCTCATTATTCTCTTGCATTTAACACTACCTTTATCTGGCTAGTGCTCATTTGTGCCATTCGGCGTTATATTGTATTCAACATGTTTGACCTATTAATGTGAAATCCATCACTTATAAACAATCAACTTTATTCTTTATTCAACCCATTCGACTTCGAATAGTTGAACATATTTACTCAAAATTTCTATATACGAGATTTTATAGTCATAACTCGTAATCCAAGTTACTTTGATTTTTCAACCCGCGTTCACGTCTTGTTGGTGCACTTGTGTCTGTACTTTGTCTGTATTTTGTAATGTTATAAACGATGTCTTTTGTTAGTCTTGTATACGTCTTGTGTTGGTTTGTTTAAGTGTTTGAATGTAGGTTTGACCAAGTCAACCATCCTCCTGGTTTGACTTGGCCAAACAGTCAACACTATGTTTGTAAGATTGTATGCTTCGAAGGATGTCATCGAAGGATGGTTTGTATCCTTCGATGACCTCGAAAGACAAACCTTCGATGAATACATATGGACCTCGAAGGATACATCATCCTTCGAGGTATGTATGGATCCTTCGGAGAGATGGTCGATAGATGATCCTTCGACCAGAATTTCTGATCCTTCGAGCATGTTATCTGTTATGGGTATATATATACCATGTTATGGTTCAGTTCATAGTAAGACACTTAGAGACATTTGTGAGAGCATTGTGAGTGAACCAAGTCTTGTAGAGAGCATTTCAGTTTGGTCAAGGGTTGTAACCGTGTCCACTGAAATACAAGAGAAAACTTTGATATATTGCGTGTCTACTCTTTCTCTTTGTAACTTGTGCTTTCATCTAAACTATCGGTTTGCATTCTAGCTTGGATTCCGCACTTGCTAGAGTGTTAAACATAACAAGGATAAGGTTTAACCTCAACCTCCGAGGGACCTACAAGTGGTATCAGAGCCGTGGCTCTTTTCCTTGTTAAAAACCGGGTTTGTACAAGACTTTGGAAGTGTTTGGACAAAACTCACTTGGTTTAGCACCCGTTTTTAGTGTGTTTCTTGCATTTTTAGCCTTAAAAACGTGTTCTAAACTAACCGGGTGTGTTAAGGGAAGGTTTGGGTAACTTAAAATCTTGTTCTAAAAAGGTTTGGTTATTTCCGGCCAAGATTCCGGCTAACTCCGGTACCGGTTTCTGGATAAGAAGCTTCCTTTTTGGGCAATATTTCAAAAGTCAAATCTGAGTTGGTGAAAAGTTGAGGTCAGAACGTCCCTTCTGCCGAAAGTTGTCTACCAACCACATCACCTTTTCACCAACCTGTCAACTTTGTGTCAGATCTCATCGAAAGATATCCTTCGAAGTCGAAAGATCATCTTTCGATCAAGGAGGTTCGACAGATACCCATCCTTCGAACATCTTTCGAAGTCTGTGTGTTATCTTTCGAGCCAAGGAATCTTTTCGAAGGATATATCGTTCGAGCTACTGTTACATTTCGAAAGATAAGGATCCTTCGTCTTGGAGAATCTTTCGAAGTCATTGTTCGAAATTCAACAGTGATCTTTCGAACACTGTTGATCCTTCGAACAAGTGTCTATCTTTCGAACAAGTGTCTATCTTTCGAACAAGTGTTTATCTTTCGATACTTATTTGTTTAAGATTAACAGTTGTGATTTTCAGGTCTTTCGATCCAGTATCCTTCGGCTGTTTGTTCATTTCCACATTTTAACATAGTTTGTGAAAATTAATTTTTCAAATTTTAAATCAATTTTCACTTAATATATTAATTTTTATAAAATGGGAACAAACGGTCAGTGGGATCCATCCGCGTGGACTACAACAACTTTGACTCCACAATCATCAGCTACGCAATCATCAGCCACGCAATCTGCGTCAGAGTTCAACAAAACTGCATGGATGCAGGCTATTGCTCCAACTCAAGCTGCAATGATAACTGCAAATCAATGGGCATTGGTCACAAATCAAAGCAGCAGCATTCAAGTAATGATGCAGAACGACAGTGAAACTGGTACAAGCACAAAACCGCCAAAGCTAAATCACATCAATGATTGGGGATGGTGGAAAGAAAGGCTGAGAACTTATGTTCAGGGGCAAGGTCAAGATCTATGGATGTGTTTCTTCACTCCATTTGAAAACGAGTTGGAAGTTGCAGGATCAAATCCAAAAACTTACAGCACAATGTCTGATGATGATAAGAAGAAATTTGAGTTGGAAAAGAAAGCATTCATGATTCTCACGCAAGCTCTTCACAGAGACATATACCACCAGTTTGTTTACTGCACAACTACTAAAAGCTTGTGGGATATGCTCACGTTACGATGTGAAGGAAATGCTCAGTCTAGGAAGATCAAGCAAGAATTGCTGAAGAAAGAGTTTGAAGGTTTCACGTGTATGGAGAACGGGGGTTTGGCAGAATTATCTACAAGATTCCATCATCTGTTGAGTGAAATGTTTGCCTTCAGAGTCACTGCCACTCCACAAGAAATGGTGAAGAGATTTGCTGATAGCTTACCAGCAAAATGGAGCGGTTATCTTGAGATTCTCAAAGAAAACGGTGTTCTGGACACAATCACCATTTATGAGTTAATTCAAAAATTGGAGAACAAAGATGTACAAGAAAAGCTAAAGGCAAAAAGAACAATAACTCCTCAGAATCCAGAGATGTACTATGGGATTGCAGGTGGTATTAGTGGTGAAAAACCAGCCTCTCAACATGCGAAGCTTCAAACTGCTTTCATCTCTAACACCGGGCCTTCCACAACAAATCAGTTTGATCCTTCAGCATACACGATGATGTATTCAAGACCAGATTCTTCTTCTCAACAACAACAGACAGCTCAGCAATTCACACCACCTCCTTTCTTAGACCCAAGCAGAGCTCAGCAGCAACAACCGCAACAGCAAGGGTTCTATGGAAATTCTTCAAACTTTCAAGCCACTTCCAATCCGAACACAGTCAGATTAGACACTTCCAACTTTTCCAAAGTCACTGTTGAAATAGCCAAGGAGCATATGGAGATGTTGAATACCTTGGTTAGTGCTTATTGTGGATTAGTGGCAGGTCAGATTGGGAATATCAATCTAACTAATGAAGATTATCAGCAAGTGGATAAAGAAGAGTTTGAGATGATGGATATCAAATGGGCTCTTGCTAGCGCAATTCGAAGAGCAAAGGAGTTTATGGAAAGGACGGGGAGAACCAACTTGGAAAGCAACAACAACACCAAGTATGGTTTTGATAAGAATGCTGTCACTTGCTTCAATTGTGGTGAAAAGGGTCATTTCAAGCGGGAGTGTCAGAAGCCACCTAAGCAAGGCAATCAGAATCCTTTCAGGAATCAAAGACAGCCTCAACAACAACAGAACAACAATTCTGACAGACAAATAGTTCCCGTGGGAGGAAATACATCTGGATCCACAAACACTAATCCCCACAGAGGGTTAGTGGTTCAAGCTGATGAGATTTGCAACTGGAATCTTCAGCTTGGTGAAGGAGGAAATGGTGGAACAGCATGTTATGCTAAAGTGGTTGAGAAAGTTGTAGAACCCGTGTCTGTTGGTGAATCTTCAGAAGATGAAGATAGTTCGGGTTATAGTGGGAGCATGGATGGGGAATCACTTGATGCTGGTGATTTATCAAGTGATGCTTTAGATTTGGAGGTTGATGAGCTCTTGGCTGACGCTGAAGCATTATGCAAGAGGAGATCTATTCTTTGCCAGAAATCTGCTGGAACTTCCGAGAAGCTTTCTCAATTTTTCTCTGAAGACGGATCTTTTTCTTTTCATACAGCCTTTATGGCTCATGTAGAAGGTCAAACCTCTCAGGTATGTGATTCTAACTCTGATTCTATTTCTGCGTCTGTTGAATGTGCAAAATGTTTAGAATATGCAGAAAAGGAAAGTCTGTTTGAAATCACACACAAACACAATCAAGAATTGATTGTTGATCTTTCTAAAGCAACTGAAGCTAACTTGTTTTTAACCAGAAATGAAAAGGAGTTTAAAGCAACAATTGCGTCATTAAAACATGATGTTTCTGAACTACAAAAGGCTGTTTTGAGAAAACAACATGCTAACAATAATCTAATTGACACAATTGAAAAACAAATGGTAGAGTTAGCGACAGCTCGATGTGAATGTGAAACAATCAAGCAGAAATTGGAAAGCTATTCCAATTCCTGCTATGTTTTGGATCACATTATTGATGTTCAAAAGAAAAAGGGGGATGCAAAATGTATTGGTTACAAATCATGTCCTCCCCCAATGAATCACAATTATTCCAAATTGCCTGATGACGAGGATATGCCCCGTTTTGAACCTACTGTGCCACTCGGTCTAGATGACTTTGCAGCAGGCCTCAGGTTCACAACTGGTACATCATCCTCGGGTCAATCAGAATCTGAGAACGTGACAGATACATCGTGTGTTAAGGAACAGAGTCCTCCCATTATTGAGGATGCTGATTCTTCGGACGATGAATCTGAAGAAATTGTGAAACAACAGTCTGACTCGGTTACAACAGATATTCCTATCGAGAATCACATTCTGTATGATCCACCAGTGAAACCGAGTAAGACTGAAATGTCAAAAGCAATGGAATCCCTTGTAGTTAGCTCTGAAGGGAATAACTTGTTGTATACGCTCAAAGGAGATAGAAAATCTACTCTAACAAAGATTTTCCAATTAAAAATGTAAATCAAGATTTAATTGAACAAATTTTTGAAGGATGCACTGATAAGTTTTTGGGGAACAAAAGTGGCAAAGTGACAGTTACTCAATGTGATCCAATTCCGTGTGAACAAATTAGAAAACAATACGGAAACCAAAAACTACCAGTTGAGCGAAAACAACAAGTCAATTCAGGAAAGGGTAAGGGTCAGGTACAGGGAAAGAAAGCTCAGAACAAGAATGTTCATGCACCAAAAGTTCAGCAGCCTAAGACTGAACAACCAAAGGTTCAACAACCTAAAGTTGAGCAGTCTAAGGATACTCAACCTAAGGCTGCACAACCTAAACTTCAACAATCTAAGGTTGAGCAACCTAAGGGTCAACAGCAAAAGGTGCAAAACAAAAGAGCTCATGTTAAGAAAAGAGAACCGAAAGTGAACTTTGTTGGATCCAAGGGTACAGATAAACTTGAAACATTTCAGGATAAATCTAACGTTGATTTTATAAAACAAGTTAGAATTTTAAAACGAAATGATCAGAATAATTACACCCAACACACAAACGGATGTGATTTAGGTCCAAGTACATCTAGATCACAAAGTTCATTGTCTGGTTCTCCGTCTGGTCATCAACATGTTCCTCCGAGGTTTGTAGAGCGGAGAACATGCTTTGAATGTGGCACAATTGGGCATATTGTAAGATACTGCCCATATCTGCAAAAGTTGAAGGCAAAAACGAGTGCTCCCCAAGAAACCAATTACCAAAAACGACCTGTTTCCCCGAAACAAGACCCACGTGTCTTGAAAGAAAGGGAAAAGAAGTTAAAACAAAAGAACCAAAAGGTAATTGAGAAGGCCTTAAAATCAGAGGTCAAAGAAGAAAAACTTGTACAAGCAAAATCTACAACGGTAAAACCAGTAAATGCAAAAACAATTAATACAAATACTGGTAAAGGACAAACAGCTTGGAAACAAAAACAGGTAATTCAATCAGGGGGAGCACCACAGGTTCTTTTTCCTAATCATCAAGTGATTGAAATCACTTTCCTTGATGATCAAGGACGACCCAAGTCCACAAAGGCTTGGGTCCCCCTCTCAAACTGATAAGTTAGTTGCATGTGCAGGCGGCTCCAGGAGGAACTATTAATAGTCTTTGGATTGTTGATAGTGGGGCTTCCAGGCACATGACGGGCGACTATCGTCTTCTTTTCGATGTGCGAAGTATAAGAGGAGGATATGTTGCGTTTGCTGGAGACAAAGGAGGGTATATCACCGGCGAGGGAATGATTTCAAATGGAATTGTGAGTTTCGACAAAATCAATTATGTGCAACAGTTGGATCACAATCTCCTGAGTGTTTCTCAGATCTGCGACAAGAAGTTCACCGTGCATTTTGATGATGCCGGTTGTTATGTGCTGAAGCCAGGATTCAAGATTCCCGCAGAATGGATTCTCTTATCAGCACCAAGAGTTAATGATTTGTATGTCCTTGATATGAGCCAAGCAATAACTCAGTCCAAACAAGTTACTTGCTTTATTTCAAAAGCCACTGAAAAGGAGACAATCTCTTGGCACAGACGGATGGGTCATATTCACCTCAGAAAAATGAATCACCTTGTCAAAAACAATTTGGTGAGAGGTGTCAATGTGAAGAATTTTCAACTTCAAGATGTCTGTGTGTCGTGTCAGAAAGGGAAGCAAATCAAGAAATCACATCCATTGAAAAAGGTTAACACTGTAAACATGCCACTCGAACGTCTGCATATGGACCTTTTTGGCCCAGTCAAACACAAGAGTGTGCACGGGGAGGTTTTCTGCTTGGTAGTTACTGATGACTATTCAAGATTTTCATGGGTTGACTTCATGGTTCACAAGAGGGAGACTCCAGAAATTCTAAAGAATTTGATCACCTTGTTGGAAAATCTTTATAATCTAAAGGTGAGGCGAATTCGAAGCGACAACGGAACCGAATTCAAAAACAGGGTTATGGATGAATTTTGCACTGCAAAAGGAATCCTTCATGAATACAGCTCTCGGTACACACCACAACAAAATGGAGTCGCTGAAAGAAAGAACAGAACCTTAATTGAGACTGCAAGAACCATGTTGGTTGAGTCTCAGCTTCCAGTTCGATTCTGGATTGAAGCTGTTGCCTCGGCCTGCTACACGTTAAACAGGGTTCTCACAGTGAAAAGACATGGCAAAACGTGCTTCGAACTCCTACACAAGAAGACTCCTGACTTGGAATATCTAGAACCTTTTGGTGCACCATGTACCATGATTAAGCCTGACGGGAAGTTTGGTGCCAAAGCTATCGAAGGTTACTTCCTTGGGTATGCTACTCCTAATCTGCGAGTATGGAACCTGACTACCAAAAGGATTGAAGAATGGGGTGAAGTAAGAGTTCAAAGATATTCTAATCCTCCGAAGCCTTCTGGAGACCCATGGATGTTCGATTATGATGGTCTTTTCGACTCATTTAATCTGCCGACATTTGATGATGACAATGCAATTGCTCAAATGTTGTCTGAAAGCGAGAATGCGACTGGCTCTCAGTTAGCTCGTCCAATCATTGTTGACTCACAAACATCTTCTTCTGTCAACAATCTCGTTTCAAATGAGGTGTTTAATTATGCTGTCGATTACAATTTGTCATCGGAAGATGAGGAGTATGTTGATGCAAATGATGGTGAAGCACTGCGTCCGGTTCAAGGTACTTCAGAAGCAACGGATCCGGTGTCTGCGCCAATTATCCAAGAAGAAAATGCATCATCTTCTACAACTCAACAGCTTCAGAATGATATCGGGAATTTAAATATCAATAACTTGAGGTCAAATGTTGAAATTCCTCCAGTTTCTGAAACCCGAATTCATAACATTCATCCTCAGCAGAATATTATAGGTGATGTTCTCAGTGGTGTAAGGACAAGGAATCAAATCAGAAATAACGAAAATGCTGGCTTGTATGCTGAGATACGAGAATCGGGACAACAAAATGATTGGTCTTTCGCCTGCTATGTTAGCCAAGAAGAGCCTAGATCTTGGAAGGAGGCATTGAAAGATGATTCCTGGGTGGAAGCCATGCAAGAAGAACTTCAGCAGTTCGAGAAGTTGGGCGTATGGAAATTGGTTGATAGGCCCGACAACTACAAGAAGATCGGAACTCGTTGGGTGTTTAAGTGCAAGAAGGACGACCGTGGGATTGTTGTCCGAAACAAAGCAAGGTTAGTTGTTCAAGGCTTCAGTCAGATTGAAGGTATTGACTACAATGAAGTGTATGCACCTGTTGCTCGTCTGGAGGCTATTAGAATCTTTCTAGCCTACGCATCCTTTAAGAAATTCAAGGTGTACCAGATGGATGTTAAAAGTGTTTTTCTACACGGAGTAGTCGAAGAGGAAGTATATGTCGAGCAACCACCGGGGTTTGAAGATCCATTACATCCTGACAGGGTTTTACTACTTAACAAGGCATTATATGGTCTTCATCAAGCACCTCGGGCCTGGTATGAAACACTGTCTACCTACCTACTGAGCAATGGGTTTAGACGGGGTTTGATCGACTGTACGCTCTTCATCAAAGAAAAAGGTGAAGATCTTCTGTTGGTACAAGTGTATGTCGATGACATTATCTTTGGTTCTACCGATGATAAGCTATGCAAGGAATTTGAAAAGGTGATGCAAGATCGATTCGAGATGAGTGCGATGGGTGAAATGACGTTCTTCTTGGGTTTGCAAGTTAATCAGTCCGAATCTGGAATTTTTATCCATCAAACCAAGTACGTCGGAGACATCTTGAGCCGGTTCCAGATGTCCGATTCGAAGCCAATTTCTACTCCTCTTCCGCAGAATCACGGGATTACTCCGGATGAAAAAAGGGATGCTGTAGACTCTTCACTTTATCGTGCTATGATTGGATCTTTAATGTATCTCACCGCATCAAGACCCGACATTATGTATCCAACTTGTCTTCTCGCTAGGTACCAAGCGAATCCGAAGGTCTCTCACTATGCTGCTGTCAAAAGGATTTTTCGTTATCTGAAGGGTTGCCCTGACACCGGGTTATGGTACCCTAAGGATGATAACTTCGATCTCAAGGCTTACAGTGATTCTGATTTCGGCGGCTGCAAGAAAGATGGAAAATCAACTACAGCAGGATGTCAGTTCTTAGGCAATCGCCTAGTCACTTGGCAGTGCAAGAAGCAGACATGTGTGGCTACATCTACATGTGAAGCGGAATACATTGCGGCGTCTAGTTGCTGCTCCCAGGTTCTATGGATCCAACAACAGATGCGGGACTACGGTTTTGAATTCCTAACTACTCCTATTTATGTTGATAATGAAGCTGCTTTACAGATCACTAGAAATCCTGTACAACACTCAAAAACGAAGCACATCGATATTAAATATCACTTCATACGTGATTGCTTTGAAATGAGACTTATCGATGTGGTTCACATTCATACCGATCACCAACGTGCCGACCTTTTTACCAAAGCATTTGATAAATCAAGATTCGATTATTTACTTTTGGTAAACGGCATAAAGGTGAAGCAAGAGTAACCGACATCAGGAAATCGTTTTTGTAAATATTTTTCTAAAACCAAAAATCCAAAAATATGTTTTTACTTTATTTTATTTTTGAATTTTAGGGGGAGAAAGTTTCAAGAAAAATACAAAAACATTGAAAAACCACAAAAATACAAAAATATGTCTTTAATTTATTTACTTTCTGCATTTAAGGGGGAGAAAATTAAGAAAAACACAAAAACAATAGAAAAACAAAAATGAGTTTCTTGGTAATATAAGAGAAAGTGATATTACGTCAGAGGTCGGTTGAAACATGCTTCTAGAAATCAAAAGAAAAAAAATGATAAGTAACTCTACTAACGATGTACCGGTAGACTCACGATCATTTTAAAGTATGCAGGAGATATAAACATAACGAACTGAAAACCGCGTGGGAACCGCTCATTGGCATATGGTCTTGGTACCGAAATTTCGTTTGATAGATTGCCGAGGTTCTGAGATATTCGGGGTTTATGCTGTTTATCATCTGGGTATCATGGTTGTTTCTATAAAAGACAAAGTCTAAGTTCTTCCATGATACCATACATACGTGTACATATATCATACTGCATTCGACCTCAATAAGTGATAAACAATCACATGTCCGTACAAAATAAGTGATAAAATATCACATTTATCCGGGAGTCAAGTTCGTCTCTCTGCTGTACGGAAGTACTGACCTGTTCACGGACTTGCTCCTGTGCCCTCATGCATCGAAAATCAAGTTCCTCATCAATAAGTGATTCTATCACATAGGGCTTGTTTTCAACTCAAATAAGTGACTTGTTCACATTTTATATACGTTAAAAACGGATGATAAATGGTATACTCCCCAGTAAGATGAACTCTCGTGCATACCTTGATACGGGAATGTGTCGTGAGTGGATGAACACCGGTCGGTAAGTATAAATCATACCTTAAATGTATCTCATTGTATTATGATTACACTTGATCGCTGAGTTTAAGTGGACAACAATATCGGTAATTGTGGTAGAATACTTATCCACTTCTGTAAAAGAATTTTAAAAGGAAATGTGTTTTGACAAAAGACCGCAAGCTGATATGATTCTCTTCGCCAGAAACTCGCAAAAATATTGTTGTGTTTGTACATGTTTATTTACTGCTTAGTTTTATTGTCTTATTTTAAACAGTTTTTGTCGTTTGGTGCATATCAGCACGACATTTGCGGTGATGTCGTTTGATAACATTCAAAGGATATTAAAATTGTTGCCTTTTAATTTATCAAACCTCAAAATCCAAAAATATTTTCAATTTAATATTATTTTTGATTAACTGATGTTGGTGCTCGATCCGATACCTGACAAGCCGAGATACTTCATAAAACTAACCTTTGCAGAACTTCATAACGGACAACTTTTCAAAATGGTCATTTCTGAAAAACCTCCAAAATTTGAAGGGTTTGAATTGAAAATTCCCAAAAATCCAAAGTGTTGGTGGAAATCTGATCCTTCGAGGAAGCAATGGCCCTCGAAAGATCAGATGGTCAAAGAAAGTCAACGAAAGTCAATCATCTCAGTCGAAAGATGAATTGGTCAATGAAGGATTTGACCAATTGATCTTTCGAGCTGATCAGACCTTATTGAAAAATGGATAAGGTTGAAAGATATCTTTCGAAGGATAACAATAAATATCTGGTATCTTTCGATCCAGATCTTTCAAATATCGGGTATCTTTCGATCCAGATAGGGATCCTTCGACCCAAAGTTGATCTTTCGAATCACCTTTACATCTTTTGAAGGGTCATTTATCTTTCGAGACGGTTGGACTTTCGAGGTCAGAGTATAAAAAGGTCATCTTCTTCATTTGATCACAACAGTTTCAAAATTCATCACACAAAACCTCTCATTACCCTGAAACTCTGCCAAAATTTTTCATCAAGTTAAAGTATCAGGATTTTTACACAACACTCGGTAGGATAATCATTATCATCTTAACATACAACGGCTCAATCATCAACATGATCATGTGTTCTTATTTTTCTAATTTATGATAGGATAAAATGTGAAACATGAATATGTTGTAAATGAATCAATGATAGTTTTGATGATCATATGGTGTTCTTTTATCTGTTTGTTTGTCTTCAGAATGTTGTTTTGAATCTTGATGTCAATGGTGGTTGTATTGGGTTAAACAGGGTAATGGTTAGGGTTTAAGGGCTAAATTGATACATGTGCGTATGTTTTGTGTCCGATGTGGTCTAAATAGTTGATGTTTTTAAATGGTGTTTAGTGTTATGTTGTCTGGTATAAAACACACTTGAATCCA
This sequence comes from Helianthus annuus, assembly GCF_002127325.2. Taxonomy (NCBI): domain Eukaryota; kingdom Viridiplantae; phylum Streptophyta; class Magnoliopsida; order Asterales; family Asteraceae; genus Helianthus; species Helianthus annuus. The sequence goes on along the minus strand of NC_035434.2, from coordinate 69,901,629 downwards.
ATTTAAAACAATCACCGGAAATAACTTAAAATTGACCACCGGAATATCGCCGATGAACAGTGTTGCCGGAAGTCAGCACGAAGGATGTTGACTCTCAACCTCGATAGATGTGCTGCACAACATCTTTCGAACTGAGACTCGAAAGATGTTAGATTTCTCGAAGGATCATCCTTCGATTGATCAAGCCTTCGAATGATCAAGATATCTTTCAAAATTTTTGATCTCCCGAAAGATGATCTTCGATAAGGTTGTCATCCTTCGAGGAAAGTGACATCTTTCAAACAATCTGTCATCCTTCGAGCCATGCTTCAATCTTTCGATGGCCAAATAGCGTCCTTCGAGGGTTCAACACTTAGTAATTTTTCAAGAAATTGAAATTTCTCTAAGTGTGGAATTCTTGTTGACTGTTTGACTTTTTCTCATTACGTGTCAATGTTTTGATGTACAGAAATGGCACCAAAGGTGAGAAAGGAACGGGCAAAGCCAACAAAGAAGGAGAAATCTGAGGTTGAATCTATGTCTGAATCTAGACATAACATGGCTGCTTATTTACAACCGGAAGGCAAGATCAGTCCGGAATTCACAGGAATTATGGAGTACCTTCATCGCGCTCGTATCAACTATGCGATCACTACACAGCACACTGCCTATCAGTCGCACATCAAGGAGTTCTGGAATTCGGCTGTGGTTGAAACAGTGGAGAATAAGGAAGTGATTAATGGATCAGTTGCTGGGAGACCCGTGGTAATTACAGAGAACACCATCAGAGCACGTCTACAGCTTGGAGATCAACCAGAAGATCCTACTTCAATTGATTTACAATGTCAGCGGGGCTTACTGATGAGGCTACGGTACAGCGACAACGTTCTTGCAAATCAGATCAACAAGAAGTATATGCCGCTTCGATACAAGTTCTTGTTGCATATCCTTATTCATTGCCTGAGCAACAAGCGTTCTGGATATGATCTGTCGCCGATTGATTTAACTGGATTGTTTACGGCTTTGATTCTGAACAAGCCGTTCAACATATCTCGCTATATCTTCGACAATCTGAAGGAAAATGCTCGAAGGCCCCTCCCGTCTGCAACCCAACGAACATCTACCAAATTCTGGCTATATCTCAGATTTCTGCAGATGATGATTGATGATCAGATTCCTGATCTTCCAAAGGCTGAAGCAGATGTTCTACCTGTCAATCCAATGAATGAGCGTACACTGCTGATATTCAAGTCCATGTCCGCCTATACGGAATCGGATCCAATTAGAAAGCTTATTGGTCATCTCGATGTTCCGAACTACGAGGCACCGCAGAACAACAAATGGCGTCGAGACGCGAGTGATTCTGATAATGAAGAGTCAAGGTTGATCGCTTTGGCTGACACGCAGCTCGGGGCTAAACATGGAATCAAAGCAACAAGGAAGTCTGCTGGCAGTTCTAGTGCTGCAGCACGTGTTGAGGTTGATGTTAATGTTGCTACTGAAGAAGTTCAGGGAGAGTTTGTAGATCCTGATGCTCGTATTGGTGCAGGTGGTGATGGTGGTACTGTGGTTGTTGAAACAGGCGGTAGTGCAGGTGGAGATGGTGATCCTGCGAGTCAGTCAGGTACTGTTGCGACTGACAAAGGCAAAGGAAAGGTAGATGAGCCGAGGAGACAAGCGGATGATAGTAGTTCGTCTTCTGAAGAGGAAGGAGGTTCTGGTGACGATGGTTCGTCTTCTGAGGATGATAATCCTCCTCCTCCAGGGATGAAAAAGGTCTATGATAGTCGCGGGAATCCTCGTTTTGAGCGAATAGAGAAGACGGTTAGAACTGGAGAATCTGACAAGGATGAGGATTATATCCTTACTTCTCCGGGTTTTGTTAGAAAGAGGAAAGCAAAAAGACAGGGTGTTCGTTCATTAAAGAAAACTGCTGGTGATTCCTCTATTCTAGTTTCTATTCAGCTTTCAACTGCTCCAGAGCAACAGCTTCCTCCTGTTAGTGATCAACTAACTGCATCAGAGACGCTGGATCTTATGTCTTCACCTCAGAGGTCTTCTGGGACACGCACGGTGACTGTTGATCAACAGCCGCCTGCAACTCCCGCCTCAGGTACACATGTCCGACCTACTCTTGTTATTACTGGACCTACAGGTGCTTCTGGTCAGGCTGGTCAGTCTGGCTCCTCAGGACCTGAGCCTTCGCGACCGACTCTGGCAGAGACTTTGTCTGGTTTATCTGAATCTGAAAAGATTCAATTCCTGATTGAACAAGTCAGTGAATTGGGTTCCATAGTCGGTCGGCATACAAGAACAATTGAAGAGTATCGTGTGCAGCGAAAACAGGATGTGGTGGCACACAACACGCTGTGTTCAATTGTTAATGCTCAGAATATTAAGATCAAGGAACAGGCTGAGGAAATTGAAAGGTTGAAGGAAGCGAACAGGGCACGTGACAGGGAGGTCGAGATAATGAAAAGGCATAGTACTGTGTTGGAGAATGAGGCTAAAGCACTAAGGCAGAAGCATGAAGAGCTGTCAGAGCGCTATAAAAATCGCGATGATCGATTAATAGAAGGCTTCAAGCCTGTTCAAGCAAACTTCAAGAAGTTGGAATACAAAGTAGGTACGCTGTGGAATGAAAGATGCAATGCATTAGGCATTGTACCCTCAAGGCGTGAGGATGACAAGGATGATGATGCAGCAAATCCGGATCAACCAGCTGCCTCAGGTTCCGGTGCAACTGCATCCGGGGCTGCAGGTGGGTCTGGTACATCTCAAGATGCTCCTACTGCTCCTTCCACAGCTACTACTGGCCCATCTGAGCAGACAGAAACACTGGGAACTTCTACAGGGCATGAGCATGTTAGTTTGGAACCAGAAACGTTTGCAGATCTCCCTGAATCCTCAGGTGCTCAGCAGTATCATCCAGTTACGGGTGAACTGTTAGAAGAGGGAGAACATGTTACCGAAATGTCTGATGAACAGGTACTGGCTCTGACGGAATTGGATGAGGTTGCTGTAAGCATGATTGATGCTACTCCGTTGGTTCAGGACCAAACCGATTTCTCTACAATTGATGAAATCTTCATCGGTTCGGATCCTGAACGTCCTGTCTATGTTGGGAAAGACAATGCGGAGGTGAATGCTCTTGATGATGATTATGTGGCAGAAAAGACAGCAGAATTTGCCAATCTTTCTTCAGATTCTCCGACAGCTCAAGAAAACCGTGAGAAGACAGTGAATGAATGGCGAGCGGATTTCGTTGCTAGGAATCCTCCTCCGCTCGCTCCGTTGGATCAGGTTAATTATATGAGTCTGGAAAAGAATCGGGCTCGGGGTCGCATTATTAGTTGGATGTTTGTTAAGGAACTTCACTGCATGGTCGTGAAACGAGAAAATGGTCTTCAGTATTTCAGAACTCTTCTCAGTATTCTTTCACTTCCGTACTATGATGTTGCAGTGTTAGCTCAACTAGATGTTATCAATCGAGACGAAGAAAAGATGGTGGATCTGTTTGCTAAGAAAATCAGGTTGGAAAGAAGAAGGGGCTGGAAGGATCCTCTATACAAGCCACAGTTTCCTAGATACGAGCAGATCAGATTTACACTTGATCCAGAAACAAACACTGCTCGCTATCGTTTGGTGTATGATCCTCCAAAAGTGATGAAGAAGATACCTTTGCTGAAGATGAAGACTGACTTTCTAGGAAACTTTCGTTGCTGGGTCTACGATGCGGATTCTGGAGAAGCCGTGATCCTATTCAGAGATAGTCAGGAGAACTTTAGAATAATAGATCCGATGTGGATTACTAACATGTCCAGATCGGATATTATTGTTCTGAAGGATCATGAGATAAACTACTTGGTTCGGGATCGGGATCAAGCAATGAAGTTTCAGAAGATGGCCTTGTACTGCTTCAATCTCCTGGTTAATGCGGGAAGTGCATGGTCATCACATCATTTGACAGTTGAAAGGACGTCCGAGACTTAAAGACACGAAGATCGAGACAAAGCTACAGCCAAGGGGGAGTTTGTTGGTGCACTTGTGTCTGTACTTTGTCTGTATTTTGTAATGTTATAAACGATGTCTTTTGTTAGTCTTGTTTACGTCTTGTGTTGGTTTGTTTAAGTGTTTGAATGTAGGTTTGACCAAGTCAACCATCCTCCTGGTTTGACTTGGCCAAACAGTCAACACTATGTTTGTAAGATTGTATGTTTCGAAGGATGTCATCGAAGGATGGTTTGTGTCCTTCGATGACCTCGAAAGACAAACCTTCGATGGATACATATGGACCTCGAAGGATAAATCATCCTTCGAGGTATGTATGGATCCTTCGGAGAGATTATGGTCGATAGATGATCCTTCGACCAGAATTTCTGATCCTTCGAGCATGTTATCTGTTATGGGTATATATATACCATGTTATGGTTCAGTTCACTGTAAGACACTTAGAGACATTTGTGAGAGCATTGTGAGTGAACCAAGTCTTGTAGAGAGCATTTCAGTTTGGTCAAGGGCTGTAACCGTGTCCACTGAAATACAAGAGAAAACTTTGATATATTGCGTGTCTACTCTTTCTCTTTGTAACTTGTGCTTTCATCTAAACTATCGGTTTGCATTCTAGCTTGGATTCCGCACTTGCTAGAGTGTTAAACATAACAAGGATAAGGTTTAACCTCAACCTCCGAGGGACCTACAGTAAGCACATGTCGTTGTTACCGTGTAATTCCAAGGATGTATCATTTATTAGGTTATAGGTACTTGTTCAATTTCATCATAGTGTTATCTTTAGTATAATTATTTGGTATATATATATATATATATATATATATATATATACACGCGCACACATTTTATTACTCAAATTAATTGAAAAATATGTGGGGGTTGCATGTCTTAGCATTCACATTTTGATGAATTTTGATATGTAAAATTGTGAATAAAATAAGAACTATTTGTGAAAATAAAAAGTAAGTGTTTATGTATAAGCATATGACATTAAGAACTAGTACCTAATTATATGTCTATTTATTTTTGTATTGGAATTTACTATTTTGGATAATAGTAATAAATACTTGAAATAAAAGCTTTTTTTAAAACAATATAATATTTGTTATTTTTATGTGTTTTTTTTATTCTTACATTCATTAGTTTTTTGCGTTCTTGTGTTTATTTTCCTTAAATTACATAAAGTGGCATCGACCATGGCCTTTTTATGGAAAATTAAATTAATAAATTTAAGAAAATTATTATGGTGGTTTGGATAAATATGGGAGTTATTATTGTAATGGGGTTGATATATTTTAATTAAGAACGGGAATATTCTGGTTTGGGACTAGATATTGAGGTTTGAGACAATTGTAGCTTCAGACTTGATTGTTGTCTTTTCTTATTGTGTTCTTTCTTTCTCAAGTTTGACGTAGAAAAGAACTCATCGTTGGAATTGGTGGTCTCGGAAAATAAAGCCTATATGGTAAAATCTCTTCCCTTATATACACTTCTCCCTTAGTTAGAGCTTCTTGCAGCTGTTTTACCTTGGTATTGTTTTTAATTTAGTTTAATATGTGTATCATATATGGTTTTTATTATGTCATTTTCACATAAGCATTATTTAGTACATATAGTTGGTGTTAGTGCATTTTGGTGTGTTCGTGTGCGTGTGCTGAATTTAGTGTTTGATGGCAAATGATTAGACCATTGTTTTGGGATGTAAACAACTGGGCTTAGTGTTTAAAGTAATTGGCCTTAATGTTTGACCTCTCTAACTTTAGAGTTAGACCTTTCATAGTATGCGTGAAATTGGGTGTAGATTTGAGAAAAGATCATAGAGGTAATCTTCCGGTGCGTAAATGTTGATCACTGTTTTGATATTATAGAATCTGCGTCGGTTCCTTCTTGTTTATTTACCGAATTAGTTTTTCTTAAAAAAAATAATCAAATCGATCCGAACATGAACTTTCAGTTGGTATCATGGTCGATGTCGGATCTAATTCACCTAAGCATTGTTATTAGATCACCAAGCTCCTGGATTTTGGCTGAAATTGAAGGTTTTTGATGAAACTATGGGTTTTAATGTCACGAACTAAGTTTGAATCAAAATTCAAATCTAAAATTGTCTTAGTATCAAAATTGATGAGTTAGCGTTGTTATTCATGTGGATCTGAGTCTTTTGATCCATTATGTGTCGAATTTGGATGAAGTTTAAGTGATTTCGTGTTTGCGGTGAGTGATACGTCTAGTGTTCATCGCCAAAACAGTAGCAAGATGATTAGCGTTATCATTCAGGTTCAAATCGTTTAAAGTTGCGTCTGAAGCGGCAGTGGTACACTAGGGTTTACCTACCGACAGAGGCAGTCAGAAGCGGCGATGAATAATGAAATGCAGAATTAGGGTTTGATTTATAATGGTGCCTTCATGTGAGATTTTCCACTTTAACCCCTCCTTTTTACACTCTATTTTAGTGATTGAAGCTTAATCGCTAATTACACTACAAGAAAAACTCTTATAGGGACGACACCTTTAGAGAGGACATAAGTCGTCTCTATAGACGACATGTTGTTTCTAGAGGGGTTTGGTGATTTTTGAGTTAGGTTACTGATGTCTTCTCTATAGGGTGAAAATATATATAATTTTTTTTGTATTTTTTATATTCTCTAGTTTAATGAATTAGAAACCCTAAAAAATGTTTCAACTTATAGAGATGACATGTTGTCCCTATAATTTTAATTTTTTTATTATCTTTTGTTAATGAACAATAAATATTGAAAATTAAAAAAAATTAATTTATAGAAACGACATGTCATCTCTAAAAAGTTTGACCGGTCAAAATGAACTTTCATTTAGGTGGCAAAATTTCCAACCACCCGACAAAAAAATTTGATAAAAAATAATCTAACATATAGGGACGACTATCGGGGAAATAACTTTGATTTGTTTTTTTTATTCTAAATTAATAAATAATTTAAAAAAACACACTTGTAAAAATAATTTTATTTGGTTTTTTTAGATTTGATTAATAAATAATTAAGAATACAAAAAAAAATATTCATATATAGAGACAACATGTCATCTCTATAAGACTAATTAAATTAATTAATTTATTAGTGGTTTTTGCCTAAAAACAAAGAAATATATATATATATATATATATATATATATATATATATATATATATATATATATATATATATATATATATATATATATTTAAACCTATAGAGACGACATGTCGTCTCTAAATTTGACTGTTAAAAAAATCATTTTTAGGGCAAAAATTCCTAACATTCCATAAAAATTTGAAAAAACAATCTGACAAATAGAGAGGACATGTCGTCTCTATATGGAAAAATAATTTTCTTTTGTTTTTTTGTTCTTTATTAATGAATTGTTAAATATAAAAATATTCACGCGTTGAGACGACGTGTCGTACCTGTGTGCCAAATTAACCAATAGAGACCGCATGTCGTCCCTATAGGTAAAAATAATTTTGTTTTGTTTTTTATTCTTTATTAAAAAATAATTAAATATAAAAAATTATTCAATGTAGAGACGACAAGCGGTCCTTATAAGCCAAATTTTTTTTTTGAACGGCCAACAGATTCAATACCGAGAAACGGAGTACTCCGAGAGTAACCCGAGTCCACTACCAATTCCGGGGAAAACCCGGTAACCCACCCGCCCGTAGGCAAGACAGGGAAATTACCGGTAAAACCCGTTTGGCTCAAGGATCCAACCCAGGTTTCCCTGGGTCTCCTATCATTGCCCACCAGTGCCTCACTTTGCACCAAGTGGGAGTCGAACTTGCATCTCTAAAGAGAAATGCAAGCCCTCCACCACTTGATCTAGAGATCATTGGCATAAGCCAAATTAACTATGTTTTATTTTATTGGTGTTTTTTAGCAAAAAAAAAAGTAATAGTTCAAGAAGTCATCGTAGAATGAACGGAGTTCAAGATGTTGGACCGATCTTTGACCTGAAAAGTCAGTCAGAGTAGCTCATCCTCACATATAAAGGCGGAATCAAAATATGCAAGGTTACAACAGCTTGTCCTATTAATCTCCTTTGCTTTTATTGCTTTCTGATGAAATTTTGACAGAGTTTCGCTCCAGCATACAAACACACGTCCGAGGGCCGCTCGGATGACCACTCTATATATAGACATCCTGGTTCGCTTATATGACAGGCCATATAAGCGGACCTGTTACAACTTGACACAAAAGCGAACTACAATATAACCCTATGAGCGGACCACTATGAAACTGTGACAAATAAGCGAACCTACTTCTATTTTTCATAATATTTACAGTTTGACCCCCTGTTGACCAATCTTGACTTCAGACTTCTTGTAGACGCAGTCAACAGACATTCCGTGCATTAACAGACTCCCCCTTGGATGTTGACGTAGTCTTTATCAGTCTTCAGTTCCATAGTCTTCAGTCTTAGTCTTTTCTCCAACTCTGTCTATTCTCACAAGCATTCTTTACAGGTTTCAGAATTAACACCTGGCTCTAACTTCAACTTCCCAGTAGTTGTTGATCCAGACTCCCCCTTTCACATACTCCCCCTCTTATTATGCTGGGATCTGAGGTATCTGGCTCAAACTTTAACAGTTTGCCTCCGTGGGAATAGTGAAATCTCCAAACTCTTCCAACAATGTAAGCTCTCCTCATTCTTCAGCTCAGAATCTCCTGCATCTGCTTCATCTTTCTAGAATCCGACAATCAACTTTCCACTTTGGTTTGTCTAAAATAAAGTAGAAATGTAAAATCTTTTTGGATTTTTAATGTGATCTAAACTAAGAAATGAAATACAGAAAACTTAAATTGCAGAAAGTAAACTATTTACAGGTTTATTTTTGGCGAGTGTGTCAGAGAATCATATCAGCTTTTCAGACAGATTACAAGTACCGTTAAGCTACATTTCATACTCAGACATAAACAATTCACCTCGATTGTCGATATACTGATCCATCTTAAATTCTCACACAAACTTCAATTTATTCAGGATATCGTTTAGATGTTTTAAGAACTTAGATCAATTCATGTGTCCCACCTCTTGAATATACTCCCGTATCCAGAATCCCAATATTCAGTCTTACAGGTATCCACACTACAATGATGTCTGTACATAAATTAGGGGTTAAATGCGAGAACTGAGGGATCTCAGGTCAGAACTTCCGTTCAGCAGAGAGATATCAGTTTCGACTTAGCAGTGTGTCCCCTTTAGAGGATCTTTTCAGCTACAACAGATGATTATCAATTTTATTGTCTAATCAGCTGAGGGCTTTATGCTATGTTTCAAGCATTTTGGTGAAAGTATTAGCCAGGGACTAGGTCAGAACCACCGTTCAGCAGAAGTCCCGGAATAATACCCCAGACATCATAGAATATAAACACCTAGTATATCAGAATACGAGACCTTTCAAACGAGATTTCAGGGGTTACCTATATATCCAGGTAGTGTTCCCCACGAATTTCACAAGTTTGAAATTTTTAGGTTTACATCCCAAATAAATTTACTAAATGTGCGAAAACCTATCGACACATCGTTAGTGAGACTGTTTAACTCATCTTGACTTTCCAAATCTTTAGCATACTGTAATTGTCTAGCTGATGTACAATCATTTTCCCAATATACACAAGCTCTTTTTCAATTTTATCATGTTTTTGTATTTTTGCATTTTTTACTGTTTTTGTATTTTTCTGAAAATAACCTATGTACAACTATCTATCTCCCCCTAAATACCAAAACACGTAAAAAACCGACAAACCATCGCAGATTGTTTCTCATCTTCATCCGCAACAGTACTCTCATCAACGCTCACAAACCCATCCGACACCGAAAGCAATTTCATACCATTAAGTTTTAACAAATATTGAAACCGATTTTTATCAAAAGCTTTGGTATGCAAATCAGCTTTTTGTTCGTCAGTGTGGATTTTCTCAATTCGTATCAACTTTTTCTCGAAGCAATCGCGAATAAGGTGATGACGAATTTCGATATCTTTAGTTTTAGGGTGATGTACTGGATTTTTAGTTATATTAATTGCGGCCTCATTATCAACAAACAGAGGTGTGTTAAGAAACTGCAAACCGTAGTCGCGCATCTGTTGCTGTATCCACAAGATCTGAGAGCAGCAACTGCTAGCAGAAACATACTCCGCTTCACATGTAGATAGCGCCACAGATGTTTGTTTCTTACACTGCCAGGTAACCAATCTCGGACCAAAGAACTGGCATCCTGCAGTTGTTGATTTCGCGTTGACTTTGCAGCATCCGAAATCTGAGTCGGAATACCCTTCGAGCGTAAAATCGCCTTTTCTAGGATACCATAACCCCAATGACGGAGTACCTTTCAGGTAACGTAATATCCTCTTGACAATAATCATGTGTGATGCTCTCGGGTTAGACTGAAATCTTGCTGCGAGGCACGTTGGGTACATGATGTCAGGACGTGAAGCAGTCAGATACATCAAAGAACCTATCATGGAACGGTAAAACGTTTCATCAGCCCTGTCTCCGGTGAGATCTGGGTGAAACCCATGATTAGTCGCAAGTGGGGTACCAGCTGGAGTAGAACTTGACATTCCAAATTTCTCTAGAATATCATGCACGTACTTCGTTTGATGAATGAAAATTCCTTCAGGAAGTTGTTCAACTTGTAGACCCAGAAAGAATTTCATCTCCCCCATTGATGACATTTCGAATTTCTGCTTCATCACCTGTTCGAAATCTTTGCACAATTTCTCATTTGGTGACCTAAAAATTATATCGTCCACATAAATTTGTACTATCAGAAGATGACCATCAACGACTTTAGTGAAGAGAGTGGCATCCACTTTTCCACGTATGAACTGGTTAGCGAGTTGGTGTTGAGACAAAGTCTCGTACCAGGCTCTCGGTGCCTGATGTAGACCATACAACGCTTTGTCCAGCAGATAAACTTTATTCTTGTGGATTGGGTCAGTAAAGCCCGGCGGCTGACCAACATAAACCTCCTCTTTGACCTTCCCATAAAGAAACGCTGACTTTACATCCAACTGATATACTTTGAAATTCTTCCAAGACGCAAATGCTAGGAAAATTCTGATAGCCTCTAGTCGAGATACAAGAGCATAGACTTCGGTAAAATCAATCCCCTCCTGTTGACTAAAGCCCTGAACAACGAGTCGAGCTTTGTTCCTTACAACCACTCCTCTATCGTCCCTCTTACATTTGAAAACCCATTTTGTATTGATTTTCCTTTGACCATCCGGCAAATCAACTAACTTCCACACTCCCAACTTTTCAAACTGACTTAACTCTTCTTGCATCGCTATGACCCAAGAGTCTTCAGTAAGCGCCTCTTTGTAAGTTCTCGGTTCGACCTGCGAGATAAAACAACTTAATGAAAATTCAGTTTGTAAAGGTGCTACTGTAGAATAAAAACATGTTAAGCCCTGGTCAATTTGACGTCTCGTGTGAATGCCCGATTGCAATTCTCCTATGATTAACTCCTCTGGATGATAAGAAAGAGTTCGCGGCATAACTTCGCTTGGAACATCTACATTTCCCTCCAGATTAGTAACATTTTGCTCTGCATCTTGTTCACCAACTTGGTTTGTTTGACTTGACAACTGGATCTGCTCCCCCTCAAGGTCTGAATCACCATGGTCAAAAACTGGCATATTTTCAACTTCTTGATCATCATTCACCTCCGACTGATTTCCAGGAGCAACTTCATCATCATGCTCACCAGCATTACTAGGACCTGCTTCATCGTCATTTGAAGTCTCCCTAGGTCGTCTAGAATACTCTGCTGGGAATCTGAGCGTCGATTCATACTCTCGCAGAATATCCAGCTCATCAAAGAAATCTTCTTCTTCCTCTGATTCTTCTCTCATGTCAAACGAATCCCAAAGTTTGTCATAATGATAACGCCATGAATCACTAGGATTCTGTGGCGGCATAGTGTAACCTTGACATTCAACATTCGCTGCTTCAATAATCCGCTTCTCACTTGGAACGAAGACACGTCGCATAGGACTTGAATAACCAACAAAGATTCCCTCAATGCTCTTCGAACCAAACTTGCCATTAGGCTCTATCACCATACAGGGTGACCCAAACAGTTCAAGATACTTCAAATTCAGCTTGCGTTTATTGAGTAGCTCAAAACACGTCTTGTTGAACTTCTTTACAGTAAGAACTCTGTTGAGAGTATAGCATGCAGCAGAAACAGCTTCAGCCCAGAAATTTATTGGTAACTTAGAGTCTGCAAGCATCGCTCTAGCTGTCTCAATTAACGTCCGGTTTTTGCGTTCTGCAACTCCATTCTGCTGCGGAGTGTACGGAGCACTAAACTCATGCAGTATACCTCTGTCGTCACAAAATTCTTCCATCTTACTGTTTTTGAACTCAGTACCATTATCACTGCGAATTCTACAGATCGGCCTCTGGTACAGATTCTCAATTCTTTTAAACAATGCCATCAAACTATCAAAAGGCCTCTGGAATAATCATCAGTCACGACCAAACAGTAGGAATCTCCTGTTATACTCTTGACATTCACTGGACCAAACAAATCCATGTGAAGTCGTTCCAAAGGTCTTGAAACTGAATTGACTTGCTTTGTAGGGTGTGACTTTTTCTTCTGTTTGCCTTTGACACAACTTATGCACTCCCCTTCCAGATGAAAACCTTTAATATTCACTCCAGTAACCAAATCGTTATGTACCAAGTGATTCATTTTCCTTAGGTGAATATGCCCCATCTTTCGGTGCCATAACCTTGACTCTTTCTCCGTTGCTCTGGACACAAAACAATGAGCCTGACCCGTGGTTGTAGTAGCTATGCTCATGTCCAACACGTACAGATCATTGACTCTTGGTGCCCTCATGATGTTCCACTCTTCAGGTATCACAAATCCCGGTTTCAAGATCAAACATTCTTTGTCGGTGAAATGAGTAGTATACATCCTATCACAGATCTAGGAGATACTCAGCAGATTGTTCTCCAGCTCAGCGATGTAGTTAACTCTCTCAAATGTTACGATGCCATTTGATAACGTTCCTTCACCTATGATCCTTCCTCCTTGATTACCCGCAAAACCCACATAACCACCATTAATGTTATTCACATCATACAGCAATGCGGTCTTCCCTGCCATATGCCTTGACGCTCCACTATCCATTATCCACCTGGATACAAGTTTTGGAAGATCCTGCACATAATAAATCATCATTTAAAAAACTTCAAGAAAGATGCCGATTCATGCTTCACTAACCAGGAAGCTCTGGCAATTCAAACTGTTTAGTCAAACATGGAGTCCACCCAGGCCTCATCAGCCTTAGGTGCAACCTTGACTCTCGCAATTTAAATTTTGAAATTTTCAGCCTTGAGAGGCGGAAAATTTGCATCATAATCAACAATAATTGGCTCTTCAGCCTTTTTCTCTTCAGAATTTGAAACTTTCTTCTCAACTTTTGATTCAATTTTTGGTTTCCACACTTGTTGAGTTTATGCAACCCTTTTATAAAATTTATCATTTTGAGTTACCAACTTCTTTACGGATTCAGTTTTTGCTTTTACGTTGTCGATTTTAACGTTTTTCTTCTCAACCACTTTCTTTTCAACATACATCGGTGCTTTACCCTTCACATCAACCTTCTTTTGTTGAACCTTCACAGCTTCAGTCTTAGGCTTCACATATGTACACTTCGTGCAATATGACCAACCTGTTCACATCTAAAACAAGTACGAGTATCAACTACCCGACTCGTGCCTTCAGACTGAGCCTGTGAAGCTCTCTTCTCAAAAAATTCTTTGTTTGTTTTTGAAAAAATTTCTTTTTCTTCATCAGCAAGTGAACTTGAACTGTTCACAAACTTTTTCTTTTCAACAAACCTCTTATGTGAAACATTCTTTTTCTGAAACGGTTTACCCCCCTGATAACCACCCGACCAGTTGTTTCTGTTGTTATTGTAAAAACGCGGTGGATAACCAGTTTTCTTGTTGTAAACCCTGTCTTTCTTTCGACTCAAATTGTTCACTGCTGACAACTCGACTTCAACAAGTTTGAAAACATTTGTTATTTTGTTCATGTTAACATTCTCGATCGGAAACTCTGAATCCGAAAACAACTTATCCGAACCCATCATCTTGTACATGACAAGGTTTGATTCTTCATCTAAGTTGTTCTTGGACTTTTGTTTCGGAATGTATTTATCCAAGAAACACCCATCCTCCTCAAAAGTGTCACAATCCAGTTTAAGCACTTTGTCTACCACACTCTTGACCACATCATTTTGGACACCCTCGTCATTGGAAGACGTGAACGTGACATCAATGTTCTCAGGAAGTTTAACATCATTTTCTTCCTCAATTTCCACCAAACTAGACTGCTTTTTCGTGTAATTGTCTAAAATTGGCGGTGGAACTTTGTGACACCCTACACCCGTTCCATCAGAAAACACATCCTCGCCAGCTTTGTTTTTTCCTATAGGTTTGGGAACAATATGCTGCAAAACAAAGCTTGCTGAGCTATAGCTGTTTAACTTCAACTGAATTCTTTCATTTTCAATTTCAGTTTCTTTAACTTTAAGTTTTAGGTTAGCAATTTCATCCGGTTGGTTGTTAATTGACTCTACTTTTAATATCATAACAGCTCTCAGATGTTCATTTTCTTTAAATGTTTTGCCATTTCGATCATCACTATCTTTCACAATAGTTTTGAGTTTTTCAAACTTTTCTGAAATCTTACGGTTTTCCAGAATTAACTTTTCATTTTCAGTTTTAACTTTCTCATATTCAGTAGTTAATTCATTGATTCGTTCATTTGAAACCCTTAAATTTGTGTCACGATCAAGAATCTGATCCTCAACTTTTTTAACTTTCGTTGTCAGATTCTTGATTTTTTCATTGTTAAGGTACATGACAGTGCTACAAAAATTGCATTGCTTAGTGCAATTTTTGCAGTCAGCATTTCCATCAAACTTGTTACCTAACGCATTTGTTGACTCAATTTGACTGACCAGCCCCTTTGACTCAGTAACAGAAATAGGGTCTACCTCAAATGCTTTCGCAGCCAGCACTTTGTCAGCCATCCTTCCCAGGTTCTCAGACGTCAACTCCTGCGTAGTATCGATCACGCCAGTATCAATCTGTTTTGCTTTCTCAATCTCTTCTTTTTCTTTCATCTCTTTCATCTCTTTCTCCTTTCTCTCTCTCTCCTTTTCTTCTTCAATCATCTTCTCAGTTGGCGTTCCCCACCACTTGTGCTGCCAGTATTCATCTTCTTCTTTGTACTCCTTGATGATGGCTTCAATATCTAGCGTCTTGTCATCAATCGCAACGTTGCCATACCTATCAAGGTAGCACTCTCTATCTGGATCCCACCTATTTGCTCTTCTCGCTTCCAAATATATACCAGAAAGTCTGATAATCTTGGTTTCAGCAATCATTTTCCGGTACTTATTCTTCTGTTCTTCCGTACGCTCATCTTTCCACGGAATAGGTTCATCATTACTTGCCATGAATGCGTAACCCACCGCATCTTCTTCCGGTAGAACTTCCTTACTCCAATCGTACCCCTCATCGTCGTAAATCATAGCCAGGGCCCTTGATTTGTCTTTGTTATCTTCAGACTGCTTCAATCTGGGCGGCTCAGATTTATTTTGATGGTAAATTGCCTTTTTGTAGTAATCGTCTCTAAACGGATTCTCTGACTCATCAGCGTACGCATTTCTACATTCACGCTTGAAGTGACCCTTCTGCTTACACTTAAAGCACATCACCTTCGATTTATCAAACCCCAACTTTGTAGACGGACCACCGATCGTTTTTCTCCCAGTAATCTCCATGAAGCGTTGCGCACATCGAACTGCACTTGCCATTGCCCAACGGATGTCGATCAGTTCCATTTCTTCGGGGTCTATCTGATCGTAGTCTTCTTTCGTCAGATTTGTGTTCCCGATCTTACCAGCTACCAACCCTTCATAAGACTCTAGCACAGACGCCAAAAAGACCATTTGTTGCTTAGCTGACTCCTCATCAAAATTCTGTGCGTTCTTCAAATCTATTGCAATATTGCAAGAAAACTTCGCATCAGAACGATTTGCAGAAGACGTAGATCCACTATCATAACCACTGTGGCTTCCGCTGCTTGGACTGCTTTGACTTTCATTACTTGCTGAAGATACATTCTCAGCTGAAAATGCAGTCTTTGGAGAAGTTGCTTTTGGCATCATGCTCTTTGGATAATAGAGATCCAAATTCTGCTGAGAAGACGAGTGATTAACTTTGTAAGTTTTCTTCAGTTCCAGCTCGTGACTTTCAAGTCTCTCAATCACCAAATCTGGAGTTAAGTTTTCAGGAGCAATAGTGTTCTTCAACATAAGCGCATAATATCTCCAATCAGCCTCATCTGGTAATGAATCGAACAATTTGTCAACTAGATCTTCATCAGAAAACTTGATTTCGTGTCTTATTAACTCTAGTTTCAGATGACCGAACCTCTCTATCATTTTACACACCGATTCATTCTTTAGACAACCAAACAGATCAAATTCTTTTCTAAGAAGCTTTCGTTTGTTCTTTACAATCTCTTTGCTTCCAATACACTTCTTTCCGAGTTTATCCCACAAATCTTTAGCATTGGAATAATCTGTCAGTGAAATGATGTCTTCCCGCACTGATTGAAACAATAATGCCACACACTTTTGCTCGGCCACAAAATTCTCAATCTCTTCAGCCGATCTCAATGCTTCACCATTCTTCTTTCCCTCGGCATAACCATTTTTCATACTCTTCCAGCTAGGAAAAGCGAATGCCATCAACCAGTCTTCGAACTTTGTTGCCCACCTGCTGTATAGCCATCAGCTTAGGAGGTTTGTTGAATGTTCCAAATGCGCTTTCGGACTCCCAAGCTTCCTTCTTTCTTTCTTTAGGTGGACTTTTGTCTACATTGCTTGAAGAAGTATCATTGTTTCCCGAACTACCCGTGAATGCATACATGTCGCTGAAAGGGTTCATGAAAATATCATCCATTTTGATCGTACCTGAAAAATCAACCAACACTTAGAAAAATTTTCCGAAACTTTTGAAAACAGGACACAAAAGCGAACCAATCTGTACAAGTGACAGAAAAGCGGACTGATTAGGTTCTATTAAATGAACCAACTGTGTCCAAATACGCGGACCAGACAAATATCAGATAAGCGAACCAACTGTGTCGTTCGAGCGGACCAGAAAATGTCAGATAAGCGAACCAAAAACGTTCTTTTGAGCGAACCAGTAAATGATCGTTCGAGCGGACCAGATAGTGTCCGTTCGAGTGAACCAGTCAGTAAGATTGTCTGAAAGAGCGAACCAAACAGGTATTTCGAGCGAACCTGTTCACAAATGTACGAAAAAGCGGACCTGATTGTTCAAAAACGCGAACCACTGTTTTTAACCTGTTTTTACCATTTTTAGTCCGAATTACACTCTAAAACTTTCTAGGGTTTGTTATTAGTGTGTTTTACACGTTATACTCAAATTTCAGACAATTTCAACCGTAGGAACCACTGAAAACTGAAAAAGTATGAAAGAAAGTGAGTAAAAAAGAGAGATTTCTACAGATATAAGCTGTAGTAGTATGAACTCCTCGTCCTGAGCTCTGATACCACTTGTTGGACCGATCTTTGACCCGAAAAGTCAGTCAGAGTAGATCATCCTCACATATAATGGCGGAATCAGAATATGCAAGGTTACAACAGCTTGTCCTATTAATCTCCTTTGCTTTTATTGCTTTCTGATGAAATTTTGACAGAGTTTCGCTCCAGCATACAAACACACGTCTGAGGACCGCTCGGATGACCACTCTATATATAGACATCCTGGTTCGCTTATATGACAGGCCATATAAGCGGACCTGTTACAACTTGACACAAAAGCGAACTACAATATAACCCTATGAGCGGACCACTATGAAACTGTGACAAATAAGCGAACCTACTTCTATTTTTTATAATATTTAAAGTTTGACCCCCTGTTGACCAATCTTGACTTCAGACTTCTTGTAGACGCAGTCAACAGATATTCCGTGCATCAACACAAGAAGATGACAACAGTGACCCCAAGTTAGCTGATGAATTCTACCAAGTTGAAGCGATCAGAAAAAAAGATGTTACAAGGTCTATTATTGTTTCTTCTTCAAATCGTGTGTTTGCTAATTATTATTCATTGTAATCAGAGAACTAGTTCAAGTAGTAATTGATTGATCTTATCAACATGAAATAATTGATCTAAGATGTTTAGAATTGAGTAGTGAAGATTGGGATTGTCTACTGAATCAACTCTAGTTAATGTGATATACTGACGGTTTTTGGTTCCAAATTCATGACTCCATTGCTAGGTTAATTTGAAATCCTTTCATGGTAATGATATATTTATAACGAATTGGGATATTTACATATCGTAGCGTCATCTAAACCACTTCGAACAATAAACAATGACAAGACATGACATGACATCTTTTATAAGTGCTTTTATTATATTACATGTCGTATCTAAACCATGGTGGATACGCCGCTGGTACTTCCTATATATAAGTGCTTTTATTATATTACATACCGTAGCGTTATCTAAACCACTTTGAACAATTACAAGACATGACATCTTTTATACTAGACATGATATATTTTACACAAGACATTTTCATTTGGTTATTTACTTAACCATGCATCATTTCTTTTAATCATTTGATTTTCACATGATTTTATAAAAGAAACAATTTTATAATGATTCATGGCTACTTTTGTGATAGTTAAATATCTCTTTTAACATTCAAAGTCATGAATCTTCATCACAAAACCTATGTTACTCACATACATTTTTATGTTGACGTTTTATTTTCACATATGTTTAAGGAGCGAATGTTTGACTTTGAGCATGCTTCGCGTATGGCGGACTTGGGCCTTAGTGACTTTAAAATTTGCAAGACAATTATTGTACTTTGTTGTTTTATTTTCAAGACAATGTAAACAATTAACATAATAATACAAAACTTTATGTACCATGTGTTGTGAAACAATAGTTCTGTGACATGGCTCCTCTACGTTTCCGCCGCGATTTGTTGTTTTACGCGGTCAGGTTGTTATAATTTAAATATTCCAAATGATTTTGTTGATTCAAACCTAATGATCAATGTCATAAACATCGCGATTTCCCCCATAAATGTGGTGTCGATTCAAATCTTTACAACTGTCGGTTAATTAGGAAGCCTAGGTGTAAAACAATAGTTGTTAAAAAAAATCAATGAGATTTTTAATTAATGATATAAGACGGGCATCTAAACATAAAGCAAATTAATTTAATTATAACCAAGAATATTAAACATGAATCCCGTATATTTGTTTTCACACCTATTAAGCAAAACTACCTTAAAGGTGTGTAGTAACTTATAAGGAAGAATATCAAAGATGAAACCCGTATATTTGTTTTCACGCCATTAACCAAAACCACCTTAAAGGCGTAAACTATTGTAATGGTATTTTAATAATATGATACACATTACCAATTACCAATATACGATATGACTAACACATGGATATGACTAGACAACCTTTTAGTCTCACAGCCTGTCACTAGCTGTAGTATCTGTCCTCCCATCCCTCACCCACCAACCCTGCTCCTTATAAATACAAGCTTAGGGTCTTCCTCCTTTTTTAGGTTTATCCAAGTGATCCTTTTACTGTTTACAAGAATAGAGCGGTGCGTACACTTGCTTTATCAGCCATTGCACATAGAAAAGCCTTTCTGTTGCTAAACAAGGTACATGAGTGTTTATATAAGTCCATATATGTTTGTGTATAGTTTCTTAATTTGTTTAGAACAGTCTTTTGGTTACTTATTATGGATGAAAAGTTTGCTACTTTAAAATTTTGATGTGTTTCTGGATATAATTGTTTAGCATAATTGTCCTCACTCTAGTGTGTTTGTGTTTGATTCAATCTTTTTAACACCAAAGAGAATTAATAATTAAGGACATAACGATTGTTTGATTACATAGAAAGTTGCTCTTGATGCTATTTTATGTTTTCCAGAATACTTTATTTGATTTGGGGAAGAAGTAAGCACATGTCGTTGTTACTGTGGAATTTCAAGGATGGATCATTCATTAGGTTATAGGTACTTGTTCAATTTCATCATAGTGTTATCTTTAGTATAATTATTTGGAATATATATATATATATATATATATATATACACACACACGCGCACACATTTTATTACTCAAATTAATTGAAATATATATGGGGTTGCATTTCTTAGCATTCACATTTTGTTGAATTTTGATATGTAAAATTGTGAATAATATAAGAACTATTTGTGAAAATAAAAGGTAAGTGTTTATGTATAAGCATATGACGTTAAGAACTAGTACCCAATTATATGTCTATTTATTTTTGTATTGGAATTTATTATTTTGGATTATAGTAATAAATACTTGAAACAAAAGCTTTTTTTAAAACAATATAATATTTGTTATTTTTATGTGTTTTTTTATTCTTACATTCATTAGTTTTTTGGGTTCTTGTGTTTATTTTCCTTAAATTACATAAAGTGACATCGGCCATGGTCTTTTTATGGAAAATTAAATTAATAAATTTAAGTAAATTATTATGGTGATTTGGAAAATTATGGGAGTTATTATTGTAATGGGGCTGATATATTTTAATTAAGAACGGGAATATTCTGGTTTGGGACTAGATATTGAGGTTTGAGACAATTGTAGCTTCACACATCATTGTTGTCTTTTCTTATTGTGTTCTTTCTTTCTCAGGTTTGACGTAGAAAAGAACTCATCGTTGGAATTGGTGGTCTCGGAAAATAAAGCCTATATGGTAAAATCTCTTCCCTTATATACACTTCTCCCTTAGTTAGAGCTTCTTGCAACTGTTTTACTTTGGTATTGTTTTTTATTTAGTTTAATATGTGTATCATATTTGGTTTTTATTATGTCATTTTCCCATAAGCATTATTTAGTACATATAGTTGGTGTTAGTGCATTTTGGTGTGTTCGTGTGCTGTATTTAGTGATTGAGGGCAAATGATTAGACCATTGTTTAGGGATGTAAACAATTGGGCTTAGTGTTTAAAGTAATTGGCCTTAATGTTTGACCATTCTAACCTTAGAGTCAGACCTTTCATAGTATGCGTGAAATTGGGTGTAGATTTGAGAAGAGATCACAGAGGTAATCTTCCGGTGCGTAAATGTTGATCACTCTTTTGATATTATAGAATCTGCGTCGGTTCCTTCATGTTTATTTACCGAATTTGTTTTTCTTAAAAAATAATCAAATCGATCCGAACATGAACTTTCAGTTGGTATCATAGTCGATGTCGGATCTAATACACCTAAGCAGTGTTATTAGATCACCAAGCTCCTGGATTTTGGCTGAAATTGAAGGTTTTTGATGAAACTATGGGTTTTAATGTCACGAACTAAGTTTGAATCAAAATTCAAATCTAAAATTGTTTTAGTATCAAAATTTATGAGTTAGGGTTGTTATTCATGTGAATCTGTAACGCCCGGAATTCTCGCTTATGTTATTGTTAAGTTTGCGTATATAATTTAGAGATAAAAAAATGAAAAGCGATGACGCGTTAGCTCCGGGACCCAACTGCACCAAGATAATAACTTGGAGGGTGCAAAGTGTATAACACGAAACCTTGTTTTATTAAGGAGCCACAAGTCATATGGAAAAGATTTGAGGGGGTCATAGTGTAAATTTTCTATTTAAACCTCTATGTAAGCAAACCCTATTATCTTAGACAATAACCGTTGTGACGGCGCCTTGAAGAAAAAGAAACATATACCGAGTTGTTTTTGTTCCCTTCCATTGATGCGAGGATTTGTGGGTATCAAAATCGTCGTGTAGAAGAAGACCGGTTGTGTTCTTGACCTTCGGTGATTCCGAGTGGTCGTGAAACAGTATAATGATTGTGAACCTGGTTTAGGTTGTAAAGTGGCTTAGGTGATGATCGAAATAAGGTATAGGATGATGGTAGTTGGCTACGAGGTGACGACGGCGATGGTAACGAGGGGTAGTAGTGATGGCATACGATGAGGATGGTGGAAGTGGCTAGGTGGTGATGTACGGTGTTGATAGTGGGTTGTGAAGGTAATGACGAGAAGGGACGGTGTCTGGTGTCGTGTGCAATAGCGGTGGTGATTGGTTATGGTGTCAACGACATTGCTGGTGGCGGTTGATGACGTTGTCGTGGGTGGTAATGGTGAGGTTGGTGGTGTTTGGTGATGATCATGGTGGAGTCGTATGGCAAGGAATCTAGGACGAAGACGATGGGTTAACAATGGTGACATTCGGTAACTTCAGAAGCGGTGTACCCGGCACGACAGAAGTGAACAGAGATCGTTACATGTTATGTTGTGGCTTTCGGTCATGGTTTCATGATGATGACACAATAGCAACGTTTTACATGGGTTTGAGAGGTAGTTATTTAGATGATGGTGATGCGTGATGGTCATGAAGCTAGGATTTGCATGAATTAATATTGATGATGGTGTTGACAATAGCATGGCTATATGGATGTTTGCATGTAAATATGATATCAGAATGTGAGAATTCATTTACAAGATCCATGATGAAGTGGGCGTTGACTAGAGAATCATATTAATACTTTACTACATTATTTAATTTGACACTTTCATGAAGGTTCAAATTTTGTCTAATAAAGAAACATGGTATGCATGGGTAAATTGAGGTTGATGATGGGTTCGTTATGTTATGAAAAACTTAATGTGATGTTTGGTACTTGAAGTACAAAAGGTGACATATGTAAGATGATGATGATGGTCGGTAGCGTGGGCAGTATTAATGGGCCGACTTTGGGATTTTATAATATATATTCTAGTATGTGGATGGTGGGAATATGGATGCATGGTAAAACATAAATGATTAGGATAGGGTATTTATCTAGGTTATGGGTGTTATATGATGATGCTAATTTGAGGGCATGTGTTTAAAGGTTCTCACACTTAAAAGAAGCGGATTGTTGACGCCATCCTACGATTCGCGCCTTCACTTGCTTCTCTAGCTTTTGTGGTCCGTGCTATTTGTCGAGGTGAGTTTTTGAGCCCACTCTTTTAAATGTTTTTAAGTCTTTTGGGCTAATGTGCATGCTAAACTGGTATAATTATTTTTATAATGGAAGTTGTGAAGTTCTTGTTACGATTGTATAAAATATTTTTTTTACTTGTTTATTATTTTTTTTAGCATGAAACGCGAGTAGGGTTATATGTTTTTTTATACCCACCGGTGTGATACTTATATTTTTATATGCTTTCATATATAAAATAAAATAAATCTATATAGAGACATATTTATATATATAAAACTATATATAAATATACACATACTCGAGTTTATGAGGTGAAGAGGTATATATATTTAGGAGGTGTGTAGGTACGAAGGTATACGTACGATGGTTGAAGTATATATGTACACACTCGTATGTATTTGTATGTAACTTTATGATGCCCTCTTTAAACTTTTTTTCAAAGTTTAGGGCTAACATGCATGTTAGATGTATTACTTGGATGAAGACCTTTTTTATGATGTTGTATAGTTTATTTGTATTTACATACCAACTATACATTAGGATTATTTGCTTGCCCTTCTATGTGCTTGCATGTGATGTGTTGGGTCATGCCACAACCAGGTCGAACAGAGGAAGTCCCCTAACAGTTTATCTGTCCTTGGGGCAAGATGAAGTCCCTTAACAGTTTATCTGTCCTTGGGGCAAGAGGAACTCCCCTAGCAGTTTATCTGCCCTTGGGGCAAGATGAGAAGAAAAATTCCTGTATCCCCTACTTTGTGTTTGGGATTTAAGTTGAGGAGATCTGTGTTGTTTGCTTGACTCATTAAAAGATGAATTTTAAATTTTGGGGATAAAATAAGTTTATTTATTTATTTCCATGATGAAGACGTTTTACAAGTGTTTATTTGTTAAATTATAAACTTGAACTCACTCAGCGTAGCTGACTTTTGCATGCACGTTAGATTGATTTCAGGTTAGCTGGATGAACGTTGACCTCTTGGATGTTGCATGAAGCTACCCGACATTTGAAGATGGCATTTCTAGTCGATGTCGCTTGTTTATGAACTCAATTACCGTACATTAAATTTGGTATTTAAATTTAGATGTTTCAGATGTTTCGAAAATTTGTGTTTTGGTTATTTGACTTAAATGTTTTCCGTTGCGTAGTTTTTTTTTTCAAATGAAGGAAATAATAATAATAATTAAAATTTTTAAGAGTTTGGATTATTTATGCGATGATGTCCCAACTGTGAGACACCCGAGTTGTGGGGTCTTACAGAATCTGAGGTTTTTGATCCATTATGTGTCGAATTTGGATGAAGTTTAAGTGATTTCATGTTTCCGGTGAGTGATACGTCTAGTGTTCATCGCCAAAACAGTAGCAAGATGATTAGGGTATTCATTCAGGTTTAAATCGTTTAAAGATGCGTCTGAAGCGGCAGTGGTACACTAGGGTTTACCTACCGACAGAGGCAGTCAGAAGCGGTGCTGAATAATGAAATGCAGAATTAGGGTTTGATTTAGAATGGTGCCTTCATGTGAGATTTTCCACTTTAACCCCTCCTTTTTACACTCTATTTTAGCGATTGAAGCTTAATCGCTAATTACACTACAAGAAAAAACTCTTATAGGGACGACACCTTTAGAGAGGACATAAGTCGTCTCTATAGACGACATGTTGTTTCGAGAGGGGTTTGGTGATTTTTGAGTTAGGTTACCGATGTCCTCTCTATAGGGTGAAAATATATATAATTTTTTTGTATTTTTTATATTCTCTAGTTTAATGAATTAGAAACCCTAAAATATGTTTCAACTTTTAGAGACGACATGTTGTCCCTATAATTTTAATTTTTTTATTATCTTTTGTTAATGAACAATAAATATTGAAAATTAAAAAAAAAAAGTTTAATTTATAGAGACAACATGTCATCTTGAAAAAGTTTGACTGGTCAAAATGAATTTTCATTTAGGTGGCAAAATCTACAACCACCCGACAAAAAAATTTGACAAAAAATAATCTAACATATAGGGACGACTATAGGGGAAATAAGTTTGATTTGTTTTTTTTATTCTAAATTAATAAATAATTAAAAAAAACACACTTGTAAAAATAATTTTATTTGATTTTTTTAGATTTGATTAATAAATAATTAAGAATACAAAAAAATATTCATATATAGAGACAACATGTCATCCCTATAAGACTAATTAAATTAATTAATTTAATATTGGTTTTTGCCTAAAAACAAAGAAATATATATATATATATAGGAAGGGGCTCATGCGAGAACCACCCTTATTTTGAGAACCGCGAGAACAATGTGAACACAACCTAAAATAGCTAAAAAAACCTAAAAAAACCTAACCCCCACCCCCCCTAAGCTAAATGCTAAAAACTAAAACCTAAAAAAAAAAACTAACCCCCCCACCCCCCCCCCCAAAAAAAAACCCTAAACCCCCCTCCCCCACCCCCCAAAAACCTAAACCCCCCCCCCCAAGCTAAAATACTAAAAACTAAACCCCCAAAAAACCTAAAAAAATCTAAAAAAATCTAAATTTTTTTTTAATATTTTTTATGCTCAATTCGCTACTTTTAGTGGCAAAAAATTTTTTTTTTTTAAAAATTAATTTTTTTTTGGCTTCGAAAAGTAGCGATTTTAATATAAAAAATATTAAATTTTTTTTTTGTGATTTTTAGCTATTTTTAGGCATTTTTGGTTGTGTTTACATTGGTTCTCGCGTTTCTCGCAATAAGAGGTGGTTCTCGCATGATCTTCTCCCTATATATATATATGTGTATATATATATATATATATATATATATATATATATATATATATATATACCTATAGAGACGACATGTCGTCTCTAAAATGTTTGACTGTTAAAAAAATCATTTTGGGGGCAAAAATTCCTACCATTCCATAAAAATTTGAAAAAAACGATCTCACAAATAGAAAGGACATATCGTCTCTATATGGAAAAATAATTTTCTTTTGTTTTTTTTTGTTCTTTATTAATGAATAGTTAAATATAAAAAATATTCACGCGTAAAGACGACATGTCATACCTGTATGCCAAATTAACCTATAGAGACCGCATGTCGTCCCTATAAGTAAAAATAATTTTGTTTTGTTTTTTATTCTTTACTAATAAATAATTTAATATAAAAAATTATTCAATGTAGAGACGACATGCGGTCCTTATAAGCCAAATTAACTATGTTTTATTTTATTGATGTTTTTTAGCAAAAAAAAGTAATAGTTCAAGAAGTCATTGTAGAAGAACGGAGTTCAAGAAGATGACAACAGTGACCCCAAGTTAGAGCTGATGAATTCTACCAAGTTGAAGCGATCAAAAAAAAAAGATGTTACAAGGTCTATTATTGTTTCTTCTTCAAATCGTATGTTTGCTAATTATTATTCATTGTAATCAGAGAACTAGTTCAAGTAGTAATTGATTGATCTTATCAACATGAAATAATTGATCTAAGATGTTTAGAATTGAGTAGTGAAGATTGGGATTGTCTACTGAATCAACTCTAGTTAATGTGATATATTAAGGGTTTTTGATTCCGAATTCATGACTCCATTGCTATGTTAATTTGAAATCCTTTCATGGTAATGATGTATTTATAACGAATTGGGATATTTACATATCGTAGTGTTATCTAAACCACTTGGAACAATGAACAATGACAAGACATGACATCTTTAATAAGTGCTTTTATTATATTACATATCGTATCTAAACCATGGTGGATACGCTGCTGGTATTTCCTATATATAAGTGCTTTTATTATATTACATATGGTAGCGTTATCTAAACCACTTCGAACAATGACAAGACATGACATCTGTTTTACTAGACATGATATATTTATTACAAGATATTTTCATTTGGTTATTTACTTAACCATGCATCATTTCTTTTAATCATTTGATTTTCACATGATTTTATAAAAGAAACAATTTTATAATGATTCATGGCTACTTTTGTGATAGTTAAACATCTCTTTTAACATTCAAAGTCATGAATCTTCATCACAAAACCTATGTTACTCACATACATTTTAATGCTGACGTTTTATTTTCACATATGTTTAAGTAGCGAATGTTTGACTTTAGCATGCTTCGCATAGGGCGGACTTGGGCCTTAGTGACTTCAAAATTTGCAAGACAATTATTGTACTTTGTTGTTTTATTTCCAAGACAATGTAAACAATTAATTTAATAATACAAAACTTTTTGTACCATGTGTTGTGAAACAATAGTTTTGTGACATGACTCCCCTACGTTTCCGCCGCGATTTGTTGTTTTACGCCGTCAGGTTGTTATAATTTAAATATTCCAAATGATTTTGTTGATCCAAACCTAATGATCAATGTCATAAACATCGCGATTTCCCCCATAAATGTGGTGTCGATTCAAATCTTTACAAGTGTCGGTTAATTAGGAAGCCTAGGTGTAAAAAAAATAGTTGTTAAAAAATCAATGAGATTTTTAATTAATGATATAAGACGGGCATCTAAACATAAAGAAATTAATTTAATTATAACCAAGAATATTAAACATGAATCCCGTATATTTGTTTTCACACCTATTAAGCAAAACCACCTTAAAGGTGTGTAGTAACTTATAAGGAAGAATATCAAAGTTGAAACCCGTATATTTGTTATCACGCCATTAACCAAAACTACCTTAAAGGCGTAAACTATAGAAATGATATTTTAATAATATGATACACATTACTAATTACCAACATACGATATGACTAACACATGGATATGACTAGACAACCTTTTAGTCTCACAGCCTGTCACTAGCTGTAGCATCTGTCCTCCCATCCCTCACCCACCAACCCTCCTCCTTATAAATACAAGCTTAGGGTCTTCCTCCCTTTTTAGGTTTATCTAAGTGATCCTTCTACTGTGTGCAAGAATAGAGCGGTGCATACACTTGCTTTATCACCCATTGCACATAGAAAAGCCTTTCTGTTGCTAAACAAGGTACATGAGTGTTTATATAAGTCCATATATGTTTGTGTATAGTTTCTTAATTTGTTTAAAATAGTCTTTTGGTTACTTATTATGGATGAAAAGTTTGCTACTTTAAAATTTTGATGTGTTTCTGGATATAATTGTTTAGCATAATTGTCCTCACTCTAGTGTGTTTATGTTTGATTCAATCTTTTTAACACCAAAGTGAATTGATAATTAAGGACATAACGGTTGTTTGATTACATAGAAAGTTGCTCTTGATGCTATTTTATGTTTTCCAGATTACTTTATTTGATTTGGGGAAGAAGTAAGCACACGTCGTTGTTACTGTGGAATTCCAAGGATGTATCATTTATTAGGTTATAGGTACTTGTTCAATTTGATCATAGTGTTATCTTTAGTATAATTATTTGGTATATATATATATATATATATATATATATATATATATATACACTCGCACACATTTTATTACTCAAATTAATTGAAAAATATGTGGGGGTTGCATTTCTTAGCATTCACATTTTGATGAATTTTGATATGTAAAATAGGGAATAAAATAAGAACTATTTGTGAAAATAAAAGGTAAGTGTTTATGTATAAGCATATGATGTTAAGAACTAGTACCCAATTATATGTCTATTTATTTTTGTATTGGAATTTATTATTTTGAATTATAGTAATAAATACTTGAAACAAAAGCTTTTTTTAAAACAATATAATATTTGTTATTTTTGTGTGTTTTTTATTCTTACATCCATTAGTTTTTTGGGTTCTTGTGTTTGTTTTCCTTAAATTACATAAAGTGACATCGGCCATGGTCTTTTTATGGAAAATTAAATTAATAAATTTACGTAAATTATTATGGTGGTTTGGATAATTATGGGAGTTATTATTGTAATGGGGCTGATATATTTTAATTAAGAACGGGAATATTCTGGTTTGGGACTAGATATTGAGGTTTGAGACAATTGTAGCTTCACACTTCATTGTTGTCTTTTTTTATTGTGTTCTTTCTTTCTCAGGTTTGACGTAGAAAAGAACTCATCGTTGGAATTGGTGGTCTCGGAAAATAAAGCCTATATGGTAAAATCTCTTCCCTTATATACACTTCTCCCTTAGTTAGAGCTTCTTGCAACTGTTTTACTTTGGTATTGTTTTTTATTTAGTTTAATATGTGTATCATATTTGGTTTTTATTATGTCATTTTCACATAATCATTATTTAGTACATATAGTTGGTGTTAGTGCATTTTGGTGTGTTCGTGTGCTGAATTTAGTGTTTGAGGGCAAATGATTAGACCATTGTTTAGGGATGTAAACAATTGGGCTTAGTGTTTAAAGTAATTGGCCTTATTGTTTGACCATTCTAACCTTAGAGTCAGACCTTTCATAGTATGCGTGAAATTGGGTGTAGATTTGAGAAGAGATCACAGAGGTAATCTTCCGGTGCGTAAATGTTGATCACTCTTTTGATATTATAGAATCTGCGTCGGTTCCTTCATGTTTATTTACCGAATTTGTTTTTCTTAAAAAAATAATCAAATCGATCCGAACATGAACTTTCAGTTGGTATCATGGTCGATGTCGGATCTAATACACCTAAGCAGTGTTATTAGATCACCAAGCCCCTGGATTTTGGCTGAAATTTAAGGTTTTTGATGAAACTATGGGTTTTAATGTCACGAACTAAGTTTGAATCAAAATTCAAATCTAAAATTGTTTTTGTATCAAAATTGATGAGTTAGGGTTGTTATTCATGTGAATCTGAGTTTTTTGATCCATTATGTGTCGAATTTGGATGAAGTTTAAGTGATTTCGTGTTTCCGGTGAGTTATACGTCTAGTGTTCATCGCCAAAACAGTAGCAAGATGATTAGCGTATTCATTCAGGTTCAAATCGTTTAAAGATGCGTCTGAAGCGACAGTGGTAGACTAGGGTTTACCTACCGACAGAGACAGTCAGAAGTGGCGCTGAATAATGAAATGCAGAATTAGGGTTTGATTTTTAATGGTGCCTTCATGTGAGATTTTCCACTTTAACCCATCCTTTTTACACTCTATTTTAGCGATTGAAGCTTAATCACTAATTACACTACAAGAAAAAACTCTTATAGGGACGACACCTTTAGAGAGGACATAAGTCGTCTCTCTAGACGACATGTTGTTTCTAGAGGGGTTTGGTGATTTTTGAGTTAGGTTACCGATGTCCTCTCTATAGGGTGAAAATATATATAATTTTTTTTGTATTTTTTATATTATCAAGTTTAATGAATTAGAAACCCTAAAAATGTTTCAACTTATAGAGACGACAAGTTGTCCCTATAATTTTAATTTTTTTATTATCTTTTGTTAATGATCAATAAATATTGAAAATTAAAAAAAAAAGTTTAATTTATAGAGACGACATGTTATCTCTAAAAAGTTTGACTGGTCAAAATGAATTTTCATTTAGGTGCCAATATTTCCAACCACCCAACAAAAAAATTTGACAAAAAATAATCTAACATATAGGGACGACTATAGGGGAAATAACTTTCATTTGTTTTTTTTATTCTAAATTAATAAATAATTAAAAAAACACACTTGTAAAAATAATTTTATTTGGTTTTCTTAGATTTGGTTAATAAATAATTAAGAATACAAAAAAAATATTCATATATAGAGACGACATGTCATCCCTATAAGACTAATTAAATTAATTAATTTATTATTGGTTTTTGCCTAAAAACAAAGAAAAATATATATATATTTAAACCTATAGAGACGACATGTCGTCTCTAAAATGTTTGACTGTTAAAAAAATCATTTTGGGGGCAAAAATTCCTACCATTCCATAAAATTTTGAAAAAACAATCTCACAAATAGAGAGGACATGTCGTCTCTATATGGAAAAATAATTTTCTTTTGTTTCTTGTTCTTTATTAATGAATAGTTAAATATAAAAAATATTCACGCGTAGAGACGACATGTCGTACCTGTATGCCAAATTAACCTATAGAGACCGCATGTCGTCCCTATAGGTAAAAATAATTTTGTTTTGTTTTTTATTCTTTATTAATAAATGAATAAATATAAAAAATTATTCAATGTAGAGACGACATGCGGTCCTTATAAGCCAAATTAACTATGTTCTATTTTATTGGTGTTTTTTAGCAAAAAAAAAAGTAACAGTTCAAGAAGTCACCATAGAATGAATGGAGTTCAAGAAGATGACAACAGTGACCCCAAGTTAGCTGATGAATTCTACCAAGTTGAAACGATCAGAAAAGAAAAAAGATGTTACAAGGTCTATTATTGTTTCTTCTTCGAATCATGTGTTTGCTAATTATTATTCATTGTAATCAGAGAACTAGTTCAAGTAGTAATTGATTGATCTTATCAACATGAAATAATTGATCTAAGATGTTTAGAATTGAGTAGTGAAGATTGGGATTGTCTACTGAATCAACTCTAGTTAATGTGATATATTGAGGGTTTTTGATTCCGAATTCATGACTCCATTGCTATGTTAATTTGAAATCCTTTCATGGTAATGATGTATTTATAACGAATTGGGATATTTACATATCGTAGCGTTATCTAAACCACTTCGAACAATGAACAATGAGAAGACATGACATCTTTTATAAGTGCTTTTATTATATTACATATGGTATCTAAACCATGGTGGATACGCCGCTGGTACTTCCTATATATAAGTGCTTTTATTATATTACATATCGTAGCGTTATCTAAACCACTTCGAACAATGACAAGACATGACATCTTTTATACTAGACATGATATATTTTATACAAGACATTTTCATTTGGTTATTTACTTAACCATGCATCATTTGTCACACCCCCAAAATTACCACCTAGGGAGTGTCCCTGCTAGGCGTGTGACGACTAGCAATGAGCCACCAATTACATTGAAACACAAGTTTGAAATAAAACTTCATTATTTAAAGATACTGAAATCCCAACATAAGTTATTCAAAAACCATAAGTTTAGCGGAAGCGTTAATGTATCGTAGTATAAATGTTATCCAATCAATCATAGTAAATAAACGTCTAATATTAAATCCATCAAGCAACCATGACCACTCGCGCCCTCCAGCCAGCAAGTTCCTGCTTTCAACGCACCTAAGGACCTGCGAGCATGTAACACACGTATCAGACAAAGCTGGCGAGTTCACAGTTTTAGAAAACGTTTGTTACCCGGTGTATGTAAAACAGTTTAATACCCAGTGCAAGTAATATTGTTAATATCTCATTTCCAAACACGGACGGCTCACGGACTGCCCTTCCCACGTACTCCTATCTAGTACTGGGCCAGACTGGGTCATTAGTTCACCTCCGTCCTCTACAGGCACGGGGTGAGGGTGCCAAACCTAAGTAGCGCTACTAACTAATACCCGATGAGGGACTTACAAGAGATGATAGGTGAGATCATTAACCAATATACCCGTTTTTACCCAAAGACTCATCCCTTCCCATGGGATACCCACTGACTGTCCCCAACCACTGGGACGCATGCTCGAATGTAGTGAACTCACCTGGGATTGCTCGGTAGAATTAATTATTCGTTTAACCACAGTGATTTACCAAGCCCTATGATATTCACATTTAACAGTCAGTTTGCATACAAGCACACCACATATTCTTTCACATTTAATCATCAACTATCTTTCGATTCACATTACACATCCTTCGATACATTGCTCATCTTTCGGTCTAATAATTATCACAATTATCACAATTATGTTTCGACACATCTTTCGATACACAGTTATCATCTTTCGATTTATGGTTATCTTTCGACACATCAGCTATGTTTCGGCATAGTTATCTTTCGACACATCAGCTATGTTTCGACATAGTTATCTTTCGACACACAGATTATGTTTCGGTCAACACAACTATCTTTCGGTCAACACACTATCTTTCGGTCAACAGAAACAGAAACCCTAATCATACGATCAGCAATCACGTTTTGTGTTTTCACCAGGAATCAGTCTGTGAAAGTGTGTGAGTGAATGCATATAGGTGCTGTAACGTTCAAACAGATCATGATTACCGAACAACAATGATTAATAGCCTATCCGATTGACTAGAATGTAACCGATTAACCCTAGTCCGATTCCCCAACCCGAAACCATTCATCCATTAACCCTAATCGATTGAACCCTAGTTCTATGCATGAATTATCTATCAAACAATAACACCAATCAACATCATAACACAGAATCGTCAATTAATCACCTATCAGTTGAACCCTAGTTTTATACATGAATTCTCCATCGAATAAGATCATGTAATCGAGAGTATCACATAGAAACAATATGCAAAGAATCATACTAACCGAATGATGGATGATGATACGATGTTGATGATCACGACAGGGAGTTTCCTGAGTTCTGCCGTCGCCCAAAAAGGTTTCTAGGGTTTGGGATGTTCGAATGATTCTGTGCAGTCATACTACGTAACTGCTGTTAATATAGGTAAGGTTTTGGGCCGGTGACTAGTTGGGCCGAAAGTTAAGGCCCCACATCGAAGGATCGATCGAAGGATCGATTATTGTCTCGAAGGATCCTTCCTAGGTCGAAGGATATGTTTCGTGATCCTTTGAAGGTTGAATGATCCTTCGAAGGTTAGACCTTTCGGTCGAAGGATCCCAACTTGAAAGATGCCCTAGTGTAAATCCATTATTCGAATACGTTACTCATAAACAAATACAAGTTTGCACATATACCCACTAACACAAAGATCTAGGATATGTAAATACAACACAGGAGTTGGAAAATAGGATAATACTAACCTCAAGAAGTCGGGTTGTCACATCATCCCCAACTTGAAAGAAATTTCGTCCCGAAATTTAGCAAGTAGGTACGAGAGGGTGAAGTGACAATTCAAGATTGTTGCGGATTTTCCCCAGGTGTTACATCATCCCCAACTTGAAGGGGAATCTCGTCCCGAGATTCACTAGTTTTGCTTGACTCTGCCTTGTCTTTGGGAAAGAGGTGAGGGTACTTTAGTTTCATCTGATCCTCGCGTTCCCACGTGAACTCCGGTCCACGCCTTGAATTCCAACGAACTCTAACAATCGGAATTCGACTGTGCTTACGCACCTTGACCTCCCGATCCATGATTTCAATAGGCTCTTCAACAAACTGCAGCTTGTCATCCAACGTGAGCTCTTGAAATGGCACAACCAGTGTCTCATCAACCAGACACTTCTTTAGTTGGGAAACGTGAAACACATCGTGAACATTGCCTAATTCCGCAGGTAACTCGAGTCTGTAAGCGACCTTACCGATCCGCTCTAAGATTTTGAATGGCCCAACGTAACGTGGATTAAGCTTGCCACGCTTTCCAAAGCGTACAACGTCCTTCCACGGTGAAACTTTCAACATAACCCGATCATTAACTTCGAATTCTAAAGGCTTTCTACGCTTGTTAGCATAACTTTTCTGACGATCCCGCGCTGCTGCCATACGATCCCTTATGCGAGCTATATTTTGCGAAGTTTCCAGAATGAGTTCAGGACCTGTGAGTTGACTGTCACCTACTTCCGCCCAACAGAGAGGAGAACGACATTTCCGCCCATACAATGCTTCGAACGGAGCTGCCTGAATACTTGTGTGGTAGCTGTTGTTGTAGGAAAACTCTATTAACGGCAAGTGTCTTTCCCATCCCTTCCCAAAATCGATCACACATGCCCGCAGCATGTCTTCAAGTGTCTGAATAGTGCGCTCACTCTGACCATCCGTCTGTGGGTGGTAAGCGGTGCTCATATCAAGTTTCGAACCAAACAATTTGTGCATAGACTGCCATAATTCAGAAGTAAAGCGCGGATCTCGATCTGAGATGATAGAAGTTGGCACTCCGTGTCGAGCAACTACCTCCTTAAGATATACCGCTGCAAGCTGCGAAAACTTATCTGTTTCCTTGATTGCTAGAAAATGTGCCGATTTCGTGAGTCGATCAACAATCACCCATATAGTGTCGTTTCCAGCCTGAGTTCTTGGTAATCCAGTAACGAAATCCATAACGATCTGTTCCCATTTCCACTTAGGTATTTCTGGCTGCTGTAGTAGACCCGAAGGCTTCTGGTGTTCCGCTTTAACTCTAGCACAAGTTAAGCATTTACTCACGTACGTGGCTATGAGGGCTTTCATGTTCGGCCACCAATACATAACCTTAAGATCATGATACATCTTGTCCGATCCCGGGTGGATAGAATATCGTGACTTGTGTGCTTCATCCATCACAAGTTCTCTAAGATCACCAAACAGAGGAACCCATACTCTTTCCATGATGTAGTAGATACCATCAGATTTCTGCTCAAGCTGCTTTTCCATACCGCGTAAACCCTCAGCTTCGATGTTTTCTTCCTTCAATGCTTCAGTCTGAGCCGTACGAATCCTATCAGGAAGGCTGGAATGGATAGTGAGCTGTAATGCGCGAACGCGTTTAGGTTTCGTTTCTTTGCGGCTAAATGCATCTGCCACAACGTTAGCTTTACCTGGGTGATATTTGATGGCACACTCGTAATCATTGAACAACTCTACCCAGCGACGCTGTCGCATATTCAATTCCTTTTGGTCGAAGATATGCTGAAGGCTCTTGTGGTCGGTGTAGATTGTGCATTTCGTACCGTATAAATAGTGTCTCCAAATCTTCAGAGCAAACACCACTGCTCCTAACTCGAAGTCGTGTGTCGTATAGTTTTTCTCATGAACTTTCAATTGTCGAGAGGCGTAAGCTATCACCTTCTCGCGTTGCATCAACACGCAACCGAGACCCTGAATCGAAGCATCACAATAAACTACAAAATCCTCAGTACCATCTGGCAGAGATAAGATTGGCGCGCTGCATAACCTTTGTTTCAAAAGCTGGAAAGCATCCTCCTGTTTCGTCCCCCAAGAGTAAACTACTTTCTTCTGTGTTAACGAGGTGAGTGGCTGTGCAATCTTTGAGAAGTTCTGAATGAAACGGCGATAATACCCTGCTAGACCGAGAAATTGCCGCACCTCCGAAGGGTTCTTTGGTGCCGCCCAATTTCTAATGGCGTCAACTTTGGCAGGATCCACATGTATGCCTACCTCATTGACTATATGCCCCAGAAAATGTACCTCCCGTATCCAAAAATCACACTTAGAAAACTTTGCGTACAACTGCTCCCTCCTCAGGAGTTCTAGGATAAGGCGTAGGTGCCGCTCGTGATCCTCCTTGTTCTTGGAGTAAATTAGAATGTCGTCACTAAAAACGATAACGAAGTCGTCAAGGTATGGCTTGCACACGCGGTTCATGAGGTCCATGAAAACTGCTGGTGCGTTGGTTAACCCGAATGGCATAACCAAGAATTCATAGTGACCGTATCGCGTCCGAAACGCGGTTTTGGGAACGTCTTCCTCTCTGACTCGCACTTGATGAAAACCAGACCTTAAGTCGATCTTAGAGTAAAAGCTCGACCCTTGTAACTGGTCAAACAGGTCGTCAATACGAGGCAAAGGATAACGGTTTTTGATCGTCATCTTATTGAGCTCACGATAATCTATACACATTCGTAGGGACCCGTCCTTCTTCTTCACAAATAAGACTGGGGCTCCCCAGGGGGAAGAGCTAGGTCGGATGAAACCCCTATCCAACAGCTCTTGGAGTTGGTTTGATAATTCCTGCAGTTCTCCTGGCGCAAGACGATAAGGAGCACGAGCAACTGGGGCGAGGTCAATCTGGAATTCCACCTGCCGATGTGGAGGTAAACCAGGGAGTTCCTCAGGAAATACGTCAGGATATTCACGAACAACTGGAAGATCCTCAATCTTCCTTTCGTCAGACGGTGAATCGGTGACAAGAGCTAATATAGCAGGACAGCGCTTACGTAAATACTTCTGAGCCTTCATTGCCGAAACAATACTGACTGGGGTCCCGCTGCGATGACCCTGAACTGATAGAAATTCCCCACTGGGAAGGGGAACACGTATGATCTTCTCCTTACAGAGAATCTCCGCTTGATACTTGGACAACCAGTCCATACCAACAATCACGTCGAAGCTTCCAAGAGTAATATGAATCAAGTCAATGTCGAAGACTTGACCCAGAAGATCGATTTTACACCCAAACAGAACATGTGTAGCTTCGATTGTTTTACCATTTGCGATTTCTACTATGTGTTTCATTACAAGAGGTGTAGGACTTAACCCTAATTGAGAGCTAAACTCTAAAGACACGTAACTCCAGTCGGCACCAGAATCAAATAAAATAGAAGCAATAACACCGTTTACCGAAAACGTACCAGTAACCACGTTGCCGTCGTTCCGCGCTTCCCCAGCTCCCAGCACAAATCCGCGCCCACGCGCAACATTACCCCCGTTGTTCCCCGCATTGTTATTCCCGTTACCACCCCCTGTGTTCTGTCTTAGCTGAGGGCAGTCTCGCTTGAAGTGCTCCTCAGCCCCACACTGATAACACCCTTTCTGATTACCCTGAGTTTGCTGAGGCTGTTGCCTACCCGCCTGCTGCGCTGGCTGCTGCTGAGCTGGAAGTGTGGTCCTACAATCCCTGGCCTTGTGCCCCGGTCGATTACACCGATAACAAACTCGAGTACACTGCCCCTTGTGATGAAGATCACACTTGCTGCACAAGGGTAGCTTCCCCGCATATGATCCCTGCCCCGATCTGTTACTCGAGTTCTGATTTACTGATGCTGTCTGGCTGAAACTGCGGGTGCTGCCAGTATCCGTCTTCTTCTGAGGCGGTGCAGAGTTGGACCCCTTGTCCGCTTCGTTCCACTTACGTTTGCCATCAGCAGCAGATGCAGTGGAAGTAGTGGCAGCTGTGGTAGTGCTAGAAATACGAGGTGGCAATGAGTCGCTCTCCACCTCCTGGTCAACGATTTTATGTGCCAGTCTAACAATCTGGGTTAGGTTATTGAGGTTCGCTGCTGTAACTAAACCCTTCACCCGTGGAGGTAACCCCTTAATAAACAACTCGATTCTTCGTGGCATGGGTCGGGACAAGTTTGGACACAAATCAGCTAACTCATATGACCGCTTCACATACGCCTCGATTTCAGACCCCACCATTGTCAGATGATAGTACTCATTCTCTAACTTCGCTATTTCATCTCGAGGACAGTATTCTTCCCTCATCAGTTCTTTAAAATCATCCCACGTAGTGGCGTTCGCCGCCTCAATACCTAGCAGTTGGACCTGGGCATTCCACCAGGTCAAGGCACCATCCTGAAGCGTGCCTGCTGCAAACTTTACTCTATCCCCAACTGGGCAGTTACATATCGCAAACACTGACTCCGCCTTTTCGAACCAGCGTATAAGTCCTACAGCCCCTTCAGTGCCACTGAAGGTCTGTGGCTTGCAATCCATGAAAGTTTTAAAAGTGCAGACCGGTGGGTGAGGCTGGTTTTGTGGCGCCGGCTGACCTATTAACGAGAGAAAATAAACCAACAAGTAAGACTCAAGTTCACGATTCAAAGGAAGGAATGTCTGGTACATGTCATACCGGCCTGATAAGCTGCCAAGGCTGCAGCCACCTGGGCATTGAGTAATGCCTCTAGCTCAGCTTGAGTCATATGGATTTCGCCTTGTCCGCCACCGCGGCCTCCACCACGTCCACCGTGTCCACCACGACGACCTCCTCCACGTCCGTTCATGATTCTATAAGTATGGGAAGAAGTAACAAATTAACAGACCATTTCAAGCAGATGTCAAGTATTGCTATAGTATTCACAGTTTTCGAAGTTCTAATACAACACTGACTAACAACGCGGGATTCCTTTTTCACACTAGTCGAGATTTACTGGGACTCACATGCACCTCACGTTGTTATTATGTGTGCACCCATAATAATAACCTGATTTGCATGCTTATCTCAGTTCCTCCCTACTCATGTTAGAAGGTTTCCCCTAATTCATACAGTACGACCGTCGATATCACAACATAGCGCATGCAAACACAAGTAGAGTCCTACTCTTAAAACACGTAGTATAGACAGGTAGCATAGCAATTCATATCGTAACATCATATGTGCGTTCGAGTGTGATACCAATCATGAGTATATACTAACTATGCCCTACAATAGTAAACAAGAGACGAACCTTGCTGCCTGGAGCTGAGTGTCATGGTTCATGTCGTATCGGTATGTCGTATCAGTTCAGTTATAGTCTGGTTTTATAAAACATTTTTAAAACCAATTCACTATAACCTGTGGCTCTGATACCAAACTGTCACACCCCCAAAATTACCACCTAGGGAGTGTCCCTGCTAGGCGTGTGACGACTAGCAATGAGCCACCAATTACATTGAAACACAAGTTTGAAATAAAACTTCATTATTTAAAGATACTGAAATCCCAACATAAGTTATTCAAAAACCATAAGTTTAGCGGAAGCGTTAATGTATCGTAGTATAAATGTTATCCAATCAATCATAGTAAATAAACGTCTAATATTAAATCCATCAAGCAACCATGACCACTCGCGCCCTCCAGCCAGCAAGTTCCTGCTTTCAACGCACCTAAGGACCTGCGAGCATGTAACACACGTATCAGACAAAGCTGGCGAGTTCACAGTTTTAGAAAACGTTTGTTACCCGGTGTATGTAAAACAGTTTAATACCCAGTGCAAGTAATATTGTTAATATCTCATTTCCAAACACGGACGGCTCACTGACTGCCCTTCCCACGTACTCCTATCTAGTACTGGGCCAGACTGGGTCATTAGTTCACCTCCGTCCTCTACAGGCACGGGGTGAGGGTGCCAAACCTAAGTAGCGCTACTAACTAATACCCGATGAGGGACTTACAAGAGATGATAGGTGAGATCATTAACCAATATACCCGTTTTTACCCAAAGACTCATCCCTTCCCATGGGATACCCACTGACTGTCCCCAACCACTGGGACGCATGCTCGAATGTAGTGAACTCACCTGGGATTGCTCGGTAGAATTAATTATTCGTTTAACCACAGTGATTTACCAAGCCCTATGATATTCACATTTAACAGTCAGTTTGCATACAAGCACACCACATATTCTTTCACATTTAATCATCAACTATCTTTCGATTCACATTACACATCCTTCGATACATTGCTCATCTTTCGGTCTAATAATTATCACAATTATCACAATTATGTTTCGACACATCTTTCGATACACAGTTATCATCTTTCGATTTATGGTTATCTTTCGACACATCAGCTATGTTTCGGCATAGTTATCTTTCGACACATCAGCTATGTTTCGACATAGTTATCTTTCGACACACAGATTATGTTTCGGTCAACACAACTATCTTTCGGTCAACACACTATCTTTCGGTCAACAGAAACAGAAACCCTAATCATACGATCAGCAATCACGTTTTGTGTTTTCACCAGGAATCAGTCTGTGAAAGTGTGTGAGTGAATGCATATAGGTGCTGTAACGTTCAAACAGATCATGATTACCGAACAACAATGATTAATAGCCTATCCGATTGACTAGAATGTAACCGATTAACCCTAGTCCGATTCCCCAACCCGAAACCATTCATCCATTAACCCTAATCGATTGAACCCTAGTTCTATGCATGAATTATCTATCAAACAATAACACCAATCAACATCATAACACAGAATCGTCAATTAATCACCTATCAGTTGAACCCTAGTTTTATACATGAATTCTCCATCGAATAAGATCATGTAATCGAGAGTATCACATAGAAACAATATGCAAAGAATCATACTAACCGAATGATGGATGATGATACGATGTTGATGATCACGACAGGGAGTTTCCTGAGTTCTGCCGTCGCCCAAAAAGGTTTCTAGGGTTTGGGATGTTCGAATGATTCTGTGCAGTCATACTACGTAACTGCTGTTAATATAGGTAAGGTTTTGGGCCGGTGACTAGTTGGGCCGAAAGTTAAGGCCCCACATCGAAGGATCGATCGAAGGATCGATTATTGTCTCGAAGGATCCTTCCTAGGTCGAAGGATATGTTTCGTGATCCTTTGAAGGTTGAATGATCCTTCGAAGGTTAGACCTTTCGGTCGAAGGATCCCAACTTGAAAGATGCCCTAGTGTAAATCCATTATTCGAATACGTTACTCATAAACAAATACAAGTTTGCACATATACCCACTAACACAAAGATCTAGGATATGTAAATACAACACAGGAGTTGGAAAATAGGATAATACTAACCTCAAGAAGTCGGGTTGTCACATCATTTCTTTTAATCATTTGATTTTCACATGATTTTATAAAAGAAACAATTTTATAATGATTCATGGCTACTTTTGTGATAGTTAAACATCTCTTTTAACATTCAAAGTCATGAATCTTCATCACAAAACCTATGTTACTCACATACATTTTTATGCTGACTTTTTATTTTCACATATGTTTACGGAGCGAATGTTTGACTTTGAGCATGCTTCGCATAGGGCGGACTTGGGCCTTAGTGACTTTAAAATTTGCAAGACAATTATTGTACTTTGTTGTTTTATTTCCAAGACAATGTAAACAATTAACTTAATAATACAAAACTTTATGTACGATGTGTTCTGAAACAATAGTTCTGTGACATGACTCCCCTACGTTTCCGCCGCGATTTGTTGTTTTACCCGGTCAGGTTGTTATAATTTAAATTTTCCAAATGATTTTGTTGATCCAAACCTAATGATCAATGTCATAAACATCGCGATTTCCCCCATAAATGTGGTGTCGATTCAAATCTTTACAAGTGTCGGTTAATTAGGAAGCCTAGGTGTAAAAAAATAGTTGTTAAAAAAATCAATGAGATTTTTAATTAATGATATAAGGCGGGCATCTAAACATAAAGCAAATTAATTTAATTATAACCAAGAATATTAAACATGAATCCCGTATATTTGTTTTCACACCTATTAAGCGAAACCACCTTAAAGGTGTGTAGTAACTTATAAGGAAGAATATCAAAGATGAAACCCGTATATTTGTTTTCACGCCATTAACCAAAACCACCTTAAAGGCGTAAACTATTGTAATGGTATTTTAATAATATGATACACATTACCAATTACCAATATACGATATGACTAACACATGGATATGACTAAACAACCTTTTAGTCTCACAGCCTGTCACTAGCTGTTGCATCTGTCCTCCCATCCCTCACCCACCAACCCTGCTCCTTATAAATACAAGCTTATGGTCTTCCTCCTTTTTTAGGTTTATCCAAGTGATCCTTTTACTGTGTGCAAGAATAGAGCGGTGCGTACACTTGCTTTCTCAGCCATTGCACATAGAAAAGCCTTTCTGTTGCTAAACAAGGTACATGAGTGTTTATATAAGTCCATATATGTTTGTGGATAGTTTCTTAGTTTGTTTAGAATACTCTTTTGGTTACTTATTATGGATGAAAAGTTTGCTACTTTAAAATTTTGATGTGTTTCTGATATAATTGTTTAGCATAATTGTCCTCACTCTAGTGTGTTTGTGTTTGATTCAATCTTTTTAACACCAAAGTGAATTGATAATTAAGGACATAACGAACGATTGTTTGATTACATTGAAAGTTGCTCTTGATGCTATTTTATGTTTTCCAGAATACTTTATTTGATTTGGAGAAGAATTAAGCACATGTCGTTGCTACTGTGGAATTCCAAGGATGTATCATTTATTAGGTTATAGGTACTTGTTCAATTTCATCATAGTGTTATCTTTAGTATAATTACTAGGTTATCAACAGCGAACTTTGCGGGTCGGAAAATTTAATCTACACTTCCACAAAGTGTATAAATAATATAAATATAAAAGTAACATATTACATAAATTACTTACTGACAAAGTTAGTTAAAATGCATTGAGTATAAAACATTATTATTTTTTTACTTTTATTAAGAATTAAGATGTCTCTAGACGAATAACAGTTACTCTTTCTCATATTGAATTTCTTGCTATGGCCATTACTATAGATCTGCAAATTAAAGATAAACATTAAATAACATCACAAAGTAACTAAACTCCCAGCGCAAGATATCTTCACAAAAAGTATAAATAAAATTAAAAAAAATTAACATTCGAATGTTAACCAACACATTCGATCACAACTTAAAAATTTGGACATACAATAGGAGATTTTGAGTTTTCCAAATAAACAAAACATATATTAATTTGGTATTCACACACTCATTTCATTAGCCATAAAAAATTAAGTTTCATTAGTTATTTAGAAAATAAACATCACATTTTAGACAATGATTAGAAGTAGATGATTAAAGATATATTGGGTAAACCTGTTTTGCAAATAGAAATTTTTAGTTACCATCTACTAACCAATTAAACAAAAACCAAATGTGAGAAGGCTTATAAGTTAAAATTCATTAGATTAAACACCAAAATAAATCCACAAATACATATTTTGAACATTAATATTAGAAAGCACAAAAATGCTGAGTTGACACACAATACTATACTATAAAGTGTTTTGACATAGTCACCCATTTAGAGGTATTCTGACAAAAACAAAAAAAACAACAAAAAACAATACATAATTTGATCTTACTTCCTTGGTAAAAACTTAATTTTTAAATAAATTCTAATATAAAATGCTCCTACCAAATATGAAGATTGCAATAGACTATTTTCTAATATTTTGTAAAATAATAATAGTATTGCCAAACACACTTATGATCATCATCTTGATGACATAATACAAATGGTGTAACTACCACCACCACCATGACATACATCATTAGGTACTACTTCCCAGAGACAACCCGAACTTGCAAGGTTAGAGACGTGTAATCTTGTGATCTTAACTCCGTTAAACATTTTATTTCGCGGTTAAATAACTTATAAATAACTTATCGGAAACTGTTGGGCCACGTATGTTTTGGGCTTTATTATTATACTTTGCAAACATTCACAACATTCACCATATCGGCCCAAGGCCCAATTCTGATTAATTAATGGTGTGCCTTTATAAACTATTATGTCTTGATAATTTGGCCCAAGTGTTTGACTGAAGCCCAGTTCGGCCAAAACTAAAGGCCTGTTCGCCAAGTAATTGTTATTATATTAGGATGTGTTTGTGTTGATAACTATCTTTTATTTAAATATAACCCTACCCTCCCTAAGAGTCCATACGGCAGTAGATTGTTCTCTTGTTGTCGAAGTCTCTTCCTGTTGGAGATCATCTTTATTCTGGTT
This sequence comes from Helianthus annuus, assembly GCF_002127325.2. Classification (NCBI taxonomy): domain Eukaryota; kingdom Viridiplantae; phylum Streptophyta; class Magnoliopsida; order Asterales; family Asteraceae; genus Helianthus; species Helianthus annuus. The sequence continues at coordinate 69,857,382 of NC_035434.2, read as the reverse complement.
AGTCAAATATGCTTATTCCATTCTTGTTTCATGGTGTGCGTTTATATGTTAATAAATATATGCTTATTCCATATGCTTATTCCATTCTGGTTTATGTTTGTTATTGTTATTATGGTATGATAGTTATATGCATATGTGTTGTCAGAATTAGTCAAAGTTGTTCATGTTAGGAGCATTAAATGACGTGGTGTTGTTGTATGATTATTGGACCAAACCATATATGTGTTAAATGATCATTGGACCAATAGGTGTATATGGATATAGGATCGATTATATGTGGTTGTGATGAAACTTGATAATTATGAACAAGACAATGATTGTCATGTGAAGTAACCTTGAACAAATCAAACAAGTGGATGGGATAATCAAAGAAACCTACGGCCCATGTGACTCCATTTATGTTGCCGGTTGTAGTTTTAGGATTATATGAATTGATTATTTGTGATGAACTCATAATTTGTCTATGTGTGAAGACTTGCATGAGTGGACTGATTAATTGATCGATGTTTGTGTGTTGAACCAATAGGCTGAACTGTGTAAAGGGCCGGTTTCTTTCCCTAATCGTGCAGTCATAAACATGTAAATATATGAGTTGGGCCAGGATATTGGGTTGGTTTGAGTATTGGGCCGAGTCTCGGGATTTCACCCATTAATCCGGCTATTAACCGGATTAGGCTCGTAGTTGATTGGGACCATTTGGGTTAAAAACGCTAATGGATCCCAAGATGGAATAACTACTGTTACCTGTTTCAATTGCTTGTTTAAATAGCTATACGTGCAATATGTGACAATAATTGATAAGAACTACGTGTCAATTAGCTGTAAACTGATTGTTACCAAATACTCATCTAGGTCGTGAGTATTGAACTAATTAAACAAGTAACTTGTCTAACCGAGCAAACCTAAGGTGAGTTCATTGCTCTTTCTCAAGCATGGATCCCAGGGAAGGGATAATGGGTAACGTTCCGAGGGGGAATGCATGTGTAATGGGATGTTGGTTATCGTACACAGTTTTCTATCATTGTAAGACCACAATATCTACCGGCACGTTGCTTGTAGGGAAACGGGGGTTATTAGTTGATAGCGCTATTAGGTTTGGCACCCTCACGACGTTCGAGGAGAACGGGCGTGAACTAATTACCTTAAAACATGACCAATGCTTTGATAGAGGCATTGGGGTTGGCAATCACATATCATATGGCCATTCGGTAATCGAGTAATAACAACATCGAAACATCAAACATCATAACAACAAACAACATATCGTCTTGTAAACTGTTTTACTCACATGATCGGTAACACAACTTGGTAAACAAACACAAACCTTGAACTCACCAGCGTAGTCTGACACACTTGTTTACATGCTTGTAGGTAATTATTGAAGGAACTTGGGAGCTTGCCGTCTGATGCTGCTGGAGTGGTTGTGGTCATAATAAACAATTATATTGATTTGGTTTTTATACATTTATAAGCTTATACATTTATGCTTCCGCTCAATACTTTGGTTTTGGTTTAACTTTTCAAACGATACATTTCTTTCAATTGGGTATTTCAATACATTATAACTTGTGTTTGATATGATTGGTGGCTCTTTGTTGGATCGTTGCATCTCCATTAGGGACATGCCCTAGGTGGAAATTTGGGGGTGTGACAGTTTGGTATCAGAGCCACTGGTTATAGAGAACTCGGTTTCAAAATGTTTTCATAAAACCAGACTATAACCGAATTCATCCAAACGATGACCATGACACTCAGCTTCAGATTGCAAGGTTCGTTCCTCATTAGTTTACGCATTATATGCCTAGTAAACGTAGCTATATTTATAGCATACACGATACGGCATGGTAGGCATCATGACACATTGATAGTGTAACATAACACTTGCAACTAGTAAATCCTAATCTTGTTGGTAGTGCATATTTTGTGTTGATTGGGGTGGGAGAAACTTCAAACATAAGTTAAGAAGCATCGAGAGGAGCATGCAAACCGCCTTATTATCATGGGTGCACACATAATAATAACGCATGGTGCATGCAAATCCCAATGAGGCTTAACGAGTGTAAGAGGGGTTCTTCCCTGTTTGTGTATGAACATGGTAGTTAATCGTTCTTAATGTGATAAACCTGAACACTTTCCTCGTTTTCGAATCCTAAATTAGTTCATTTCCATATATAGAAACATGAGTGGACGAGGACACGGACGTGGTAGCATCAACATGACTCAGGCTGAGTTAACAAATCTGATAAACACACGTGTGGCTGAGGCTCTGGCAGCCTACCAAGCTGGTATGAACTGTACCAAATACTTTTAATCCTGTATCGTGTACACAACTCTTACTCCTGTGTTGTATCTTCTTTCACCCAGCGCACCCGAACAACCAGCCTGCCTGTACGTTCAAGATGTTTATGGATTGTAAGCCACAGACCTTCAGCGGGACGGAAGGGGCTGTGGGACTATTGAGGTGGTTCGAGAAAGCTGAGTCAGTGTTCGCTATGTGCAACTGTCCCGTGGGGGACCGCGTGAAGTATGCGACAGGCACGCTTGAGGATGGTGCCTTAACCTGGTGGAATGCCCAGGTTCAGCTGCTGGGTATTGATGCAGCAAACGCTACTACTTGGGACGACTTTAAGGAATTAATGAGGGAGGAGTACTGTCCTCGAGATGAGATACAGAAGTTAGAGAACGAGTATTACGATCTGAAATTGGTGGGATCTGAGGTTGAAGCATATGTGAAGCGGTCGTATGAGTTGGCTGACTTGTGTCCGAATTTGTCTCGACCTATGTCTCGAAGAATTGAATTATTCATCAAGGGGTTGCCTCCACGAGTGAAGGGTTTGGTTACTGCTGCAAACCTCAATAACTTAACCCAGATTGTCCGGTTGACTCACAAGATTATTGATCAGGAGGTGGAAAGCAACTCGCTACCACCGCGTGTTTCTAAAGCTACTGCTGCCACCACCGCAGCCACTACTCTTGTCACTGATAGTAAACGTAAGTGGGGTGATATGGACAAGGCGTCCCACTCGATTCAGCCCCAAAAGAAGACAGACACTGGCAGTACTCGCAGCTTTAGCCAATCGTCCTCAGTGAATCAAAATCAGAGCTCTTATGTGGGAAAGAAGCCTCAGTGTAGCAAATGTGGGTTTCATCATTATGGGCAGTGTGCTCGAGTTTGTCGCAGGTGCGACAAGGTAGGCCATGAGGCCAAGGATTGTAGGGCTCCTCAGCCAAAACAGCAGCAGCAGCAGACTCAGCTGAATCAGAGACAGCAAGGGCAGCAATCTCAGCAGGGTCAGGGGTTTAGAAAAGGATGTTATCAGTGTGGGGCTGAGGGACATATGAAGCGGGATTGCCCACAATTGAAACAGAATACAGGTGGTAACAACGCGGGGAGCAATGATGGGAACAATGGGGGCAACGTGGCGCGTGGGCGTGGATTTACTATTGGAGCTGGTGAAGCTCGGAACGACGACAATGTAGTTACTGGTACGTTCTCTGTGAATGGTGTTTATGCTTCTATTTTATTTGATTCGGGTGCCGATTGGAGTTATGTGTCTACGGGGTTCAGTAGTCGTCTAGGATTGAGTCCTACACCTCTTGTTGTTAAGCATGTAGTGGAAATAGCAAATGGTAAAACTATTGAAGCGTCTCATGTCCTCATGGGTTGCAAATTAGATCTCTTAGGTCAAGTATTTGACAATGACCTACTTCCTGTCACTCTCGGAAGCTTCGATGTAGTGGTCGGAATGGATTGGTTATCCAAATATCAGGCGGAAATTCTCTGCAAGGAGAAAGTCGTTCGTATTCCCCTTGCTAGTGGTGAATCGTTATCGGTTCAGGGTCATCGTAGCGGTGCTACAGTAGGTATTATCTCAGCCATGAAGGCTCTAAGTTGTCTATGTAAGGGCTATCCTTCCCTTTTGGCCCTTGTTACTGACTCTCAGACTGACGAGAGGAAACTCGAAGACCTTCCTGTTGTTCGAGAGTTTCCTGATGTTTTTCCTGAAGAGCTCCCTGGTTTACCTCCACATCGTCAGGTAGAATTTCAGATTGAACTCCAGCCAGGAGCAGCACTGATTGCTCGTGCTCCATACCGTCTTGCACCAGGAGCGTTGCAAGAATTATCGAATCAACTTCAAGAGTTACTAGACAGGGGTTTCATTCGTCCTAGCTCTTCTCCTTGGGGAGCCCCTGTATTATTTGTGAAGAAGAAGGACGGGTCTTTTCGTACGTGTATCGACTATCGCGAGCTCAACAAGGTGACGATCAAGAATCGTTATCCTCTGCCACGCATTGACGACTTGTTTGACCAGCTGCAAGGGTCAAGTTTCTATTCCAAGATTGATTTGAGGTCCGGATATCATCAGGTACGGGTTAGAGAGGAGGATGTGCCTCGAACAGCTTTTCGAACGCGGTATGGCCACTATGAATTTCTGGTTATGCCATTTGGGATGACCAACGCACCAGCGGTCTTCATGGATCTCATGAACCGCGTGTGCAAACCTTACCTTGACGACTTCGTTATCGTTTTCATTGACGACATATTAATCTACTCCAAGAACAAGGAAGACCACGAGCGCCATCTTCGTCTTATTTTGGAACTCCTGAGGAAGGAGCAGTTGTACGCAAAGTTTTCTAAGTGTGACTTCTGGATTCGGGAAGTACACTTTCTCGGGCACATCGTTAACGAAATGGGTATTCATGTGGATCCTGCCAAGATCGATGCTATTCGAAATTGGGCGGCACCAAAGAATCCTTCGGAGGTGCGTCAATTTCTTGGTCTTGCGGGATATTATCGTCGGTTTATCCGGGATTTTTCTAAGATTGCTCAACCCCTCACCGCCCTGACTCAAAAGAAAGTTGTTTATTTTTGGGGATCGAACCAGGAAGAAGCTTTTCAGCTCTTAAAGCAGAAGTTGTGCAGCGCGCCGATTTTATCGCTACCAGAGGGTACTGAAGATTTTGTGGTTTATTGCGATGCGTCTATTCAGGGTCTCGGCTGTGTGTTGATGCAGCGAGACAAGGTGATAGCTTATGCTTCTCGACAATTGAAGGTACACGAGAAGAACTATACGACACACGACCTGGAGTTAGGAGCCGTAGTCTTTGCGTTGAAGATTTGGAGGCATTACATGTACGGTACCAAGTGTACCATCTATACCGATCACAGGAGTCTTCAACATATCTTCGACCAGAAGGAATTGAATATGCGGCAACGTCGTTGGGTAGAGCTTTTTAATGATTATGAGTGTGCTATCAAGTATCATCCGGGTAAAGCTAATGTTGTAGCTGATGCCCTTAGTCGCAAGGAACCGAAACAGAAGCGTGTTCGTGCCCTACAGCTTACTATTCACTCTGATTTACCTGCCCGGATTCGTTCAGCTCAGATTGAAGCGTTAAAGGAAGAAAATATCGAAGCCGAAGGATTACGAGGGCTACACAAGAAGAAGTTTGAGCAACGGTCTGACAATATCTACTACTTCATGGAACGGATATGGGTTCCTTCATTTGGTGATCTTCGAGAACTTGTGATGGACGAAGCACATAAGTCACGATATTCTATTCATCCAGGGTCTGATAAGATGTACCAGGACCTCAAGGTTTTGTATTGGTGGCCGAACATGAAAGCTATTATTGCCACCTACGTGAGTAAGTGTTTGACCTGTGCTAGGGTCAAGGCAGAGTACCAGAAGCCTTCGGGTCCACTTCAGCAGCCGGACATACCTATGTGGAAATGGGAACAGATCGCTATGGATTTTGTTACGGGGTTACCTAGAACAAAGGCAGGGAACGATACTATATGGGTGATTGTCGACCGTCTCACAAAGTCAGCACATTTCCTACCAATCAAGGAGACAGATAAGTATTCGCAGCTCGCAGCAGTGTACCTTAAAGAGGTGGTTTCTAGGCACGGGGTGCCGACTTCTATTATTTCTGATCGAGATCCTCGTTTTACTTCAGAGTTATGGCAGGCCATGCATAAGTCATTCGGCTCACGTCTCGATATGAGCACGGCTTATCATCCACAAACGGATGGTCAGAGTGAGCGCACGATTCAGACACTAGAGGATATGCTGCGGGCATGCGTTATTGATTTTGGGAAAGGATGGGAGAAGCACTTGTCGTTGGTAGAGTTTTCCTACAATAACAGCTACCACACCAGTATCAAAGCGGCACCATTTGACGCACTGTATGGGAGGAAGTGTCGTTCACCCCTCTGCTGGGCTGAGGTGGGTGATAGTCAGATCACAGGTCCTGAGATGGTACTCGAAACTTCAGATATGATCGTGAAAATCAGAGAACGTATGGCAGCTGCTCGTGACCGCCAGAAGGCCTATGCGGACAAGTGTGCCAAAGAGGTAGTGTTCGAAGTGAATGACCGCGTCATGCTGAAAGTCTCACCGTGGAAAGGGGTTGTACGCTTTGGGAAGCGTGGCAAGCTGAACCCACGTTATGTTGGGCCGTTTAAAGTTCTTGAGCGTATCGGTAAGGTGGCTTATAGGTTGGAGTTACCTACTGAGCTGGGTAATGTTCACGACGTATTTCATGTATCACAGTTAAAGAAGTGTTATGCTGACGACCCATTAGCGGTACCTTTTCAAGAGTTAAAAATCGACGACAAGTTACAGTTTGTTGAAGAACCCATCGAGATCATGGACCGTGAGGTCAAAGTGCGTAAACACAGTCGTATTCCCATCGTTAGGGTTCGTTGGAACTCAAAACGTGGACCGGAGTTCACGTGGGAGCGCGAGGATCAGATGAAACTAAAGTACCCTCACCTATTTCCCAAAGACAAAGCAGAGTCAAGCAAAACTGGTGAATCTCGGGGCGAGATTCCTCTTCAAGTTGGGGATGATGTGACACCTGAGCAAAATCCGCAACAACCTTGATTTATCACCTCACTTCTTTGTGATTGCTTGGCAAATTTCGGGACGAAATTTCTTTCAAGTTGGGGATGATGTGACAACCCGAACTTGCAAGGTTAGAGACGTGTAATCCTATGATCTTAACTCCGTTAAACATTTTATTTCGCGGTTAAATAACTTATAAATAACTTATCGGAAACTGTTGGGCCACGTATGTTTTGGGCTTTATTATTATACTTTGCAAACATTCACAACATTCACCATATCGGCCCAAGGCCCAATTCCGATTAATTAATGGTGTGCCTTTATTAACTATTATGTCTTGATAATTTGGCCCAAGTGTTTGACTGAAGCCCAGTTCGGCCAAAACTAAAGGCCTGTTCGCCAAGTAATTGTTATTATATTAGGATGTGTTTGTGTTGATAACTATCTTTTATTTAAATATAACCCTACCCTCCCTAAGAGTCCATACGGCAGTAGATTGTTCTCTTGTTGTCGAATTCTCTTCCTGTTGGAGATCATCTTTATTCTGGTTAGTCAAATATGCTTATTCCATTCTTGTTTCATGGTGTGCGTTTATATGTTAATAAATATATGCTTATTCCATATGCTTATTCCATTCTGGTTTATGTTTGTTATTGTTATTATGGTATGATAGTTATATGCATATGTGTTGTCAGAATTAGTCAAAGTTGTTCATGTTAGGAGCATTAAATGACGTGATGTTGTTGTGTGATTATTGGACCAAACCATATGTGTGTTAAATGATCATTGGACCAATAGGTGTATATGGATATAGGATCGATTATATGTGGTTGTGATGAAACTTGATAATTATGAACAAGACAATGATTGTCATGTGAAGTAACCTTGAACAAATCAAACAAGTGGATGGGATAATCAAAGAAACCGACGGCCCATGTGACTCCATTTATGTTGCCGGTTGTAGTTTTAGGATTATATGAATTGATAATTTGTGACGAACTCATAATTTGTCTATGTGTGAAGACTTGCATGAGTGGACTGATTAATTGATCGATGTTTGTGTGTTGAACGAATAGGCTGAACTGTGTAAAGGGCCAGTTTCTTTCCCTAATCGTGCAGTCATAAACATGTAAATATATGAGTTGGGCCAGGATATTGGGTTGGTTTGAGTATTGGGCCGAGTCTCGGGATTTCACCCATTAATCCGGCTGTTAACCGGATTAGGCTCGTAGTTGGTTGGGACCATTTGGGTTAAAAACGCTAATGGATCCCATGATGGAATAACTACTGTTACCTGTTTGAATTGCTTGTTTAAATAGCTATACGTGCAATATGTGACAATAATTGATAAGAACTACGTGTCAATTAGCTGTAAACTGATTGTTACCAAATACTCATCTAGGTCGTGAGTATTGAACTAATTAAACAAGTAACTTGTCTAACCGAGCAAACCTAAGGTGAGTTCATTGCTCTTTCTCAAGCATGGATCCCAGGGAAGGGATAATGGGTAACGTTCCGAGGGGGAATGCATGTGTAATGGGATGTTGGTTATCGTACTCAGTTTTCTATCATTGTAAGACCACAATATCTACCGGCACGTTGCTTGTAGGGCAACGGGGGTTATTAGTTGATAGCGCTATTAGGTTTGGCACCCTCACGACGTTCGAGGAGAACGGGCGTGAACTAATTACCTTAAAACATGACCAATGCTTTGATAGAGGCATTGGGGTTGGCAATCACATATCATATGGCCATTCGGTAATCGAGTAATAACAACATCGAAACATCAAACATCATAACAACAAACAACATATCATCTTGTAAACTGTTTTACTCACATGATCGGTAACACAACTTGGTAAACAAACACAAACCTTGAACTCACTAGCGTAGTCTGACACACTTGTTTACATGCTTGTAGGTAATTATTGAAGGAACTTGGGAGCTTGCCGTCTGATGCTGCTGGAGTGGTTGTGGTCATAATAAACAATTATATTGATTTGGTTTTTATACATTTATACGCTTATACATTTATGCTTCCGCTCAATACTTTGGTTTTGGTTTAACTTTTCAAACGATACATTTCTTTCAATTGGGTATTTCAATACATTATAACTTGTGTTTGATATGATTGGTGGCTCTTTGTTGGATCGTTGCATCTCCATTAGGGACATGCCCTAGGTGGAAATTTGGGGGTGTGACACCATCACTTGCAAGAATTAGCATTTGAAGTTCTTCCCCAAGCTCTTGTTCCTAAAAAAAATAGCAAACAAAACCTTAGCCATACACAACAATTCACCATTATTGAAGCCAAAACCTTAACTTTTTAACCATGAGAACTTGTTGTCGGATGACTCATGAGACCCCACCAGTGGCGAAGCTTGACCCGAATGACGGGGGGTCGAAAACGTATATACCAAAAATTTCTATAGAACCGGGGTCAAAAACGTATATACCTAAAAATTTCTATACGAAAACTACATATATAACACTACTTAGCGAAAAGTTCAGGGGGTCGGGCGCCCCAGCCCCTTCTATACTTCACCACTGGACCCCACCAATACCTTACTAATCGATGGGATCAGTAAAGCACGGCTCACACTCAAGGGGTTAGAAGTAGAAAAATAGTGGAAGCTGGGTTCAATCCTAAGACCTGTGTTATACGCACTCATAACAAAATCTTAGACCTGATTTAAGGCTTACCTGGATGCCAGGTTCTACAACAACAAATTGCTTAAGCAAGCGGTTTCCAAAAGCACGGGACATTGCTAGAACACCTCCAACCCTCCAAGTGCCTAATTAGCATTAACATGAGATAAATATTTAAACAACAGTTTAACAAACAGTCCATACAAAGAACTTAACAAAAGGCACAATTAAAATAAACTTAAATAATGAGACGTATTAGATAAGCTAGTGACAATTTACAGGCCTTGTTTTGGAGCATTTTATAAGCATAGAAGTGTTGCGAATTCATGTCGTGGATTTTGGAAAAAAAGAAACATCCGTTCAATTTATATGGTCTATTGTTATCAATATGTTATTTACATGTTATATTCTTTGGAATTTAATGTAATATATTATACCGAAAAAAATTACTCATTATTATTACACACTTAAAACATATAATCCACACATATTTGACTTGCCAGTTGAGCTTATACTTAGTATAAAATCAAATCTAATGTAAAACTATATTCAATAACTTTAAAATAAAAAATATATTAAAATCCATATTATCGTTAAAAAAATAAAAATATGTGTTTACAAATGTGTTATTGAATTATATTATTTTTAATTTAATTGACAGATGCAGATGAGATAATTTTTAACGTAGGTGGGTATTAACGCCACTATTACCCACGACGACTTTTTGGCATATATCGCTATTGGGTTAGTTTTTATTTCGAGTTTTATACACGTAGAGAGAAATTATTTATATAATTAATAATATTAAAGTTATTAGTGATAAATCTATACTCAAAATATCATACAAAAAATGATAATTACAGTTCATGTTGTTATCAATGAAACCACCTGAGAATTCAAAAAATCATTTATCAAGCTCAAGTAGACAAATTAGCCAGTATGTCGTATGTAGAAACCTATATGCGGTTATTTAAAGAAGTAAAATCACCTTGATCGCCAGCAGTGTGGTAGAAATGGTGATAATCTTCTAAAATGGTGATAATCTTCTGAACGCAAGAATGATTTTGCTGAAGGCAAACCTCGGCAATAGAGTTTACACAACTTTCAAGTATGAACCCATTTGACCCGTACCACACGTTTCCCTTTTAGCTAATTTTTTTATTTGACCTGTTCAGTTCAAAGACAACCCATTTATTATTTAAATGGGTTGAACTTGTAAGCCCTCTAAACATTGGCCTATTTTCAACCCATATAAATGGTTCCCATTTTAGTTGCTTCTTTATGTGACCCATGTGAGATAAAACACAACCTAACCCAATCCAATTTATAAGTAAATGGGTCAGAATTTCTTTCTTACCACTTTCCTGAACCGCTCATTCACAGCAGGAGTTCCTCTAGTAACAGATTCGGATAGATATGGACTGCTAACACGATCCTCATTCATAACCACTATCACAATCTTGTCCCATCTAACGGGTAGCCTGAGTAAAATAAACAGAAAATATAAAAAATACATATATCTAATAGAGAAGAGTCATCAAATACGTGACCCTTCTGTCAATCATATATGATTCTATTCATGTTACAGTTATATAAGATTGAACTCGATCCGATAAGTAAAGAAGTTGTATAAAAACCATGAATGGGCTCGTGGTTCGATCTACAAAGCAGTTATATCCTCAAATTAGACATAAGGACACCAAAATTCAGTTATTAAAAGCACTGTGAAATTATTCAAGCCTAACTGTTTGTTTTAATGCTACGAAACATATATGGTATCATAGTACAAACAAACTTATCTTATTTTTGGATTCTTTCAAATATTAAAACTAACTACCAACGTTTTCTTAGTGGACCACCCAAATGGCACATTGGTATCTTTTCTATATACTGAGAACTACAATATTTAGGGTTGTTCGCTCGCTTAGATATGTTTAAACCGAACAAATTACACGAAACGAATCACTTTTCGGTTTGAAAAATATGAATCCAAACTATCTTAAAAACCAAATCAAATTACAATTCAGTTTCTAACTAAATATATTGCTCATCGAACATAAGTATAAAAAGTCAATACTCCAATTTTTTTTATGATGGGTCCATTAAAAAGATCCCAATAACAAAGCACGTAATTTCAAGAACACAAATCACTAACCAAAATAGGTAAAGTTTAAAGAATTGAGCTTAAAAGTGAGCAAATGAAGTTCTTGAAGCAAGGCATTGCATGCCCCCTCTTCTATGTTGGACTATAAGCATTTTCCTCAAGAATTGATTACACGAAATAAAATACTCACACTTGCGAAAGAAATTCACACCATAGTAAATGCTCTAAACTGTTGGAATATATTTAATAAACAATTGAAGGCAATGCTCTAAACTGTTGAATATTCCAGTGAACTCTGCAAAAGTTAAAGTGGAATCAAGAACATGAACATCAAGTATTTGTTTCTTATTCATTTTAGTGTCATTGCGTCTAGACTCACACACACCCACAATTTCACCAAATCATTTTAGCAACTAAGTGAAATATGTAATATAAAACCAATTGCCATTAATAGGGAAGCCACTGGGTTGAAACTTGATCGATTAGATTCTGACAATGAATGTCATGAGTTAATTTAAAATGATTATATAGAATTATTTTTTCTTGATGATGGAGATTCAAAGAAACCTCAAGTCAACCTAAACTTTTAATACCGTTACGAACAACAACTAAATCGGTTTACTTTCAGATCATTTTGAAGATTGTAAAGCTAACCTTCGCCACAAAGGGGATCCACAAACGTACGTTTGCCAGTGCCTTGATTGGTAGATGACATTTAGACCACCGGCTAAACTAATTTTGCTAATTGATCAGAAAGTCAAAGGACAATAGTAACAAAGATGGATGAAGATACCTTAGGTGAGACCACCAACGCGATCTCGTAACAAAAAGAAGCAATAACAAAATCCACAGTTGTTGACCAATCACATACCTACCAAACAAAACGAACAATAAACACGGTTCACTGAGAACAATAGCCAAGAACAAAGTAAAATGAAGCCCAAACCCAAGTCCCATCTTGATTTTTCTAACAATTCCTAATCGACTGTTTATTAAACACTCCTCTAAACCTAATAATAATAAAACACATAATAGTGCTTTCGAAATGTAAAAGAACTAATTACCCGGTAAGCACTTACATCAGCAGCCTCAACACGAGCACCGTTCTTGCGATTCTTCGCTTGTTATCGTATCTTCCATCGCGTCGGTGTATAGCTTCATACCGAGTTCGTACAGGTTCGAATAATCGTCCGAATTGAACCCGACGTAATTCTTGAAAAGTTGTGAGAATTCAACATGGTCGCAAAACGGATCTTGCTCCAGCTTGACTTCCACAATGTACAGTTTGACCGAACCCATTTGACCCGAGGGTGACTCGGCCCATCGTAACTCTTCATTTGTGGTTACATTCACCATATCGCCTTCTTGGTCTCGGTATTTCATTAGAACAGCCCTTGATAACAAAAATCGATCGGATATTATCCCTCTTAGCGATTAAACATCGCAATTATAGGGGATTTTCGCCCATCTTATATCGTCCCCGTATACTAACTTAATGTTCATTTTCGGCCCATTGTCGTTGCTAAACACGTTTATCTTCTCCTCCACAACCAACTTATCTTCAGCATCTTTTTCGTCATTTTCGCCATTTTCACGCTTGATTTTCTCATTACTTTCACCAAAATCTTCCTTTTCATCAACCCGTTTGCGCATTTATCAATTTTAATCACAGTAACCCTCCCTGAATTTCTGCCATATTTTGTGATAATACACCTATATGAGTACTATTATCTTTTTTCAATAGTTTGATTTCATGCATAGATACGTTAAAAAGTAGCTGGTCAACATGAAAATCATTAAAGAGAAAAACTTAGTTTTAAAGAAAGATGATGTATAAAGTAAAGATACAGAAAATTTGAAACATAAAATTCACCATTTTCATATTTATTTTTTTTAATTGGTTCTGAAGCAATCTACACTTCTCATAGCAGATTTATTTATATCGTGCATAAATGGGTACATAAGCTTCTAAAAAGGTTTAATGAACATAGTGTGTTAGTCATCTTTGTTTAAATATACACATGTAAATCATTGCTTTGAGAGACAAAAGTACATAAAGGCTTTTATAGCCTCAGATGCATAAAGAATTTACTCTAGTATCAGAGGCATAAACACTTGCATATGTTTTAGATGTTTTCTGAAACGTAAGACTGCAAGTTCGAGCTAGAATGTATTAATTACCTTTGTAAGACGGCTATGAGTTAAGACCAGGCCACTAATGATCCAACAACAATGTAGATAGCTGCACGCCTACATATATAACAAAAGTAGATATTTAAAAGTAAAATTCGTTTTAAAATGGAAGGCTTTAATAAATCTCAGAATCAAAAAAGTGAGATTTATCATTCATGTAGCCTATTCATGAGTTAGCAAGGAAAAAGAAGACCGATAATATAGGTCTAACCAGCTAAACATGGTCTAAAACATCAAAAATTGGCCTGGAACCAAAACACGTCTAAATCCTCGAAATTTGGTCTAACCAATTAAGCTATTCCAGCTTCTATTATGGTTTGTTTATTTTAACTTTTTTGTTATATATTGTTTATTATTTTTGTTACCTGATGTTTTGGTTCATCATTTTTTGGCCACGGACTACCAAAATGGGGCAACCTATAAAAGCTAAACCAAATCGCATAGATCGGCTATAAAAAGTGTTCATCTTAAAAAAAAACCGAAAGAAAAACAAATTTTATCAGACCAGTGCAAGATTATTATCTATGATACAAATAAAAACTGTGAAAAGTATGAAAACATAGATGATTGTTCAAATGTGAATAAAATAGACCTTTCTCATTGTAGCTTTTTGTGACGAACTGAGAGAAACAGAAATACGGTAATCAGAACCGGAGACGTCATCGCTCTTTCTTCTACGATTTGAATAGATCAACAGACATCATCACCATCGTCCTCCCATCAGGTTATCTCATCAAAACCGACACACATCACCAATTATAACATCTGAATTTGTAAAATTAACTATAAAAAAAATACATAAATACCTTTGAAAACAAAGATGGTAGTGAAGAACAAATAAGAAAAATACAAAACCATACCTCGAATGAAGATATTGATTACTGAAACAAATAAGTTCCGGAAATATAGGGTTAATTTCGAAAACAACAGTTCTATTAAACTGCATATACTCACTCAACCATGGCTTCTTATTAGTCTAGCAAAAAAGTCTGTTTCATCAGTTATTGACACGATGTTTGCAAAATCTTTCTGCACTTGGCCCTTTATAGTGTACCAAATCTGAAAACCAAATTAAAAAAGCATCATATCACCTCTTAATCCCTATTGGGGCGTACATCAGATCACTAAAAGCACATTAAGCAACTGGTAATATTTAACGCAAAATAAACAAACAATATGAACTTAAAGAGCTATTGTAGCACTTGCTTAAAAGTATACCTTAATCCGGCCATCACCGCAACTGATAGCAAGAAAGTCCAACCCAGCGACAACACTTGTTCCACAACATATAAAACACCAAACGTCATTAACTTTAACGTCAAAACAATAACGCCGTTAAGTTACTATTCCCAGCCATTAGATATTAATAGATTTAGATTAGATTATATTATATTTAACCCATCACAACCGAGCGACAAATACCAATGAAATGATACCCGAATTTCAAAAGTAAAATACTCAAAACAACATGCCAGTTTAATAGTCTCAACAGGCGGCAGAGCACGTCATAGAAGATGCCACCAGTCACCCAAAGGACCAAGAATGCCACCTTAAGCAACACAACCGAAGGCCAAACCCACCAGAAACAATACTCAAATCTCTGAGGGACCAAATAAGACATCCGAACCAAAACAGAAGTTAGGGTTACCAACGGTTATAGTGATTACATGACTGAACCAGAAGAACACGAGGCAAGATTCAAAATTGAATACCGAAGAAAAATAACTGTTTATTGAAACAATAAAAAGAGTCATCAAATCTAAAAACAGAACTTATTTGAAAATAGAAAACATTAGGGTTTCGATTGAGACCTCAAATCTACAGAATCGGTGGTGAAAAGGTAACATGAGAATCACCATCGTCGATGTCGATTTGCTGAAGAACATGTGTGGATTTGCTGAAGATGATGCATATGCGCCGCTAGGGTTTTGAGGGTGATGATAGAGACAAAGGAGATCTGATGGAATTGTGTAAAGGAAGAAAGCATTCAAAAAATATAAGGGATCCAAATCAAACTGATCCGACCCGGATTTTACTCGGATCCCGCGTCCAATCTAGCGTGCATTTGTTTTAAAATCATGAATGTAGAAGCAATTTGTGATTTCCCTCCTAAACTCTCAAAAAAACTTGCCACATCAGCAAAAATGGCCAAAATCAAATGCCACATAGCCCACATCACATCTCATTTATATATATATATATATATATATATAGATTTGGTATATATCTATACTATATATAATATACATATCCAAAGGACTAATTAAGGTCAATAAAATTTCCTTAAAATATCCCTAAAGCATAATGTACAAGTCTTTTAAGCATCAAAAAATCATTTTCCACTTATACCCTTCTACTAAAAAAACACCGGATACCATTAGGTTTCACCTTCTTTCATTTCAAAACATTTCAAAATCGCCCGCTCCCCTGCTCCACTCTCTCTCTGGCGATTCCAGAGATCTGAATCTAGGGTTTTTCCCCAGGCGGTTCAAGATCTAGCCTCTCATTTACACGAGATCGATAAATAAATCTCAATGCATTCTCCATTCAGATCTCAATCTCATCTCACACCTGCTCTCTCTCTCTATCTCTCTCTCTTCAACCTTGGTGATACGGCTGCTACTCAGAAGGATCTTATATGTGTTACTACCGTCAATGTGTGGTGGTGGTTCTGCGACTCGGCAATGAGAACGGGTAATTTTTTTTTGCTTAAAGGTTTCTCAGATCTACTGTACTACCGTCATTTTTTGAGGATTTTTGTTGTAGATGAAGACACGAGCCAATGAGGTTACACGACTAAGGAATATGGCAACCAAAACTTTGCAGATCTGAGTTTTTAGAGGAATATTAACAGCCCAAATCTGTGTTCCGGTATGGAAAACTTTTAGTGCTTTACACATTGACTAACTTTATGGTATGTAGACATGATAAATGTCACAAGCAGGGAAGTGTTGTAAACTTGTAATGTTCTGATCCAATTTTGCTTGGGTCTTCAGTTGGTTTTTGCTTATTTAGTATAATTGGAATATGCTAATATGTTTTAGTGATTACTGTGCTTAGCAGGTTTGTTGTATATCTATGTGAAACTGGAGTGTGTTTTATTGTACTATTGTTGCTTGTTATTGTAAAGCTATATAATATTATCCTTTGGGCTTGCAGGTGGTTTCTGCAAAAGTCACACGTAACAAGCAATCTGGTCAATCTGAGGGTTATGGTTTCATTGAGTTTGTTAACCGAGCAGCTGCAAAAAGGCATCTACAGGCATATAATAGTACTTTGATGCCCAATGTTGAGCAGCTCTTTAGGATGAACTGGGCTTCCTTTGGTGCTGGTGGAAGAAACCAAGATGACACACCCGATTACCCTATATTTGTGGGGGATTTGGCAGCTGATGTTACGGACGACCTTACTGGAGACGAGTTATTGTATTCTGTTTAATCCTTCAAATATTGTCATGGTATACTGTCACACCCCGACCACGTAAAATAACAAAATGTGGCGGAATCGTCGGGGAGTGTTGTAACAGAATCATTGTTTCATAACACATGGAAAATTGAAATGTTGTTTTATTGATTAAAAGAGTTACAATGTCTTAACAACAAATAAGTATAACAAAATTAACTAGTATTGCATCTTTTATTGTCACTAAGGCCCAAGTCCGCCTATGTGTATCTTGATTAATCCTATGCATCATCTCCTGAAACACATGTGAAAATAGGTACGTCAACATAAAAATGCCAGTGAGTACATAGGTTTTATTGATTTAGGATTCATGACTTATAAGTTTAGAAAAAGTTGCTTAACAAAAAGTCAGTCATGATCCTTGTAAAATGTTTTGTTTTATAAATCATTTGAAAAGCAATGATAGATATGTATATTTAAAAGAATAATGTAAGGTTAAATGAATAACCAAGTAAAATGAATTTGTATAAAACAAACTGTTTTGTAAAACAATGTCTTGTGAAAAATATGTTATTTGTATAAAATGTATAAGTCCAAATTGAATGATTTAAATAACGCTACGACATGTAATATAATACAAGCACTTATATATAGGAAGTACCAGCGGCGTATCCACAATGCTTGTATCACATTACACACGTCTCATTACTCAAATCACTTACCCAAACAAACCACCAATGTAAATTGCCCATGTCTAAACCACTTGTCAAATGTCTTTGTCAAAACCATGCCAAAATGTTTATGTCAAAATGTTTATGAAATGTATATGTCAATATCAAAATGTCTATGTCAAATGTCAATCATGTAATCTGTAAAAAAATGTCATGTATGGCAAGTGATATATGTATCAACTAAACCATAGGTAAAAATGCACAAAACAATGTATTGAAGTAAAACTTGGTTTAAATCAATGTTATGTTTTGTGGAAATGCATGCTGCTATACTGATACTAACATTTATGCGGTGTGTTAAACGCATACATTCAAGCCTTGAGACAAACGGATAACCCTAAGTAAAGGTTATCAAAAGAAATGTTTTCGGATTCAGTCATTCCTTTCATCCAAACCAACCCGGGATGTCAGGAACGGGATTTGTCAAGTCCTATGGTACCATTACTTACTACCGAGCGGCGTAGCTAATGTTAATGAATGTATATAAGTCCCGTTTTTACAAACCAAATGTCATACCGAATGTAAGCATGTGATGTGATGTGAATGTACTAAGTATGGACTAAATAAACATACATAGCATGAAAAGGTAAATGTAAATCAAATGTACTAAGTATGCTAAGTTAACATACAAAGCAGAAAAGTCATGTAAAACAATGTGCTATCATGTTAAGTAAACATACATAGCAAAAGAAATGTAATGAAAAACAATGTGCTAGCATGCTAAGTAAACATACATAGCAAAAGAAATGTAATGAAAAACAATGTGCTAGCATGTTAAGTAAGCATACATAGCAAAAGACATGTAATGAAAACCAATGTGCTAGCATGTTAAGTAAACATACATAGCAAAACATAATGAAATCATGTACTAATAGTGTACTAATGAACATAGCAAGTATAGAATATGAAAAAAACATGAAAGTAACAAGTAGGCACATGTGTTCCACCCCAAAACAGTTTTGAAAACAGTAAAAGAGGGGACTATGTACTCACTTGAGGGTGCTTAGAAGTCTTGAACAACAACCAAGCAAAGCTAGAGGGATCACGGAATCAAACGGCACCCTATATAGATAACTACATAAATAACCGGACCTAAATCGGGGGATTGGATTGTATGAGGTGTCGTAAATCAAATGAGTATTGGAACTCATATGATATGGTTAATCAAAGCCCACATACTAAAATGAAACCAACCTAAGTGCTTACGACCCATTACGACCCGTTTAGGTAGCTTATGCTACTTTAACGCGCCGTTTGCGTATAACGCGTTCGGACCGCTTAACTAGTCCTATGACAAGTATTATATGCCTTAACATGTCTAATATTGTTGCTAAATCAGTTTAGATGTCAAAAATTAAGTTACATATGCTTAAAATGAATTTATGCGTAAAAAGGGTATTTTGGTAATTTACCTAAGGCATACAAACTACCTATCATACAACTACTTAAACGACGGGACCATAAGGTATAACCTCGGAAGGTTATTCCCTATACAACTATGGTCACCTAATGTGTTTGGTCGGAGCCTAATGGTCGACCAAATGGGTCGGGTTCGAAAGCATAAGTGATGGTTTAGATCGCTTACCTTTACGACCCTAGACAAGCACAATACTAAAAGCGACGAGCTAAACATGCTAGAACATGTTTAGTTAAGTTAGAAAACAGGTTTGGTATCAAAACAAACGGTTTTGATACCTTAGAGTAGTTTGGTTACAAAATACGCGAGAAAACGCATTTTGGCCGAAACTACGACTCGTCACTAAGCCTAGATAACGTGGTAATCAGTAGGTATAGTCACTAGGGACTATAACCATCATGATTACGCTCACGTTATGAAGTTCAAACGAACTTCGTGTTAACCATAAACTGGTTAATGCAGAAAGTCAAACGCAGTTTGACTTTAACGCTAAAACGAACGATAAACGCGAAAGAATACTTACAGAAGGTCCCCGCAAGATTGAATTCCAAGTATTTCTCAGGTATGAAGTGATAACCACTCCCACTTAGAGAAAATCTCAGAATTCAAGTGAGGACTAAATGAAATGGGTTGGGTTTATATAGGCATGGCACAACCGTTAGGATCGTTCATCGCGAAACGTGCTTCGATCTCGGCCGTGCACATGGGCCCATTGTTTTGGGAAACCTTGGGCACCTATAGATTCAGCCCATGGATTGAAAATACCATTTGCAATTGGGTTTGGAGTGCATAACAGCTGGAAACAGGCTGTTAACAACTTTCTGCAGAACTGGGCATCTCACGCGGGCCGCGTAAGAGTTTAAGGTAGTCTTACGCGGGCCGCCTGGCCAACTATTACAGAATTGCAGTTTTGGTCCCTGAACTTCAGAAACATGTGTTTTGATGCATTTTTGGCACATTTAAGCCCCGTTAACCTCATTTCAAGGCTCTAAAATGATGTTAAAGTATAGGGGACATCAAATATGCTCAAAAATATCTCGGATGTCGGTTCGTTTGGTCGTACGGTTGCGTTGTTCGGTTAATTACGACAGAAGTCGTAACGAACGTAAAAACGATCCAAATTAAGCGACGAATGGGTTTTTATCATGCCAATCACTAAAACATAATATTTTAATGATTACATAAATTTTTGGATGTCCGGAAGTATTTAGAACATAAGCTATGCGCGAAAATGCAAACTTATGCACTTTTTGACGCTTTTAATCCCTGAATGACCAAAAAGTTTATTTTAGCACACTGAACACCTCAAAGCCTATTTCTAAGCTATGTAAATGATATTTAGGGTGTTTTTAACTTATGATCATGTTCCGGAGGGTCTGTTACAGTACGAATTGACATACTTTCGCAGTTTGTCGAATTTAGTCCCTGTAAGCGAATAAACTTGATTTCGGCGTACCAAACCATCCAAAACTTATTTCTAAGTTATGTGGAGGTTATTTAAGGTATGTTAAGCCTATGTCACTGTTCCGGAGTGTTTGTTGCATTAAACTGGTTATTTTTACGCATCAGATCGCGTATAACCTTCCAGAAAGCGATTTAAAGCCCGAAATCGAACAAGAGTTGATATGTGCAAATGATACACATGTTTATACAAATCCCAAGTATGAAATGCAATATTTCATTGGTTTGGTATTTGTTTGATGGCTGAAGTGACACAGGTGTCACATATACTTTCTCTTAACTTTTCATAATAATATAGATTGCTTTGATTATATCTTGAATGATTCAAGTTGAATCGACTTATTGTACACAAAGCTTGCAATTGTTGTTGTGTTGTGTTGTGTTGTGTTGAGAACTTATGATCCACTTATGCATACAGTTAAGTGTTTTGAACGTGTTTGATTTTGTTAGGTTTTGGATATGAATAGTTGCTGTATTATGTGTTGTTTTGGTGCATCTGTTTAGAAATGGAGGTGTGTTTGGCTTGATTTGTGTAGATTCAAAATTATTATCAACATAGGGCATATTTGAGATATGAAGATTGAGTGATTGGTATATGTGTTACATCTCGCAAGTCGTGACAGAATGAGTGTTTGCTTTGCTCACATTATGAATTAAGAAAAGTTTTATATGCTTATTGGGATGGATTAATCAATGCTGACTGCATACCATGAAAAGTGGAATAAATCTGTTGGATAGCTTGCTATAGGTGGTTATGGGTTTACGCTTTATCTATAGGTGTTTGTATGACTTAAACTGTGAAACTATATACATATATGTGTGAGAGAGAGAGATTGAGAGAGAAAAGTTAAGACTAATCTATAACTAAGTTGAAATTGCTCAATTATGAGCAAACAACTTCATGATTTACTATTGAACCAGACAAAAAGGGAAGAAGTCAAAGCTTGAAAAGAAAAAGCAGAGATGCAGGGATCAGAATTGGCTCCAACATATGTGACTTTTGTATTTTGAACTTGAATTCATTCCTAAATATCTGCTCTCTCCTCAACGCCATTCCTTCTTATCTTATTCTCTCTCGATCTGCAACATATGAACACATATTTGAAGCAATCCCAACTGATTTGTAGGTTTGTTGCTATACTTGCCCCGATCTTGTTTCACTTCTTGTTCTTGTTCAAATATTGTTTTAGAATCGATTTCATTATATGGTAAGTTTCTATAGCTATACACTATTTTCAACCATTAACATATGCTTCACGCATTTGTTACTTATCTTAGTCATCATAACTGAGTTCTCCTCTCTGTGATGATTGTTTGTTCGTTCGATGTAAAAGAATAGAAGAGTCCAGATTTTGGTGTGTGTTTGTGTGTGGCGATGGTGTAGAGAAAAAGAGGAGTGAAAAGAGTTTTGATGATCAAGAGTTGAAGCCAGAATTGCATCAGAAGAGATATCAAGTTTTAGTTCTTGTAACCTTAAAGACCCATTGTAAGTATCATCTTCTTTCTTATAACTCTATTTTTGAAGTAAAGCTTAGAAGTGGGTAATGTCAATTTTGGTTGAATTTAGATGTTATATGAATTATCTACTTTAAAATCCACATATGTTATGTTAATATATGGTTGGAAATCATCAATTATATTGTCCAATGAAATTTTGGGTAGAAAAAACAACTAGGGTTCTTTAACAATTTTTGGGTTTTGAACTATAACGGATTTACATGCTCTTAAGGTTAAAAATAAATAAATAATAATTTTAACGAGCCGGCTTGATTTGGCTCGAGCTGGCTCGAACATTATATGAGCCGAGTTCGAGCCCCATTTTTTAGTTTGATTAAGTAAACGAGCCGAGCTGGCTTGTTCAAGTTCGAGCGCAAGCTCAACCTAGCTCGGCTTAGTTACAGCCCTACTTAAAAGTTGGGATATATTATGTGAAAACTTTAAATATAAAGAGACTGACATCAACGTTTCATAATTTAGAAGTAATCATTTTATATAAATTTGTATTTTTTTTGTTGTAACTTTGTAATTTTAGAGTATTGATATGCTAAAGATAAAAAACGAAAAATATTTCAGGGTAAACGGACCGTGTTCATGTCAAGCCACGAATCTTCTTGTTGTATGCCAGTTCATGTGTCCGCCAGGGTTCATGCCGTGTTTGGGTTTGACCCACGAACACAACCTTTTTAATAATAATGATTTATTTGGTAGGTGCAGGGAGCATATTTGAGACGCTAAGGTTGGCAAAACCGTTAATAGTGGTAGTAAACGAGGGCCTAATGAACAACCATCAAAGCAAGCTTGCTGAAGAACTTGCGGATAGAAGGAATTAGAAGCTGCTGGATTAAAGGCCAACTTGACAACATTAGTCTCTGAGGTTCAAAGTTTTAACATTTTGTGTGAACTGAGAAGGGAAGCTGAAGATTCTTTAAAGAAACAATGGAAAAAAGTTGAAGAGTTTGATGCTTGAAGATTAGAACTCAAGTCCATCTAAATAGAGTTCATCAATTCCTACACATCTGAGTAAGTTGCTTAAAAAGATCATAGTATTATATGCTTGGATTAAATTGAAAGGCCCCAAATTTTTGCAGCAAGTCCTATTACTTTGATTATCATATTTTTTTATTAAAAAAAACCATTTTGGTTCAGCTGAGATTGGGATTTGGCCAATTTGGGTACTGGTCGAGACACACTGTTTTTAAAGAAGAGCAAGCATGTTACATATTTCTTGCCATTGATAGGATTTGTTATTGTGACCAGGTAAATATCCCAATTTCTTCATCAAACTTGAATTTTGGCTTTTGGATTTCAGTTACAATAGGTGTTCGCTTCGAGGTATTTATTTCGGGTAACATGAATTTAGGCTTTTTGCTTTTAGTCTATCGTTAGACTAACATCCACGGCCAACACTTCAGTGACTTGATTGTTAGAAAAAATGTTGTTTTGACTTGTTATTTCATCTACGACCAACACATCGGTGACTTGACTGTTTTAGTGTGCCGTTTTTTAGCCATATAACTTTTATACCTTCAGGTTGATCAATTTAGGATGTCTAAGATTGAAACCAAATCAAAATTTTGATTTTACTTGGTCAAAAGTGTAGGAAAACAGTTGTTACACAAAGGTGAAATTAATTTTATTTAAACAAATTATTCAAGTTCTTCAATTGAGTAAAGGTATTTTTCATATTTACTTCTTTTCCAAACGACTTTAACCAAACAAAGCTATTTAACTTTTGTGTTTTTGTTTTAAATTTAGTTAAATTACTTTTGTTATGTTATATTTGTTGGTAATCAGAGTCACATAGATGGAGAATAAAGTAAACAAGGTTGTGGAAATTTTTTTTTGAATTTTATTGCTTGAAATGGAAAACCTCCTACCTGTTTGCTTACAAAAGGGAAATGCAGAGAATCATAACGGTAAAGTTTGTAATACCATAAAGATACCCTACCAATAGAGGTGTACAAAATCTGTGCACATGTTACAAACTAAACCCATTTTGGTGAAATCTGAAAAAACATTCTGAACCATTTTACTTTTTAACATAGACTGCAAAAATAGACCCATTTTCGTGAGTCAAACCTTGTTTTTATTGAGTCAAATAATCATACTTACTTTTGTTTTAATTTTGAGTCAAAACATCTGTTTTGGTGAGTAGTCAAACCTACTTTCTTTATGTATCCTACTTGCTTTTTCCAAATCATGCCATTTCCCTTTTTCTTTTCTTGAACATGCACACGAATATAGCATTTATCTGGTTTTTAGTCAAACAATCTACCATATCTCTCCTGTATAAAGTCAAGCTTAATATCCACACACCTCCCTCTCATTATAAAGTATTACAATTTGAAGTGAAGACAAAGAGTAAAAGAGCAAAAAGAAGGTAATATTTTCTCATAATATATTTACATAAGACTTTTCTGTATTATCAATCATATCATACATATATTTGTATTGTCCACAGCTTATGTAAGCTTAAATCAACTTGTGTAATGATGTTTTAATTCATTTAACTTATATATCTCTAAATTGAGTAACATACTGAATATTGTTTTAAATATAATTTATTAAAAAATATATTAAAAATCAAACGTTTTGAGATGTTTAAGATTAATACCATATTGAATATGCTTATAAGACATAAAAATATAACAAATATAAAGATTTTTTTTTTTTTTGCATATATTGCATTAAAGAAAAAACAAAATTACAAAATACATAACTATAGAGTACTCATAAGTCTCTCAATACAATATACAGAACTATGCTGCAGTTGACCTCATCTGTCACTCGCCACTGTGGATTGGTTGAGTCTGTTGTTGTCTGTCATTTCTGCACCCTTTGCTTCACCAAACTCATCCTGTGCGCGCAGTCTGAGTTAGACGTTACCAACCAGTCTGCTGTCAAAACCTTCTTTTCTATTGGAAACCCCAAGTGATCCTTGTTGCAACCAAAGCAGGCGAGATTCAAGGGTTTGTGTTTGAGTATAATTGAATTTTGAAATGGGTTACGTTTGTGCAGTTAACGAGTTTAGGGCTGTCCACGAGCCGAGCCGAACCGGGCGAACCTTTGCTCGTGCTTGGCTCGTTTACAAACCGAACCGAGCAGAGCGGCTCATTTAAAACCGAGCATCAAATCAAGCGAGCATTTTTCGGGCAATAAATATTCCGAGCGAGCGTCGAGCGAAGTTCGAGCGATTCGGACAAACGTGTCCCCCATTTAAATTTGCTGAGATAGATAGTGACAATGTTTGGTCTCAAGTTTTTATATCTTAAAAAACATATACATTTCGTGAAATAATATTTTTCTTATGAATTACAATGTCGTGGCCGAAGAGGCGATGATCATATTGCACGAACAAATGCGTTGAGAGCAGGAAATGATCGACTTAGGGTAACAACATGAAACATTATGGTGATGAGCAGCTTGTCATTTATTGGTTTAGGACTTTAGGGTTTAACTTTTAGATTTGATATTAATTTTTTTTATTGGCGTGGTTGTGCTACTATGTATAGATATAGCTGTAAATTTATATATAGCGGACCAAAATCTAATAGAGTGGTGTATATAAAACTATAAATTTAATTTATATTCAAGTATATATGTATGTGTAATGTGTGTATATATAGGTGCGTGTGTGTATATATGTATAATTTATATTTGTGTATATACATGTTTATATATGTATGTGTATATGTATATGTATATATAATAATTAAAAATAACAATTCGAGCCGAACCGAGCCGAGCAGACCTTTGCTCATGCTTGGCTCGTTTACAAGCGGCTGGTTTACAACCGAGTGTCAAATCGAACGAGCATTTTCCGAGCAATTTCTGAACGAGCGTTGAGCGAGCGGCAAGCAATTTGAACGGCCCTAAACGAGTTGGAGCAACGACTCAGAGAAGAGAAGCTGGTTGCATAAGGTACAACATATCTAAGCCACTTTGTTGGTTTTTGATATTTGTGAAATATAATTTACCAGTTATATTTTTTGTAACTTATTTCGACTACAATGTTGTTAATTACTTGTAGGATCTTGAAAAGAAGAGGAAAGAAAAACCCAAGTGGTGTACGAAAAAAAGAAGCAGCTTAACAAACTTAGAGCTAAGGCCGATAGAGCTTCTCAGCTTGAAATCGTTGTTAGAAAACAGGTTGTTTTTATTATTTAAGTTTTGCAATACATTTGTCTTGATTTGGCGTTTATTTTTTGATGTTTCAAGATTGGTGTTATATTAAGATTCCAAATAAAGGTTTGTTGACTGTTTTCTTCTATCCGGTGTATATTTTATTCCGTTTGGAATATATTCATATGTCCGGCTTAAATGCATGTTTGTGATAAATAGTTACGATAATGAGTGTGTGAGTTCGGTTTGGTGGGGTAACACACTAACGAGTCCGAGACTGGGTTGGAGTTAGGGTTAGGGCTAAGATGAGTTTGTTGTTGGACAAACCTTTAAACAAATAACAGATATATATATATATTAGGGTCAAGTTATTCTACAAAGACTTTTAATTGTAAGAAGTGTAAGAAGGATTTATAGAGTGACAAGTGTCCAATAACCTAAAATTAAACCCACTACATCACCACCCAAAACCTAAACACTAACCCCACCCACCAACACCCAAAAACCTAACCCCCCCACCCCCCAAAAACCTAAAAAAAAAACCGAACACCCCCCTCCCCTACACCCGGCAAAGAAAAACAAAAAAAAAAAACTATACCTTACCAAAAAAACCCCAAAAAAACCTAACCCCTCCCCCGCCCCCCCCCCCTCAAAAACCTAAAAAAAATCTTGCGTCGGATTGTTACGATTCTGATGGACGAGTATGTGTTTCTGAGTTCCTTTTGTGTAGATCTAACGCTTTTACGTACATCGATGTGTGATAGTGAAATTTAATAGTGAAATTTAATCGTGGATTTTGTTTTCCGTTGCATCGCGAATTTGGTTATGGTTATGACTCAAAACTGAACTACCTCGTACATAGCCCTAAACTCACCAACCTAAGTAATATGTTTCCCGCCGCATCGCGCGGGTAAACGACTAGTATATATATATATATATATATATATATATATATATATATATATATATATATACACGCGCACACATTTTATTACTCAAATTAATTGAAAAATATGTGGGGGTTGCATTTCTTAGCATTCACATTTTGATGAATTTTGATATGTAAAATTGTGAATAAAATAAGAACTATTTGTGAAAATAAAAGGTAAGTGTTTATGTGTAAGCATATGACGTTAAGAACTAGTACCTAATTATATGTCTATTTATTTTTGTATTGGAATTTATTATTTTGGATTATAGTTATAAATACTTGAAACAAAAGCTTTTTTTAAAACAATATAATATTTGTTATTTTTATGTGTTTTTTTATTCTTACATTCATTAGTTTTTTAGGTTCTTGTGTTTATTTTCCTTAAATTAGATAAAGTGACATTGACCATGGTCTTTTTATGGAAAATTAAATTAATAAATTTAAGTAAATTATTATGGTGGTTTGGATAATTATGGGAGTTATTATTGTAATGGGGCTGATATATTTTAATTAAGAACGAGAATATTCTGGTTTGGGACTAGATATTGAGGTTTGAGACAATTGTAGCTTCAGACTTGATTGTTGTCTTTTCTTATTGTGTTCTTTCTTTCTCAGGTTTGACGTAGAAAAGAACCCATCGTTGGAATTGGTGGTCTCGGAAATAAAGCCTATATGGTAAAATCTCTTCCCTTATATATACTTCTCCCTTAGTTGGAGCTTCTTGCAATTGTTTTACCTTGGTATTGTTTTTTATTTAGTTTAATATGTGTATCATATTTGGTTTTTATTATGTCATTTTCACATAAGCATTATTTAGTACATATAGTTGGTGTTAGTGCATTTTGGTGTGTTCGTGTGCTGAATTTAGTGTTTGAGGGCAAATGATTAGACCATTGTTTTGGGATGTAAACAATTGGGCTTAGTGTTTATAGTAATTGGCCTTAATGTTTGACCATTCTAACCTTAGAGTCAGACCTTTCATAGTATGCGTGAAATTGTGTGTAGATTTGAGAAGAGATCACAGAGGTAATCTTCCTGTGCGTAAATGTTGATCACTCTTTTGATATTATAGAATCTGCGTCGGTTCGTTCATGTTTATTTACCGAATTTGTTTTTCTTAAAAAAATAATCAAATCACTCCGAACATGAACTTTCAGTTGATATCATCGTCGTTGTCGGATCTAATACACCTAAGCAGTGTTATTAGATCACCAAGCCCCTGGATTTTGGCTGAAATTGAAGGTTTTTGATGAAACTATGGGTTTTAGTGTCACGAACTAACTTTGAATCAAAATTCAAATCTAAAATTGTTTTAGTATCAAAATTGATGAGTTAGGGTTGTTATTCATGTGAATCTGAGTCTTTTGATCCATTATCTGTCGAATTTGGATGAAGTTTAAGTGATTTCGTGTTTCCGGTGAGTGATACGTCTAGTGTTCATCGCCAAAAGAGTAGCAAGATGATTAGCGTATTCACTCAGGTTCAAATCGTTTAAAGATGCGTCTGAAGCGGCAATGGTACACTAGGGTTTCTACAGACAGAGGCAGTCAGAAGCGGCGCTGAATAATGAAATGCAGAATTAGGGTTTGATTTATAATGGTGCCATCATGTGAGATTTTCCACTTTAACCCCTCCTTTTTACACTCTATTTTAGCGATTGAAGCTTAATCGCTAATTACATTACAAGAAAAAACTCTTATAGGGACGACACTTTTAGAGAGGACATAAGTCGTCTCTAAAGACGACATGTTTTTTTCTAGAGGGGTTTGGTGATTTTTGAGTTAGGTTACCGATGTCCTCTCGATAGGGGGAAAATATACATAATTTTTTTTGTATTTTTTATATTCTCTAGTTTATTGAATTAGAAACCCTAAAAAATGTTTCAACTTATAGAGACGACATGTTGTCCCTATAATTTTAATTTTTTATTATCTTTTGTTAAAGATCAATAAATACTGAAAATTAAAAAAAATTAATTTATAGAGACGACATGTCATCTCTAAAAAGTTTGACTGGTCAAAATTAACTTTCATTTAGGTGGCAAAATTTCCAACCGCCCGACAAAAAAATTTGACAAAAAATAATCTAACATATAGGGACACAACTATAGGGGAAATAACTTTGATTTGTTTTTTTATTCTAAATTAATAAATAATTAAAAAAACACATTCGTAAAAATAATTTTATTTGGTTTTTTTAGATTTGATTAATAAATAATTAAGAATACAAAAAAATATTCATATATAGAGACGACATGTCATCCCTATAAGACTAATTAAATTAATTAATTTATTATTGGTTTTTTCCTAAAAACAAAGAAAAATATATATATTTAAAGCTATGTCGTGTCTAAAATGTTTGACTGTTAAAAAAATCATTTTGGGGGCAAAAAATTCCTACCATTCCATAAAAATTTGAAAAAAAACAATCTGACAAATAGAGAGGACATGTCGTCTCTATATGGAAAAATAATTTTCTTTTGTTTTTTGTTCTTTATTAATGAATAGTTAAATATAAAAAATATTCACGCGTAGAGACGACATGTCATACCTGTATGCCAAATTAACCTATAGAGACCGCATGTCATCCCTATAGGTAAAAATAATTTTGTTTTGTTTTTTATTCTTTATTAATAAATAATTAAATATAAAAAATTATTCAATGTAGAGACGACATGCGGTCCTTATAAGCCAAATTAACTATGTTCTATGTTATTGGTGTTTTTAGCCAAAAAAAAAAGTAATATTTCAAGAAGTCATCGTAGAGTAGAATGAACGGAGTTCAAGAAGATGACAACAGTGACCCCAAGTTAGCTGATGAATTCTACCAAGTTGAAGCGATCAGAAAAAAAGATTTTACAAGGTCTATTATTGTTTCTTCTTCAAATCGTGTGTTTGCTAATTATTATTCATTGTAATCAAAGAACTAGTTCAAGTAGTAATTGATTGATCTTATCAACATGAAATAATTGATCTAAGATGTTTAGAATTGAGTAGTGAATATTGGGATTGTCTACTGAATCAACTCTAGTTAATGTGATATATTGAGGGTTTTTGATTCCGAATTCATGACTCCATTGCTATGTTAATTTGAAATCCTTTCATGGTAATGATGTACTTATAACGAATTGGGATATTTACATATCGTAGCGTTATCTAAACCACTTCCAACAATGAACAATGACAAGACATGACATCTTTTATAAGTGCTTTTATTATATTACATATTGTATCTAAACCATGGTGGATACGCCGCTAGTACTTCCTATATATAAGTGCTTTTATTATATTACATATCGTAGCGTTATCTAAACCACTTCGAACAATGACAAGACACGACATCTTTTATAATAGACATGATATATTTTATATAAGACATTTACATTTGGTTATTTACTTAACCACGCATCATTTCTTTTAATCATTTGATTTTCACATGATTTTATAAAAGAAACAATTTTATAATGATTCATGGCTACTTTTGTGATAGTTAAACATCTCTTTTAACATTCAAAGTCATGAATCTTCATCACAAAACCTATGTTACTCACATACATTTTTATGCTGACGTTTTATTTTCACATATGTTTAAGGAGCGAATGTTTGACTTTGAGCATGCTTCGCATAGGGCGGACTTGGGCCTTAGTGACTTTAAAATTTGCAAGACAATTATTGTACTTTGTTGTTTTATTTCCAAGACAATGTAAACAATTAACTTAATAATACAAAACTTTATGTACCATATGTTGTGAAATAATAGTTCTGTGACATGACTCCCCTACGTTTCCGCCGCGATTTGTTGTTTTACGCGGTCAGGTTGTTATAATTTAAGTATTCCAAATGATTTTGTTGATCCAAACCTAATGATCAATGTCATAAACATCATGATTTCCCCATAAATGTGGTGTCGATTCAAATCTTTACAAGTGTCGGTTAATTAGGAAGCCTAGGTGTAAAAAAATAGTTGTTAAAAAAAATCAATGAGATTTTTAATTAATGATATAAGACGGGCATCTAAACATAAAGCAAACTAATTTAATTATAACCAAGAATATTAAACATGAATCCCGTATATTTGTTTTCACACCTATTAAGCAAAACCACCTTAAAGGTGTGTAGTAACTTATAAGGAAGAATATCAAAGATGAAACCCGTATATTTATTTTCACGCCATTAACCAAAACCACCTTAAAGGCGTAAACTATTGTAATGGTATTTTAATAATATGATACACATTACCAATTACCAATATACGATATGACTAACACATGGATATGACTAGACAACCTTTTAGTCTCACGGTCTGTCACTAGCTGTAGCATCTGTCCTCCCATCCCTCACCCACCAACCCTGCTCCTGATAAATACAAGCTTAGGGTCTTCCTCCTTTTTTAGGTTTATCCAAGTGATCCTTCTACTGTGTGCAAGAATAGAGCGGTGCGTACACTTGCTTTATCAGCCATTGCACATAGGAAAACATTTCTGTTGCTAAACAAGGTACATGAGTGTTTATAAATATATGTTTATGTATAGTTTCTTAATTTGTTTAGAATAGTCTTTTGGTTACTTATTATGGATGAAAAGTTTGCTACTTTAAAATTTTGATGTGTTTTTGGATATAATTGTTTAGCATAATTGTCCTCACTCTAGTGTGTTTGTGTTTTATTCAATCTTTTTAACACCAAAGTGAATTGATAATTAAGGACATAACGATTGTTTGATTACATAGAAAGTTGCTCTTGATGCTATTTTATGTTTTCCGGAATACTTTATTTGATTTGGGGAAGAAGTAACCACATGTCGTTGTTACTGTGGAATTCCAAGGATGTATCATTTATTAGGTTATAGGTACTTGTTCAATTTCATCATAGTGTTATCTTAAGTATAATTATTTGGTATATATATCTATATATATATATATATATATATATATATATATACACACGCAAACATTTTATTACTCAAATTAATTGAATTGAAAAATATGTGGGGGTTGCATTTCTTAGCATTCACATTTTGATTTCTTAGCATTCACATTTTGATGAATTTTGATATGTAAAATTGTGAATAAAATAAGAACTATTTGTGAAAATAAAAGGTAAGTGTTTATGTATAAGCATATGACGTTAAGAACTAGTACCTAATTATATGTCTATTTATTTTTGTATTGGAATTTATTATTTTGGATTATAGTAAT
Organism: Helianthus annuus; assembly: GCF_002127325.2. Taxonomy (NCBI): domain Eukaryota; kingdom Viridiplantae; phylum Streptophyta; class Magnoliopsida; order Asterales; family Asteraceae; genus Helianthus; species Helianthus annuus. The sequence goes on along the minus strand of NC_035434.2, from coordinate 69,824,826 downwards.
AAATACTTGAAACCAAAGCTTTTTTTAAAACAATATAATATTTGTTATTTTTATGTGTTTTTTTATTCTTACATTCATTAGTTTTTCAGGTTCTTGTGTTTATTTTCCTTAAATTAGATAAAGTGACATCGACCATGGTCTTTTTACGAAAATTAAATTAATAAATTTAAGTAAATTATTATGGTGGTTTGGATAATTATGGGAGTTATTATTGTAATGGGGCTGATATATTTTAATTAAGAACGGGAATATTCTGGTTTGGGACTAGATATTGAGGTTTGAGACAATTGTAGCTTCAGACTTGATTGTTGTCTTTTCTTATTGTGTTCTTTCTTTCTCAGGTTTGACGTATAAAAGAACCCATCGTTGGAATTGGTGGTCTCGGAAATAAAGCCTATATGGTAAAATCTCTTCCCTTATATATACTTCTCCTTTAGTTGGAGCTTCTTGCAATTGTTTTACCTTGGTATTGTTTTTTATTTAGTTTAATATATGTGTCATATTTGGTTTTTATTATGTCATTTTCACATAAGCATTATTTAGTACATATAGTTGGTGTTAGTGTATTTTGGTGTGTTCGTGTGCTGAATTTAGTGTTTGAGGGCAAATGATTAGACCATTGTTTTGGGATGTAAACAATTGGGCTTAGTGTTTAAAGTAATTGGCCTTAATGTTTGACCATTCTAACCTTAGAGCCAGACCTTTCATAGTATGCGTGAAATTGGGTGTAGATTTGAGAAGAGATCACAAAGGTAATCTTCCGGTGCGTAAATGTTGATCACTCTTTTGATATTATAGAATCTGCGTCGGTTCGTTCATGTTTATTTACCGAATTTGTTTTTCTTAAAAATTTAATCAAATCGATCCGAACATGAACTTTCAGTTGGTATCATGGTCGATGTCGGATCAAGTACACCTAAGCAGTGTTATTAGATCACCAAGCTCCTGGATTTTGGCTAAAATTGAAGGTTTTTGTTGAAACTGTGTGTTTTAATGTCACGAACTACGTTTGAATCAAAATTCAAATCTAAAAGTGTTTTAGTATCAAAATTGATGAGCTAGGGTTGTTATTCATGTGAATCCGAGTCTTTTGATCCACTATGTGTCGAATTTGGATGAAGTTTAAGTGATTTCGTGTTTCAGGTGATGATACGTCTAGTGTTCATCGCCAGAACAGTAGCAAGGTGATTAGCGTATTCATTTAGGTTCAAATCATTTAAACATGTTAGCGATTGAAGCTTAATCCCTAATTACACTACAAGAAAAAACTCTTATAGGGACAGCACCTTTAGAGAGGACATAAGTCATCTCTATAGACGACATGTTGTTCCTAGAGGGGTTTCGTGATTTTTGAGTTAGGTTACCCTATAGGGACGACATGTCCTCTCTATAGGGTGAAAATATATTGTTTTTGTATTTTTTATATTCTCTAGTTTAATGAATTAGAAACCCTAAAAAATGTTACAACTTATAGAGACGGCATGTCGTCCCTATAATTTTAATTTTTTATTATCTTTTGTTAATGATCAATAAATATTGAAAATTAAAAAAGAGTTTAATTTATAGACACACATGTCGTCTCTAAAAAGTTTGACCGGTCAAATTAACCATGTTTTATTGTACTCATGTTTTTTAGCAAAAAAAATAATAGTTCAAGAAGTCATCGCAGAATGAACGGAGTTCAAGAAGATGACAACAGTCGTCCCAATAGCTGATGAACTCTACCAAGTTGAAGCTGAAGCGATCAGAAAGAAAAGATGTTACAAGGTCTATTATTGTTTCTTCTTCAATTCGTGTGTTTGCTAATTATTATTCATTTTAATCATCAGTTAATTTAAATCTCTTGATCTTACTTGGTTATTTTTTGTGTATCTGACGACCTTTGCTTGTGGAAAAAAAGGGAAAAGTGCAGTACTTGGTGAAATGGTAAGTGACTTAATTCAATTCTTTAGGGTTTTGATTTATAAACAATTAATTGGTAATTATAACTAGCTAAATTAATTGTGTCATGTTTCTGGATCATTGTAATCGGAGAACTAGTTCAAGTAGCAATTGATTGATCTTATCAACATGAAATAATTGATCTAAGATGTTTAGATTTGAGAAGTGAAGATTGGGATTGTCTACTGAATCAACTCTAGTGAATGTGATATATTGAGGGTTTTTGATTCCAAATTCATGACTCGATTGTTATGTTAATTTGAAATCCTTTCATGGTAATGATGTATTTATAACGAATTGGGATATTTGACTTGTTAGTAATTGGATCTTATATGCTTTTGTGTAGGTTTGGATGGCCTGAGAAAATCAACACTTGGGAACCGGTGGAGAATCTCTTAAGTTGTTCACATCTCATTGACAAATTCGAAGAAAGGTTTTTATTTTCTTTCTTATATTTTATATTTGTTTTTTCTTCTTTCGAGTCAGGGCTAGTTAATTTTAGGCATCACTCAAGTTAACACATGTTATGATCTAAGCATACAATTCGTAATGATGAAATTATAGGAAATTTCTAATTATTTCACCCTCCACCATGTTTCAAAAGGTCTTATAATGGTCACATATGTATGGCCGTTAACATCCAAAAGCTCGAAAGTTTGAGAGCAAATTGTCTCTCCTAGTGATGTACTCGAAAAGACACCGATTGAAACCCTAGAGTTCAATATAATCAGTTCCGGTCTAAAATTAAACAACGCTTGGAATATTTTATCCATATAAATATTTCATTATAGGTTCAGCATGGGTTGCAAGTTGAATTGAAGGAGATCATTGACACACTTTATGTTTATTCGTATATGTTATGTCTAAATTTTTAAGCCCCCCGACCGCATTGCGGCGGGGAATTCCATATAGTTAAAGTATATTAACGACTATTTTGTACTCATGGTAGGCGAATGTAGAAAAGCAAATGAAGATGGCTGGTGTTGTTCGAACCGATGGGAAGGTTAGTGTTAGAAGGTTAATTTTGTGTATATAGTTCTTCTCCTGAAATTATGTAAGCATCAAATATTTGTTTTGTTGGTTTTAACTCTGCAGAATGGGTGAAACTATGCAGCAAAGGAAAGGAAAATAATTGAAATGAAAACAGAGAAACGACAAAGCATTATGAGGTTAACACTGCACCTTTTTGTCATAGTATTTGACTACTAGCAAAAGGCTGTTAGTTGTTATTTTATTTTATTATATTCTCATTATCTTATAGCAAATGAGTTGTCCCTTAGTAATTCGACTATGCTAATATTGGAATATGCAAATGCACCTCAGGATGATAAGTTTGGGAAGCGGCTTCTCGAAGACTCGATGAAGATTTGCAGATCCCGCATATATCAAGGGGGAGTTTGTAAGTGCACCAAAGTTTGATAAATGCGGGATACTGTTGAAGTTTCAACATTGAAGGACTGATCTTGTAATTATGTGAAAGTGTCACAAGTTCGGACAAGGGTTCTTATACATATGAGAACTTGTGGGTTTAGAATGTCAGTACTTGTAATCTTTTATATGGTGAGTACTTGTGGTTCTCTAAATGGTGCGAAGTTGTATTGTCTACTTAGTGGTGAGTACTTGTGGTTCTCTTAAATGGTGCGAACTTGTATTGTCTAGTTAGTGGTGAGTACTTATTTGTTAAGTACTGAGGTTTCGTTGTAAGGTCTATGATGTCCGAACATATGATTGTATATAAGCTTTGTGATGTATGCAATCATTAGACATTCAATGGAACACTGAAATTTTGGAGAAAACTTCTTCTGCAAACAATCCCTAGCTTTGTGTTCTTTATTCAATCTGTGTGATTGTTGATTGTGAATACTCTGTGTATTCACGATTCTCTCATCTTCTACACCTTCTGTACAAGCTCTACGTTGCAGTACGAGGCACGCAGTGGTTTCCGCACATCGCGTGTGTGTTCGATCGGTCCGGTTCGTGTGTTTGTTGAAGGAAGACGACCTTACATGTGGTATCAGAGCAGACACTATATACAGAGTGCTCTTATTGTCACACCCTCAAAAATCCACATGCGGAGTATTACCGCGAGGCGTGTGGCTGAGCAGGATCATGCCACCAATCATATTGAACAATAAGTAAAGGTAAATAAAGTCCATCGCAATCAATACGATTAGTGTTTACAAAAACAAATGTCCAAAACCAAATTTTTAAGTGTCAGCGGAAGCATAATGTTTAGAACCCAAATCATAAGTTTAAAAGTTCATAAGGTTTAATGGTTCTTTTCCCACAACGACCAGTCCTTCGTGCAAGCTCTGGTAAGTAGCTAACGACCTGCTAAGCATGTAGTAACGTATCAACAAAAATGTTGGCGAGTTCACAGTTGTTTAGTGTTGTTCCAAAAACGTAGTCTTTGTTAAATCACTCTGTTCTTCAGAAGACATGTCATGAGGAGCTACCCCATTGTTTTAAACTACTAGACTCGTACCATACTGACTACTTACTGTAGTTATGTTTAGTGCCCCGAGTCAATGTCTATCGTCATTGACTAAGTGCCCAAGTATATTAGTGCATGCCCGTCCTCTACGGCACGGTGTGAGGCTTGTCAAACAAAATAGCGCCATTTAACTAATAACTCGTTCGCCATTGGCCCAGCGATTAATCGGTATAAAATGTGTAGGGACTTTCAGATAGAGTTTCCGTCTAGTCCGTTTAAGACATGTTAAATAAATAGTAAATTAACGGTTTCCGTCCCTCACAAGGGGATAAGGTTGCCCGTATTCTACCCAAGGAGAATACGTAGGTTGCATCCCACCTAAGGGTGATGGTTTTTGTTTGCTCCATTCCAAAACCACCCACCGGAAATTACATGCTTTTTAGAAAAGTGTGAACTCACCTTAGATTAGCTCGGCCAGCAGATTAGATTAAGTGTATGTAATCTAGAGCGACCGACCATGCCCTATAATAGTTACCATGGTATATTAGACTTTATTTAGACATTGCACTAAAGTCCTACACATGTCTAGCAACTAGCACACAAACAAGCAATCACATAGCACGTCTATCATATCATATGGTTCCCTAACCATGTTCACAACCTTTCTACGGTATTAAATATGATGTCTATACAATTATCAAACAAGCATGGATACTAAAAGTAGCAAGTTTGGTCGTTATGCATTCATGCTTTACTGCATAAAAAATCATTGAAAATAGGCTGTTTTGGGTCACCCTTTTAACCTGTTTACAAGTCTTCAAAAATTATGATTTTTTATGTGACGTACCTCTCTGAGGGGTAGGCCTTGTGTTAAAATTTTAAGGTCTAACTCTTTACGAATAATTCACAAAAATTCATTTACTAAGCTGCAATCAGATTCGTCACTTCTAACTGCAGCTTACGGAAAAATTCATTTAAAATACCTCGTTTATCCGGTTGAAGAAGTTCCAGTTAGAAATTTTTCGAATCACCTGAAAGTACTTACAATAAATATTTCAGATCATAACTCAATTCCTACATTGAATTATGACATTCATAATAGGCTACAATTTCTAAGGAAAAACACAGCCTGAACCTTCAAGACGGAAAAATTGATAAAACATTCAATTTTTGTCGAAAAATGCAATTCCAGTGGGGTTTGAAAGATATTTCCTGGAGCACATCATAGGTTCAGAAATTGCACGTTTTTGTTTAGTTTGGACCCTGTTACAGCTAATATAATTCGGCTGTAAATTCTGATCAGATTCTGTTTGAATTTAGCATTCAATTAAAACATGTTTATGACACTATAAACCCTATTTTCAGCAATCAAAACCCCAACAACATCCCATATACGAATTTAGCATCAAGTTTCATTATCAAGATCATACATAATCAAAACCCTAGCATGCATACATGATCATAGAGTTACTAACTAACAAGTATCATCATCTACACATTAAAATACATAATCCTAGCAAACCCTAACATATAAAATCCATGTTATCATGCATCAAGAATCCAAGAAATCAACGAAACACAGCCATGGATAACAAGTTATGAGTGTGTGTTTGAGAGATTACCTAAAGCGGTAGAGATGAAGATCAAGAACTCGAAAAAGATGAGTTCTTCCTTGCTTCTTCTTGAGTTTGCTAGAGAGAGAGTAGAGAGAGAGGGAGAGGTCGACGTTTGGGGGTTTAGGGGCGGCATAGGGTTGGCTTTATGTTTATTATATATATATATATTTTTAAAACTAATTTTCAACAATTGCATAAATGGTCCCTTAAGTTTCCAAGTTACAAACTTAGGTAGAAAGTTACCAACATAACTTTGTGTAATGGCTCTCAAGCCGCTCTATTTGCAAAGTTAATCAATTTAACTTTGTGTGTTTGATCGTACGTTAGAACTAGTGCATTTATAAATTGAAATTAACCGAAAAGGGTTAACGGCATTAACCTGAAATTGCGGGATGTCACACTTACCGCTGTAGACTTCATGTTGGCGGTTAGATTTCATTCGGTTTTGTTCATTCTAGTGGGTTTTCAACTTTCCAGGGTTTTTCTCATACTTTTCTCATGTTTTTCGTGGATTCTTCATGTGTTTCTTGATTTTTCATCATGGATGGTGATTAGGGTTTAGTTGTGAGTGTTTGTGGTTGATTTGATTGTTGAGATTTTGCTCAGATTGTGTCAGATCTAAAGTTTTCTTCAAATTCTTTGGGTTTCTCATTCTCTGTAGTTATTGATGATATTGTGTGCAGTCACACTTGGGAAATAAATTCAGAGTCAGTACTTGTGGTTTTCACTTGTCAGCACTTGTGAAAATCATAAGTTATTTGTGCACACTTATGATAAAGGTCTCACGCATTTGAGATTTGATAAACATTCATCTGCACTTGTTTCTTAGGTCTATGCGCACTTGTGATTTAAGATTGTTCATCAGCACCGGTGATTTAAGTTTGTTCATCCGCACTTGTGATTTAAGATTACTCATCCGCACTTGTTTCTAAGATTGTTCATCAGTACTTGTGATTTAAGATTACTCATCCACACTTGTTTCTAAGACTGTTCTTCAGTACTTAAGATTACTCTTATCCGCACTTGTTTCTTATATTTGTTCATCAGCACTTGTTTCTAAGATTGTTCATCAGTACTTGTGATTTAAGATTACTCATCCACACTTGTTTCTAAGACTGTTCTTCAGTACTTAAGATTACTCTTATCCGCACTTGTTTCTTATATTTGTTCATCAGCACTTGTTTGGCTAATTGGTCATCAGCACTTGTTTGTTTTTGGTCATCAGTACTTGTTTGTTTTTGGTCATAAGTACTTGTTCGTTTTTGGTCATCAGCACTTATGAGTCTACAACACCATCAACACTTGTGAATTTCTTTTGACCGAGCGTGTTTCATTATTGTTCATGAGAACTTATTTCATTATTGATGTGCACAAAATGCAACAAATAAATTACATCAATTGTAGCATAAAACTAACCCTTTTTTAGTACTAATGTTGGAAAAAGTGTACTTTTGTCTTCCTTTTATATTTTCAGGATTAAATGAGCTCAAAATTACAAAAGAAGCAAAAAGACAGCAAAATCTAACATAAATACAAGAAAAGGAACAAAAGTGGCATGCCCGACCTCCCGACAGCATCTTCCCAAGCAAAACAGAGAAGACAGAATACTGAACACGCCCCGTGCTCAGTGAGCATGGGGCCGTGCCCAAGTAGCAGCAGAAAAGATAAACCCATAGAAGCTTCTACTGCCCACCACGGGGCCGTGTCCAGCGGACACGGGGGCGTGGTCAACTTCTTGCAGGCGCATTTATTGTAATTGCGAGTTACAATTAATGAAGAGAGAGAGTCAGATGGACACCGGGCCGTGCCCAGTGGACACGGGGCCGTGCCCGAGCTTCTGTTCAGCCTATAAATAGGAGTGTTTGGAGCTCTTGCAACTCATCCCTTGGCACACCACCTCTCTCACACTTCACCCACCACCCACCACCATCACAACACCATCATCCACCACCATCATCCATTGTCCATCATAGAGTGTGTGAGTCGTCTCTGGATCCAAGATTGATCTAAGAGTTCTTGACAATCAAAGGTCATGTTTGCCTAAGTCTCTTACATCACTTGGTGAAGACAAGTGTTTAGTGTAATACTTTTTATTTTTAATCTTTTGCACTTTTTAATTGGTTTTGTATTAATGACTTTAATTACTAGTTTCTTATGTTGAAGGTGATTCTTCCTTATCATTTGTCCGTGGTGTCTTGGCATTATTTTACTGTCTATATAAAATAAAAGATTTTCACCGTTCATATCTACACGGTCTATATGGAGGTATGTTGGCTAACTGGTCGGGGGTTAAGGGAACAGTTTGGTAAGAGTCTTGCCATTGTTCAGTGTATAGATCCCGTGTATAGATCCTGCAAAGGACCTGGGTCAAATTTAGTAGGACCTCCTTGAATACCCAATGGTATTGGATGGCGGGGGTCCAAACTTTTTGTTCCCCTCATAAGTTAAACTACTATTAAAACTTTAACCCAGCTACTTAGGACTGTATCCCTGCTGACTCAGACTACTTAGCTGAGGGTAACGTCGCCTTCAAAAGAGGGGCCTACCACATTATGCATTAATAACTTAATTAATTATCTTTCAATAATCCGACCCTTTAGGATTGTATCCTTGCTGACTCAAACTACTGGGTTGAGGGTAACGTCGCTTTCAAAAGAGGGGCCTACTACAATAACTAAGATAATCTCTTAAACAAGTGCAAAATTGCGAAAATAATCAAAGGTTATACTAGACAGGAGTCGGATCCAAGTGATTCATCTTGTCTATCTGTTTTTATTTTTATTTTCTTTTCAGCATTTTAGTTAGTTTTATTTTTCTAGTTTAAAAATCTTTTTCCACATTTTGATTTGATAAGACGTTGAGGATAAACCGGTACTAAAAGCTCTTGTGTCCTTGGACGACCTCGGTATCTTACCAACACTATACTACGTCCACGATGGGTGCACTTGCCCATATGTGTGTTTAGTGTTAGTAAATATCGTGTTTTATAAATTTAAAACTTGGCTAAAAAGTGTAAAAGGGCTTAAAATATATACCTATAATATAACACACTTCACGCACATCAAGTTTTTGGCGCCGTTGCCGGGGACACAAGGATTTTAAGAAAGTTAGGAATCAACGGCCTAATCATTTTTTCTATTTTCTTTTTATTTTTTAGGATTTTCTTAATTTTTCAGCTTCTACAAAACTCAGCACGGGGCCGTGCCCACTCAACACGTCCCTGTGCCCAAGATTCAGCTATTGAAAACAGAACCGTAAGATCCCAACGGTTTGGTAATTTCTGACACAAAAATGAGTGATAATGATTTTTTTTACTTTCGGCACTCTTATGGTACGTGGTGTCAATTATGTGGAGGCGGACATAAAGAATTAGAATCCTATTTTCTAAATTATAAGCACCACTATATAGACCCATCGTTTGCCTGTAGCCTTAAGAAGGGCGAAAGTAAAAATAATCCTTATCTCTCCCTCGAAGGCGCCCAACCAAATATTTTAGGAGAAATGCTTCTTGATGAACTATTTCAACTAGAAGATCTAGTTCTTAATTGGTTTAAAGAACTTAAGATGGATTTCCTTAATTCATCTCAAGACGATGACCAAGAAGAAGTGTTGGGGTCGCATTCAAACAACCTCGCTGCTCCCAATAATACCTTCAACGCTAGCGAAGACTTGGACGATAGTCGTCCCTGTGCCGATTGTGCCGTGAAGGACTCCCCATCGACCTCATTCGATGCATACATAGACCTGAGCGATTCGGCATACACATTCTTTAACGAGAGCCCGGAAAAGGGTTGGACTTGTCCACCTACATTTAGCATAGGAATCACCCTCACCAACAACCTCTTGCGTTCTCGTCTTAATCTAGAGCAATTAAGGTATCTTAGGCACTTTGGGGTTGCTCCATCCACTAAGGAACCGCCTGATCCGGATAAGTTCCTTGAAAATAGACAAACTTCATAATCAACCTTCCGACACGGGGCCGTGCCCAGCCAACACGCCCCCGTGTCCACCAAAAGATTCCTTTCTGACTTTACGTTAGAATACAGACAAACTGTGTCAGGATTCTGTCAGCACACGGGGCAGTGTCCAGCCGACACGGGGCCGTGTCCAGCATGCTGTCGTTTTCTATAAATGCAGCCAAGAATCCTACACATCTGGACCATCCAGGGACAGAGATTTGAAGGCATCTTCTCTCCTACCATCCTAGGTATGTTCTAAAAAAAGGTTCCAACAACCATCTTGTCCTTTCCTCTTTTATCCATTTCCTTCTTCTTCATCTTTCTCCAAAAACTTCCATTAAAGCTTGAGATTTCAAGCTTTATTGCAAGGATTATTGAGTTTTGTTCAAAGAATCTTGTTAAAAATAAGTTGTATAACATTGTTTTAAGTTACTATTGTTCAAAAAAAACTTCACAAGTTAGAGAAATAACTTAAAACCTCAAGATTCCTTGTTCCAAAATTCTGCAGAAAGGTGAACACGGGGCCGTGCTCATTGAGCATGGGGCCATGTCCAAAGTACTATTTCATTAAAATAAGCTATTTTCGGTTTATTTTCATAGAATGTCAAGTGAAAACAGTGGAACATCGTCCGTGCATTCAACAAACAGTCGAAGAGGGAGAAGGCCTTCCATTGAAGCTACCCTTGTACACTACGTCATGGCACTACAGGAAGCTCTCGATGAAATGACTTCGGTAGAGGAGGTCCTAATAGACCGTATAAACTATCTTACGGTGGGGCTGGAAAATAGTTTTCAAGAAATTAACTTCTTGCACCAGAGGTTAAATATTCTTGTAACACCTCCCATGGAACCCGTCCTCCCTCAAGAGGATTGGAACCTAGCACTTAGAGTCAACAACCCTACCAGATGGGATGACATTCCAGCAGAGCCTCCCCTTGAAAATTTACAAGAAGTCCCGGTGGAAGTTGTACCTCCTCAAACCGGCGCCAACGAGCCCTCCTTCCTCCTCCCAAGGGAGATAGAGGAGTGGCTCGCCGACATATGAGTAGTCCATGCCCGGAAGGAGCAGTTCTATGAAGCCACGTCTAACCAAGACTATTATCTTCTTGGAAATTTTGCTAATTAAAATAACCTGTAGACTAGAACTCCTTGGTTTAAGCTTCTTGTGCTTACTTATCTAACTTAGTAGCATTTTAGGATAATGTAATTCTCTCTATGATGGTTTTTAATGAAATGATGGTTTTAAGGATTGAATGATGTTGTAATAAATAAAACACACTCAGGATGGTGAAGGATAACAAGGGAAACGAGAAACATCACCCCATGCACGAAAACAGGGCCATCCGACAACAATTTCTTCATTACAGTAAGCTCAGCACAGGCAGTGTCCGCCCAACACGGCCCCGTGCTGCACACTCTGCAGAAAATTGCCCAGTTCAGGTAACTAGACACGGGTCGTGTTCGCTGAACACGCCCCCATGTCCAGGCTTCTGTTTCTTTTCCTTAAATTTTGTCACTGGCACCTGAACACGGGGCCGTGTCCAGGATGCCAGTAACATAAAATTTTGCTTTTAACACCATTTTACTCATTCAATCAACCTAAAAACTTATTTTTGGGACACATACAATGTGTAATTTAAGTGTGGGGGGATGCTAAAACCTTGAATCTTGCAAGTCCTAATAACAAGCCTTACACAAAACTCTATTGTAACCGCTAATCACCCCAAATTTTTTCAAAAAATTTCCATTTTTTTACTTGTCTAAATTTAAGTTGGAAATTCAAGTTCTAACAAGGTTATATTTTTACAAATTTACAATCGATAGCATCGTGATAAAAAGAACCAACATAAGAAAATTATGAAAAGGCATGACAAACTTAGTTAAAATTTGATTATATATACTTGATCACATAAAAACCCTTTCCCACAAAAGTGAGTTTTGAGCCTTCATCGAGTATACAAATACATATCTTTACACTAAATGCTCATTTTTCGTTTCTTGTGTGAATAGCCGCTTGGTTCGTACGACTCTAGAACTTGCCACAACAATACATTCCCGGTCCTTACCAACTTAAACCCGAGTAAGTAAATGATGGAGGCATTAGGACTAACCCTTTTTCTTTCTACACCATTATTTTTCATTTTTTTAACACCTACCCAAAATCCCCCTAGTTAACCCCTTTGAGCCTAAACCTTTTCATTTCTTAACCCAAAACAATCACCCTTTTTACCCACCTAAACCTTTTTATTTTAACCCTTTTCTTTTAGTAACAACATTCGGTTTTCTTATGACTTGAAAAAAAAATATTTTGATGAAACCAAACAAACAAACAAGTTCATCAAAAATAACTTTGTTTGAAACAAGTGGTTCATCAAAATAAAATAAAAATGTGAAAAATAAAAAAGTCTTTCAAAAAAACCGACATTTGTTACGCTTTTCGCCATTTTACTAACCACTAACCCAACCACCCACCTTTAGCCCAAGCCAAACCCTTCACCCAAAAAGTCCTCTTGATATTTACAAAGGTATATAGTTAAAAAGGAGGAGGATTGATTGCTTGGCAAGCTTATGGTAGGAGTAAGTTCCATCCCGCTCTTGAGTGATTCACTAAAAATACACCTTCAGCCGAGTGTTGAGTGATTCCCCGTGAGGTATGTGAACTTGTATATAAATGGAATTTTAAAGAGGTATGTTATGCCCTAATAAGTAATTTATCTTAAGAAACGTTTTTAATAAATCATGACGAATAGGATTGTAAATAAATAAAAATAAAACCTAAATAATGTTGGAAATCCCGACACTCTATGACAAGCCCAAAAACCTTCTCTTCTACCCATTCCATTTGGGAGTGAATAAAGCCACATTATAAAGAGTTTTTGTAGGATCGTGTGTTGACCCAACCGAGTCGTTCAGAGATTTGCTCTTGCTCTTCAGATGCGGAATAATAAGAAAAACAAGTAGAAATAGCACGATCTTCCTTTTAACTCTCTTTTGTATTGAATATAAACGTTTTACAGTTCAAACGTCACACCGGCAGAGCTTCGGCGTGGAATTCAAGACCTCTACTTCTGGAATCGCTCATGGACCTATTTATAGTGTTCTGGAGCCGCTCATGTGGTCAAGTGACACATGAGCGGTCCATACTTGTATACATAAGCGATCCAAGGTGACACATGAGCGACCCGACCATATCATGTCCCTAAAAGCGACCCGACACTCTAAAACCTATACCGATTCCTGTTTTCTCGTATTTCGAGCCTTATGCTATACAATATGGTATAAGACATGATTCTAGACACTTAGATGGAATCAACAGATGTAGTGCACCAACAGACTGCCCCTCAGATGTTGATGGAGTCGTTATCACACTCTGAATTTAACGCTGTATCTTCTCCTCGTCCGGCTAGATCAGTCTCTGGGCTTTCTCATTCTCTCTATCTTCAGACTCCCCTTCTCGATTTGATGGTATTCTTTTGTCCTTCAGCAACATCTTTAGGATCGTTGTCTGGCAATCAAACACTCTAATTCTCTTGATCAGATCTCTTGATTCCTTAAGTTCATCAGCATCATCAGTTTGTTATGATCTTCAGAATCAGAATCTAATCTTTATAAACTTTTAGAATTGATTTCCAGGATCGAAACTTGGCTCTCTCCTATCAGTTTCGAAACCTGGTTACCTGCAAAATCTTAACCCAGAAATAAATTTCCTAGATTCATCATACATCAACAACCTGTGCACCAGCATATGACTCAAACTATGATGAACCACTTGAAGAAGGTTAGATTTATCAAAAACACTTAGATTTATACAAACACTCCCCCTCAAATACTGCTCGTCATGTTTAGCACACGGAATTTTGAAAATCAGTTTTCCAATATCAGTTGTCGAAAATCTTTTTGACTTTTTCAAAATTATGCTAAAACACACACAAAATCTTTTTGGATTTTTCAAGGTGAGAAAATAAAATGCAGAAATAAACTATTTACAAACAATATTTTTTGTGAGTTCGTGCAAGAGGATCATATCAGTTTGAGAGACAAATCACTAACACCGTTAAGCTTGATTTCATTTTTAGTTTTAAACAATTTACCTAGATTGTCAGTATGTTTGTCCTCTTAAATTCTCAACACAAATTTCAATCGATTCGAGATACGATATTAATGTTTTAAAGGCTTAAACTTAATTGTGTATCAGTCCACTTGAATATACTCCCGTATCCAGATCCCAAATATTCAGTCTTACAGGTGAGTATACCACAAATGATATCTGTAAAGGGGTTAAATGCGAAACCGTGAGAGCTCAGGTCAGAACTTCCGTTCAGCAGAGAGATGACGGCTCGACTTTTGGTGGGTCCCCTTTAGAGGATCTTTTTGCATTTCAACAGCAGCGACTATCAATTTTATTGTTTCATCAGCATGCTGAGGGCGAAGCTTATGTTTCAAAGCTTTAGTAGAAAGTATTATCCGGGGACTAGGTCAGTATTTCCATACAGCAGAAGTCCCGGGATAATACCCCAGATATCACTGAGTATAAAGACCTAGTATCTCAGAATACGGGACCTTTCAAACAAGATTTCGGGGGTTACCCATATATCCAAGAATAGTTACCCACAAATTAAGCAAGTTTGATTTAGGTTTATATCTCGTTTCAATTTACTAAATGTGCGAAAATCTACTGACACATCCGCAGTAAGATCGTTTAACACTTTTTAACTTTACATTTCTTTAGCGTGCCGTGATAGTCCACTGATGTACTATCATTTCCTCTTTTTCGCAACAAAACTCATTTTTGAATTTTATCATGTTTTTGGCTTTTTCAAATTTTCTAATGTTTTTGGATTTTCTGAAATTTCCCTACTCCCCCTAAAATGCAAACACATTTTAAAGAAAATTTGAAAACTTCTAGACTCTTGACCCACTAGAAACATAAAATGCAAAACAAACTGTACAAAAAACTTGACAACTGACACTGAATCACATCAAATCGCCATTCACCAGGCATAAACAATCTGAACTCCCCCTATCACAAATCATTTTCTCATTTAGATTTCAAAACACTTAAGTTTGTTTTAATCAAAATGATTTTTCCGGAAAATGAATATGTGTTGATAACAACCACTTGTAGGTTTATCAATCTTAAAAACGGGGATGTGGTTCATCATCTTGTCTATCTTTTTTGTCATGAATAGTAAATCAAGTACAAATTAATGTCCCTGATTTACCATTTGCATCTAAGAACCATCTGTACCACTTGTAAATGTACACATGTCAAAGTATCCAAGCATCTCAAAATTTAACCACAATTACCACTTGTGGGATCAAGATTACCACTTGTAGATACAATGGTTACCACTTGTAGGAATGTGACCTCTACATTACCATTTTTCAACCAAAATGCCGATTCCTGCTTCGCAATTACCCATCTGGAAGCTCCGGCGTAGTCCTTCAATCCTGCAAACAAAAACATTCAAACATTAAACACACATATTCAAACTTCTCAAATACAAGAAAGATGCCGATTCATGATCCACGATATAAACTTGGGATCTCCGGCGTAGTCCTCTGACTATTCTGGGAAGCAAACTTCCCTCCAAGTCTTTTCAGACTTGATGATCTGTAGCTCTTGAGCTGTTGGGTTGTAAGTAGCCTTTTTCGTTGCATAAAAATCTTTCACCCCTTTAGCTCTCCCACTCAACATTTTCTCAAATATCTTCTTAACATTCCCGTTGAATGTTTTCTCAACATCAAAATCTTTTTCATCATCATAAAATTGATTTGAGATTTCAATTTTTCCAATTTCCTTCAAAACCTCCTCAAACTTCAATGATGGAAAAACATCATCATTTTCTGCACTTTGTTTCATAACTTGTGGCTCGTCTGGCTTTGTGGAACCAGATTCATTGCCGTCTTTTACTTCTCCTTTCTTCGCAACCCACACTTGGTTGTTCTTTCCTTTCTTCTCATACTTGTTCTTTTGTGAACATTCTCCAACTTCATTTTTCGAATTCTTAGACATTTTGGATTTTTCAGCATTTTCTTCAACTTTGTCTTTCATCCTCTGAGAAGCTCCCTGTTTTGCCTTGAAATCTTTTGAACAATCCGATGCAATGTGACCAGCTTCATTGCATTTCATACAGATTTGAGCAGTTCTCGGATGAAAAACTCCAGTACCATTCTTTCTCTTTTCAGCTAGAAACTCTTTGTTAGTTTGTCTCCAAAATGATTTCTGCTGTTCGTCTTCCGAGCTTCCACCTGTCACAAATTCAGATTTCTTTTTAGAATTTTTCATATTTTTATCATCTTCTAGTGGAATAAATCCTAAACCTTTCTTTTTGTAGCTACGATTTTGGTTAGATTTCTTTGTAAAACCAGGACCAGAATTGTAACCTTTTTTCTTGTTTAAACGCTGCTGAACTCTGGAAGTATATTTTTTAGGTTTTTCAAAATTTTGTGAAACTTTCAACTCAGAAATATTAACCTCTATAAGTTTAAAAATTTTGTTGATTAGATCCGTTTTAACACTAAAAATTGGAAATTCTTTGTTGTAATATAATTTGTCAGAACCATTCAAAGTATAAACAACTTCGAATGTTTCATCATTCAAATCAGCTTTTGATAACAAAAACTCTTTACTATACGACTGTTTAACTGACGAATTTTGACTGTTGACAGACGACTTTGACTCTCCAGACTCAGATTTTGACTCTGTCTCCTCATCAGTATCCAACACCTGATCGACCACCTTTTTGATTAGAACAGACTCATGATCGGTATCGGACGAGGTAAATGTCACATCAATATTTTCTGGTAAGACGTCAGTTGTGTCTGTTTTAAGCTGTATATTGACTGCTTTTGCAAGCTTTTCCTCATTTGGTTTCCTAGGTGAATACCCATCCCAAATTGGAGGTGGACACTTGTTATAGCTAACGGTCGGTTTCTTACCACAGTCTTTCTTCTTTGTTAGCTTCTCGTCTTGAAAAGCTTCCATACCTGCAACAGTTGGGTAAACTCGATCAATAACATAATCAGAGGTAGAATAGCTCAACAATAACCTCCTAATCCTCTCATTTTCAATCTTTTCCTTCTCCAACTCTTGCTTCCATTTGGCACTTTCTTCAATGTAGAAATTTATAGCTTTTTGCTTCGACATTAAAGTTGCATTCATCATTGTCATCGCCTGTTCTCTTTCTGTGTTTGTCTTTTGAAGACCAGTAACTGTTTTGTTCAACACGTCATATGATTCCTTCACATAATTAAGATTGAACAATAACTGCTCTTTCTTTTTCTCGTACTCAGCTATGATTTCATCTTTTGCTGTACACTCTTTGCATGCTTCCAAACACTTCTCACAGGGCTTGATGACTTCAATAATTTTTTCAACTTCGACTGTTTTCACAACTTCTACCACTTTCTCGACTTCGATCACCTTTTCCACTTCGATCACCTTTTCATTAATCTTCTCAGCAACACTTTCAACATTCTGAAATTCACCTTCAAATTCAGATTGTTTATCTTTTTCATCTTGTTCCTCTTCCAGTTTTTCCATTTTTTCTGCAAAATAGAAATGAAAACTATTAGGAGACAATTGAGATTTTGCAACATTTATATGTTTCTCTTCTTCATCATCGCTGCTGCTTAGATCAGGTGATTGATCAAAATGTACAGACTTATCAGAATCACCATCTGATACATCAGAAACCGATGGTGTTTTGTCAAATACAATATCCTGTTCTTGCACAGTTTCATCTGAACCATTTGTAACATCTCCAGAGTGTTCTGAAAGTCCATCAGTACTATCTCTGAACTATTGTCTGATGACACAGATTTTTCATCACCACTAGATACAATCTCTCCAATAGATCTCATCCATGTAGCAAACAAATTTGGCTCTCGGACGATCTTTGCAATGAAAGCTTTAAATCCTCCCTTTTCATCTACAAACATATCCCAACTGAAACCATCTGGTAGTTTCTCATCATCTTGATCAATAACTCGTTCTGCTGTAGCATCAGATGATATGTAGTCACTCCAACTGAAATCTACCACACATGCTCTTTTGGAATCTTCAATTTTTCTTCCGTGAGCTGTCTGAGGTTCCTGGGATTGACCAACTTGTTGATAGATAGCTTTGCGGTAGTAGTCATCTTTCCCGAATGGATTCTGTGCTCCACTAGCTTCTCTTCCTTTGCATTCCCGCTTGAAATGGCCTTTCTCCCTGCAACGAAAACACGTAACTTTAGATTTATCAAAACCTAAAGTAGACACATGTGCATCAAGAAAGTCATTTCTCCCAGTAATAGTTTTGAATTTCTCAGCTCGACGAAGAACACTCGCAAGACACCATTTGATATCCATAAGTTCCATTTCCTCGGCATCTATTTGGTCGTAATCCTCTTTGGTGAGCATAGGATTTCCAATTCTACCAGCAACTAGACCTTCATAGGATAACAGAACTGAACCCAGAAGTGCCATATGGTCTTTAGCAGTGTCTTCAGAGAAGCTTTGACCTTCTGGAAGGTTGAGAGCTATGTTGCACTGAATTATATATCCATTTCCGGTTTTTGTACTCTGAGACTGAAAACCTGTGTTGGTCTCTTTCGGATTCACACTCGGAAACGATGAAAACCCGCTGCTAATCTTGTTTGGACCCTGATCAGCTTTCTCAGATGAATCTCCAGCACTGAAAGCGGTTTGAATCTTTGGACTTCTTTCAGCTTCAAAAACTGGAACACTTCCTTTATAGTACATTTTAACATCTTGTTGACCACCTGGGCTATTCATCCGGGCTATCTTTTGTTGTTCTAGATCTTGCCCCTCTAACTTCTCAATAAACTGCCCGATAGTTAATCTATCATAAACACCTGTGTTCTTCAATATCATCAAATACGTTCCCCACTCTTTCTGAGGTAACGCATCAGCCAATTTTTCAACCCATTCCTCTCGACCTTTTTCAACTCCCAATATTGATAACGAACGCACTAAATGGCAATATCTCTCAATTAGCTTTTTAGTATCCTCTCCCGGCAAACTGCTGAATAAATCAAATTCCTTTTTAAGCAAAGCCTTCTTGCTTTTGAGCATGCTTTCACTACCCTCGAATTTTGCTTTAAGGGCATCCCAAATTGATTTAGCAGTTTTGTCATGCTGTAGCAAAATGAATATGTCTTCTTTAACCGCCTGCTGTAACAAGCTAATCATCATCTTTTCTGCCTTGTACATTGCCCGTTCTTGATCTGAAAATTCAGATATTTGTTTAGTAACTTGCAGCTCTGTTTTAGGCAATTTGTATTCTTCCAATATGCATTCCCACGATCTGAGATGAGTTGCCTGAACCCAGTTTTCAAACCGATCTTTCCATCCGAAGTATTCTTCTATACTCATCAGTTTCGGAGGTTTCTGGGTAGTTCCCGTTTCGTTTTCAATACTCATGGCTTGTGCAATTGTGGCTGGAGTTGTAGGTGTAGCAAAGGCGTTATAAAAACTAGAATCCATGTCGACTTAGCACGTATTTCAAAGTAACTGTCAGAAAAGCGATTCAACTATTATCACAAAAGCGAACCAAACACAATGTCAAATACGCGATCCACACTTTGTTCGAAAAAGCGATCCTCGATGATCCAAATAAGCGATCCAGAAAAACAATGTTTTGGAACGGTTCAACACTTTTCCTTGGAGCGGTCCTTAGGTGTGAACTTAAAAGCGGTTCAAAGTAATGTATGAAAAAGCGGTTCACAATTTTGCTGTTCGAGCGGTTCACGAAATCCAAATCAGCGATCCAACAAACCGAATAAGCGAACTAAAACATCCCTATGAGCGGTTCAACTTGTCTGAATGAGCGATTTAATGACTCAAATAAGCGGTTCCAGGTAATGAAATGTACGAATGAGCGGTTCCACCTAATATCTAAAAGCGATCCATGCTGATGTCATCTCGAGCGATCCACATTTCGAACTTATTTTGAACTGTTTTCAAGCTGATATTTGAACTGGTACTTCTAAGGGTTTATCTCGGTACAATAATGAACAGTCTGTGAGAACTTGAACGATTTTTGACCGAGAAATCTTCTTGAAATTAGAAAAGAAGGTGTAGAAATGAGAAACAAACACTGAAAACCGGCTATATTCTGTAGAAAATCTCCTCCGTGGCTCTGATACCACTTGTAGGACCGGTTTGGCGACCGTTCGATTGCGTAACGTTCGTTCACGGATTCCGCACGTGAAACGAACGTTACGCAATCGAACGGTCGCCAAACCGGTCCTACAAGATAAAAAACTAATGTGATTCCATTGCTAAATTTGACAAGAACGATACAAGAATCACGACTTTACAGCTTTCTCTCTCTACTTTCTCTCTCTAGAAAGTCTTCTCCAAGTCTCCTCTCTAAATCTCTAACTCAAAGTCTACCAAAAGTCTAACTAAAGTCATAACATATCTCCTATTTATATGGTCAAGGCAACTTAGTAAAAGTTCACACTAATTACAAGTTTGCCACCTTGCCATTTCTAACTAAATATGACAATATGCACTTGATTTCTTCTCGGTTTTTCACTATGACTCGGATTGACCGGATTGACGAAGGCGATAGACAAAATATGCATCAACAATCTCCCCCTTGGATATTGCCGTAGTCAATCTCGTAGTGAAACTCGTAGCGACTTGACTTTCTCTCTCTTTAAGACTCGAACAAAGATGTAGTCGACAGACAACTGCACTAACAAACTCCCCCTTGGATGTTGACGGAATCTTTAGTGAGAGTCTTCAATCATTCACAGCACCTCAATCTTGTTCGAACTTCTTCAGGAACTCAGCCTGGAATAATATCTTCTTCAGGAATTCCTTCCTGGAATCATATGCCTGGATCATTCTCTGGCTCTAACTTTCATCAGACTCCCCCTAACATAATGCTGAGATCTCTGTCTGGAAATCGTTATCACCATTGAAATCAACTCCTGGCTTTCTCTGTTTAAGCTCTCCTCTGGTTCTGATGTATCTCCTGGCTATTCGTAGCAACAGGATCAGAAACCTGCAAAACTCAAATACACTATCACAAAACAACACAATTTGTAATTCAACTTAATGAATTAACTAATCGTATAAGAAAAACTATGAAGATCAAATTGTAGATTACCATTCAACTTAGTCATCAAGTTAATGAACCAAATTTGCATTTCAAATCTTCACAATTTAACACTCTCTCTCAAATCACAAGTTCAACATGTTTAGCACTTGAAATGTCGAAAATCAGTTCTTCACACTCTGTTGTCGAAAATCTTTTTGTAGTTTTCAAATATCAAACAAAAATACAATATTTTTGGATTTTTGAATTTAATGAAATACAAAAATGAACACTATTTTTGAGAGATTGTGCAAGAGGATCATATCGGTTTTTTGAGACATATCACCAACACCGTTGATCTTGATTAATCAGCAAATGTTAAAAACAAATTTACTTCTGATTGTCAGTATTGTTGTCCACTTAAACCTCTACACAAATTTTCAATTGATTCAAGATACGTATTTAATGTTTTAGAACTTAGACTTATTTGAGTGTCCCACCTCTTGAATATACTCCCGTATCCAGATCCCAATATTCTGATCTACAGGTAAGTATAACTACAAATGATATCTGTATATAAATTAGGGGAAAAATGCGAGAACTGAGGGATCTCAGGTCAGAACTTCCGTTCAGCAGAGAGATATCAGCTTCGACTTAGCAGTGGGTCCCCTTTAGAGGATCTTTTCAGCTACAACAACTGATCATCAATTTTATTGTCTAATCAGCTGAGGGCTTTATGCTATGTTTCAAGCATATGAAGAAAGTATTAGCCAGGGACTAGGTCAGAACCACCGTTCAGCAGAAGTCCCGGAATAATACCCCAGACATCAATTGAGTACAAGAACCTAGTATTCCAGAATAAGAAACCTTTCAAACGAGATTTCAGGGGTTACCTATATATCCAAGTAGTGTTCCCCACAAAATAAGTAAGTTTTGATTTTATGTTTATATCTCGAATACAATTTACTAACTGTGTGAAGCCTACTAACACATCATTAGTAAGACTTGTTTAAAAACAATTTTGTCTTTACAAATCTCTAGCATGCTGTGATAGTCCACCGATGTACTATCATCTCCTCTTTTTGCAACAAAACTCATTTTCATTTTTCAATTTTTTTAAATTTTTCAAAATTTTCTTACTCCCCCTAAAATCAAAATATGTTTCAATTTTGATTTTCCGAGGAAAAATTGAAAACAAACTATACAAAAATTTGACAACATTATGTGAATTACCTCAATTCACCATTCTCGTGCAAAAAACAATCAGAACTCCCCCTCACAACAAACTATTTTCCCATAATGATTTCAAAACACTTAAGTTTGTTTCAATCAAAATGGTTTTTCCGGAAAAATTAGTTTGTGTTCCAACTATTTGTAGATTTGGGGTTATCTCATCATCTTGTTTTCTTCGAACATATAAAGATTTATCATTTCCAGTTTGATCATAAACCATCAGTAGAAAATCAAGTACAACTTAATGTCCCTGATTTACCACATATGAGGACAAGCAAAGATTCAAGTGTGGAGGTATTTGATGTGCGCAAAATGCAACATATAAATTACATCAATTGTAGCATAAAACTAACCCTTTTTTAGTACTAATGTTGGAAAAAGTGTACTTTTGTCTTCCTTTTGTATTTTCAGGATTAAATGAGCTCAAAATAACAAAAGAAGCAAAAAGACAACAAAATCTAACATAAATACAAGTAAAGGAACAAAAGTGGCATGCCCGACCTCCCGACAGCATCTTCCTAAGCAAAACAGAGAAGATAGAAGACTGAACACGCCCCTTGCTCATTGAGCACGGGGCCGTGCCTAAGTAGCAGCAGAAAAGACAAACCCATAGAAGCTTCTACTGCCCACCACTGGGCCGTGTCCAGCGGACACGGGGGCGTGGTCAACTTCCTGCAGGCGCATTTATTGTAATTGCGAATTACAATTAGTGAAGAGAGAGAGCCAGATGGACACGGGGCCGTGCCCAGCGGACACGGGGCCGTGCCCAGCGGACACGGGGCCGTGCCCAGCGGACACGAGGCCGTGCCTGAGCTTCTGTTCATCTTATAAATAGGAGTGTTTGGAGCTCTTGCAACTCATGCCTTGGCACACCACCTCTCTCACACTTCACCCACCACCCACCACCATCACAACACCATCATCCACCACCATCATCCATTGTCCATCATAGAGTGTGTGAGTCGTCTCGGGATCCAAGATTGATCGTAAGAGTTCTTGACAATCAAAGGCCATGTTTGCCTATGTCTCTTACATCACTTGGTGAAGACAAGTGTTTAGTGTAATACTTTTTATTTTTAATCTTTTGCACTTTTTTATTGGTTTTGTATTAATGACTCTAATTACTAGTTTCTTATGTTGAAAGTGATTCTTCCTTATCATTTGTCCGTGGTGTCTTGGCATTATTTTACTGTCTATATAAAATAAAAGATTTTCACCATTCATATCTCCACGGTGTCACACCCCGAAATATCAGAGCATTGTCGTGACTGGACTGGTATCTTCATTGCACAGCGGAAGCAAACAATCTAAGTCTTTTAGAAAATGAACGCCACTAAGTACTCGACTCTTCATGGTCCTCCTATTCCAACCGTGCCTTGACTTAGAAATGCAACCTGAGAAAGAAACATGCGAAAAATCAACATAAAGTTGAGCGAGTTCATAGTTTGTTTGTAAAAAATTTGAAGTAAATCTTTTTGAATAACCGGTTTTTGAAGTATTGTTGAGAAAACGAATTTAAAAATCATTTTCTTGTACAAATCATGTATTCATGTATAAATCGTGTTTTCATATGTAAAACAAGTATTCATGTGTACACCACGTACCTATGTATAATTCACATTTCTCTTGAGTACCCACGTTCTCAAGTATAATTCCCGTTTTCTTGAGTACCCCACGTACTCAAGTTTAATTCAAGTTTTAGTATGGTATGAATTTCATGTAATTAAAGTATTCCTGTAAATTTCGGGATTGTTAATGGGTTGCAAGGCCATTAACATATGACACGACATAGGAAGTCACCAAACCTAAGGCATTTAATTGGTATATTCTAAGACACAAAAGCACTACTCGATTCTCGCCCTCACCGAGAGTGTGGCTGCCAGGCACCCGTTAGATCTAACCTTTTGTTCTGCGGTCTAGGTATATTGTTGATTAATGGTGCTTTTGTACCCTATTCGTGACACTATTTCTCATAACGCATCCTACTTGGTTCTCGTTCTCACCAAGTGCGAATCATATATTTTTATATTTTCATACCATAACTCATGTATTTTTAAACTCTTGTATTTGTATTTTCAGAAAATACGCTTGTTTGGAAAACCGGTATAAATCATAAGCTTTTCGTAAAACATTTGTGTTCTTGGTAACATGGTTTAAAAATATATAATTCTTGTATGTTTTGCAAAAAGTGCATGTCTTTCCACCCCGAAAACATTTATAAAAGTGTAAAAATGTGGGGTTATGAACTCACCTGAATATTCCTGTGCAAAGCTAGCTAATTTACGACTTCGTGACGTTGTTTCCAAGACTTGACTTGCTAGCGTGCATTCTACAATATTCCTAACGCAGAATATCTTATAAGTTTCTAAATAATTTCGGTAACTACACTGCGTGTTACCGAGCTCTACCGAATTGTTGATCGAACGATTTGACGGTAATTGTCAACTTAAAAGAAGCGAAGAAGTTATACTCGTTAGCTCGTCTTTGAGAGGTCGTATGCAAATAATATATAATAATTTGTATTATATATATCACGTCTTGTGTATATTTGCCAAAAAAAAAATACGTGTATGCCGTTTAGGCGTTTGAAATAAAAAGTTACATTTATTTGGCGAAAGTATCAGTGAGTTGCTTGTAGTTGGAAATAAATATAAAAACTATATTTATTTTGCAAAACGAATTCACGTTGTACGATGTTTGAAATAAATAGATAAGTTATATCTATTTTATAAAAGAATCGTCGTTTTTGTTCGAAATAAATATATAAACTATATTTATTTACTGTCGAAATAATTTTCGTATCGTTGTTTTCGTGATGTTGCAAGTTGTTGATAAAGAAACTTTATAGTTGTATCTCGTTTTATAAAAGTCGCTTTATAATAATAATCGTCGTTTTACAAACAAGACACGTTTTGTTTTATAAAAAAAACTCGTTTTATTTTACGGGTTTTCTCGAAAAACGGGCAGATTTTCCTCTGTTTTTGGACCATCCGACAACACAAGTTGTCGTCATTTTAACAAGATTCAATCAAGATTCAAGCAATATATCAGAATTGTCGAATATCTCATAATAAGTAAACTATAACCATGTCGGTTCGAGCTCGTTATCACGTAATAAAAAAAATAACGTAATAAATCGCGCCGTTTACCAAATCCTCATGTCGAAACGCTAACTCAGTTGACCGAGTTGACCAGGTCAACTGAGTTGACCGCGTCAACTCGGGTTGACCGAGTTGAGTTGGCCCGATAGCTGAGTTGAACCATTTTGACCCGAAGAACCCGAACCGAGTTCCGTTGACTGTCTTGGACCCAAAGCCCGACCGAGTTAACTCGGTTTAACCGAGTTGACTGAGTTGAGCCGAGTCAACTGAAGCTTTGACCCGAACATGAATCCCGAGACCACCTCCACTGTCACGAACCCACACCAAAGCAAATTGAGACCCGAATCCTGACCCGGCTGCGTCTGACCCGAAACCTGAAGCAGTGAACATCATCAGCAATGGCAGCCTTCAACCAGCAAAATACCGCCATCAAACTTCAGGAAAGATGGAAGAAAATGAGGGGAAACAGTGAGAAGTATTACCGGTGATGCATCGAACCCGCTGCTTACCGCACTGTCCGTTGTCGCCTCCACCGCCTGCATCTCGTTGCTCCGATGGTCGATCGGAGAGCGCCGCCGTCGGAGTTCCATCGCCGGTAAGCCGCTCCCTTTTTCGCCGCTCATTCTCTTTCTCTCATCGCTCCTCTCTCTCCGTCTCGACTCTCTCTCTTTTTGTTGTAACCGCCGCACACCACCACCAGACGGTGGTGGTGGTCCGTTTCATCTAACGAGGAAGGTAGGGGGGGTGCTTGCAGGTTGACCGAGCCACTGAACCACCGGCAGCCGGTCGGACTAAACTCCGGTCACCGGAGATGTGAAGGGAACGAGAGGGTGTTGGATTTGGGTTTTTGTCTTGTGCAGGTGAATAATTCCCTGTGTTTGTATATGTAATTGAGAGGGAGGAAGGTGAAAGGCAATGTGTGTTTAGATGAGAAGGAGTGGATGTGTATTAATAGAGTGGCCAGCTTTTATTATCCTTTATGTTTTCAAATTCTATTCAGGTTATATGTTATATCTTTTGAGATGATATCTTTTGTAAAGATTTATAGAGATTTTAGGATTTAGTAGGATTATTGCAAATCTTTTGTAGAGATTTGGCTATATTTTGTAGATCTTATATATTATGCAGGTTTAGACTTGTGGGTTTTGGGCTTGGCCCCAGGACCCACAAGCCCATCTCATGAGTAGGTGGCCCGTAATTCCTACGAGACCCGATATCGCGACCCAAACTCCCTGAGCATAAAATATTCGTGTAACATCCATATTTGTCGGTGTCATCAGTGTTTTGTACGGTATCGATCAGTTGTCGCGTAATACTCAGCAGATTTTCCGTAAATCACCACACGCGCACTGTATAGCTGAACAAACGTTCCTGGGCACTCCAAGGGCCTAATTTAGTTAATTAGCGTCGTAAACACTATTTATTATTGCGTAATCACCTGTTAATCACATAATTAAGCGCGTAAGTTACCGGTTGTCACATTCTCCCCCTGTTAATAAAATTTCGTCCTCGAAGTTTAGACTACGTTAACTCCCTAGAGTTACGTTATGCGTAGAAAATATGAATAGTACCAAAGTGAATGATCATAAAATCAAATCAAGACTTATTCGAATGATGTGAATTCAAGGACGTATCACAAGACGCAAATGAATTCTAAAAATGATCGCATCCATTAAATGAACGTAGAGTCAACAAGCTCAAATGTAACAGTTTGCATGAAACGCTCGATCATGATCAGCCCAAGCTGCAAATTCTACCGACGCCACAAGGTGTCGTAGTGGTAAAGAATATTTCAACAATAGTGGTGATCAAACAAGGATCACCTGTCTTTGAAGTCAAATGAAAGCGCAATAATAAATCGGAGCGGATTTAATCTAAATAAATAAATAATTAATTAAATCCGTGCATGAGATTAGCGCAAGCTTCAATTTAGTGAAAATGCCACCACAAGGTGTCGAAGTTAACAAACGACTTAATGGAGTCGTAGTCCAAACAAATCTACTACGACTCAGAACAATGAAACGCTTGTTAAAACGAATTCGAATATGATGTTGCCAATACATCATATGATGTCTTGAATTGAATATGTGTAATGAACAAGTTCAAACAATTGAATTTGATTTCGGCGCAAACCGACAATAAATACATGTATCGACAAGAAAACTTTCGGCATGGTCACAACGAAAACCATGTATGTAACTCAAAAAGAAAAGAAATTTCAAGAGAATGTGTTGACTCGATAACCAAGAAGTCAACAATTACAATAATGCAAGTCATTTGAATCACAAATCAACAATTAGGTTTAGCGAAACAATATTTGAACTTCAATGAAACGCTTTATTCGAAACGAAACCACATGCGTAACAAACGATGCATGCGTAACATATGAATTTTCAAGAAATGAAGCAAATGAATATTCGCTATACTGAAAGAAATGATCGTGACACAATGACCATGAAGAGGAGTAGAGATACGAAAATCTACTCAGTAAAAAAAGGAGGAGGATTGATTGCTTGGCAAGCTTATGGTAGGAGTAAGTTCCATCCCGCTCTTGAGTGATTCACTAAAAATACACCTTCAGCCGAGTGTTGAGTGATTCCCCGTGAGGTATGTGAACTTGTATATAAATGGAATTTTAAAGAGGTATGTTATGCCCTAATAAGTAATTTATCTTAAGAAACGTTTTTAATAAATCATGACGAATAGGATTGTAAATAAATAAAAATAAAACCTAAATAATGTTGGAAATCCCGACACTCTATGACAAGCCCAAAAACCTTCTCTTCTACCCATTCCATTTGGGAGTGAATAAAGCCACATTATAAAGAGTTTTGCTTGAGGACAAGCAAAGATTCAAGTGTGGGGGTATTTGATGTGCACAAAATGCAACATATAAATTACATCAATTGTAGCATAAAACTAACCCTTTTTTAGTACTAATGTTGTAAAAAGTGTACTTTTGTCTTCCTTTTGTATTTTCAGGATTAAATGAGCTCAAAATAACAAAAGAAGCAAAAAGACAACAAAATCTAACATAAATACAAGTAAAGGAACAAAAGTGGCATGCCCGACCTCCCGACAGCATCTTCCTAAGCAAAACAGAGAAGATAGAAGACTGAACACGCCCCTTGCTCATTGAGCACGGGGCCGTGCCTAAGTAGCAGCAGAAAAGACAAACCCATAGAAGCTTCTACTGCCCACCACTGGGCCGTGTCCAGCGGACACGGGGGCGTGGTCAACTTCCTGCAGGCGCATTTATTGTAATTGCGAATTACAATTAGTGAAGAGAGAGAGCCAGATGGACACGGGGCCGTGCCTGAGCTTCTGTTCATCTTATAAATAGGAGTGTTTGGAGCTCTTGCAACTCATGCCTTGGCACACCACCTCTCTCACACTTCACCCACCACCCACCACCATCACAACACCATCATCCACCACCATCACCCATTGTCCATCATAGAGTGTGTGAGTCGTCTCGGGATCCAAGATTGATCGTAAGATTTCTTGACAATCAAAGGCCATGTTTGCCTATGTCTCTTACATCACTTGGTGAAGATAAGTGTTTAGTGTAATACTTTTTATTTTTAATCTTTTGCACTTTTTTATTGGTTTTGTATTAATGACTTTAATTACTAGTTTCTTATGTTGAAGGTGATTCTTCCTTATCGTTTGTCCGTGGTGTCTTGGCATTATTTTACTGTCTTTATAAAATAAAAGATTTTCACCATTCATATCTCCACGGTCTATATGGAGGTATGTTGGCTACCTGGTCGGGGGTTAAGGGAACGGTTTGGTAAGAGTCTTGCCATTGTTCGGTGTATAGATCCTTCAAAGGACCTCCTTCAATACCCAATGGTATTGGATAGCGGGGGTCCAAACTCTTTGATCCTCTCAAAAGTTAAACTACTATTAAAACTTTAACCCTGCTACTTAGGACTGTATCCCTGCTGACTCAGACTACTTAGCTGAGGGTAACGTCGCCTTCAAAAGATGGGCCTACCACATTATGCATTACTAACTTAATTAATTATCTTTCAATAATCCGCCCCTTTAGGATTGTATCCTTGCTGACTCAAACTACTGGGTTGAGGGTAACATCGCCTTAAAAGAGGGGCCTACTACAATAACTAAGATAATCTCTTAAACAAGTGCAAAAGTGCGAAAATAATCAAAGGTTATACTACACACGAGTCGGATCCAAGTGATTCATCTTGTCTATCTGTTTTTATTTTTATTTTCTTTTCAGCATTTTGTTAGTTTTATTTTTCTAGTTTAAAAATCTTTTTCTAACATTTTGATTTGATTAGACGTTGAGGATAAACCAGTACTAAAAGCTCTTGTGTCCTTGGACGACCTCGGTATCTTACCAACTCTATACTACGTCCACGATGGGTGCACTTGCCCATATGTGTGTTTAGTGTTAGTAAATATCGTGTTTTATAAATTTAAAACTTGGCTAAAAAGTGTAAAAGGGCTTAAAATATATACCTATAATATAACACACTTCACGCACATCAAGTTTTTGGCGCCGTTGCCGGGGACACAAGGATTTTAAGAAAGTTAGGAATCAACGGCCTAATCATTTTTTCTATTTTCTTTTTATTTTTTAGGATTTTCTTAATTTTTCAGCTTCTGCAAAACTCAGCACGGGCCGTGCCCGCTGAACACGCCCCGTGCCCAATCATTGGAACTGGCAATCTTGTTTTAAGTCAGACAGTAAGCTGAACACGGGGCCGTGCCCACTCAACACGTCCCTGTGCCCAAGATTCAGCTACTGAAAATAGAACCGTAAGATCCCAACGGTTTGGTAATTTCTGACACAAAAATGAGTGATAATGATTTTTTTTACTTTCGGCACTCTTATGGTACGTGGTGTCAATTATGTGGAGGCGGACATAAAGAATTAGAATCCTATTTTCTAAATTATAAGCACCACTATATGGACCCATCGTTTGCCTGTAGCCTTAAGAAGGGCGAAAGTAAAAATAATCCTTATCTCTCCCTCGAAGGCGCCCAACCAAATATTTTAGGAGAAATGCTTCTTGATGAACTATTTCAACTAGAAGATCTAGTTCTTAATTGGTTTAAAGAACTTAAGATGGATTTCCTTAATTCATCTCAAGACGATGACCAAGAAGAAGTGTTGGGGTCGCATTCAAACAACCTCGCTGCTCCCAATAATACCTTCAACGCTAGCGAAGACTTGGACGATAGTCGTCCCTGTGCCGATTGTGCCGTGAAGGACTCCCCATCGACCTCATTCGATGCATACATAGACCTGAGCGATTCGGCATACACCTTCTTTAACGAGAGCCCGGAAAAGGGTTGGACTTGTCCACCTACATTTAGCATAGGAATCACCCTCACCGACAACCTCTTGCGTTCTCGTCTTAATCTAGAGCAATTAAGGTATCTTAGGCACTTTGGGGTTGCTCCATCCACTAAGGAACCATAATCATTGCCTGCACGTGGCTTGTCTGACTTCTGGTTCATTAAAGCCAGAAGAGCCTGGTGTTGAGGTAAAAAAGGAGAATTCGGGTTTAACAATGGATGATGCAAATTTTCCACCATTGTTGAACAAGAATTCGAAATCACCCAAGGATCGTCAGGCTTGGGTGAATCTGTTTAAATAGAAAAACCTAACTTGCCGGAGTTCCCAGGTTGGTAAGCGTGGAACATGAATCGGCACATTTCTTGAGAAATTTCACTCTAGTGATTTTTCGTTTTACATGTGGTAAATCAGGGACATTAAGTTGTACTTGATTTTCTACAATTGGTGTTTGAGATCTAACACTGAAATTGTAAAATCTGTCATGTGTGTGTAGAAAACAAGGTGATGAAATAACCCCGAACCTACAAATGTTTTGAAAACTAACTAATTTTTCGGAAAAACCATTTTGATTAAAACAAACTTAAGTGTTTTGAAATCACAATGGGAAAATAGTTTGTCGTGAGGGGGAGTTCTGATTGTTTACGCCATGTGGATGGAGAATTGATGCGATTTTCATCAAGTTATTAAATTTTTGTACAGTTTGTTTCAAATTTTCACAGAAAATCAAAATTGAAACATATTTTGATTTTAGGGGGAGAAAAATTTAAAAAAATTAGAAAATTTGAAAATGTCAAAAACATTGAAAAATCAAAATGAGTTTTGCTGAAACAAGAGGAAATGAGAGTAGATCAGTTGGACTGTCACAGCATGCTAAAGAAATGTAAAGTCTAAATGTGATAAGCGATCTCATTAAAGATGTGACGATAGGCTCAGCTAGACTAGTAGATTTGCGATAACGATACAAACTTAAATGAAAAAGCCTAGTTCTAGTGGGAAACATGATTGAAAGCATAGTACTTAGTTTTGTCCTTCTTGATTGTGTGCCTACTCAGTAATCGCTGATTGTCAAAAGACATAAAACTGGTTAAGTTTGTGAACTTTCACAACTTTGCTAAAAAGTCGCTGTGATTGTGCATTTCATTTTGCAAAGATTTAAACTTGTCTTATTTCTTTATTTTGTTTAAGCATCGGACATCCTCTGCGTATACGTGAGTATCGACCTGGATGTTGTTGCCTAAACGTTCTGCTTTATTTTCTTTGGTGCTTCGTTTAAGCTTTGGATCACCTCTGCGTATACGGGAGTATCGACCTGGTGGTTAAAGCCTAAACAACTTCAACTTGTTTTTATTTTCTTATTTTGTTTAAACATTGGACTTTCTCTGCGTATACGGAAGTATCGACCTGATTGTTAATGTTTAAACATTCTGCTTTGTTTTCGCACAATTCACAGTTGACGAAAGTTTAAAGGCATTACTTGAGTTAGTGTATTGCATGATGAGGGGATATGCTGAGATTGTGGGGTCCATAAGAACTTAGTGCTATTTAAATATACCTTAAAGTATGGGTAAGCATTTCGAAAGTTTTTAGTTTGAGTTTAAGTGGACAACAATATCGTCAATCTACGTGAATCGTTTAGAGCTTAACACGATTAAAAAGCTTAACGGTGCATGTGATGTGTTTAAAAACTGATATGATCCTCTTTCGCAAACTCACAAAAATATGTTTGTACATATTTCATTTCTGCATTTAATTTTTGCATTTATGTTTCATATTTTGAAAATCCAAAAAGATTTTCGACAACTGATGATGAAGAGCTGATATTCAAAATGTCAAGTGCTGAACATGATGAACAGGTTTGGGGGTGTGAGTTTAACCGAAGAAATTTTTTTTGAGAAAGAAAAGTTTGATTAGTTAATCAGGGTCATTAATTTGAACTTGGTGTAACTATTTCTTGTAAGTTTTTTCTTATTAATTTGAGTAAAAACTTATGTTTCGGTGAGAAGTGTGCAGGAAATGAGCTTAACAGAGATACAGCTAGGATTTGATCTCAAGGTGATAGCGATTTCCAGATAGCGATCCCATCATGATGAAAGGGAGAGTCTGACGAGGCTAGAGCCAAAGAGAAGAAGATCCTGGATAAGATGAAAAGCTGTGAAATAGAAAGACAGACAACGATCCTAAAGCTGATGATGCTGATGATCTGACGAAATGCCAGCATATCGCAAGGGGGAGTCTGAAGTCCTGAAAGAAAAGACGGAAAGTGAAGCCTAAAGACAGATCAAGACTGAAGATTAGGAAGACTCGACACTTAAGACTCGTCAACATCTGAGGGGGAGTCTGTTGGTGCAGTCATCTGTCGTCTTCGTCTTATGTCGAGTCTCGGGTTCGTTGCAGATCAGATTGGACAAGAAATCAAGTTTTTAGATAGCTGGCCGTTAGAAGACAAGCTGGCCGTTTGAGATGATGTTGTCCGTTTGAATGTCATGACCGTTTGAAGGGTGACCGTTTGAAGCATGTTTCAAACGGTCAGGGATAACTATATATAGGATTCAAACGGTTTCAGTTGTAACTTTCTGATTTCCGACGGCGAAGCTCCGTCGAAGTGTCTCTGTACTATAACTCTGTTAAAGATCAATAAACAAGACAATTAATAGTGAATACAAGCTGAACGAAGACCAAATCAATGAATTCCGCCTCTGATTCGGTCTGAGCGCTCTTCTGATTGACTCATTAGGTTGATTCACGATCCTACAAATACTTTCAACAACGGTGTTCAAATTGTTTGCCATCTTTACTATGACTTTGTTTCAAAGAATGTGAACACTTACTGATTAAACTTTAATAAATATCACAAGTATTGATCAAAATCACAAGTTCTAATACTTTTAGAGACCCTAAGTGATAAGTGCTGATGAATGTAGGAATCCAATAAACAAGTGCTGATGAACAATAATGAAATAAGTTCTCATGAACAATAATTGATGTGCGTGAAGTGTGTTATATTTTAGGTATATATTTTAAGCCCTTTTACACTTTTTAGCCAAGTTTTAAATTTATAAAACACGATATTTACTAACACTAAACACACATATGGGCAAGTGCACCCATCGTGGACGTAGTATAGAGTTGGTAAGATACCGAGGTCGTCCAAGGACACAAGAGCTTTTAGTACCGGTTTATCCTCAACGTCTAATCAAATCAAAATGTTAGAAAAAGATTTTTAAACTAGAAAAATAAAACTAACAAAATGCTGAAAAGAAAATAAAAATAAAAACAGATAGACAAGATGAATCACTTGGATCCGACTCGTGTGTAGTATAACCTTTGATTATTTTCGCACTTTTGCACTTGTTTAAGAGATTATCTTAGTTATTGTAGTAGGCCCTTCTTTTGAAGGCGATGTTACCCTCAACCCAGTAGTTTGAGTCAGCAAGGATACAATCCTAAAGGGTCGGATTATTGAAAGATAATTAATTAAGTTATTAATGCATAATGTGGTAGCCCCATCTTTTGAAGGCGACGTTACCCTCAGCTAAGTAGTCTGAGTAAGCAGGGATACAGTCCTAAGTAGCAGGGTTAAAGTTTTAATAGTAGTTTAACTTTTGAGAGGATCAAAGAGTTTGGGCCCCCGCTATCCAATACCATTGGGTATTGAAGGAGGTCCTTTGCAGGATCTATACACCGAACAATGGCAAGACTCTTACCAAACCGTTCCCTTAACCCCCGACCAGGTAGCCAACATACCTCCATATAGACCGTGTGTCACACCCTGGCTTTGCGGAAGCGTGGTTAATTTGGTGTGACTTCTTAATACCATAGCTTAATCATAACAAAGCTATATGAATTAAAACATGCAAGAATCATCCATTAAGTTTTTAAACAAATACAGCACCATTGTTTTAACGGGATCACGCCCTAATAACCATAACCTTGTTCAACAAATAATACAACTTAAACATAACATAAACACAGTTTAAGGACTGTGACTTGTCAAGGAAAGAGTCACATTCCCTAAACCCCGGATGACCTTGGAAACTAGTGCAGCGGGAAAACGTGCCATACCGTGCCAGATCTTTTAATTCCCTGAAATACATGTAAGTTGAAAAATCAACGATAATGTTGAGCGAGTTCATGTGTAAGTGAGTAAATAAACCTTTGTATTTATCAAAAATCCTGGTATGTAGCAAATAAGGAAAAAGAGATCACCAATGGTTTGCAAGGCCATTGATATGTGTGAAGTGCAAGTAGGAAGACTCAAACCTAGCGGATTTATGCGTTGGGCACAAAGTCACCCCGAGGTCCGTTATGCTGGGCCTGGGGCTGGGCTCGCTACACCCAGATAAATCTACCGCTACTGTCCCTCGGTCCTACAATGAGGATTAATGGCCTCAAGTTGCGCCTACCCACTCACATGATCTAAGTAGTAACCCTCCTTACGCTAACCATACCATGTGTAAAAGTACTCGTAATCATAGTAACATTTATTTCACCCCCGCAGTTTAGAAAACTGAAAACAGTTAAGAGAAAAGGGGGACATGAACTCACAGTCAGTGCGTCTCTACCAAGTACTCCGAATGTCAGCTGTGCGGCGACCTACATGTACTAATTCTATTAGACGGATGGCCGTGCCTTAGCTTTATAGTTTAGGTTTTTGGGAAATAGTTAGACAACTATTCCGTGTTTATATTTTGCATGTACTTGGTAGTTAATCTCCTTCCCAAGGATGGGGGATTTAATACATGTGCGTTCAATTTATAATATTAAGTCTCACTTAATATATTTTCATTTCTAATTCCAAATATAAATTTTTTTCTCAAAAATATTATATTTCCATTTCACATAATTTTTCCCCAAAAATAATACGTTCATAATCATTTCCGTATAATGCGTACGTTATGTTTTAGTAATCGTGTGGTAATAATAATTACCGTTGTAACTTATATGTTCATCGTGAAAGCGTTTGTATTATTTTGGATTCGGCAACGTTCGTAAATATTATTTTTACTCTAAAAATAATATTTGTGTATTTTCACAAAATAATCATAAATAGTGTGGTGAAAAATTATATTTACCAAATATATATTTATCACGTTTAATTTTGTGAAAATCCCACCTCCGAATATTTGTAAATAAAGTCATGGCGAAATATATTTTGAAAACATATCAAAAATAATTCTAACACTTGTAAATAATTCTAAGTGTTATGTTTTTAGAAAAATTTCGCCAGAGTTTCCCCTGTAACTGGAGGTGGCCACGCTTTCAAGCGTATCATTTTCTTTTACAAAAATCATTTCAACAACTTCTTGATTCGATCAAACAATTCCCGACACAACAAACTAGTCGACAAGTATGTAAATTGCATAATCGCATGAACTTGTGGTTTTTCCGAAAACTATAGTGTAGATCCCGTTATATTTAGTGGATCTTTGTATAAAATAGTTTAATCTCGTAAAAACCTCGTTTTTAGAATAAATCTATCTTTACAACTTCCCGTCATCTTTCACAAAGATTGTTATTTTGTCGAAACTTTTCGTTTCACAAGTGTTTATACACTTGTCGTTTGTAAAAATCATACTTGTTAGTGTGTCATCCGACTTTTAGAAAACATGATTTTCTCGACACTTGGTCCTTTGAAAATACCACTTGCAGATACGTAGATCTACTAGTTTTAAACACTATTTTACAAGTAAAAACACTTTTACACAAGTTCATGTTTCTCGTGTGGTAGAGTTTCACCTTTTAACCCTTGTACCGTCTGAAACAAGCTTATGTCAAGATCCATGATCTTAACCGAACCGGGTTAAATGGTGATCCGAGCTACCACAACGTAGATCGGGCCTAAATAATCACATCTTTGAAGTACTATATCTTTTACACAATTATTAAGCTTTTAACCAACAAGATTCATGTATTTAGTAGACTTTAAAGATTCAAAATGCAAGTTCCCGAGTTTTAACCGTTACAAATCTTATTAACCACCTTAGATTAGTTCGAGAGGGTGTTTTAAGTGTTATACCTCTAGCTCGGGGCTAGGGAAGAATCTATGCGAAGAAGTGGTGGATAAAAGCAAGATAACGAGGTCCTTCGCCTTCCGTTAGCTCCAAGACTCCTTATGCGTGACCTTGAACACTTGTATGATGTTGGAATGGAATGAACTAAACTCGAAAATGGATGTGGAGGGGGAGGGGTGTTCGGCCGAGAGTGGTGGAGCAAGAGGGAGAGAGTTGTGGTTGTGTTATGAAATGATAATGATCTTGTGTGTAACCCTTGATACTTATAGACAATTAGGGTGAGCTTAGTCCAATGGGTTTCATGTCTCCTAGATATTGTGCACAAACAATAAAATAATCAAAGTGTGTACCATGGTGTCCCCCTAGTTATGGGGCCGGTTACAAGGGGGGGGGGTCTTGGTCCGATTCCAACTAGATTAGTTAGGTTAGAGTTTAGTTAAGTAGGTTAGATTTAGGGGTTAACTCGGTTAGTGGTGTGATGCGTTCTAATGCGGGTGTTAGGGTACTCAGGGACCCTAACTGGCTCAAAAAAAGACCAATATTGTTAATGTCAATATTTTCATGTTCCGGGTAAAGTCCGGTTGTTCGGTTGGATAGTAATCCGTTAAAGTGCTTAAATAATCTTTTAAGTGTCGTAAATAACATTTTTAGTGACACATCTTATTTCCCAAAGTGTCAGGAATATTTTCCTCATGTTTCGGCACTTTATTAGTTAGCCAGAAGCTAGTATGTTAATAGAAGTGATGTGTTTCGTGCTTAGGGTACGTTTTAGGCACATCCAGTCATTATATCTTATTCCTAGAGACGCAGTTCTACAACCCTTGTATCCCTACACTCACTATGGGTGTAGTAAATATTTCTGGCTCATACAGGCCCTTAGAGGCAGTGTCTGCCTGATGCTGGCTTTATCAGCACGTTCAATAGGTTATCCGTTCTAATGCTACTGTGCTTTTGTGCATCATGTTTGTCACTAAGGTTCAACGTGTAAATAATGTAGTGACGGAAATCAAAGTATGATGCAGGAATATACAAGTACTAGAAATCAAGTAGCAGTTCATTGGCAATTTCAGTTAAGCACAGTAATCAAGCAGCAATTAATTATTAATTAAATCGTACGGATACCTGGTTTAGTGAGGGTTGTCACATTCTCCCCCCGTTAAAGAAATTTCGTCCCGAAATTTTTAAGTTCTGCTTGTAGAAGCAGGGTTCTCCGGAAATAGGTGGGGGTATTTCTCTTTCATTCGGTCCTCACGCTCCCAGGTGAATTCAGGACCATGTCTAGCATTCCAACGAACTTTGACGAGCTTGACACTGCTCCGGCGGGTCTTGTTTACTTTCCAATCTGT
This sequence comes from Helianthus annuus, assembly GCF_002127325.2. Taxonomy (NCBI): domain Eukaryota; kingdom Viridiplantae; phylum Streptophyta; class Magnoliopsida; order Asterales; family Asteraceae; genus Helianthus; species Helianthus annuus. The sequence goes on along the minus strand of NC_035434.2, from coordinate 69,786,797 downwards.
GACCTCAACAGGTTCTTCAACGAAATGGAGCGTCTCGTCAACATGAATTTCGTCGGTGGGAATGGCAACGGTAACTTGAGTTGGACTCTTCTTCAGATTGGATACATGGAATGTATCGTAAACACCATTTAGTTCAGCAGGTAAATCCAACTTGTATGCTACTAACCCGATTCTCTCCAAGATCTTGAACGGTCCAATATACCTCGGGTTCAACTTTCCACGTTTCCCAAAGCGTGCCACACCCTTCCAGGGTGATACCTTCAACAAAACCATATCACCAACCTCAAACTCTAGAGGTTTCCTGCTTCGATCCGCGTAGGCTTTCTGCCTGTCACGAGCGGCACTGATGCGATCTCGTATCTGTGTGATCTTATCTGTGGTTTCCTGAACCATGTCAGGACCAACCAATTGTCTATCACCTGCGTCAGACTAACAGAGCGGTGATCTGCACTTGCGCCCATATAAAGCTTCGAATGGCGCGGCACCAATACTGGTGTGGTAGCTGTTGTTGTATGAAAACTCCACAAGAGGCAAATGTTTATCCCAGCTACCGCCCAAATCCATAACACATGCTCTCAGCATGTCCTCCAATGTCTGAATCATCCGCTCGCTTTGACCGTCGGTCTGCGGGTGAAATGCGGTGCTCATATTCAACTTCGAGCCAAAAGCTTTTGGAAGGATTGCCATATCCTTGATACGAACCTTCCGTCTCTATCGGAGATGATTGGGAGAGGTACTCCATGGCGTGTAACAATCTCTCTCATGTAAATTTCGGCCAGTTTGCTCGTATTATCCTTCTCTCGGATAGGTAGGAAGTGTGCTGACTTCGTTAAGCGGTCCACTATTACCCAAATAGTGTCATGGCCTCTTGGCGTTCTTGGCAACTTTGTAACAAAATCCATGGAGATTTGTTCCCATTTCCACTTGGGAATCTCTGGTTGCCGCAGAAGTCCCGAAGGCTTCTGGTATTCCGCCTTAACCTTGGCACATGTTAAACATTTGCTCACATAAATAGCAACATCGCCTTTCATCCTAGGCCACCAATAGTAATCTTTAAGATCCTGGTACATCTTATCCGCTCCAGGATGGATAGAGTACCGCGACTTGTGAGCTTCATCGAAAATAACCTTCCTTAAACCACCAAACAGAGGAACCCAAATCCTTTTCTCAAAACGCAACGTTCCTTCCCTGTTTGGTACCAATAACTTCTCCATCCCACGGAGATACTCTTCTTCAAGGTTTCTTTCTTTGAGAGCTTCCTTCTGCGCGGCACGAATGCGCAGAGGAAAGTCGGTTCGAATAACCATCTCCAAAGCCCTAACCCTTATGGGCTTGATTCTCTCCTTTCGACTTAGGGCATCGGCGACCACATTCGCCTTCCCTGGATGATACTTAATCTCGCAGTCGTAGTCATTCAACAGTTCTACCCATCTTCTTTGCCTCATATTCAACTCCTTCTGGTTGAATATGTGTTGGAGGCTCTTGTGATCTGTGAAGATTGTGTTCTTCGTACCATAAAGGTAGTGTCTCCAGATCTTTAATGCAAAAATTACGGCGCCTAGCTCCAAATCATGTGTGGTATAGTTCTTTTCATGTACCTTCAGTTGGCGTGACGCGTATGCAATAACCTTTTGGCGTTGCAACAACACACAACCCAATCCTTGACGCGATGCGTCGCAGTATACCACAAAATCATCTGTACCCTCTGGTAGGGCTAAGATTGGCGCGTTGCAAAGCTTATCTTTCAATATCTGAAACGCCTCTTCCTGTTTGATTCCCCAATCAAACTTCTTGTCCTTCTGCGTGAGGAGCGTCAATGGTTGAGCGATCTTTGAAAAGTTCTCGATGAATCTTCGGTAATAGCCAGCCAAACCCAAGAATTGCCGAATCTCGGTTGGCGTCTTTGGCGTTTCCCAATCCTTGATCGCCTCAATCTTGGTTGGATCCACGTGGATTCCATCTCGATTTACCACGTGCCCAAGGAATTGCACTTCTCGTAGCCAAAACTCGCACTTAGAGAATTTGGCGTATAGCTGTTCTTTCTTTAGCAGCTCAAGAATGGCTCTTAAATGCTGCTCGTGCTCAGCCTTCGTCTTTGAATAAATCAAAATATCATCGATGAATACAATCACGAACTTATCCAAGTACGGCTTACAAACTCGATTCAACAAATCCATGAACACTGCAGGTGCGTTTGTCAGACCAAACGGCATAACGAGAAACTCGTAGTGTCCATATCGAGTTCTGAAGGCTGTCTTCGGGATACTCTCCTCCTGTATCCTTAACTGATGGTATCCAGATCGAAGATCGATCTTTGAATAAAAGCTTGAACCTTGTAGTTGGTCAAACAGATCATCGATTCTTGGCAGGGATACCTATTCTTGATCGTCAGCTTGTTCAACTCTCGGTAGTCAATGCACATACGGAAACTACCGTCCTTTTTCTTGACAAACAAAACTGGAGCTCCCCAAGGCGAGAAGCTCGGTCGGATAAATCCCTTGTCTAAAAACTCTTCAAGTTGTGTCGACAGTTCTTGCATCTCAGACGGAGCAAGTCTGTAGGGTGCCTTAGCCATAGGCGCGGCGCCTGGAACTAAGTCAATGCGAAATTCCACTTGCCTTTGAGGCGGCAAGCCAGGCAAATCTTCTGGGAAGACTTCTGGGTACTCCCTCACGACAGGGATGTCTTCGATCTTTGGTTCTTCAGCTTTCTTATCTACAATGTGTGCCAGAAAAAGCAACACATCCTTTCTGCAAACACTTTCTTGCTTTCAGACAACTAATAATCCTCAACGGCGTCTCACGCTTCTCTCCGTGAACAACAATGGTCTCACCATCTTCGGTCGGGATACGAACGACCTTCTCATGACAAACTATCTCTGCCTTGTTACTCGATAACCAATCCATTCCTACTACCACGTCGAAGCTTCCCAACTGGACTAGTTGTAGATCTAGAGCGAACTCACGCTCTCCCAATTCGATTACGCAGCCTCGAATCACTTCATTAGCTTCTACTAACTTCCGATTCGCCAATTCAATCGAGTACGGAATATCTAACTTACTAGCGGCTAAACCAAGCATATTCTTAAATTCTAACGACACGAAGCTATAATCGGCGCCAGTATCAAATAAAACGGATGCATAGCGTTGGTTTACAGGGAACGTACCAGTGACAACATTGGGATCCTGGCGCGCTTCCCTTGCTTCTATGTTGAAAACCCTTCCGCGGGCTTGGTTCAACTCCAGGCAATTCCTTTTGTAATGCCCAAGATCACCACAATTGAAACATCCGGGCCACTGCCCGTTTCCACCATTGTTTTCAGCTTGATTGTTTCTCTGATTACGATTCATGGCGCCCGCTTGGTTTGCGTTATTGACCCGATTCCCATCACCTCCATTGTTTCCTTGTGGGCGGTTCCCAGTACCACCACGGTTATTTCTATTCCCAAATCCTCCTTGGCCTCCCCGGCCAGCGCTAGCCCAACAGGAATCCTTCGAATGGCCAGTCTTTCCACAAGCTTCACACACTTTTAGCCCGCAACGACCAGAGTGATGTCGTTGGCATAAGTTACACTTGGGATGTGTACCCATATATCCCTTACCTTTCCTCCTACTACCAGCTGTATCTTGTGCTGGTGCATTTGATTCCCCTTTCTTAACCACCACCCCTGTGCCCTGCTTGAAGTTTGAAAACTTCCGCTTGTTACCACCTGACGACTCCACATGAGTCTCTTTCTTCTTAGGCTCCACTTCATCAAACTTGTTCAAACGAATTGCCTCCTCTGTGAGAGCCACGCTCAAATCAATGGCTTCAGTGATAGTCGCAGGTTTGGAGGAGGTCACCATGCTTATGATTTAAGGAGCTAATCCCCAAATGAAGCGTTCAATCCTCTTGAACTCAGGAGTGACCATGTAGGGTACCACATGCGACAAGTCGTGGAATCTCTGAACATACTCTGCTATCTTAGGACCTTCCATTTTCAAATGCCAGAACTCGGTCTCCAATCTCTGAATTTCAGCGCGGGAACAGTACTTCTTGCGCATGAGTTCCTTCAGTTCAGCCCAAGTCAGCGCGTAGGCAGCAGCTTCGCCAAGTGTTTGTACTTGCAAGTTCCACCAGGATAGGGCTCCATCCCAAAAATAGCCCAGAGATATAAGTGACTTGCTGATCCAATGCGCATTTGCTCATGCGAAGAACGGATTCGGTTTTCTCAGCCCAGCGGACAAAGGCGACGGCACCTCCTGTGCCATCAAAGTTTATGGGCTTGCAGTCCAAGAACTGCTTGTAGGTGCACCCTGCACATACATTATAACATATGATAGGCATTAGCATTCTTGCTAAGGAAATCCATTTAGGTCATGGTATGTCTTAATGACTTAGGGTTACCATGAGGTGGATTGTTATTGTTGCCAGTGTTGCCAGAGTTGCTTCCACTCATTCCTCCTTGAGAGGCAGCATATTGAGCAATAGCAGCAGCAATGACTTGCTGTAGTTCGACCTGAGTCGTAGGCATTTGCTGTTGTTGACGTCTTGGCGGCATCTTCTAAAGATGTGTTTACGTCGGTCAGGCCATAGTATAACGTACGTATAATAATAGTAATAACACATAACATCTCATGTTATCAATATATCACAAATATGGATCACACAACATCCCATGTCCTAAATATTATACACACAACATCCCATGTTATAATAATGTAAATAAGCAATCAAACGAATCAAATATGATGAGAATACTGCGATTGCTATATATCGAGACCACAGAATAAGTGTATCAGTACATCACTGTGTCATACAATCATCAATCACCTAGGGGCTACATCACCCCTGTCCAAAAACTATATCAAGTCAGTGTCAAATACAACAAGTATGTGTCAACAAAAGTCATGTTCATCATGTAGTCTCCAAAAATGCTGTGCAACCAAAAGCAATCGCGGTCCTCTCACCAACGTCTACACAAGCAGTACTGATGAGCTCAATATGCTGTTTTTTTTTTAAATTCATATAGAATTTTATGTGAAATGGAAATATAATATTTTTGAGAAAAATATTTATATTTGGAATTAGAAATGAAAATATATTAAGTGAGACTTAATATTATAAATTGAACGCACATGTATTAAATCCCCCATCCTTGGGAAGGAGATTAACTACCAAGTACATGCAAAATATAAACACGGAATAGTTGTCTAACTATTTCCCAAAAACCTAAACTATAAAGCTAAGGCATGGCCATCCGTCTAATAGAATTAGTACATGTAGGTCATCGCACAGCTGACATTCGGAGTACTTGGTAGAGACGCACTGACTGTGAGTTCATGTCCCCCTTTTCTCTTAACTGTTTTCAGTTTTCTAAACTGCGGGGGTGAAATACATGTTACTATGATTACGAGTACTTTTACACATGGTATGGTTAGCGTAAGGAGGGTTACTACTTAGATCATGTGAGTGGGTAGGCGCAACTTGAGGCCATTAATCCTCATTGTAGGACCGAGGGACAGTAGCGGTAGATCTATCTGGGTGTAGCGAGCCCAGCCCCAGGCCCAGCATAACGGACCTCGGGGTGACTTTGTGCCCAACGCATAAATCCGCTAGGTTTGAGTCTTCCTACTTGCACTTCACACATATCAATGGCCTTGCAAACCATTGGTGATCTCTTTTTCCTTATTTACTACATACCAGGATTTTTGATAAATACAAAGGTTTATTTACTCACTTACACATGAACTCGCTCAACATTATCGTTGATTTTTCAACTTACATGTATTTCAGGGAATTAAAAGATTGGGCACGGTATGGCACGTTTTCCCGCTGCACTAGTTTCCAAGGTCATCCGGGGTTTAGGGAATGTGACTCTTTCCTGGACAAGTCACAGTCCTTAAACTGTGTTTATGTTATGTTTAAGTTGTATTGTTTGTTGAACAAGGTTATGGTTGTTAGGGCGTGATCCCGTTAAAACAATGGTACTGTATTTGGTTAAAAACTTAATGGATGATTCTTGCATGTTTTAATTCATATAGCTTTGTTATGATTAAGCTATGGTATTAAGAAGTCACACCAAATTAACCACGCTTCCGCAAAGCCAGGGTGTGACAGCTTGGTATCAGAGCTATAGGTTACAGCGAATTAGGTTTCTGTAGAGATACCTAGGCTCTAACCTCACTTTCCTCTGGGAACCTAGAATATTAAAACCTGAATGCATACAGAACGCATAGTACTCGAATATGGTCTCCAACCGTTGCCGGAAAATAAACAGTCAAAATCTTGTTTTCAAACATACGCTAAAGTGGTGTTTTACACACGGTGCACAAAACAGTCGCATACAGTACACAAAACTCTGAGAGTTTAGGAAACATGCATTTAAGACCTTCGGAAACTCATGTTGAAGTTCATTAAAGGTCATCACGTAGGAACTGTGAATATTAACTCGGGCACACACTATTATTCACATTGTCTATGATGTTCTAACTTCCCGAGCAGGCATCCTACGCATAACGAAACGCTAGCGCACAGGTATACGTGAGACTTAAGCTATACGTCAACGAAGGTTGAAGTACGTCACATGCGACTATCGATCAGGAAGCGGCAGTTGGCGCGCGGTCCTGCAAACGACACGAGTCATGCTAAGAAGAAGACATATGTCTCCGCATTCCCCTATCACGACGAATATGCCATGTTCGACATTTCATGGTAATGTCACCTAACAACTGGTCGTCACATGCAACCCCAGGTAAAGTCCTTAAATTTCTTTTATTGAAATTTCGACTTTCACATTTACTGAGTAGATTTTCGTATCTCTACTCCTCTTCATGGTCATTGTGTCACGATCATTTCTTTCAGTATAGCGAATATTCATTTGCTTCATTTCTTGAAAATTCATATGTTACGCATGCATCGTTTGTTACGCATGTGGTTTCGTTTCGAATAAAGCGTTTCATTGAAGTTCAAATATTGTTTCGCTAAACCTAATTGTTGATTTGTGATTTAAATGACTTGCATTATTGTAATTGTTGACTTCTTGGTTATTGAGTCAACACATTCTCTTGAAATTTCTTTTCTTTTTGAGTTACATACATGGTTTTCGTTGTGACCATGCCGAAAGTTTTCTTGTCGATACATGTATTTATTGTCGGTTTGCGCCGAAATCAAATTCAATTGTTTGAACTTGTTCATTACACATATTCAATTCAAGACATCATATGATGTATTGGCAACATCATATTCGAATTCGTTTTAACAAGCGTTTCATTGTTCTGAGTCGTAGTAGATTTGTTTGGACTACGACTCCATTAAGTCGTTTGTTAACTTCGACACCTTGTGGTGGCATTTTCACTAAATTGAAGCTTGCGCTAATCTCATGCACGGATTTAATTAATTATTTATTTATTTAGATTAAATCCGCTCCGATTTATTATTGCGCTTTCATTTGACTTCAAACACAGGTGATCCTTGTTTGATCACCACTATTGTTGAAATATTCTTTACCACTACGACACCTTGTGGCGTCGGTAGAATTTGCAGCTTGGGCTGATCATGATCGAGCGTTTCATGCAAACTGCTACATTTGAGTTTGTTGACTCTACGTTCATTTAATGGATGCGATCATTTTTAGAATTCATTTGCGTCTTGTGATACGTCCTTGAATTCACATCATTCGAATAAGTCTTGATTTGATTTCATGATCGTTCACTTTGGTACTATTCGTATTTTCTACGCATAACGTAACTCTAGGGAGTTAACGTAGTCTAAACTTCGAGGACGAAATTTTATTAACAGGGGGAGAATGTGACAACCGGTAATTTACGCGCTTAATTATGTGATTAACAGGTGATTACGCAATAATAAATAGTGTTTACGACGCTAATTAACTAAATTAGGCCCTTGGAGTGCCCAGGAACGTTTGTTCAGCTATACAGTGCGCGTGTGGTGATTTACGGAAAATCTGCTGAGTATTACGCGGCAACTGATCGATACCGTACAAAACACTGATGACACCGACAAATATGGATGTTACACGAATATTTTATGCTCAGGGAGTTTGGGTCGCGATATCGGGTCTCGTAGGAATTACGGGCCACCTACTCATGAGATGGGCTTGTGGGTCCTGGGGCCAAGCCCAAAACCCACAAGCCTAAACCTGCATAATATATAAGATCTACAAAATATAGCCAAATCTCTACAAAAGATTTGCAATAATCCTACTAAATCCTAAAATCTCTATAAATCTTTACAAAAGATATCATCTCAAAAGATATAACATATAACCTGAATAGAATTTGAAAACATAAAGGATAATAAAAGCTGGCCACTCTATTAATACACATCCACTCCTTCTCATCTAAACACACATTGCCTTTCACCTTCCTCCCTCTCGATTACATATACAAACACAGGGAATTATTCACCTGCACAAGACAAAAACCCAAATCCAACACCCTCTCGTTCCCTTCACATCTCCGGTGACCGGAGTTTAGTCCGACCGGCTGTCGGTGGTTCAGTGGCTCGGTCAACCTGCAAGCACCCCCCCACCTTCCTCGTTAGATGAAACGGACCACCACCACCGTCTGGTGGTGGTGTGCGGCGGTTACAACAAAAAGAGAGAGAGTCGAGACGGAGAGAGAGGAGCGATGAGAGAAAGAGAATGAGCGGCGAAAAAGGGAGCGGCTTACCGGCGATGGAACTCCGACGGCGGCGCTCTCCGATCGACCATCGGAGCAACGAGATGCAGGCGGTGGAAGCGACAACGGACAGTGCGGTAAGCAGCGGGTTCGAGATGCATCACCGGTAATACTTCTCACTGTTTCCCCTCATTTTCTTCCATCTTTCCTGAAGTTTGATGGCGGTATTTTGCTGGTTGAAGGCTGCCATTGCTGATGATGTTCACTGCTTCAGGTTTCGGGTCAGACGCAGCCGGGTCAGGATTCGGGTCTCAATTTGCTTTGGTGTGGGTTCGTGACAGTGGAGGTGGTCTCGGGATTCATGTTCGGGTCAAAGCTTCAGTTGACTCGGCTCAACTCAGTCAACTCGGTTAAACCGAGTTAACTCGGTCGGGCTTTGGGTCCAAGACAGTCAACGGAACTCGGTTCGGGTTCTTCGGGTCTAAATGGTTCAACTCAGCTATCGGGCCAACTCAACTCGGTCAACCCGAGTTGACTCGGTCAACTCAGTTGACCTGGTCAACTCGGTCAACTGAGTTAGCGTTTCGACATGAGGATTTGGTAAACGGCGCGATTTATTACGTTATTTTTTTTATTACGTGATAACGAGCTCGAACCGACATGGTTATAGTTTACTTATTATGAGATATTCGACAATTCTGATATATTGCTTGAATCTTGATTGAATCTTGTTAAAATAACGACAACTTGTGTTGTCGGATGGTCCAAAAACAGAGGAAAATCTGCCCGTTTTTCGAGAAAACCCGTAAAATAAAACGAGTTTTTTTTATAAAACAAAACGTGTCTTGTTTGTAAAACGACGATTATTATTATAAAGCGACTTTTATAAAACGAGATACAACTATAAAGTTTCTTTATCAACAACTTGCAACATCACGAAAACAACGATACGAAAATTATTTCGACAGTAAATAAATATAGTTTATATATTTATTTCGAACAAAAACGACGATTCTTTTATAAAATAGATATAACTTATCTATTTATTTCAAACATCGTACAACGTGAATTCGTTTTGCAAAATAAATATAGTTTTTATATTTATTTCCAACTACAAGCAACTCACTGATACTTTCGCCAAATAAATGTAACTTTTTATTTCAAACGCCTAAACGGCATACACGTATTTTTTTTTGGCAAATATACACAAGACGTGATATATATAATACAAATTATTATATATTATTTGCATACGACCTCTCAAAGACGAGCTAACGAGTATAACTTCTTCGCTTCTTTTAAGTTGACAATTACCGTCAAATCGTTCGATCAACGATTCGGTGGAGCTCGGTAACACGCAGTGTAGTTACCGAAATTATTTAGAAACTTATAAGATATTCTGCGTTAGGAATATTGTAGAATGCACGCTAGCAAGTCAAGTCTTGGAAACAACGTCACGAAGTCGTAAATTAGCTAGCTTTGCACAGGAATATTCAGGTGAGTTCATAACCCCACATTTTTACACTTTTATAAATGTTTTCGGGGTGGAAAGACATGCACTTTTTGCAAAACATACAAGAATTATATATTTTTAAACCATGTTACCAAGAACACAAATGTTTTACGAAAAGCTTATGATTTATACCGGTTTTCCAAACAAGCGTATTTTCTGAAAATACAAATACAAGAGTTTAAAAATACATGAGTTATGGTATGAAAATATAAAAATATATGATTCGCACTTGGTGAGAACGAGAACCAAGTAGGATGCGTTATGAGAAATAGTGTCACGAATAGGGTACAGAAGCACCATTAATCAACAATATACCTAGACCACAGAACAAACGGTTAGATCTAACGGGTGCCTGGCAGCCACACTCTCGGTGAGGGCGAGAATCGAGTAGTGCTTTTGTGTCTTAGAATATACCAATTAAATGCCTTAGGTTTGGTGACTTCCTATGTCGTGTCATATGTTAATGGCCTTGCAACCCATTAACAATCCCGAAATTTACAGGAATACTTTAATTACATGAAATTCATACCATACTAAAACTTGAATTAAACTTGAGTACGTGGGGTACTCAAGAAAACGGGAATTATACTTGAGAACGTGGGTACTCAAGAGAAATGTGAATTATACATAGGTACGTGGTGTACACATGAATACTTGTTTTACATATGAAAACACGATTTATACATGAATACATGATTTGTACAAGAAAATGATTTTTAAATTTGTTTTCTCAACAATACTTCAAAAACCGGTTATTCAAAAAGATTTACTTCAAATCTTGTAGGTCCCCTTGAGTCTATGGATCGTCACAGAATCGTCTTTCCAATCAAGAGTGCGGAATCCTCTTGATCAGAATTAGCAGAAAAGTGTAGAAACAGAAATCAGCAATCACTTTCAAACCGGGTTTTCTATTGATTATCAATCTCACGAATTACAATCAATCCAAAACCCTAACAACCCTAAATTTCGTCCAAACCCTAATGTTCTCATGAAATTGCTCTCTAATAACTGTTTTGGCTGATTAACCTTAACCCTAATGTCTAACCTTGTTTATATAACACAAGGTTTACAAGTGGGCTAGGTCAAGACTCTTGGGCTGCGAATTGGACAGGCCCAATTCGCCCCCATCACCCAATTCCTTGGGTTTAGTTAGCCCAAACATAACAACTAACTATTACAAAGCTAAACCCGCTAACTGTTTATCGTTTAACTAATTACAAGATATCCAAAGACCAAATCTAAGCTGTTGTCACAAACATGCACCAACAAACTCCCCCTTGACAATAGCTTCATAAAACCTTTGTCTTGAGTCAAAACTTTGTCTTCGGTCTTCTTGCAATCTTCAAGTAATCTTGCACTGTCTTTGGTCTTTGGATAGCTTCAGCTTCAATAGCTTCTGTCAGCAACAGACTCCCCCTAAGCTGATGCATCCAATCACCAAATCTTCAACACGTTAGCGTTTGAGTAAACTCCAGTTCAGCATTTGCAAAGCAATCTTCAACTCTTCAACATTGTCTGCAATATAGAAAGGAGGTTCTACCATGCATCCAAGCAAACTCTCATCTTCACACTTCACTGCAACTTCTCAGCAACAAACTGCTTCAATCTGTATACTATAAAACAAACATCTCGAGAAACCATAAGAATTTTTCAACAAAGTTAAATAAATTATTATTTTTCAAGAGATTAGTTAAACTGTATCACAGATTAAGCATTTTCAATTTCATCACCAACACGCAAAACTTTTGTTCAACACAGAAGAACCTGCCTGATTTTAAAATTTTGAACTCACTTTCTAACACCGTCTCCCCCTATCAGTAACGATTCCTCCAAGAATAACAGTTTTCCGTACGTTAAGAATTTTAAACAGAAAATGACACTATTTTTGGATTTTTATATTTTTCTGAAAGCAAGTAAATACAAAAGCAATAAACACTCTATTTTTGTGAGAATCACTGGTAAGAAGATCATATCAACATAATCAAACTGTTTCACACAATTAGATAATTATTTATTTAATTTTTCGTGAAAAGCAGTTCAAGACGATTACCAATATGTTTGTCCACTTAAACAAAATGCATGAACATTTCAAGTACCATTACCATATGATACGTTAAGGTAATTTTAATTACTGATATATTAGTGTGTCCCACTTCAGGATATACCCCCACGATCAAGGTGTGCACAAAGATTCATCGTAGTAGGTGAGTATACTGATATAATCCTTCAAGATATCATGACTGTGTCTAGATCTGCATAAAATCTGTTTTATCATGTTTTAATTGCTTAACTATGAACACCCAAATAAATACTAATCAAATCCTGGAAATATAAACTGCACACTCTATCATGCAAGTATCTTCCCTACCACATATTTCACAAGTCCAATCCAGATTTCTGAAATCTTAACTGGGAATAGGTTGAGAAGAGAACAGAATAGATCTTTAGTAGAGATGGTATAATATACAGATCAAATGAGATTTTCTCAGTTTGATATAGGTTTCTTGGGTTTCTTTTGGGCACTTGAGGGCCTCTTTCGGGTGTATTAGATCTATAGCGCGACAACGTACAGCTAGGTCAGCATGTATCTGGATGCAGCAGAAGCTGTCGTTGCCTAGCACCTCCAGGTCAGCATATATCTGGATGCAGCAGAGGAGGTACACGACTTTTTTCAGAGAAGATTTCAGAATTAGATCAAAATTGTGTGTATCGGGAAATATACAGACATTCAAATAGAAATGAGCTAATTCCAAGTGACTATCTTTCCTGGGGTCATGTATAATTTTTGTTCTAACAGACAGACAGCCAAGATATCCCTAGTTGAAACAACAGTATAAAGACCCAAAACTTCAGATTTTGGCAATCTATCAACGCAAGAATTAAGGTCATTAAACCATACATCACTGATATGTTCCCCACTCATATTCAATTCATTTAAGTTTATATCACATTGGTAAGTTGATTATTTCATGCTTTTTGCCTACTGGTACATCATATAATGAAGCTGCTATCACACTTAAGCAATTCATGTTCAATTTCAGTGTGACAGTCTAACTTGCTGATGTACTATCATTTCTCCTTTTCACACAGTGATATCTCATTTTTGATTTTCTATTTTTTTTTTATGTTTTTGATTTTTCAATTTTTTTTTTTTTGTGTTTTTGATTTTTTAAGAAAAGCAGTAAACTATTTACAAAAATTCTTATGAAAAACCAGTTATTCAGGATTCCTCATCCCGTTGAGTTCGACTAAGTGTTCAAAGCGAGCCCTGTCAAATGCTTTAGTATAAAGATCTGCCAGGTTATCCTCTGTGTCGACTCGATGTAATTCAATTAGTCTCTTTTCAGCACAATCCCGTATAAAATGATGACGTATGTCAATATGTTTTGTGCGACTGTGGTTCACAGGATTATTAGTTATTGAAATAGTGGCATTATTGTCTATCATAATAGGAGTACGAGTGAAATCCAAACCGTAATCGCGCATCTGCTGTTGAATCCAGAGAACCTGAGAGCAGCAGCTTCCAGCAGCAATATATTCAGCTTCACACGTAGAGGTAGACACACAGGATTGCTTCTTGCATTGCCAAGACACGATCCTGCCTCCTAAGAACTGACAACCACCTGTTGTAGACTTTTTGTTCGACTTGCATCCTCCAAAGTCTGAGTCAGTGTAAGCAACAAACGTCAGATCACTATCAGCTGGATACCATAACCCAAGTTTAGGTTTCCCCTTCAAGTAACGAATAATTCGCTTCACTGCTTTCATGTGTGACTCTTTAGGATTCGCCTGATATCTGGCACACAAGCATACAGCAAACATGATGTCGGGTCTTGAAGCAGTCAAGTACATTAGAGAACCAATCATTGCCCTGTATTGAGTAGGATCAACATCTTCAGTACTTTCATGATCTGGGCCAAGATTGTGATTTTCACATATGGGTGTGTTGGAAGTAGTGCAATCATTCATTTTGAACCGACTCAAAATGTCATACACATACTTTGTTTGATGAATAAACATCCCATCCGCCTTCTGTTCAACTTGTAATCCCAGAAAGTAGGACAGCTCACCCATAGCACTCATTTCGAACTTGCTCTTCATCACCTGCTCGAACTCTTTACACATGCATTCATCAGATGACCCAAAAATGATGTCATCCACGTACACCTGTACCAGCAGAAAATCTTCCTTCTTCCTCTTGATGAACAGTGTACTGTCAATCTGACCTCTTTCAAAACCATTCTTTATCAGATGTGTAGACAGTGTCTCGTACCACGCCCTGGGAGCTTGATGTAACCCATATAAAGCCTTATCAAGTTTGTACACTCGATCTGGATAATCTGGATCAACGAACCCATCTGGTTGTGAGACATACACCACTTCTTGGACTTTCCCGTAAAGAAACGCACTCTTCACGTCTAGTTGGTAAACTTTGAAGCCCTTGAATGAAGCAAAAGCCAGAAACAAACGAATTGCCTCCAACCTTGCCACTGGTGCAAACACCTCATTGTAATCAATCCCTTCTTGCTGATTGAAACCTTTGACCACCAATCGAGCCTTGTTTCGCGTGACTATACCTCTTTCATCCTTCTTGCACCTAAACACCCATTTAGTGCCAATCTCTCTTTCACCTTTAGGAAGATCAACCAACTCCAAAACCTTCAACTTAGCAAACTGGGCCAATTCCTCTTGCATAGCTTCAACCCATGAATTGTCTTTAAGAGCCATATGAATGTTCTTCGGCTCCTCTTGGGAAATAAAGCAACTATACAAGCATTCATTCACAATCCCAGTCTTCTCAATCGACACAAATAAACCAGTATTCGCTACTATGCTTCTTCTTGTCTGAACACCTGCAGTAGGATCTCCAAGTATCATGTCAACTGGATGATCTCTATTTGCTCGTGTAGTAGCAACAACATCAACTTCCAAATTGTCACCCAGGTTTGAGCCAACCCCCCCCTGAATATGCTGATCCGCAAACGGATTAATGAAATCCTCCCCCTGATTGGGTTCGGGTTCATCGTCACTTGAATCAGTATCAGCAGCATTTTGGGAAGGTCCCGGAGCATCTGTTGTGTCAACATTCGATCTAGGCATGAACTCGCCTTCATCATCACCAATCACTGTTTGAATCAGCTGAGACTCATCTGCATTGGAAAACTCAGGAATATTAAATGATTTAAAAACACTTTCATAATCATATAATATAGCTGGTCCACTCGTTGACTGTTGAGGTTTGTAAGAAGTGATTTCAACATTAAATACAACCTCAATTTTACCAGTTTTTAGATTAAAAACCCTTTTATTCGGTGCGCCAGGTACGTAACCTAGAAAGTAGCCCTCGTCAGCCACCTCACCGAATTTTTGTTTATCTTTATTTCGCACAATGGTGCAGGGTAATCCAAATGGTTCAAAGCCTTCTAAGTTTGGTTTTTTGTTAAACATTAATTCATGACAAGTCTTGTTAAAACGTTTAACAGTCAACACTTTGTTTAGGACGTAGCAAGCTGTATTCACAGCTTCTCCCCAGAAAAGAACTGGTAGCTTAGAATCTGAAAGCATTGTCCTAGCGGCTTCAATCAACGTCCTGTTTTTCCTCTCAGCAACTCCATTCTGTTGAGGCGTATAAGGAGCAGAATATTGATGTTCAATTCCCTTGCGAAGACAATAGAGATCCAGAATACGATTCTTGAACTCCGTGCCATTATCACTCCTTATTCTCTTGATCTTTGCATCATGGACATTTTCCAATTTTGTAAAAAGATCTATCAACATCTCTGCTGTCTCATCTTTTGTACCTAAAAAGAAAACCCATGAATAACGTGAGTAATCATCAGTGACAACTAAACAATAGTACTTTCCACCTATGCTCCTCACGTTCACTGGACCGAATAAATCCATGTGAAGTAATTCGTAAGGGGCATCTATGGAATTTACTGTTTTTGATTTGTGAGGTTTCTTGTGTTGTTTTCCCTTTTGACATGGAAGACATTTGTCTTCCACTTGAAACCTCCGCAATGGAACCCCTCTCACTAGCTCATTTTTAACAAGATAGTTCATTTTGCGATAGTGAATATGGGCCATGCGTCTGTGCCACAACATCGATTCAGCTTCAGATGCTTTTGATAGTAAACACGCCACCACTGCAGTTGGATCCTTAGCACCCATGTCCATGACATAAGTGTCATTTCTCCTTGGCGCTCGCATCACTATCCAATCGTCCGGTATCTTCAAACCTGGTTTCAACACTAATGCTTCATTCTTGGTAAAATGGACCGAGTGACCCTTGTCGCAGACTTGTGACACGCTCATAAGATTGTGTTTAAGCTGCTCAACATAGTTCACTTTGTCCAGTGTGATCTTCCCATTGGTCACCTTTCCTCGGCCTGTAATTCTACCACCTTTTGCACCCGCAAAATTCACTTGTCCTCCATCATATTCTTCAAATTCAGTCAACAACCTCGCATCCCCCGTCATGTGCCTGGAGCAGCCACTATCAACATACCACAAGTTGATAATCCTCCTTAGCAGCTCCTGCACACACCAACCAAGAAATTAGTTAGATTGGGGGACCCAAGCCTTAATGGTCTTGGGTCGTCCAAATTTACCAACCACCGGAACGTCCATCCAATATCCATTACTCCTAACTGGAATCTTGGATCTTAGACCTGTTGGAAATTTATTTTGACTTCCACTAGGTCTTTGGTCCTGAGGGTTCCTATGTGTGTTTGGACTATTTGACCTTTGGAAATTTGGATTTTGATTCCAAGAAGCATTATAGTTATAATTTCTAAAGCCATTGTTATAAAAATTTCGACTACCATTATTTTGGTATCGATTTTGATATTGACCTTGACTTCTGAAATTATTTGTATTTTGATTGTTCATTCTTGGTGAACTGCTTCTAGGTCTCTCAAATCTGCCTGGTGGAGATCTAGGCTGAAATCTAGGTTGATTTCTTTGAAAACGAGGAACTTGTGGAGTTCCTTTTTCAGCCTTATCCACACCAACAGCAACTGTCTCTGGTTGCTTAGGAGCAGATTGCTTTGGAGAGTTGGACTCTCTCTCCTGCTTATCACCATTCTTCTCTGGTGACTTCTCTCTCTTCCTCTCATCCACCTGTGCTTCATTCTTTTTGTTAGGACAGCAGCTAGCTACATGTCCTTTGGTGTGACATTTGAAGCACGACATCCTTTTCGAAGACTTCTTATCTGAAGCCTTTGAACTAGATTCAGGCTTTGATGATGATGCTTTAGAAGAATCTGGTTCTGTTTGCTTAATTTCAGAATTTTCGTTGTTTTTATTTTTAGCAAACTCTACGTTTGATTCATTTTCAATAACAGCTGTCTCATTTTTCATGTCACTTCCTTGAACAAAATTTATCTTTTTAGCAAAAGTCGAATTTTTATTCTTAGGTTGTGAAGTGTTCTTTTTCAAAGCTGGTTTGCTGTTATTATCCTTCTTAGCATCACCTCTCTCAGACTCATCACCTCGACCTGCTGTGGAACTACTTGGTGCTGTTGACATAAACTTTGTTAGCTCATCTTCATCAGGTAGGAATGAATAATCATGACTAAGAGGAGGTGGGACTTCATTATAGCCTTGGAATCCCACACTAGTCCTGTCATTACTCTTCTTTAACCCACCCATCATGTGTTTCATAACAAAAGCAGAATCCCTGAATTGACCCAATTTCTTTTCAAGTTCAACAATTTTGAGTTGAGCATCTGACAACTCTTTGTTTTTATCAGAAATCTCTTTTGTTTTTTCAGCCATCATGTCATGAGCTAAGTCAATGACTTGAAGTTTTTCATTTAATTTGCAGGTTACGGCTTCAAGTTCACTTTCATAACCGTTTATTTTCTTCAAGTATGACGTTTCGTTTCTTTTAGCAAAAAAGTTTGATTCTTTAATGTTAGACATTTCGCTTACCAAACTTTTGTTTTGTGCAGACAACCTGTCAACCTCACCCTGCAGTTCACGACATTTTAAACACACAGAATTAGATTTTACCTCTCCTGTTTGTTTGTCAAGGTTGGCCATTAGAGCAGCAAGCTGAGCTTCCAATTGTTTATACTTAGCATCCTTTTCCTCAGCTTCTCTTTCATATTCTGACTTTTGTTTTTCATCTTCAGCAACTGTTGTCTGATCAACTTTCTTTTCTTCAGCTCTATTCTCTACCTTCACCTCAGCATCCACTTTCACTTCTGCATCATCTACTTTAGCTTCACCATCATCGATTGGAGTAATCTCTGCCATGAATGCTTGAGAGACATCCCCATCATTTTCTAAGTGAATGCTCCAATCATATGAA
Organism: Helianthus annuus; assembly: GCF_002127325.2. Lineage (NCBI taxonomy): Eukaryota > Viridiplantae > Streptophyta > Magnoliopsida > Asterales > Asteraceae > Helianthus > Helianthus annuus. The sequence goes on along the minus strand of NC_035434.2, from coordinate 69,768,346 downwards.
CCCTCTCTTGCAGTAGAGATCAACGCCTTTGAGCTAGAGTTGTGTGATGCATTCCTGTTGTTTGAACTCTGGCTCGAATTATCTTGCTTTTGTTTCTGACATTCCCTAGCAAAGTGCCCATAACTTTGACAATTAAAGCACCTCACTTTGGTTTTGTCGAAACCAACACTCCTTCCAACAAATTTTCTCCCAGTTCTATTCATAAACCTCTTCACACGCCTAGAAATCATGGCCATTTGCCATTGCAAATCCATCTCTTCAAGATCATCAGGGTCAATCTGATCATAGTCTTCATCTAAAGTAGCAGGATCAGAAATCTTTCCCTGAATATAGTTTTCATAGGAGGCAACAAACGAAGCAAGCAGAGCCAGATGCTCTTCAGCAGACTTCACACTCATTGGCATTGACTTGGCAGTAGTACTCTGCTTAGAAGCTGACGATTTCTTAACTCCTGATGATCCTCCTGAAGCAGCAACAAAACACACATCACCATCCTGATTCACCATAACCTGCTCATTCTCACATGATAAAAACGCAGTAGCAGAGTCGCTAGAAGCGTTGTGAGATGAAGAAGATGTAAGCCCATTGTACACTGCCGGATCTTGAACCTGATCATATCCAGTATCTTTCTTCTTCATGCTGAGCTCATAAGCTCTCAACTTTCCTACAACCTCTTCAAGCTCTTTTGTTTCATAATCTGCTTCACCCTTGATCATTAAAGTGTAGATATCCCACTTAGTAGGCAAAGCATCTAGCAGCTTGTCATTCTTCTCTACATCAGAATAGCAATCGATCTCATAATTGTCCATTTCTGACATCAGATGGTAGTAACGAGTGATGACGTCTTCAAGTGACTCATGCTTCATGTACTTGAAAACAGCAAACTGCTTCTTCAGTAGATCAATCTTGTTCTTCTTGACATCAGCATTACCAGCGTATCTTTTCTCCAAAGCATCCCACATATCCTTTGAGTTAGTGTACTTTTTGAAGGTATGTTTGATGCTATCAGGCAACGACATTTTGATTGCAGCCAAGGCTCTCTTTTCAGCCTCATACATCTTTTTATCATTATCTTGCATGTTCACATATTCTGTTCGACGTGGTCTGCCCTCAAAGTCGTGTGTTGGATTCACGTAACCATCTTCGATGCATATCCACATGCGCGTATCCTGATATTCAATGAAGGACTGAAAACGATCCTTCCATGTCAGATAGTTTTCCACCTTCATCATCTTAGGTGGTTTGTTGGTAGTACCAACCTCATGCTCCATCTTCAACAGCTCGTTCAAGGTAGACATGTTTGACATTTTAACGTTAACAGACTGAGAAAACCGTACAGAAGTCGTCCGAAAACAGTGGTTACCAAATTACACCGTTAGAATCGTCTCGAAAAGACGAATCCAATGATATATAATGTCGAAAACCGAAATCGGTTCTGTCAAAAATCACACGAGTTCAACGGTCCAAACGGTTCTGTCAAACGAGCTACGAATCAAATTCTATTTGCGAAACACTGAAAAATTTCCGACGCTTGCCAACTGAAATTCCACCCCTAAACTTCTCTACTAATTTCGCTAGGTACTTAGTTAAATTCGCTGGTTTAATTTCGCAGGTTAGCTTCGCTTACAAGTCAAGTTCGCTGGTTTGCAACTAGTTCAAATTCGCTGATCAAGTTCGCAGGTTCGCTGGTCAACTTCGCTCCAAATTCGCTGGTCAAATTCGCTATTATGACGACCAGTAAATTCGCCGAAACCGAGATAATTTCGCTGTGGAAAGTTATTCGGTTACCAAAGTCGCCTTTGGATTTAAGTTCGCCGATGACCGAGTTAAATACGCTGGATCAGATAATTGGGAAATTTAATTTCACCGGTCACCGAGGTGCTAGGTCACAAATTCGCTGGTCTGTCAGAGTATATATCCGAATTCAGCAAATTTGCTAGAACCAAATCTTTCCAAAGTTTGAAAAGATTTTATTCTGATTTCCTAACAATTTCCTGCAGAATCAAAATAGCAAACTATTAGTAATTTTCAAGAAACAACGAAGAACTGTATGAAGAACACGAAGAACAAATCTTCGAATCTTCAAGTTTTTCAGCCAAAATTCTTCAAACAGTCAATCAGAAACTATCCTGAAAACCTGCAAATCAGCAAACAAACAACCAGAATATTCAAATCAGCCAACAAAAATCAAAAATCAGAATCAAAACACACAAAAATTTAGAAAATCTCAAAACCCTAATTTTTCAGGTTTCAAATTTTCGAAAATTCTTCCTTGTTTCTGCAGCAAACAATTCTGAACCGAGCAATCAAGAGCCTAACGCTCTGATACCAATTGTAGGTCCCCTTGAGTCTATGGATCGTCACAGAATCGTCTTTCCAATCAAGAGTGCGGAATCCTCTTGATCAGAATTAGCAGAAAAGTGTAGAAACAGAAATCAGCAATCACTTTCAAACCGGGTTTTCTATTGATTATCAATCTCACGAATTACAATCAATCCAAAACCCTAACAACCCTAAATTTCGTCCAAACCCTAATGTTCTCACGAAATTGCTCTCTAATAACTGTTTTGGCTGATTAACCTTAACCCTAATGTCTAACCTTGTTTATATAACACAAGGTTTACAAGTGGGCTAGGTCAAGACTCTTGGGCTGCGAATTGGACAGGCCCAATTCGCCCTCATCACCCAATTCCTTGGGTTTAGTTAGCCCAAACATAACAAATAACTATTACAAAGCTAAACCCGCTAACTGTTTATCGTTTAACTAATTACAAGATATCCAAAGACCAAATCTAAGCTGTTGTCACAAACATGCACCAACAAATCTTTTACAAACAAACTATGAACTCGCTCAACTTTATGTTGATTTTTCGCATGTTTCTTTCTCAGGTTGCATTTCTAAGTCAAGGCACGGTTGGAATAGGAGGACCATGAAGAGTCGAGTACTTAGTGGCGTTCATTTTCTAAAAGACTTAGATTGTTTGCTTCCGCTGTGCAATGAAGATACCAGTCCAGTCACGCCAATGCTCTGATATTTCGGGGTGTGACACCGTGGAGATATGAATGGTGAAAATCTTTTATTTTATATAGACAGTAAAATAATGCCAAGACACCACGGACAAATGATAAGGAAGAATCACCTTCAACATAAGAAACTAGTAATTAGAGTCATTAATACAAAACCAATAAAAAAGTGCAAAAGATTAAAAATAAAAAGTATTACACTAAACACTTGTCTTCACCAAGTGATGTAAGAGACATAGGCAAACATGGCCTTTGATTGTCAAGAACTCTTACGATCAATCTTGGATCCCGAGACGACTCACACACTCTATGATGGACAATGGATGATGGTGGTGGATGATGGTGTTGTGATGGTGGTGGGTGGTGGGTGAAGTGTGAGAGAGGTGGTGTGCCAAGGCATGAGTTGCAAGAGCTCCAAACACTCCTATTTATAAGATGAACAGAAGCTTAGGCACGGCCCCGTGTCCGCTGGGCACGGCCCCGTGTCCGCTGGGCACGGCCCCGTGTCCATCTGGCTCTCTCTCTTCACTAATTGTAATTCGCAATTACAATAAATGCGCCTGCAGGAAGTTGACCACGCCCCCGTGTCCGCTGGACACGGCCCAGTGGTGGGCAGTAGAAGCTTCTATGGGTTTGTCTTTTCTGCTGCTACTTAGGCACGGCCCCGTGCTCAATGAGCAAGGGGCGTGTTCAGTCTTCTATCTTCTCTGTTTTGCTTAGGAAGATGCTATCGGGAGGTCGGGCATGCCACTTTTGTTCCTTTACTTGTATTTATGTTAGATTTTGTTGTCTTTTTGCTTCTTTTGTTATTTTGAGCTCATTTAATCCTGAAAATACAAAAGGAAGACAAAAGTACACTTTTTCCAACATTAGTACTAAAAAAGGGTTAGTTTTATGCTACAATTGATGTAATTTATATGTTGCATTTTGCGCACATCAAATACCCCCACACTTGAATCTTTGCTTGTCCTCAAGCAAAACTCTTTATAATGTGGCTTTATTCACTCCCAAATGGAATGGGTAGAAGAGAAGGTTTTTGGGCTTGTCATAGAGTGTCGGGATTTCCAACATTATTTAGGTTTTATTTTTATTTATTTACAATCCTATTCGTCATGATTTATTAAAAACGTTTCTTAAGATAAATTACTTATTAGGGCATAACATACCTCTTTAAAATTCCATTTATATACAAGTTCACATACCTCACGGGGAATCACTCAACACTCGGCTGAAGGTGTATTTTTAGTGAATCACTCAAGAGCGGGATGGAACTTACTCCTACCATAAGCTTGCCAAGCAATCAATCCTCCTCCTTTTTAACTATATACCTTTGTAAATATAAAGAGGACTTTTTGGGTGAAGGGTTAGGCTTGGGCTAAAGGTGGGTGGTTGGGTTAGTGGTTAGTAAAATGGCGAAAAGCGTAACAAATGTCGGTTTTTTTGAAAGACTTTTTTATTTTTCACATTTTTATTTTATTTTGATGAACCACTTGTTTCAAACAAAGTTATTTTTGATGAACTTGTTTGTTTGTTTGGTTTCATCAAAATATTTTTTTTCAAGTCATAAGAAAACCGAATGTTGTTACTAAAAGAAAAGGGTTAAAATAAAATGGTTTAGGTGGGTAAAAAGGGTGATTGTTTTGGGTTAAGAAATGAAAAGGTTTAGGCTCAAAGGGGTTAACTAGAGGGATTTTGGGTAGGTGTTAAAAAAATGAAAAATAATGGTGTAGAAAGAAAAAGGGTTAGTCCTAATGCCTCCATCATTTACTTACTCGGGTTTAATTTGGTAAGGACCGGGAATGTATTGTTGTGGCAAGTTCTAGAGTCGTACGAACCAAGCGGCTATTCACACAAGAAACGAAAAATGAGCATTTAGTGTAAAGATATGTATTTGTATGCTCGATAAAGGCTCAAAACCCACTTTTGTGGGAAAGGGTTTTTATGTGATCAAGTATATATAATCAAATTTTAACTAAGTTTGTCATGCCGTTTCATAATTTTCTTATGTTGGTTCTTTTTATCACAACGCTATCGATTGTAAATTTGTAAAAATATAACCTTGTTAGAACTTGAATTTCCACTTAAATTTAGACAAGTAAAAAAAATGGAAATTTTTTGAAAAAATTTGGGGTGATTAGCGGTTCCAATAGAGTTTTGTGTAAGGCTTGTTATTAGGACTTGCAAGATTCAAGGTTTTAGCATCCCCCCACACTTAAATTACACATTGTATGTGTCCCAAAAATAAGTTTTTAGGTTGATTGAATGAGTAAAATGGTGTTAAAAGCAAAATTTTATGTTACTGGCATCCTGGACACGGCCCCGTGTTCAGGTGCCAGTGACAAAATTTAAGGAAAAGAAACAGAAGCCTGGACACGGGGGCGTGTTCAGCGAACACGGCCCGTGTCCAGTTACCTGAACTGGGCAATTTTCTGCAGAGTGTGCAGCACGGGGCCGTGTTGGGCGGACACGGCCCGTGCTGAGCTTACTGTAATGAAGAAATTGTTGTCGGATGGCCCTGTTTTCGTGCATGGGGCGATGTTTCTCGTTTCCCTTGTTATCCTTCACCATCCTGAGTGTGTTTTATTTATTACAACATCATTCAATCCTTAAAACCATCATTTCATTAAAAACCATCATAGAGAGAATTACATTATCCTAAAATGCTACTAAGTTAGATAAGTAAGCACAAGAAGCTTAAACCAAGGAGTTCTAGTCTACAAGTTATTTTAATTAGCAAAATTTCCAAGAAGATAATATTCTTGATTAGACGTGGCTTCATAGAACTGCTCCTTCCGGGCATGGACTCCTCATATGTCGGCGAGCCACTCCTCTATCTCCCTTGGGAGGAGGAAGGAGGGCTCGTTGGCGTCGGTTTGAGGAGGTACAACTTCCACCGGGACTTCTTGTAAATTTTCAAGGGTAGGCTCCGCTGGAATGTCATCCCATCTGGTAGGGTTGTTGACTCCAAGTGCTAGGTTCCAATCCTCTTGAGGGAGGACGGGTTCCATGGGAGGTGTTACAAGAATATTTAACCCCTGGTGCAAGAAGTTAATTTCTTGAAAACTATTTTCCAGCCCCACCGTAAGATAGTTTATACGGTCTATTAGGACCTCCTCTACCGAAGTCATTTCATCGAGAGCTTCCTGTAGTGCCATGACGTAGTGTACAAGGGTAGCTTCAATGGAAGGCCTTCTCCCTCTTCGACTGTTTGTTGAATGCACGGACGATGTTCCACTGTTTTCACTTGACATTCTATGAAAATAAACCGAAAATAGCTTATTTTAATGAAATAGTACTTTGGACACGGCCCCATTGTGACAACTCGTATTTCGAACCTGTCCTTTATGTAACGTTACGTGCTTATGTGAACTATATGAATTGATTAATTGCATGATATATTATGTGAATGTGTGTGTGTTTACATGAAACAAACCAATTGCACAACACAACCCAATCGCACAAGGCCGGTTGGGCCGCACAAACCACACTCGGATCAAAAGGGGCAACCTGGTTTTGGGTTCGGCCCACTACCCTTGCACGCATAACACTAGAATGATTGTAACTTTCTCATACTTTTGCAAGACACCCACACATACACAAACCCTAGTTTTCTCTCATTCTCTCTCTCAAACTCGACGGCAATCACCTCCCATCTCTCGAAGATTATCTCCTTGTTCGGTTCGAGTTTCCTTCTAACCGGTTAGTGTTTGTTATTGTTGATGTTATGCATGATTAGATGATTGAATGATATTATGTGATGATGCTTAGATGAATCGGATTGTATAACTATGTTGAAATCGGTTGCATGTATGATAAACAATACGGAATTTCATGATCATGTTCCTGTGAATCGGATAATGGTCACAGAACTTGATCGGATTGAAAACCTGTTAACATATGTAATTTACACATAAGCTAGGGTGCATGATAGTTAGAATCGGCTGGTTCGATAATCCGATTGCATGTTTGTTTGATTGATGGATTATTGTTCTTGATGATGATGATATGAGTGTTTGAATGTTGAAATAATTGTGATTTGATCTGATTGTGAAACTACCAAATCTGTTTGCAACTGTTACAGAAAAGATGAGCTTGAATTAAGGAAATCAGTTACACATCTAGTCTCAACCCGGATTGCGAGTCGAGAACTCCTAGTCTCGACTCGAGACCACATTAGCAACACAAAACAGCATAAACCGAAACCACGGTTGCGGGTCCGATTACGACTCGAGACCGTGTAGTCTCGACTAGAACATGACAACTCGAGATCACCTTGTTGCGACTCGAGACTTTGAAACCAGTACAACACGAGACCACTTAGTCTCGACTCGAGAGCTTTGTCTCGACTCGAGACCATATACACGTACACTCTGCTATTGGGCCTGCACACTGTTACGAGCCCAACTGATTGGGCCGGATACTTGGACTCTGCTTGTTTATGTAATTGTTCTGCTGATACCTATACGTGAATATGATGACCAATATTTGTACACAACTTGTTACAATGTGTGTGGAACATACGTGCAATACTAGTATATGAATCTGATTGGTATGATAACTGTGATAGGACGTGGTTGATCACTTTGTAGCTTAATTGAACTGTTGTGTATCATACCGAGCAACCCCAGGTGAGTTCATTGCATTTCTCAAGCATGCGTCCCGGTGGTTTGGGACAACTAGTAAACATTTGGAAGGGAAACTTGGGTAAACAGTTAAATCGGTTTTTGGTTATTGAACATGGAATCTATCTTTATTGGATTGCCTGTAGGGCAATGGGGTGATTAGTTGATAGCGCTATTAGGTTCGGTACCTCACACCGGGCCGTAAGGACGGGCCTGAACTAATTATCTGGGCATCATTACCAATGCTTGGTTAGGGGCATTGGGGACTGGACACACTTCCAGGTTATTAAGGGGCACACTCCCCGGATACATATGGGCACACTCCCTAGGGTATCTAGCATGTTATAAAGCAACATCGTATCGCAACGTTGAACTGGCTTAACATACATCTGGTAACAAAACACGTTAACAAAACCTTGAACTCACCAGCGTCGTCTGACACACTTGTCTGCATGCTTGCAGGTCGTTAGAATTCTTGACATGGACTTGCTATCTGGGAGTGCTGGAGTGGTCATGGATCTAGGCTCTTGGATTAACTTATAAGTGATACATTGGTTTTGAGCATTATTTTGAAACAATTGTTAAACGATTTACTACATGCTTCCGCTATACAACTCTTTGGGAATTAATATTACGTTTGATATTTTTCTATAGGTAATTAATGACATGTTTTATTTAAACATTTATCATTGGTTCAATGTGATTGGTGGCTCAGACTCTGATGCGTAACACGCCTCGCGGAGTTTCCGCAGGTGGTATTTTGGGGGTGTTACAGTTTGGTATCAGAGCCACTGGTTATAGTGAACTAGGTTTTAAAACGTTTTTGTAAAACCAGACTATAACCGAACACCTTCGAAAATCGATCATGACACTCAGCTCTAGATTGCAAGGTTCGTCTCTCTTACTTTGTGCATCACTTGTTTAGCAATCACACACTCACAACTAGCACGGAATGAAACGTTAGATACTATGGTGACTTGATAGTGTGACACTACTCTTTGAATCCTATGAATCGTAGCCTTGTAAATACCACTTGTGTGTAGATTGAACGGGGGAAACTTCGAGTGCAAGCTAAGAGGCTCTGAGATGAATATGCAAATCGCCTTATTATTATGGGTGCACACTTAATAATAACGTGGGGTGCATGCAAGTCCCAGTGAGGCTTATCGAGCGTGAGAAGGGTTCTGCCTTATTATGTTTGAACTTGGTAGTACATAGATATCGACACGATACTCGATTTCCATCTCGTTTCGATTTCCTGAATTGGTTCATCTATATATATAGAATCATGAGTGGACGAGGACACGGACGTGGCAACATCAACATGACTCAGGCTGAGTTGACTGACTTAATCAATACCCGTGTGGCTGAGGCCTTAGCAGCCTATCAAGCTGGTACGGAATGTACCAAGTACTCTTTACTCTTATACCGCGTACACGTCCTTTCACCCCTATAATGTGTTTCCTTTCGTCATTTAGGTCAGCACGCGCAACCCCAACCCAACCAACCTGCTTGTACATTCAAAATGTTCATGGACTGTAAGCGACAGACCTTCACCGGAACTGAAGGGGTTGTGGGACTCTTGAGATGGTTCGAGAAAGCAGAGTCCGTGTTTGCTATTTGTAACTGTCCCGCTGGGGACAGAGTGAAATATGCTGCGGGTACCTTGGCGGATGGTTCCCTAACGTGGTGGAATGCCCAGGTACAGTTGTTGGGCATCGAGGCAGCGAATGCCACAACTTGGGATGACTTTAAAGAACTGATCAGGGAGGAGTATTGTCCTCGGGATGAGGTCCAGAAGTTGGAAAACAAATACTATGACTTGAAGATGGTTGGATCTGAAGTCGAAGCGTATGTGAAGCGATCGTATGAATTGGCCGACATGTGCCCGAACTTGTCCCGGCCTATGTCCCTGAGGATTGAGTTATTCATCAAGGGGCTGCCTCCGCGTGTGAAGAGTTTGGTCACTGCAGCCCATCTCAATGATTTGACACAGATTGTTCGTTTGACCCACAAGATTGTGGATCAAGAGGTAGAGAGTAACTCGTTACCACCGCGTGTTTCAGCCACTACAGCTGCTGCACCCACCGCCACTGCGTCCGTTAATGATAACAAAAGGAAGTGGAGTGACTATGATAAAGCCTCTAGCGCGAGTCAGACACAGAAAAGACCAGATAATAACAATAACCGCAGCATCAGCCAGTCGTCTTCTGTCAATCAAGGCCAAGGGGGTAGCCAAAGTCAGGGTCAGTATGCGGGGAGGAAGCCACGGTGTAACAAGTGTGGCTATCATCATTTCGGACCGTGTGGTCGGATGTGTAACAGGTGTGGCAAAGCGGGCCATGAGGCCAGGGATTGTAGGGCCCCACAGCCCAAACACCAGCAGCAACAGAACCAGCAGAACCAGAGACAACAGGGACAACCACCCCAGCAGAACCAGGGTTTCAGGAAGGGATGATATCAGTGTGGGGATGAGGGTCATTTTAAGCGGGATTGCCCTCAGTTGAATCAAAACGCTAACAACAACATCGACCGCCCGAATAACAACAATGCTGGGAACAACAATAACAACAATGGCAACAATGGGGGAAATGGTGCTCGAGGCAGAGTGTTCCAGCTTGGAGCAGGGGATGCCAGGCATGACGGCAACTTTCTAACTGGTACGTTTCCTATAAACAATCGTATTGCTTCTGTATTATTTGATTCTGGTGCCGATTGGAGTTATGTGTCCCTAGAATTTAGTCAACGATTAGGGATAACCCCAACACCCTTAGAAGTTAAGCAAGTAGTAGAACTAGCAGATGGTAAGACGATAGAAGCTTCGAATGTTCTTTTCGGGTGTAAACTAGATCTCGTGGGTCAGGTATTTGACATCGATCTTCTTCCCGTTACGCTCGGTAGTTTTGACATAGTGGTAGGCATGGATTGGTTGTCTAAGCACCAAGCGGAGATTTTGTGTAAGGAAAAAGTTGTGCGTATTCCTCTCCCCGATGGAGAGTCATTAACAGTTCAAGGACATCGTAGTGGGACGATGGTTGGTATCATCTCGGCCATGCATGCGCAGAAGTATCTACAAAAGGGGTATCCTGCAATGTTAGCGTTGGTTACTAACGCTCAGTCTGAGGAGAGAAAGATCGAAGACCTACCAGTGGGGCGAGACTTCGCCGATGTGTTTCCAGAGGAGCTACCAGGGTTACCTCCTCACCGTCAAGTAGAATTTCAGATTGATCTTGCGCCGGGAGCGGCTCCAATTGCTCGAGCTCCTTACCGGCTAGCACCTGGTGAGTTACAGGAGCTGTCTAATCAGCTACAGGAGTTGTTGGATAGGGGTTTCATTCGACCCAGTTCTTCGCCTTGGGGAGCCCCAGTTCTGTTTGTTAAGAAGAAAGACGGGTCATTCCGTATGTGTATCGATTATCGAGAACTCAACAAGGTAACCATTAAGAACCGCTATCCGTTACCACGAATCGACGACTTGTTTGACCAGTTGCAAGGGTCAAGTTTCTATTCGAAGATCGACTTGAGATTAGGTTATCACCAGATGAGGGTTAGAGAAGAGGATGTCCCCAAGACGGCTTTTCGAACGCGCTACGGACACTACGAGTTTTTGGTTATGCCGTTTGGGTTGACAAATGCACCAGCGGTCTTCATGGATCTCATGAACCGCGTATGTAAGCCGTATCTCGACGAGTTTGTTATAGTGTTTATTGACGACATCTTGGTTTATTCAAAGAACAGGGAGGAACACGAGCGTCACCTACGTCTCATCTTGGAACTTTTGAGAAGGGAACAACTGTATGCGAAGTTTTCTAAGTGCGATTTTTGGATTCGAGAAGTACATTTCCTTGGCCACGTTGTCAATGAAAAAGGGATACATGTGGATCCTGTGAAGGTAGATGCGGTTAAGAATTGGGCGGCGCCAAAGACTCCCTCTGAGGTGCGCCAATTTCTTGGTCTTGCTGGATATTATCGGAGGTTTATTAGGGATTTCTCAAAAATCGCACAACCTCTCACCTCGTTGACACAGAAGAACATGGTATACTCTTGGGGAACGAAGCAGGAAGAGGCCTTCCAGTTGTTAAAACAGAAACTTTGCAGTGCACCGATCTTGTCGTTACCAGAGGGTACCGAAGATTTTGTGGTTTATTGTGACGCTTCGATTCAGGGTCTCGGTTGCGTGTTGATGCAACGCGAGAAGGTGATAGCTTATGCTTCTCGTCAGTTGAAGGTACACGAGAAGAACTATACGACTCACGACTTGGAATTAGGAGCGGTGGTATTTGCGTTGAAGATCTGGAGGCACTATCTGTACGGTACCAAATGCACCATCTACACCGACCATAGGAGTCTTCAGCATATCTTCGACCAGAAAGAATTGAATATGCGGCAACGACAATGGGTTGAACTGTTAAATGATTATGAATGTGCCATCAAGTATCATCCGGGCAAGGCGAACGTCGTAGCTGACGCCCTCAGCAGAAAGGATAATGCACCTAGGCGTGTGCGAGCATTGCAACTCACGATCCAGTCTAATCTTCCTTCCCAGATACGAGATGCTCAGTTAGAAGCGTTGAAACCAGAGAACGTTCGAGCTGAAGCTTTACGCGGCTCAAGGCAACGATTAGAACGAAAGGGAGACGGTGCTTACTACGTAACCGGACGCATTTGGGTCCCACTCTATGGCAACTTACGAGAACTTGTAATGGAGGAGGCACATAAGTCACGTTACTCCGTACATCCTGGATCAGATAAGATGTACCACGACTTGAAAACTACATACTGGTGGCCTAGCATGAAAGCTCACATAGCAACCTACGTCAGCAAATGTTTGACTTGTGCTAAAGTCAAAGCGGAACATCAAAAGCCCTCGGGTCTACTGCAGCAACCAGAGATACCCACATGGAAGTGGGAACAGATCGCCATGGATTTCGTGACAGCGCTACCAAGAACTCAGGCTGGAAACGATACCATTTGGGTGATTGTTGATCTCCTCATGAAGTCAGCACATTTCTTAGCAATCAAGGAGACAGACAAGTTTTCGCAACTAGCAGCGGTTTATCTTAAAGAAGTCGTCTCTACACATGGAGTACCAACTTGTATCATCTCAGATCGAGATCCACGTTTCACTTCTGATCTTTGGCAATCAATGCATAATTCGTTCGGTTCACGGCTCGACATGAGTACCGCTTATCACCCGCAGACGGATGGCCAAAGCGAGCGCACCATCCAAACACTTGAAGACATGCTGCGGGCATGTGTAATCGACTTTGGGAAAGGGTGGGAGAAGCACTTACCGTTGATAGAATTCTCCTACAACAACAGCTACCACACTAGTATACGGGCAGCTCCGTTCGAAGCGCTGTACGGACGGAAATGCCGTTCACCTCTATGTTGGCTTGAGGTGGGTGACAGTCAGATCACAGGCCCAGAGCTTGTGCTTGAAACATCGGAAAATATTGTTAAGATACGGAACCGTATGGCCGCAGCTCGCGATCGTCAGAAAAGCTACGCTGACAAGCGTAGTAAACCGTTGGAATTCGAAGTTAATGATCGCGTTATGTTAAAGGTCTCACCCTGGAAGGGTGTGGTGTGTTTTGGGAAACGTGGCAAACTCAACCCACGTTATGTAGGACCATTCAAAATTCTGGAACGAATCGGAAAGGTGGCCTACAGGTTGGAATTACCTGCTGAGTTGGGTAATGTCCATGATGTATTTCACGTATCGCATTTAAAGAAGTGTTTGGCTGACGAAACACTGGTTGTACCATTTCAAGAGCTGAAGATAGACGATAAGTTACAGTTTGTCGAAGAACTAGTTGAGATTATGGATCGGGAAGTTAAAGTTCGTAAGCATAGTCGTATCCCAATTGTGAGGGTCCGTTGGAACTCGCGACGTGGACCAGAGTTCACGTGGGAACGCGAGGACCAGATGGAGCTTAAGTATCCACATTTGTTCCCCAAAGACAAGACAAAACCTAGCGAATCCAATGTTAATGCAACTAATGAATTTCGGGACGAAATTCCCATTCAAGTTGGGGATGATGTGACACCCGCGGAAAATGCACAGCCATCTTGAATTAGCATCGCACCGTTTTGTGATTTACTTCCGTTTGTGGTGTGCTTATCAAATTTCGGGACGAAATTTCTTTCAAGTTGGGGATGATGTGACAACTCATATTTCGAACCTGTCATTTATGTAACGTTACGTGCTTATGTGAACTATATGAATTGATTAATTGCATGATATATTATGTGAATGTGTATGTGTTTACATGAAACAAACCAATTGCACAACACAACCCAATCGCACAAGGCCGGTTGGGCCGCACAAACCACACTCGGATCAAAAGGGGCAACCTGGTTTTGGGTTTGGCCCACTACCCTTGCACGCATAACATTAGAATGATTGTAACTTTCTCATACTTTTGCAAGACACCCACACATACACAAACCCTAGTTTTCTCTCATTCTCTCTCTCAAACTCGACGACAATCACCTCCCATCTCTCGAAGATTATCTCCTTGTTCGGTTCGAGTTTCCTTCTAACCGGTTAGTGTTTGTTATTGTTGATGTTATGCATGATTAGATGATTGAATGATATTATGTGATGATGCTTAGATGAATCGGATTGTATAACTAAGTTGAAATCGGTTGCATGTATGATAAACAATACGGAATTTCATGATCATGTTCCTGTGAATCGGATAATGGTCACAGAACTTGATCGGATTGAAAACCTGTTAACATATGTAATTTACACATAAGCTAGGGTGCATGATAGTTAGAATCGGCTGGTTCGATAATCCGATTGCATGTTTGTTTGATTGATGGATTATTGTTCTTGATGATGATGATATGAGTGTTTGAATGTTGAAATAATTGTGATTTGATCTGATTGTGAAACTACCAAATCTGTTTGCAACTGTTACGGAAAAGATGAGCTTGAATTAAGGAAATCAGTTACACATCTAGTCTCAACCCGGATTGCGAGTCGAGAACTCCTAGTCTCGACTCGAGACCACATTAGCAACACAAAATAGCATAAACCGAAACCACGGTTGCGGGTCCGATTACGACTCGAGACCGTGTAGTCTCGACTATAACATGACAACTCGAGATCACCTTGTTGCGACTCGAGACTTTGAAACCAGTACAACACGAGACCACTTAGTCTCGACTCGAGAGTTTAGTCTCGACTCGAGACCATATACACGTACACTCTGCTATTGGGCCTGCACACTGTTACGAGCCCAACTGATTGGGCCGGATACTTGGACTCTGCTTGTTTATGTAATTGTTCTGCTGATACCTATACGTGAATATGATGACCAATATTTGTACACAACTTGTTACAATGTGTGTGGAACATACGTGCAATACTAGTATATGAATCTGATTGGTATGATAACTGTGATAGGACGTGGTTGATCACTTTGTAGCTTAATTGAACTGTTGTGTATCATACCGAGCAACCCCAGGTGAGTTCATTGCATTTCTCAAGTATGCGTCCCGGTGGTTTGGGACAACTAGTAAACATTTGGAAGGGAAACTTGGGTAAACAGTTAAATCGGTTTTTGGTTATTGAACATGGAATCTATCATTATTGGATTGCCTGTAGGGCAATGGGGTGATTAGTTGATAGCGCTATTAGGTTCGGTACCTCACACCGGGCCGTAAGGACGGGCGTGAACTAATTATCTGGGCATCATTACCAATGCTTGGTTAGGGGCATTGGGGACTGGACACACTTCCAGGTTATTAAGGGGCACACTCCCCGGATACATATGGGCACACTCCCTAGGGTATCTAGCATGTTATAAAGCAACATCGTATCGCAACGTTGAACTGGCTTAACATACATCTGGTAACAAAACACGTTAACAAAACCTTGAACTCTCCAGCGTTCGTCTGACACACTTGTCTGCATGCTTGCAGGTCGTTAGAATTCGTGACATGGACTTGCTATCTGGGAGTGCTGTAGTGGTCATGGATCGAGGCTCTTGGATTAACTTATAAGTGATACATTGGTTTTGAGCATTATTTTGAAACAATTGTTAAACGATTTACTACATGCTTCCGCTATACAACTCTTTGGGAATAAATATTATGTTTGATATTTTTCTATAGGTAATTAATGACATGTTTTATTTAAATATTTATCATTGGTTCAATGTGATTGGTGGCTCAGACTCTGATGCGTAACACGCCTCGCGGAGTTTCCGCAGGTGGTATTTTGGGGGTGTTACACCCATGCTCAATGAGCACGGCCCCGTGTTCACCTTTCTGCAGAATTTTGGAACAAGGAATCTTGAGGTTTTAAGTTATTTCTCTAACTTGTGAAGTTTTTTTTGAACAATAGTAAGTTAAAACAATGTTATACAACTTATTTTTAACAAGATTCTTTGAACAAAACTCAATAATCCTTGCAATAAAGCTTGAAATCTCAAGCTTTAATGGAAGTTTTTGGAGAAAGATGAAGAAGAAGGAAATGGATAAAAGAGGAAAGGACAAGATGGTTGTTGGAACCTTTTTTTAGAACATACCTAGGATGGTAGGAGAGAAGATGCCTTCAAATCTCTGTCCCTGGATGGTCCAGATGTGTAGGATTCTTGGCTGCATTTATAGAAAACGATAGCATGCTGGACACGGCCCCGTGTCGGCTGGACACGGCCCCGTGTGCTGACAGAATCCTGACACAGTTTGTCCGTATTCTGACGTAAAGTCAGAAAGGAATCTTTTGGTGGACACGGGGGCGTGTTGGCTGGGCACGGCCCCATGTCAGAAGGCTGATTATGAAGTTTGTCTATTTTCAAGGAACTTATCCGGATCAGGCGGTTCCTTACTGGATGGAACAACCCCAAAGTGCCTAAGATACCTTAATTGCTCTAGATTAAGACGAGAACGCAAGAGGTTGTCGGTGAGGGTGATTCCTATGCTAAATGTAGGTGGACAAGTCCAACCCTTTTCCGGGCTCTCGTTAAAGAAGGTGTATGCCGAATCGCTCAGGTCTATGTATGCATCGAATGAGGTCGATGGGGAGTCCTTCACGGCACAATCGGCACAGGGACGACTATCGTCCAAGTCTTCGCTAGCGTTGAAGGTATTATTGGGAGCAGCGAGGTTGTTTGAATGCGACCCCAACACTTCTTCTTGGTCATCGTCTTGAGATGAATTAAGGAAATCCATCTTAAGTTCTTTTAACCAATTAAGAACTAGATCTTCTAGTTGAAATAGTTCATCAAGAAGCATTTCTCCTAAAATATTTGGTTGGGCGCCTTCGAGGGAGAGATAAGGATTATTTTTACTTTCGCCCTTCTTAAGGCTACAGGCAAACGATGGGTCTATATAGTGGTGCTTATAATTTAGAAAATAGGATTCTAATTCTTTATGTCCGCCTCCACATAATTGACACCACATACCATAAGAGTGCCGAAAGTAAAAAAAAAATCATTATCACTCATTTTTGTGTCAGAAATTACCAACCGTTGGGATCTTACGGTTCTGTTTTCAGTAGCTGAATCTTGGGCACGGGGACGTGTTGAGTGGGCACGGCCCCGTGTTCAGCTTACTGTCTGACTTAAAACAAGATTGCCAGTTCCAATGATTGGGCACGGGGCGTGTTCAGCGGGCACGGCCCGTGCTGAGTTTTGCAGAAGCTGAAAAATTAAGAAAATCCTAAAAAATAAAAAGAAAATAGAAAAAATGATTAGGCCGTTGATTCCTAACTTTCTTAAAATCCTTGTGTCCCCGGCAACGGCGCCAAAAACTTGATGTGCGTGAAGTGTGTTATATTTTAGGTATATATTTTAAGCCCTTTTACACTTTTTAGCCAAGTTTTAAATTTATAAAACACGATATTTACTAACACTAAACACACATATGGGCAAGTGCACCCATCGTCGTAGTATAGTGTTGGTAAGATACCGAGGTCGTCCAAGGACACAAGAGCTTTTAGTACCGGTTTATCCTCAACGTCTAATCAAATCAAAATGTTAGAAAAAGATTTTTAAACTAGAAAAATAAAACTAACTAAAATGCTGAAAAGAAAATAAAAATAAAAACAGATAGACAAGACGAATCACTTGGATCCGACTCCTGTGTAGTATAACCTTTGATTATTTTCGCAATTTTGCACTTGTTTAAGAGATTATCTTAGTTATTGTAGTAGGCCCCTCTTTTGAAGGGGACGTTACCCTCAACCCAGTAGTTTGAGTCAGCAAGGATACAATCCTAAAGGGTTGGATTATTGAAAGATAATTAATTAAGTTATTAATGCATAATGTGGTAGGCCCCTCTTTTGATGGCGACGTTACCCTCAACTAAGTAGTCTGAGTCAGCAGGGATACAGTCCTAAGTAGCTGGGTTAAAGTTATAATAGTAGTTTAACTTATGAGGGGATCAAAAAGTTTGGACCCCCGCCATCCAATACCATTGGGTATTGAAGGAGGTCCTACTAAATTTGACCCAAGTCCTTTGCAGGATCTATACACTGAACAATGGCAAGACTCTTACCAAACCGTTCCCTTAACCCCCGACCAGGTAGCCAACATACCTCCATATAGACCGTGTAGATATGAACGGTGAAAATCTTTTATTTTATATAGACAGTAAAATAATGCCAAGACACCACGGACAAATGATAAGGAAGAATCACCTTCAACATAAGAAACTAGTAATTAAAGTCATTAATACAAAACCAATTAAAAAGTGCAAAAGATTAAAAATAAAAAGTATTATACTAAACACTTGTCTTCACCAAGTGATGTAAGAGACTTAGGCAAACATGGCCTTTGATTGTCAAGAACTCTTAGATCAATCTTGGATCCCGAGACGACTCACACACTCTATGATGGACAATGGATGATGGTGGTGGATGATGGTGTTGTGATGGTGGTGGGTGGTGGGTGAAGTGTGAGAGAGGTGGTGTGCCAAGGGATGAGTTGCAAGAGCTCCAAACACTCCTATTTATAGGCTGAATAGAAGCTCGGGCACGGCCCCGTCTCCACTGGGCACGGCCCGGTGTCCATCTGACTCTCTCTCTTCATTAATTGTAACTCGCAATTACAATAAATGCGCCTGCAGGAAGTTGACCACGCCCCCGTGTCCGCTGGACACGGCCCCATGGTGGGCAGTAGAAGCTTCTATGGGTTTATCTTTTCTGCTGCTACTTGGGCACGGCCCCGTGCTCACTGAGCACGGGGCGTGTTCAGTATTCTGTCTTCTCTGTTTTGCTTTGGAAGATGCTGTCGGGAGGTCGGGCATGCCACTTTTGTTCCTTTTCTTGTATTTATGTTAGATTTTTCTGTCTTTTTGCTTCTTTTGTAATTTTGAGCTCATTTAATCCTGAAAATACAAAAGGAAGACAAAAGTACACTTTTTCCAACATTAGTACTAAAAAAGGGTTAGTTTTATGCTACAATTGATGTAATTTATGTGTTGCATTTTGTGCACATCAATAATGAAATAAGTTCTCATGAACAATAATGAAACACGCTCGGTCAAAAGAAATTCACAAGTGTTGATGGTGTTGTAGACTCATAAGTGCTGATGACCAAAAACGAACAAGTGCTTATGACCAAAAACAAACAAGTACTGATGACCAAAAACAAACAAGTGCTATGACCAATTAGCCAAACAAGTGCTGATGAACAAATATAAGAAACAAGTGCGGATAAGAGTAATCTTAAGTACTGAAGAACAGTCTTAGAAACAAGTGTGGATGAGCAATCTTAAATCACAAGTACTGATGAACAATCTTAGAAACAAGTGTGGATGAGTAATCTTAAATCACAAGTGCGGATGAACAAACTTAAATCACCGGTGCTGATGAATAATCTTAAATCACAAGTGCGCACAGACCTAAGAAACAAGTGCGGATGAATGTTTATCAAATCTCAAATGCGTGAGACCTTTATCATAAGTGTGCACAAATAACTTATGATTTTCACAAGTGCTGACAAGTGAAAACCACAAGTACTGACTCTGAATTTATTTCCCAAGTGTGACTGCACACAATATCATCAATAACTACAGAGAATGAGAAACCCAGAGAATTTGAAGAAAACTTTAGATCTGACACAATCTGAGCAAAATCTCAACAATCAAATCAACCACAAACACTCACAACTAAACCCTAATCACCATCCATGATGAAAAATCAAGAAACACATGAAGAATCCACGAAAAACATGAGAAAAGTATGAGAAAAACCCTGGAAAGTTGAAAACCCACTAGAATGAACAAAACCGAATGAAATCTAACCGCCAACATGAAGTCTACAGCGGTAAGTGTGACATCCCGCAATTTCAGGTTAATGACGTTAACCCTTTTCGGTTAATTTCAATTTATAAATGCACTAGTTCTAACATACGATCAAACACACAAAGTTAAATTGATTAACTTTGCAAATAGAGCGGCTTGAGAGCCATTACACAAAGTTATGTTGGTAACTTTCTACCCAAGTTTGTAACTTGGAAACTTAAGGGACCATTTATGCAATTGTTGAAAATTAGTTTTAAAAATATATATATATATATATATATATATATATATATATATATATATATATATATATATATATATATATATATATATATATATATATATATATATATATATATATATATATATATATATATAATAAACATAAAGCCAACCCTATGCCGCCCCTAAACCCCCAAACGTCGACCTCTCCCTCTCTCTCTACTCTCTCTCTAGCAAACTCAAGAAGAAGCAAGGAAGAACTCATCTTTTTCGAGTTCTTGATCTTCATCTCTATCGCTTTAGGTAATCTCTCAAACACACACTCATAATAGGTTATCCATGGTTGTGTTTCGTTGATTTCTTGGATTCTTGATGCATGATAACATGGATTTTATGTGTTAGGGTTTGCTAGGATTATGTATTTTAATGTGTAGATGATGATACTTGTTAGTTAGTAACTCTATGATCATGTATGCATGCTAGGGTTTTGATTATGTATGATCTTGATAATGAAACTTGATGCTAAATTCGTATTTGGGATGTTGTTGGGGTTTTGATTGCTGAAAATAGGGTTTATAGTGTCATAAACATGTTTTAATTGAAAGCTAAATTCAAACAGAATCTGATCAGAATTTACAGCCGAATTATATTAGCTGTAACAGGGTCCAAACTAAACAAAAACGTGCAATTTCTGAACCTATGATGTGCTCCAGGAAATATCTTTCAAACCCCACTGGAATTGCATTTTTCGACAAAAATTGAATGTTTTATCAATTTTTCCGTCTTGAAGGTTCAGGCTGTGTTTTTCCTTAGAAATTGTAGCCTATTATGAATGCCATAATTCAATGTAGGAATTGAGTTATGATCTGAAATTTTTATTGTAAGTACTTTCAGGTGATTCGAAAAATTTCTAACTGGAACTTCTTCAATCGGATAAACGAGGTATTTTAAATGAATTTTTCCGTAAGCTGCAGTTAGAAGTGACGAATCTGATTGCAGCTTAGTAAATGAATTTTTGTGAATTATTCGTAAAGAGTTAGACCTTAAAATTTTAACACAAGGCCTACCCCTCCGAGAGGTACGTCACATAAAAAATCATAATTTTTGAAGACTTGTAAACAGGTTAAAAGGGTGACCCAAAACAGCCTATTTTCAGTGATTTCTATGCAGTAAAGCATGAATGCATAACGACCAAACTTGCTACTTTTAGTATCCATGCTTGTTTGATAATTGTATAGACATCATATTTAATACCGTAGAAAGGTTGTGAACATGGTTAGGGAACCATATGATAGACGCGTTATGTGATTGCTTGTTTGTATGCTAGTTGTAAGACATGTGTAGGACTTTAGTGCAATGTCTAAATAAAGTCTAATCTGCTGGCCGAGCTAATCTAAGGTGAGTTCACACTTTTCTAAAAAGCATGTAATTCCCGGTGGGTGGTTTTGGAATGGAGCAAACAACAACCATCACCCTTAGGTGGGATGCAACCTACGTATTCTCCTTGGGTAGAATACGGACAACCTCATCCCCTTGTGAGGGACGGAAACCGTTAATTTACTATTTATTTAACATGTCTTAACCGGACTAGACGGAAACTCTATCTGAAAGTCCCTACACATTTTATACCGATTAATCGCTGGGCCAATGGCGAACGAGTTATTAGTTAAATGGCGCTATTTTGTTTGACAAGCCTCACACCGTGCCATAGAGGACGGGCATGCACTAATATACTTGGGCACTTAGTCAATGACGATAGACATTGACTCGGGGAACTAAAGATAACTACAGTAAGTAGTCAGTATGGTACGAGTCTAGTAGTTTAAAACAATGGGGTAGCTCCTCATGACATGTCTTCTGAAGAACAGAGTGATTTAACAAAGACTACGTTTTTGGAACAACACTAAACAACTGTAAACTCGCCAACATTTTTGTTGATACGTTACTACATGCTTAGCAGGTCGTTAGCTACTTACCAGAGCTTGCACGAACGACTGGTCGTTGTGGGAAAAGAACCATTATTGGGTTCTTATGAAACCTTATGAACTTTTAAACTTATGATTTGGGTTCTAAACATTATGCTTCCGTTGACACTTAAAAATTTGGTTTTGGACATTTGTTTTTGTAAACACTAATCGTATTGATTGCGATGGACTTTATTTACCTTTACTTATTGTTCAATATGATTGGTGGCATGATCCTGCTCAGCCACACGCCTCGCGGTAATACTCCGCATGTGGATTTTTGAGGGTGTGACAATAAGAGCACTCTGTATATAGTGTCTGTCACACCCCCAAAATCCACATGCGGAGTACCACCGCTTGGAGGCGTGACATGACCAGGATCAAGCCACCAATCATATCGAACATAGCATTTAATATTAAAAGTAGTTAATGTATTTCATCACGACATGATTGATGTTCAACAAAACGTAAATTAAGTAGCGGAAGCATAATATGAAAACCCAAAGTAAAGTTATAAGTTCAATTGTTTATCGTAACGTCTACGATCCGTATCCCACAACGACCTGCTCCTCCTTGTGCAAGCTCCATATGTACCTAAGGTCCTGCAAGGCATGCAGCAGAGAGTCAACAACTAGTTGAGCGAGTTCACAGAAAGTAAGTTTGTAATAATCATGCGTAAGTTCATCTGATAAGGCTTCCCAAGCAAGTGTATTTTATTGGTGAGGAATTCTCACGTTTATCCTTTATAACGGGCTTCCCATTATGGTACTTACTAGACTAACTTCCGACCATGTGTTCTTCTTTACCGAGAACAGGAAAACGTACAGGGTCACGTAGGCTTTACGTGACGTGCCCTTCCCCGAGGACATGGTACGCGTGGGGGCTACGCAGGCTTTACGCAGCGTGGCCTTCCGACCCGGAAGCCAGTGGATGGTATTGGGTTACGTAGGCTTTACGTAACGTGTCCGTCCCGACCCGGGAGACATATGGCAAATATACTGGGTTACGTAGGCTTTACGTAACGTGTCCTGACTAACCTGAGGACGATGGTCTATAGTCTGGTATATGCGTAAGTACGAGTAATCATTCCACATTCATCATATCCAACCCAATTCCCAACCCGGGAATCCCATGCCTTGGCTGTGTGAACTCACCTTGGTTTGCTCGGCAGATACACAAAGAGTACAGGCAGCAAGTAAATGGTCAACCACGTCCTATCATGGTTATTATGCAAGTCAGGTTTTGGCTGAGGTAAAACACGTATAGAACATACAAGATAACATGTTTCGAGCACGCATAGAACATGGTAACACTTAGGAGTCAGGAGCATACTTGTGCGTTCTAACCCTGGCCCAACATAACCCGGCCCAATTATATACCACATAGTAACCTTGTGCGATCCAATGTCTAAGCCCGAAAGGTAATCCGCCCAAATGACATATCAGCCCAAACAGATAAGCAGTCCAATAACATAACAGTCATAAGTCCAATTATTTGGCCCAAACGATTGGGCTCGTGACAGTGAAAGCCCAAAACAGTGTACGTGCAAAGGTGGTCTCGAGTCGCAACGGAGAATTACGAGTCGCAAGAAGGTTACGAGTCGCAACTATGATTCCGGCTCATCATGGTCCAGTTACGAGTCGCAACGGGACTCGCAACGGGACTCGCAACCGTGGTCTCGGCTCATCACGGTTTGGTTACGAGTCGCAACATGACTCGCAACCATGGTTTCGGCTCGTCACGGTTTGGTTACGAGTCGCAACATGACTCGCAACCATGGTTTCGGCTCGTGCTGCTGTGTCGGTGTGAGGTTTCGAGTCGCAACTGGAGGTACCGACTCGCAACCGTGTGGGTCTATCAATTTGTAACAGATTTCCTGATTTCCATACTTTAGCATATCGGTTACAATCATTTAACACGTTTCCGAATTTATAGAAATCAATTAACAGTTTCTAAACCACCAATCATCGATCAAAAAAGGAAATCAAGTATCAAATTCATATCAACCCTAAGCTAATCAACACGTAATCATGAACAATAATCAAACATGCAAGACCTTCAATCGCATTAACAATGATTCCTATTACTAGCATACACACTAGCATAGCCATAAAATAATTCAACCGATTGATCAAACACCCGATTCCTAACATCATACTATTTTCAAATCTACAATGATTTATATCTACTATGCATGCAAACCGATTATCATGAACATTAAATCTCATCATCCAATACACAATAATCAATCATATAAGCAACATACTAACCGAATAAGGATGGGAACAAGGGATTGATCCGAAGCAAGGAATGATCTACGAAGGAGAGGGTGGTCCGAGCACTTGATCTTCGATCACCAAGAATGTTATTGCCGTCGGGTTCCAAGCAAACAAGAGAGAGGTGTATAGGGTTTGTGTGTGTGTGATTTGTAACAACAATGAGAATCAAAACCCTTACCAAAAGGTTTTGTGTTTGCGAGTGGGGAGTGGGCCGAGCCCACTCGGCTGCCTAATGGATCCGTATACAAGGTGTGGCCCACAAGGCTTGTGTGACCGGTTATAATGTGCGGTTTGGGTTTGGCTCGACTAACATGCAAACATATATCACACAATGCGCATAATAACACACGTACTCACATAATTATATAATCAAGTTCACATAATACGTAACATCATAACATTCGTTAACTCAAAGTGTCATATAAGCACGTAACGTTACATCTAAGCAAGTCTAAAGTTCGAGTTGTCACAGTGTCTGCTCTGATACCACATGTAAGGTCGTCTTCCTTCAACAAACACACGAACCGGACCGATCGAACACACACGCGATGTGCGGATAGTGAGTTCCTTAAAAGGAATGATGAGGTTTTCATCTGATAGGCACTTCTTTAAATTCGATACATGAAAGACATTGTGAACTGCCCCGAGTTCAGCTGGTAGGTTCAATCTGTAGGCTACCTTGCCAATCTTTTCTATGATTTCGAATGGTCCGACGTACCGCGGATTTAGTTTGCCCCGTTTGCCAAAACGTACCACACCCTTCCAGGGTGAAACTTTTAATAAACCCGGTCCCCGACCTGAAATTTCAAAGGCTTTCTACGCTTGTCCGCGTAGGCTTTCTGACGGTCGCGTGCTGCCGCCATGCGTTGTCGTATTTGTGCAATCTTTTCTGTGGCGTCCACTACAATCTCTGGACCCGTGATCTGACTATCCCCCACCTCTGCCTAGCAGAAGGGTGACCGGCATTTACGCCCGTACAATGCCTCAAATGGAGCGGCTTGGATGCTGGTATGATAACTATTATTATACGAGAACTCCACCAAAGGGAGATGCTTTTCCCAGCAGTTGCCGAAATCGATAACGCATGCCCGAAGCATGTCTTCTAGAGTTTGGATCGTTCGCTCAGACTGTCCATCCGTCTGAGGGTGATATGCTGTGCTCATGTCTAGTCGTGAGCCGAAAGATTTATGCATCGCTTGCCATAGTTCTGACGTGAATCGTGAATCGCGATCCGAAATGATGGACGTGGGCACCCCGTGCCTCGAAACAACTTCTTTAAGATAGACGTCTGCGAGAGTGGAGAACTTGTCCGTTTCCTTTATAGGTAGGAAGTGTGCAGACTTGGTGAGTCGATCCACGATCACCCATATAGTATCGTTTCCCCGCTAGGATCTGGGTAGGCCTGTAACAAAATCCATGGAAATTTTTCTTCACATTTCCATTGCGGTATCTTAGGCTGCTGAAGTAGGCCAGCTGGTTTCTGATATTCAACCTTGACTCTCGCACAGGTCAAACATTTTCCAACGTACGTAGCGATGTGGGCCTTCATGCTAGGCCACCAATAAGTAGTGCTGATGTCGTGGTACGTTTTATCCGACCCTGGATGTACCGAGTAGCGAGACTTGTGAGCTTCATCCATTACAAGTTCGCGTAGACCGCCATAAAGTGGGACCCAAATACGCCCCGTTACATAGTAGGCGCCGTCTGCCTTCTGTTCCATCTGTTGTCGTGAGCCGCGTAAGGCTTCAGCCTTGACGTTTTCTGGTTTCAGTGCTTCTGTCTGAGCAGCTCGTATCTGTGTAGGAAGGCTAGACTGAATCGTAAGCTGTAGCGCTCGCACGCGCCGTGGTAAAGTGTCTTTCCGACTGAGGGCGTCAGCCACAACATTGGCTTTGCCTGGATGGTACTTGATGGCGCATTCGTAATCGTTTAGTAGTTCAACCCATCTTCGTTGACGCATGTTCAAATCCTTCTGCTTAAGGATATGCTCGAGACTCCTGTGATCGGTGTAAATCGTGCACCTGGTACCGTACAGATAGTGTCGCCATATCTTAAGCGCGAAAACAACAGCTCCCAGTTCTAAGTCGTGCGTCGTGTAGTTGCGCTCATGAACCTTGAGTTGACGGGAGGCGTAAGCGATAACCTTGTCGCGCTGCATTAACACACATCCAAGTCCCCGAATGGATGCATCACAATATACCACGAAGTCATCTGTGCCCTCTGGCAGAGAGAGGATAGGTGCACTGCAAAGTCTATCCTTTAGGTGCTGAAAAGCAGTCTCCTGGGGCTCTCCCCAGCGATAGGTAACACCCTTTTGTGTCAGTAACGTAAGTGGCTGAGCAATCTTCGAAAGGTCTTTAATAAACTGTCTGTAATAACCCGCCAAACCCAAGAATTGGCGTATTTCTGTCAGTGTACGCGGTGCAGGCCAGTTTCTGATCGAATCTACCTTTGATGGATCGACATGGATCCCATCCCTGTTCACCACATGGCCTAAGGAGTGGACTTCACGAAGCCAGAAGTCGCATTTAGAAAGCTTGGCGTACAGCTGTTCCTTCCGAAAGAGTTCCAATATCAGGCGAAGATGCTGCTCGTGTTCCTCCTGACTCTTGGAGTAAATCAGGATGTCGTCGATGAATACTATGACAAACTTGTCAAGATAGGGTTTGCACACCCTATTCATAAGATCCATAAATACGGCAGGCGCGTTCGTTAACCCGAACGGCATGACAAGAAACTCGTAGTGACCATAACGAGTTCTGAAGGCTGTCTTGGAGACGTCCTCATCCCGGACTCTCAGCTGATGATACCCTGACCTCAAGTCTATCTTGGAATAGTAGCACTACCCTTGTAACTGGTCGAATAAGTCGTCGATGCGCGGAAGAGGATAACGGTTCTTCACCGTTACCTAGTTGAGTTCACGGTAGTCGATACACATCCTGAATGTACCGTCTTTCTTTTTCACGAAAAGTACTGGAGCTCCCCAAGGCGAAGAGCTTGGACGAATGAAACCCTTTTCCAAGAGCTCTCGTAGCTGCTTTGACAATTCTTCCAGTTCAGTTGAAGTTACGCGATACGGTGCGTGAGCTATAGGTGCTGTCCAGAACTATAGGAATGAGGTCTGTAGGGAACGTCTGACCAGCGTGGATAAGATTTACAATCCTGAACTAAGTACAGCTTCTAGACCTTACCATTAACTAACACTACGACACGTTGGGTGTTTAAGGGAGTTGGTGTATGTTCTATCATTCGACTAATTTCAAGGACATATAATTGATATTCACACCCAAGTCAAACAACATAGTAACATAGAAGTCGTCAAGAAGAAACTTACCCATTATTACGTTAAGATCGTCCCTTGCATCACCCTGACCCATCCCGATCACACGGCCATGGGCGTCGTTGTTACCATTGTTTCCCCCGTTGCTAACCCCATTGCCGTTCCTGCTTCCATGGTCGTGGTTCTGGTTCTGGTTCCAGTTCAATTGTGGATAGTGTCTCTCATAGTGATCCTTCGTACCATACTGTAGACATTCTCTGAAATTTTGCTGCTGCCACTGAGCCTGTGGGGCTTGAGGCTGTTGTTCCTGACCTACAGGACGTGAGTTTCGACAATCCTTAGCTTCATGACCAATCTTGAGACATCCCTGACATCGTTCCTTGCGACACCGTCCACTGTGGTGTCTGTTACAATAGTTGCACCATGGGTGAATTCCTCGATATCTTTTCTGCCCATGATTACTAGTAAACTGCTGTCCGGGCCAATGGTAGTCATCTGTCTCTTGCATCTGCGTCAGAGGCTGGACCAAAATCAATCCCGTGCTCCGGTTTTCATCCCACCTACGTTTGTTATCTCTAGAAGTACATGCAGTATCAGTCTCAGTACGCTTTGGTAGTTTGTTCTGTTCTACAGCCTGGTCTGTGAGTCGATGAGCCAGTCGAGTGACTTGCTGGATAGTGCCAAGGTTAGCTGTGGTCATAAGACTCTGAATTTCGGGCACTAGACCCTTGAGATACAGTTCGATGCGCTTGGTGGGAGGGTCTACCATAGTAGGACAAAATGTGGCTAACTCGTTTGATCTCCTCGTATAAGCTTCAATTTCAGACCCCACCATCTGTAGGTTGAGGAACTCTACCTCTAGTTTGTGGATGTCCTCTTGACTGCAAAACTCTTCCTTAATTAAATCCTTAAACTCATTCCAGGGAGTGGCATTAGCCGCTGCCAGCCCTAACATCTGAACCTGAGCTTCCC
Organism: Helianthus annuus; assembly: GCF_002127325.2. NCBI lineage: Eukaryota > Viridiplantae > Streptophyta > Magnoliopsida > Asterales > Asteraceae > Helianthus > Helianthus annuus. The sequence goes on along the minus strand of NC_035434.2, from coordinate 69,739,722 downwards.
ACCAGGTTAATGCAACATCTTCGAGCATGCTAGTAGCAAACTTCACTCTACGAGACTCAGGGCAATCATGCACCTCGAAGTCAGTTTCGAGCCTTTCGAACCAATGGAGGAGTCCAACCGCTCCCTCCGTGCCGCTGAAGGTACTTGGATGACAGTCCATGAAATTCTTGGAAGTGCAGACTGGTTGCTGTGCTAGTTGACCTATTGTGTACGAATAGGACAAGGTTTAATTACAGGGGCTAGTTTAGGAATGTAGGATCTAAAGATCCTAGTGTGTGCTATAACCACAGGATATACCTCCTGCTTGTGCGGCTGCAAGTGCCGCAGCAACTTGAGCTTGAACTAAAGCCTCTAGCTGGGCTTGTGTCAGGCTAATTTGTCCAGACATGATCTTCATAGTAAAAGTAACGTAAGTGAGAGTGGTTCGCGAGTAGGGCGATGACAGAAAAGCGTAAGCACGTAGGGATTCTCATGCTATAGTATCATGTGTATCTAAGCGTAATGCGAGCAAAGTTATAAACAGTTCTAGCAAACAGGCAATAAACATAAACCTTATTACCTAGGATGTCGAGTCTTGCACGTGGAGCGAAGCGTCGTTGTGGATCGTTGAGAGCACTGTACTGGTTATAGTCCGGTTTTAATAAAAACGTTTTCCCATATTAAAACCAAGTTCTCTATAACCAATGGCTCTGATACCAATCTGTCACACCCCCAAAATCCACATGCGGAGTACCACCGCTTGGAGGCGTGACATGACCAGGATCAAGCCACCAATCATATCGAACATAGCATTTAATATTAAAAGTAGTTAATGTATTTCATCACGACATGATTGATGTTCAACAAAACGTAAATTAAGTAGCGGAAGCATAATATGAAAACCCAAAGTAAAGTTATAAGTTCAATTGTTTATCGTAACGTCTACGATCCGTATCCCACAACGACCTGCTCCTCCTTGTGCAAGCTCCATATGTACCTAAGGTCCTGCAAGGCATGCAGCAGAGAGTCAACAACTAGTTGAGCGAGTTCACAGAAAGTAAGTTTGTAATAATCATGCGTAAGTTCATCTGATAAGGCTTCCCAAGCAAGTGTATTTTATTGGTGAGGAATTCTCACGTTTATCCTTTATAACGGGCTTCCCATTATGGTACTTACTAGACTAACTTCCGACCATGTGTTCTTCTTTACCGAGAACAGGAAAACGTACAGGGTCACGTAGGCTTTACGTGACGTGCCCTTCCCCGAGGACATGGTACGCGTGGGGGCTACGCAGGCTTTACGCAGCGTGGCCTTCCGACCCGGAAGCCAGTGGATGGTATTGGGTTACGTAGGCTTTACGTAACGTGTCCGTCCCGACCCGGGAGACATATGGCAAATATACTGGGTTACGTAGGCTTTACGTAACGTGTCCTGACTAACCTGAGGACGATGGTCTATAGTCTGGTATATGCGTAAGTACGAGTAATCATTCCACATTCATCATATCCAACCCAATTCCCAACCCGGGAATCCCATGCCTTGGCTGTGTGAACTCACCTTGGTTTGCTCGGCAGATACACAAAGAGTACAGGCAGCAAGTAAATGGTCAACCACGTCCTATCATGGTTATTATGCAAGTCAGGTTTTGGCTGAGGTAAAACACGTATAGAACATACAAGATAACATGTTTCGAGCACGCATAGAACATGGTAACACTTAGGAGTCAGGAGCATACTTGTGCGTTCTAACCCTGGCCCAACATAACCCGGCCCAATTATATACCACATAGTAACCTTGTGCGATCCAATGTCTAAGCCCGAAAGGTAATCCGCCCAAATGACATATCAGCCCAAACAGATAAGCAGTCCAATAACATAACAGTCATAAGTCCAATTATTTGGCCCAAACGATTGGGCTCGTGACAGTGAAAGCCCAAAACAGTGTACGTGCAAAGGTGGTCTCGAGTCGCAACGGAGAATTACGAGTCGCAAGAAGGTTACGAGTCGCAACTATGATTCCGGCTCATCATGGTCCAGTTACGAGTCGCAACGGGACTCGCAACGGGACTCGCAACCGTGGTCTCGGCTCATCACGGTTTGGTTACGAGTCGCAACATGACTCGCAACCATGGTTTCGGCTCGTCACGGTTTGGTTACGAGTCGCAACATGACTCGCAACCATGGTTTCGGCTCGTGCTGCTGTGTCGGTGTGAGGTTTCGAGTCGCAACTGGAGGTACCGACTCGCAACCGTGTGGGTCTATCAATTTGTAACAGATTTCCTGATTTCCATACTTTAGCATATCGGTTACAATCATTTAACACGTTTCCGAATTTATAGAAATCAATTAACAGTTTCTAAACCACCAATCATCGATCAAACAAGGAAATCAAGTATCAAATTCATATCAACCCTAAGCTAATCAACACGTAATCATGAACAATAATCAAACATGCAAGACCTTCAATCGCATTAACAATGATTCCTATTACTAGCATACACACTAGCATAGCCATAAAATAATTCAACCGATTGATCAAACACCCGATTCCTAACATCATACTATTTTCAAATCTACAATGATTTATATCTACTATGCATGCAAACCGATTATCATGAACATTAAATCTCATCATCCAATACACAATAATCAATCATATAAGCAACATACTAACCGAATAAGGATGGGAACAAGGGATTGATCCGAAGCAAGGAATGATCTACGAAGGAGAGGGTGGTCCGAGCACTTGATCTTCGATCACCAAGAATGTTATTGCCGTCGGGTTCCAAGCAAACAAGAGAGAGGTGTCTAGGGTTTGTGTGTGTGTGATTTGTAACAACAATGAGAATCAAAACCCTTACCAAAAGGTTTTGTGTTTGCGAGTGGGGAGTGGGCCGAGCCCACTCGGCTGCCTAATGGATCCGTATACAAGGTGTGGCCCACAAGGCTTGTGTGACCGGTTATAATGTGCGGTTTGGGTTTGGCTCGACTAACATGCAAACATATATCACACAATGCGCATAATAACACACGTACTCACATAATTATATAATCAAGTTCACATAATACGTAACATCATAACATTCGTTAACTCAAAGTGTCATATAAGCACGTAACGTTACATCTAAGCAAGTCTAAAGTTCGAGTTGTCACAGTGTCTGCTCTGATACCACATGTAAGGTCGTCTTCCTTCAACAAACACACGAACCGGACCGATCGAACACACACGCGATGTGCGGAAACCACTGCGTGCCTCGTACCGCAACGTAGAGCTTGTACAGAAGGTGTAGAAGATGAGAGAATCGTGAATACACAGAGTATTCACAATCAACAATCACACAGATTGAATAAAGAACACAAAGCTAGGGTTTGTTTGCAGAAGAAGTTTTCTCCAAAATTTCAGTGTTCCATTGAATGTCTAATGATTGCATACATCACAAAGCTTATATACAATCATATGTTCGGACATCATAGACCTTACAATGAAACCTCAGTACTTAACAAATAAGTACTCACCACTAACTAGACAATACAAGTTCGCACCATTTAAGAGAACCACAAGTACTCACCACTAAGTAGACAATACAACTTCGCACCATTTAGAGAACCACAAGTACTCACCATATAAAAGATTACAAGTACTGACATTCTAAACCCACAAGTTCTCATATGTATAAGAACCCTTGTCCAAACTTGTGACACCTTCACATAATTACAAGATCAGTCCTTCAATGTTGAAACTTCAACAGTATCCCGCATTTATCAAACTTTGGTGCACTTACAAACTCCCCCTTGATATATGCGGGATCTGCAAATCTTCATCGAGTCTTCGAGAAGCCGCTTCCCAAACTTATCATCCTAAGGAGCATTTGCATATTCCAATATTAGCATAGTCGAATTACTAAGGGACAACTCATTTGCTATAAGATAATGAGAATATAATAAAATAAAATAACAACTAACAGCCTTTTGCTAGTAGTCAAATAAATACTATGACAAAAAGGTGCAGTGTTAACCTCATAATGCTTTGTGGTTTCTCTGTTTTCATTTCAATTATTTTCCTTTCCTTTGCTGCATAGTTTCACCCATTCTGCAGAGTGAAAACCAACAAAACAAATATTTGATGCTTACATAATTTCAGGAGAAGAACTATATACACAAAATTAACCTTCTAACACTAACCTTCCCATCGGTTCGAACAACACCAGCCATCTTCATTTGCTTTTCTACATTCGCCTACCATGAGTACAAAATAGTCGTTAATATACTTTAACTATATGGAATTCCCCGCCGCAATGCGGTCGGGGGGCTTAAAAATTTAGACATAACATATACGAATAAACATAAAGTGTGTCGATGATCGCCTTCAATTCAACTTGCAACCCATGCTGAACCTACAATGAAATATTTATATGGATAAAATATTCCAAGCGTTGTTTAATTTTAGACCGGAACTGATTATATTGAACTCTAGGGTTTTAATCGGTGTCTTTTCGAGTACATCACTAGGAGAGACAATTTGCTCTCAAACTTTCGAGCTTTTGGATGTTAACGGCCATACATATGTGACCATTATAAGACCTTTTGAAACATGGTGGAGGGTGAAATAATTAGAAATTTCCTATAATTTCATCATTACGAATTGTATGCTTAGATCATAACATGTGTTAACTTGAGTGATGCCTAAAATTAACCAGCCCTGACTCGAAAGAAGAAAAAACAAATATAAAATATAAGAAAGAAAATAAAAACCTTTCTTCGAATTTGTCAATGAGATGTGAACAACTTAAGAGATTCTCCACCGGTTCCCAAGTGTTGATTTTCTCAGGCCATCCAAACCTACACAAAAGCGTATAAGATCCAATTACTAACAAGTCAAATATCCCAATTCGTTATAAATACATCATTACCATGAAAGGATTTCAAATTAACATAGCAATCGAGTCATGAATTCGGAATCAAAAACCCTCAATATATCACATTAACTAGAGTTGATTCAGTAGACAATCCCAATCTTCACTTCTCAAATCTAAACATCTTAGATCAATTATTTCATGTTGATAAGATCAATCAATTGCTACTTGAACTAGTTCTCCGATTACAATGATCCAGAAACATGACACAATTAATTTAGCTAGTTATAATTACCAATTAATTGTTTATAAATCAAAACCCTAAAGAATTGAATTAAGGCACTTACCATTTCACCAAGTACTGCACTTTTCCCTTTTTTCCACAAGCAACGGTCGTCAGATACACAAAAAATAACCAAGTAAGATCAAGAGATTTAAACTAACTGATGATTAAAATGAATAATAATTAGCAAACACACGAATTGAAGAAGAAACAATAATAGACCTTGTAACATCTTTTCTTTCTGATCGCTTCAGCTTCAACTTGGTAGAGTTCATCAGCTAACTTGGGACGACTGTTGTCATCTTCTTGAACTCCGTTCATTCTGCGATGACTTCTTGAACTATTATTTTTTTTGCTAAAAAACATGAATAGAATAAAACATAGTTGATTTGACCGGTCAAACTTTTTAGAGACGACATGTGTGTCTATAAATTAAACTCTTTTTTAATTTTCAATATTTATTGATCATTAACAAAAGATAATAAAAAATTAAAATTATAGTGACGACATGTCGTCTCTATAAGTTGTAACACTTTTTAGGGTTTCTAATTCATTAAACTAGAGAATATAAAAAATACAAAAACAATATATTTTCACCCTATAGAGAGGACATGTCGTCCCTATAGGGTAACCTAACTCAAAAATCACCAAACCCCTCTAGGAACAACATGTCGTCTATAGAGACGACTTATGTCCTCTCTAAAGGTGCTGTCCCTATAAGAGTTTTTTCTTGTAGTGTAATTAGGGATTAAGCTTCAATCGCTAACATGTTTAAATGATTTGAACCTAAATGAATACGCTAATCACCTTGCTACTGTTCTGGCGATGAACACTAGACGTGTCACTCACCTGAAACACGAAATCACTTAAACTTCATCCAAATTCAACACATAGTGGATCAAAAGACTCGGATTCACATGAATAACAACCCTAGCTCATCAATTTTGATACTAAAACACTTTTAGATTTGAATTTTGATTCAAACGTAGTTCGTGACATTAAAACACATAGTTTCAACAAAAACCTTCAATTTTATCCAAAATCCAGGAGCTTGGTGATCTAATAACACTGCTTAGGTGTACTTGATCCGACATCGACCATGATACCAACTGAAAGTTCATGTTCGGATCGATTTGATTAAATTTTTAAGAAAAACAAATTCGGTAAATAAACACGAAGGAACCGACGCAGATTCTATAATATCAAAAGAGTGATCAACATTTACGCACCGGAAGATTACCTCTGTGATCTCTTCTCAAATCTACACCCAATTTCACGCACACTATGAAAGGTCTGACTCTAAGGTTAGAATGGTCAAACATTAAGGCCAATTACTTTAAACACTAAGCCCAATTGTTTACATACCAAAACAATGGTCTAATCATTTGCCCTCAAACACTAAATTCAGCACACCAACACACCAAAATACACTAACACCAACTATATGTACTAAATAATGCTTATATGAAAATGACATAATAAAAACCAAATATGATACACATATTAAACTAAATAAAAAACAATACCAAGGTAAAACAATTGCAAGAAGCTCCAACTAAAGGAGAAGTATATATAAGGGAAGAGATTTTACCATATAGGCTTTATTTCCGAGACCACCAATTCCAACGATGGGTTCTTTTCTACGTCAAACCTGAGAAAGAAAGAACACAATAAGAAAAGACAACAATCAAGTCTGAAGCTACAATTGTCTCAAACCTCAATATCTAGTCCCAACCCAGAATATTCCCGTTCTTAATTAAAATATATCAGCCCCATTACAATAATAACTCCCATATTTATCCAAACCACCATAATAATTTACTTAAATTTATTAATTTAATTTTCCGTAAAAAGACCATGGTCGATGTCACTTTATCTAATTTAAGGAAAATAAACACAAGAACCTAAAAAACTAATGAATGTAAGAATAAAAAAAACACATAAAAATAACAAATATTATATTGTTTTAAAAAAAGCTTTGGTTTCAAGTATTTATTACTATAATCCAAAATAATAAATTCCAATACAAAAATAAATAGACATATAATTAGGTACTAGTTCTTAACGTCATATGCTTATACATAAACACTTACCTTTTATTTTCACAAATAGTTCTTCTTTTATTCACAATTTTACATATCAAAATTCATCAAAATGTGAATGCTAAGAAATGCAACCCTCACATATTTTTCAATTAATTTGAGTAATAAAATGTTTGCGTGTGTATATATATATATATATATATATATATATAGAGAGAGAGAGAGAGAGATAGAGAGAGAGAGAGAGAGAGAAGATCATGCGAGAACCACCTCTTATTGTGAGAACCGCGAGAACCAATGTGAACACACCAAAAATGCCTAAAAATAGCTAAAAATCACACAAAAAAATTTTTTTTGAATTTTTTTAATATTTTTTATAAAAAAATCGCTACTTTTCGAAGCCAAAAAAAAAACTTTTTTTTTAAAAAAAAAAAAAAATTTTTTTGGCTTTTAAAAGTAGCGACTTTAACATAAAAATATTAAAAAATTCAAAAAAAAATTTTAGATTTTTTTTTATTTTTTTAGATTTTTTTTAGATTTTTTTAGGTTTTTTGGGGGTTTAGTTTTTAGCATTTTAGCTTGGGGGGGGTTAGGTTTTTTTTGGGGGGGGGGGGGGGGGTGGGTGGGGGTTAAGTTTTTTTAGGTTTTTTTAGCTATTTTAGGTTGTGTTCACATTGGTTCTCAAGGTTCTCACAATAAGGGTGGTTCTCGCATGAGCCCCTCCCTATATATATACCAAATAATTATACTAAAGATAACACTTGATGAAATTGAACAAGTACCTATAACCTAATAAATGATACAGCCTTGGAATTCCACAGTAACAACGACATGTGGTTACTTCTTCCCCAAATCAAATAAAGTATTCTGGAAAACATAAAATAGCATCAAGAGCAACTTTCTATGTAATCAAACAATCGTTATGTCCTTAATTATCAATTCACTTTGGTGTTAAAAAGATTGAATCAAACACAAACACACTAGAGTGAGGACAATTATGCTAAACAATTATATCCAGAAACACATCAAAATTTTATAGTAGCAAACTTTTCATCCATATTAAGTAACCAAAAGACTATTCTAAACAAATTAAGAAACTATACATAAACATATATGGACTTATATAAACACTCATGTACCTTGTTTAGCAACAGAAAGGTTTTACTATGTGCAATGGCTGATAAAGCAAGTGTACGCACCGCTCTATTCTTGCACACAGTAGAAGGATCACTTGGATAAACCTAAAAAAAGGAGGAAGACCCTAAGCTTGTATTTATCAAGAGCAGGGTTGGTGGGTGAGGGATGGGAGGACAGATGCTACAGCTAGTGACAAACCGTGAGACTAAAAGGTTGTCTAGTCATATCCATGTGTTAGTCATATCGTATATTGGTAATTGGTAATGTGTATCATATTATTAAAATACCATTACAATAGTTTACGCCTTTAAGGTGGTTTTGGTTAATGGCGTGAAAATAAATATACGGGTTTCATCTTTGATATTCTTCCTTATAAGTTACTACACACCTTTAAGGTGGTTTTGCTTAATAGGTGTGAAAACAAATATACGGGATTCATGTTTAATATTCTTGGTTATAATTAAATTAATTTGCTTTATGTTTAGATGCCCGTCTTATATCATTAATTAAAAATCTCATTGATTTTTTTTAACAACTATTTTTTTACACCTAGGCTTCCTAATTAACCGACACTTGTAAAGATTTGAATCGACACCACATTTATGGGGGAAATCATGATGTTTATGACATTGATCATTGGGTTTGGATCAACAAAATCATTTGGAATATTTAAATTAAAACAACCTGACCGCGTAAAACAACAAATCGCGGCCGAAACGTAGGGGAGTCATGTCACAGAACTATTATATCACAACATATGGTACATAAAGTTTTGTATTATTAAGTTAATTGTTTACATTGTCTTGGAAATAAAACAACAAAGTACAATAATTGTCTTGCAAATTTTAAAGTCACTAAGGCCCAAGTCCGCCCTATGCGAAGCATGCTCAAAGTCAAACATTCGCTCCTTAAACATATGTGAAAATAAAACGTCAGCATAAAAATGTATGTGAGTAACATAGGTTTTGTGATGAAGATTCATGACTTTGAATGTTAAAAGAGATGTTTAACTATCACAAAAGTAGCCATGAATCATTATAAAATTGTTTCTTTTATAAAATCATGTGAAAATCAAATGATTAAAAGAAATGATGCATGGTTAAGTAAATAACCAAATGTAAATGTCTTATATAAAATATATCATGTCTATTATAAAAGATGTCGTGTGTCTTGTCATTGTTCGAAGTGGTTTAGATAACGCTACGATATGTAATATAATGAAAGCACTTATATATAGGAAGTACTAGCGGCGTATCCACCACGGTTTAGATACAATATGTAATATAATAAAAGCACTTATAAAAGATGTCATGTCTTGTCATTGTTCATTGTTGGAAGTGGTTTAGATAACGCTACGATATGTAAATATCCCAATTCGTTATAAGTACATCATTACCATGAAACGATTTCAAATTAACATAGCAATGGAGTCATGAATTCGGAATCAAAAACCCTCAATATATCACATTAACTAGAGTTGATTCAGTAGACAATCCCAATCTTCACTACTCAATTCTAAACATCTTAGATCAATTATTTCATGTTGATAAGATCAATCAATTACTACTTGAACTAGTTCTTTGATTACAATGAATAATAATTAGCAAACACACGATTTGAAGAAGAAACAATAATAGACCTTGTAACATCTTTTTTTCTGATCGCTTCAACTTGGTAGAATTCATGAGCTAACTTGGGGTCACTGTTGTCATCTTCTTGAACTCCGTTCATTCTACTCTACAATGACTTCTTGAACTATTACTTTTTTTTGGCTAAAAACACCAATAACATAGAACATAGTTAATTTGGCTTATAAGGACCGCATGTCGTCTCTACATTGAATAATTTTTTATATTTAATTATTTATTAATAAAGAATAAAAAACAAAACAAAATTATTTTTACCTATAGGGACGACATGCGGTCTCTATAGGTTAATTTGGCATACAGGTATGACATGTCGTCTCTACGCGTGAATATTTTTTATATTTAACTATTCATTAATAAAGAACAAAAAACAAAAGAAAATTATTTTTCCATATAGAGACGACATGTCCTCTCTATTTGTCAGATTGTTTTTTTCAAATTTTTATGGAATGGTAGGAATTTTTGCCCCCAAAATGATTTTTTTAACAGTCAAACATTTTAGAGACGACATGTCGTCTCTATAGCTTTAAATATATATATTTTTCTTTGTTTTTAGGCAAAAACCAATAATAAATTAATTAATTTAATTAGTCTTATAGGGATGGCATGTCGTCTCTATATATGAATATTTTTTTTTTTGTATTCTTAATTATTTATTAATCAAATCTAAAAAAACCAAATAAAATTATTTTTACGAATGTGTTTTTTTAATTATTTATTAATTTAGAATAAAAAAACAAATCAAAGTTATTTCCCCTATAGTTGTGTCTCTATATGTTATATTATTTTTTGTCAAATTTTTTTGTCGGGTGGTTGGAAATTTTGCCACCTAAATGAAAGTTAATTTTGACCAGTCAAACTTTTTAGAGATGACATGTCGTCTCTATAAATTAATTTTTTTTTAATTTTCAATATTTATTGATCTTTAACAAAAGATAATAAAAAAATTAAAATTATAGGGACAACATGTCGTCTCTATAAGTTGAAACATTTTTTAGGGTTTCTAATTCAATAAACTAGAGAATATAAAAAATACAAAAAAATTATGTATATTTTCCCCCTATGGAGAGGACATCGGTAACCTAACTCAAAAATCACCAAACCCCTCTAGAAACAACATGTCGTCTATAGAGACGACTTATGTCCTCTCTAAAGGTGTCGTCCCTAAAAGAGTTTTTTCTTGTAATGTAATTAGCGATTAAGCTTCAATCGCTAAAATAGAGTGTAAAAAGGAGGGGTTAAAGTGGAAAATCTCACATGAAGGCACCATTATAAATCAAACCCTAATTCTGCATTTCATTATTCAGCGCCACTTCTGACTGCCTCTGTCTGTAGGTAAACCCTAGTGTACCATTGCCGCTTAAGACGCATCTTTAAACTATTTGAACCTGAATGAATACGCTAATCATCTTGCTACTCTTTTGGCGATGAACACTAGACGTATCACTCACCAGAAACACGAAATCACTTAAACTTCATCCAAATTCGACACATAATGGACCAAAAGACTCAGATTCACATGAATAACAACCCTAACTCATCAATTTTGATACTAAAACAGTTTTTAGATTTGAATTTTGATTCAAACTTAGTTCGTGACACTAAAACCCATAGTTTCATCAAAAACCTTCAATTTCAGCCAAAATCCAGGAGCTTGGTGATCTAATAACACTGCTTAGGTGTATTAGATCCGACAACGACCATGATACCAACTGAAAGTTCATGTTCGGAGTGATTTCATTATTTTTTTAAGAAAAACAAATTCGCTAAATAAACATGAACGAACCGACGCAGATTCTATAATATCAAAAGAGTGATCAACATTTACGCACCGGAAGATTACCTCTGTGATCTCTTCTCAAATCTACACCCAATTTCACGCATACTATGAAAGGTCTGACTCTAAGGTTAGAATGGTCAAACATTAAGGCCAATTACTATAAACACTAAGCCCAATTGTTTACATCCCAAAACAATGGTCTAATCATTTGCCCTCAAACACTAAATTCAGCACACGAACACACCAAAATGCACTAACACCAACTATATGTACTAAATAATGCTTATGTGAAAATGACATAATAAAAACCAAATATGATACACATATTAAACTAAATAAAAAACAATACCAAGGTAAAACAATTGCAAGAAGCTCCAACTAAGGGAGAAGTATATATAAGGGAAGAGATTTTACCATATAGGCATTATTTCCGAGACCACCAATTCCAACGATGGGTTCTTTTCTATGTCAAAACTGAGAAAGAAAGAACACAATAAGAAAAGACAACAATCAAGTCTGAAGCTACAATTATCTCAAACCTCAATATCTAGTCCCAAACCAGAATATTCCCGTTCTTAATTAAAATATATCAGCCCCATTACTATAATAACTCCCATAATTATCCAAACCACCATAATAATTTACTTAAATTTATTAATTTAATTTTCCATAAAAAGACCATGGTCGATGTCACTTTATCTAATTTAAGGAAAATAAACACAAGAACCTAAAAAACTAATGAATGTAAGAATAAAAAAACACATAAAAATAACAAATATTATATTGTTTTAAAAAAAGCTTTTGTTTCAAGTATTTATAACTATAATCCAAAATAATAAATTCCAATACAAAAATAAATAGACATATAATTAGGTACTAGTTCTTAACGTCATATGCTTATACATAAACACTTACCTTTTATTTTCACAAATAGTTCTTATTTTATTCACAATTTTACATATCAAAATTCATCAAAATGTGAATGCTAAGAAATGCAACCCCCACATATTTTTCAATTAATTTGAGTAATAAAATGTGTGCGCGTGTATATATATATATATATATATATATATATATATATATATATATATATATATATATATATATATATATATATATATATATATATATATATATATATACTAGTCGTTTACCCGCGCGATGCGGCGGGAAACATATTACTTAGGTTGGTGAGTTTAGGGCTATGTACGAGGTAGTTCGGTTTTGAGTCATAACCAAAACCAAATTCGCGATGCAACGGAAAACAAAATCCACGATTAAATTTCACTATCACACATCGATGTACGTAAAAGCGTTAGATCTACACAAAAGGAACTCAGAAACACATACTCGTCCATCAGAATCGTAACAATCCGACGCAAGATTTTTTTTAGGTTTTTGAGGGGGGGCGGGGGGAGGGGTTAGGTTTTTTGGGGTTTTTTTTGGTAAGGTATAGTTTTTGTTTTTGTTTTTCTTTGCCGGGGGTAGGGGAGGGGGGTGTTCGGTTTTTTTTTTAGGTTTTTGGGGGGTGGGGGGGTTAGGTTTTTGGGTGTTGGTGGGTAGGGTTAGTGTTTAGGTTTTGGGTGGTGATGTAGTGGGTTTAATTTTAGGTTATTGGACACTTGTCACTCTATAAATCCTTCTTACACTTCTTACAATTAAAATTCTTTGTAAAATAACTTGACCCAAATATATATATATATATATATATATATATATATATATATATATATATATATATATATATATATATATATATATCTGTTATTTGTTTAAAGGTTTGTCCAACAACAAACTCATCTTAGCCCTAACCCTAACTCGAACCCAGTTAGTGTGTTACCCCACCAAACTGAACTCACACACTCATTATCGTAACTATTTATCACAAACATGCATTTAAGCCGGACATATGAATATATTCCAAACGGAATAAAATATACACCGGATACAAGAAAACAGTCAACAAAACTTTATTTGGAATCTTAATATAACACCAATCTTGAAACATCAAAAAATAAACGCCAAATCAAGACAAATGTATTGCAAAACTTAAATAATAAAAACAACCTGTTTTCTAACAACGATTTCAAGCTGAGAAGCTCTATCGGCCTTAGCTCTAAGTTTGTTAAGCTGCTTCTTTCTTTCGTACACCACTTGGGTTTTTCTTTCCTCTTCTTTTCAAGATCCTACAAGTAATTAACAACATTGTAGTCGAAATAAGTTACAAAAAATATAACTGGTAAATTATGTTGGTGCACTTTGTGTCTGTACTTTGTCTATATTTTGTAATGTATAAAACGATGTCTTTTGTCTGTTGTGTTTACGTCTTTGTTGTGTTGTTTATGTGTTGATATGTGTGTTTGACCAAGTCAACCATCCTCCTGGTTTGACTTGGCCAAACATCAACACTTAGTGTTTGAAAGATAACATGTTTCGAAGGATGTCATCGAAGGATGGATTGTATCCTTCGATGACCTCGAAAGATGATGCTTCGATGGATTCTAATGGACCTCGAAGGATATATCATCCTTCGAGGTATGTTGGGATCCTTCGAAGTCTTTCGATAGCAATTCTGGTCGATAGATGATCCTTCGACCAGAATATCTTATCCTTCGTGCATGGTTATCTGTTGTGGGTATATATATCCCATGAGGGTTTCATTTCACACAAGTTCTGTCCAAGTTAGTGTTCATTGTTGAGAGCTTTTGTGTGTGTGAACCCAAGTCTTGTAAGAGTGTATTTTCAGTTTGGTCAAGGTCTGTAACCGTGTCCACTGAAATACAAGAGAAAACTTTGATACTTGCTTGTCTACTCTTTCTCTTGTTCACTTTGCTTTCATATAAACTCCGGTTTGCTTGCTAGCTTGGATTCCGCACTTGCTAGTGGGTTAAACATAACAAGGAATAGGTTAAACCTCAACCTCCGAGGGACCTACAAGTGGTATCAGAGCCGTGGCTCTTTTCCTTGTTAAAACCGGGTTTTTGTGCAAGACTTGGTTGTGTTTGGACAAAAAGTTTCTTGGTTTAGCTCCCGTTTTTAGTGTGTTTTCTGCTGTTTTAACCATAAAAACGTGTTCTAAACTAACCGGGTGTGTTACGGGAAGGTTTGGGTAACTTAAAAAATCTTATCCTTAAAGGTTTGTATTTTCCGGCCATTATTCCGGTCAAAAATCCGGTTGCTTGGTGTGGATAAGAAGCTTCCTTTTTGGGTATCTTTTTGAAAGTCAAATCTGTTTTGTGAAAAGTTGCTGTCAGAACATCCCTCTTTGCCAAAAGTTGGTCACCTACCACATCACCTTTTCACCAACCTGTCGTACTTTCTGTCCTTGTGTCAGACCATCGAAAGATAACTTTCGAGCTCGAAAGATCATCCTTCGATCAAGGAGATTCGAAAGATAGCCATCCTTCGAACATCCTTCGAAGTCAGTAGGTTATCCTTCGAGTCAAGGAATCTTTTTGAAAGATCATCTTTCGAGTTACTGTTCATTTCGAAAGATAAGGATCCTTCGTGTAGGTGAATCTTTCAAGGTTATCTTTCGAGGTTATTGTTCGAATCTCAACAGTGATCCTTCGAACACTGTTGATCCTTCGAACAGGTGTGATCTTTCGTGGATCCTTCGAGTCTTATTTGTTTAGACTTAACAGTTTGTGAATTTCAGGTCTTTCGATCCTACATCCTTCGGCTGTTTGTTATCCTTCGAAATTGTTTAACATAGTTTGTGAAAATCAACTTTTCTAAAATTAATTTTCACCTAGTATATTAAATATAAAATGGGAACAAACGGTCAATGGGATCCATCCGCGTGGACTATGACATCCTTGGCTTCGCAATCATCTAATACGCAATCATCTACTTCTCAATCTGATCAAGACCTCAAGAATGCTTGGATGCAGGCTATTGCTCCACCTTCAGCTGCCATGATATCTGCACATCAGTGGGCCTTAGTTACAAATCAAAGCAGCAGTATTCAAGCGATGATGCAAAATGATAATGAAACGGGTACAAATACAAAGCCGCCAAAGCTTAATCACATAAATGATTGGGGTTGGTGGAAAGAAAGATTGAAAACGTATGTTCAAGGACAAGGCCAAGACTTATGGATGTGTTTCTTCAATAAATTTGAGAATGAGTTAGAAGTCGCAGGATCTAATCCTCAGACTTACAGCAGCCTGTCCGATGATGATAAAAAGAAGTTCGAGTTGGAGAAGAAAGCATTTATGATTCTCACGCAAGCGCTTCACAGAGACATATACCATCAGTTTGTCTACTGCACAACTACAAAACAATTGTGGGATATGCTTACTATGAGATGTGAAGGAAACGCTCAATCAAGGAAGATCAAGCAGGAACTGCTTAAGAAAGAGTTTGAAGGTTTTACTTGCATGGAGAATGAGGGTCTAACAGAATTGTCTACAAGATTTCACCATCTGTTGAGTGAAATGTTTGCTTTCAAAGTTGCCGCCACTCCACAAGAAATGGTTAAGAGATTTGCTGATAGTTTACCAGCAAAGTGGAGCAGTTATCTCGAGATTCTCAAAGAAAATGGTGTTCTAGATACAATCTCCATTTATGAGCTAATTCAGAAGTTAGAAAACAAAGATGTTGAAGAAAGGCTCAAGGCGAAAAGAACAATCACTCCTCAAAATCCAGAAGTGTATTTTGGGATTGCAGGTGGTATTCAAGGAGATAAGCCAGCTCCTCAACATGCTAAGCTTCAAACAGCTTTTCTTTCTAACTCCGGACCGTCAACAGCAAATCAGTTTGATCCTTCAGCATATACTATGCTCTCAAGACCAGATTCTTCTGCTTCTCAACAACAACAGTATGTGCAACAGACAGCTCCTCAGTTCACTCCACCACCTTTCCTGGATCCAAACAGAGCTCAACAGCAACAACCACAACAACAAGGGTTTTATGGAAGTTCTTCAAGCTTTCAAGCTACTTCCAACCCTAACACTGTCAGATTGGATACTTCCAATTTCTCAAAAGTCAGTGTTGAGATAGCCAAGGAACATATGGAGATGTTGAATACCTTGGTCAGCGCTTATTGTGGGTTGGTTGCCGGTCAAATTGGAAATATCAACCTGACCAACGAAGATTATCAACAGGTTGATAAAGAAGAGTTCGAGATGATGGATATAAAGTGGGCTCTTGCGAGTGCTATTCGTAGAGCTAAAGAGTTTATGGAGAGAACAGGAAGAACCAACTTGGAAAGCAACAACAACACCAAGTATGGTTTTGATAAAAATGCTGTCACCTGCTTCAACTGCGGTGAAAAAGGTCATTTCAAACGGGAATGTCAGAAACCAGCCAAGCAAGGCAATCAGAATCCTTTTAGGAATCAAAGACAGCCTCAGCAACAACAGAACAATTCTGACAGACAAATAGTTCCCGTGGGAGGAAATTCTTCTGGATCTGCAAACTCTAATCCCCACAGAGGATTAGTTGTTCAAGCTGACGAGATTTGCAACTGGAATCTTCAGCTTGGTGAAGGAGGTAATGGTGGCACAGCTTGTTATGCCAAGGTAGTTGAAAAAGTTGAAGAACCCGTGCATGCTGGTGAATCTTCTGAGGATGAAGATAGCTCAGGTTACAGTGGAAGTTCAGATGGGGAATCACTTGATGCTAGTGATATATCAAGTGATGCTTTGGATCTGGAGGTTGATGAGTTATTGGCTGATGCTGAAGCCTTATGCAAGAGAAGATCTATTCTTTGTCAGAAAGCTGCTGGAACTTCTGAGAAGCTTTCTCAATTTTTCTCTGAAGACGGATCTTTCTCTTTTCGTACAGCCTTTATGGCTCATGTTGAAGGACAAACCTCTCAGGTATGTGATTCTAAGCCTGAACCTATTTCTGCTAATGTTGAACGTGCTAAATGTCAAGAATATGCAGAAAAAGAAAGTCTTTTTGAAATAACACACAAACACAATCAAGAATTGATTGTGGATCTTTCAAAGGCAACAGAGGCTAACTTGTTTTTGACAAGAAATGAAAAAGAGTTTAAAGCTACAATTGCGTCACTTAAACATGATGTTTCTGAACTTCAAAGGGCTGTTTTAAGAAAACAATATGCTAATAACAATTTAATTGACACAATTGAGCAACAGATGGTTGAGTTAGCCACAGCAAAGTGTGAATGTGAAACAATCAAGCAGAAATTGGAAAGTTATTCCAATTCCCGCTATGTTTTGGATCACATTATTGATGTGCAAAAGAAAAAGAAGGATGAGAAATTCACTGGGGTAGGATTCAAATCATGTCCTCCTCCAATGAATCATAACTACTCCAAGTTGCCTGATCACGAGGAGATGCCCCGTTTTGAACCTACAGTGCCACTCAATCTCGATGATTTTGCAGTAGGTCTCGGGTTCAAAACAGGTACATCATCCTCGGGGCAATCTGAGTCTGAAAAGGTGGAAACTTCATCGTTTGTTAAGGAACAGAGTCCTCCGATCATTGAGGATGCTGATTCTTTATGAATCTGAAGAAAATGAGAAACCACAGTCTAACTTGGTTGCACCCGAAATTCCAATTGAGAATCACATCTTGTGTGATCCCCCGGTGAAACCAAGTAAGATTGAAACACCAAAGGCAATGAAGCCAAATGTACCTAGCATTGAAAAGAATAACTTGTTGTATACGCTCAAGGGAGACAGTAAAATCTATTCTGACAAAGATTTTCCAATCAAAAACGTAAATCAAGAGTTAATTGAGAAAATTTTTGAAGGAAGAACTGACAAGTTTTTGGGAAACAAAGGTAACAAAATCACTGTCACTCAATGTGAACCAGTTCCGTGTGAAGTAATTAGAAAACAATACGGAAATCAAAAACTGTCAACTGAGCGAAAACAACAAGTGAATTCTGGAAAGGGTAAGGGGCAGGTACAGGAAAAGAGAGCTCAAAGCAAGAATGCTCAAGCACCAAAGGTTCAGCAGCTTAAAACTGAACAACCAAGGGTTCAGCAACCTAAGGTTGAACAGCCTAAAGCTACTCAACCTAAGGCTGCACAACCCAAAATTCTACAATCTAGGGTTGAGCAACCTAAGGTTCCTAGGGTGCAAAATAAGAGAGCTCCTATCAAGAAAGGAGAACAGAAAATGAACTTTGTTGAATCAAAGGGTACGGACAAACTGGAGACATTTCAAAATAAATCTAACATTGAATTCATAAAACAAGTTAGAATTTTAAAGCGAAATGATGAGAACAATTATACCCAGCACACAAATGGATGTGACCTAGGTCCTAGCACATCTAAACCACAAAGTTCAGTCTCTGGTTCTCAGTCAGGTCATCAACACAGTTCTCCGAGGTTTGTTGAGCGGAGAATGTGTTTTGAATGTGGAACAATTGGGCACATCGTAAGATACTGCCCATATTTGAAAAAGTTGAAAGGAAAAACAAGTGCTCCCCAGGAAACCAATTACCAAAAACAACCGGTTTCCCCGAAACAAGACCCACGTGTCTTGAAAGAAAGGGAAAAGAAGGAGAAACAAAAGAACAAAAAGGTAATTGAGAAGGCCTTAAAATCTGAGGTCAAGGATGCAAAACCTGTACAAGCTAAGTCTGCAAACGTAAAACCAGTAAACTCAAAAATAATTAATACGAATACTGGTAAAAGTCAACAAGCTTGGAAACAAAAACAGGTATTGAATTCAGGGGGAGCACCAGAAGTTTTATTTCCTAATCATCAAGTGATAGAGATCACTTTCCTTGATGATCAAGGACGACCCAAGTCAACAAAGGCTTGGGTCCCCCTCTCAATCTGATGTGTTAATTGCATGTGCAGGCGGCTCCAGGAGGAACTGTTAATAGTCTTTGGATTGTTGATAGTGGGGCTTCCAGGCACATGACTGGAGACTATCGTCTTCTGTTCGATGTGAGAAGTATCAGAGGCGGATATGTCGCATTTGCTGGCGACAAGGGAGGTTATATCACTGGCGAGGGAAGAATCTCTAATGGGATTGTGAGCTTTGACAAGATCAATTATGTACAACAATTGGATCACAATCTCTTGAGTGTTTCTCAAATCTGCGACAAGAAGTTCACCGTGCATTTTGATGATGCCGGTTGTTATGTGCTGAAGCCAGGATTCAAGATTCCCGCTGAATGGATTCTCTTATCAGCACCAAGAGTTAATGATTTGTATGTCCTTGATATGAGCCAAGCAATAACTCAGTCAAAACAAGTTACTTGCTTCATTTCAAAAGCCACTGAAAAGGAGACGATCTCTTGGCACAGACGAATGGGTCATATTCACCTCAGAAAAATGAATCACCTTGTCAAAAACAACTTGGTGAGAGGTGTCAATGTGAAGAACTTTCAACTTCAAGATGTCTGTGTGCCATGTCAAAAGGGAAAGCAGACCAAGAAATCTCATCCATTGAAGAAGGTTAACACTGTCAACATGCCACTCGAGCGTTTGCATATGGATCTTTTCGGCCCAGTCAAACACAAGAGTGTGCACGGAGAAGTTTTCTGCTTGGTAGTTACTGATGACTACTCAAGATTTTCATGGGTTGACTTCATGGTCCACAAGAGTGAGACTCCAGAAATTCTGAAGAATTTGATCACCTTGTTGGAAAATCTGTATAATCTAAAGGTGAGGCGAATTCGAAGCGACAACGGTACCGAGTTCAAAAACAGGGTTATGGATGAGTTTTGCACTGCAAAAGGAATCCTACATGAATACAGTTCTCGGTACACGCCACAGCAAAATGGAGTCGCTGAAAGAAAGAACAGAACCTTAATTGAGACTGCAAGAACCATGTTGGTTGAGTCTCAGCTTCCAGTTCGATTTTGGACTGAAGCTGTTGCCTCGGCTTGCTACACATTAAACAGGGTTCTCACAGTGAAAAGACATGGGAAAACGTGCTTCGAACTCCTTCACAAGAAGACTCCAGACTTGGAATATCTAGAACCTTTTGGTGCACCATGTACCATGATTGAACCTGATGGGAAGTTTGGTGCCAAAGCTATCGAAGGTTACTTCCTTGGGTATGCTACTCCTAATCTGCGAGTATGGAACCTAACTACCAAAAGGATTGAAGAATGGGGTGAAGTAAGAGTTCAAAGATATTCTAATCCTCCGAAGCCTTCTGGAGATCCATGGATGTTTGATTATGATGGTCTTTTCGACTCATTCAATCTGCCGACATTTGATGATGATAATGCAATTGCTCAAATGTTGTCTGAAAGCGAGAATGCGACTGGCTCTCAGTTAGCTCGTCCAATCATTGTTGACTCACAAGCGTCTTCTTCTGTCAACAATCTCGCTTCAAATGAGGTGTTTAATGATGCTGTCGATTACAATTTGTCATCGGAAGATGAGGAGTATGTTGATGCAAATGATGGTGAAACACTGCGTCCGGTTCAAGGTACTTCAGAAGCAACGGATCCAGTGTCTGCGCCAATTATCCAAGAAGAAAATGCATCATCTTCTACAACTCACCAGCTTCAGAATGATATCGGGAATTTAAATATCACTAACTTGAGGTCAAATGTTGAAGTTCCTCAAGTTACTGAAACCCGAATTCATAATATTCATCCTCAGCAGAATATAATAGGTGACGTTCTCAGTGGTGTAAGGACAAGAAATCAAATCAGAAACAACGAAAATGCTGGCTTGTATGCTGAGATACGAGAATCGGGACAACAGAATCAGTGGTCCTTTGCCTGCTACGTTAGCCAAGAAGAACCAAAATCTTGGAAAGAGGCATTGAAGGATGATTCCTGGGTGGAAGCAATGCAAGAAGAACTTCAGCAGTTTGAGAAATTGGGCGTATGGAAATTGGTTGATAGGCCCGATAACTACAAAAAGATCGGAACTCGCTGGGTGTTCAAGTGCAAAAAGGACGACCGTGGGGTTGTTGTCCGAAACAAGGCAAGGTTAGTGGTGCAAGGCTTTAGTCAGGTTGAAGGAATTGACTACAATGAAGTGTATGCTCCTGTTGCACGTCTGGAGGCTATTAGAATCTTTCTAGCCTACGCATCCTTCAAGAAATTTAAGGTGTACCAGATGGATGTTAAGAGTGCTTTTCTACACGGAGTAGTCGAGGAGGAAGTATATGTCGAACAACCACCGGGGTTTGAAGATCCATTACATCCTGACAGGGTTTTACTTCTAAACAAGGCGTTATATGGTCTTCATCAAGCACCTCGGGCTTGGTATGAAACGTTGTCTACCTATCTGCTCAGCAATGGTTTTCGACGAGGTTTGATCGACTGTACCCTCTTCATCAAAGAAAATGGTGAAGATCTTCTGTTGGTACAAGTATATGTCGACGACATTATCTTTGGTTCTACCGATGATAAGTTGTGTAAAGAATTTGAAAAGGTGATGCAGGATCGATTCGAGATGAGTGCGATAGGTGAAATGACGTTCTTCTTGGGTTTGCAAGTTAATCAATCCGAATCTGGAATTTTTATTCATCAAACCAAGTACGTCGGGGACATCTTGAGCCGGTTCCAGATGTCCGATTCGAAGCCTATTTCTACTCCTCTTCCTCAGAATCATGGAATTACTCCGGATGACGAAGGAGATGCTGTGGATTCTTCGCTCTATCGTGCTATGATTGGATCTTTAATGTATCTCACCGCATCAAGACCCGACATCATGTATCCAACTTGTCTTCTCGCTAGGTATCAAGCGAATCCGAAGGTCTCTCACTACGCTGCTGTCAAGAGGATCTTTCGTTATCTGAAGACTTACCCTGACACCGGGTTATGGTATCCTAAGGATGATAACTTTGATCTCACAGCTTTCAGTGATTCTGATTTTGGTGGCTGCAAAAAGGATGGAAAATCAACTACAGCAGGATGTCAGTTTTTAGGCAATCGCCTAGTCACTTGGCAATGCAAGAAGCAGACATGTGTGGCTACGTCTACATGTGAAGCGGAATACATTGCTGCGTCTAGTTGCTGCTCCCAGGTTCTATGGATCCAACAACAGATGCGGGACTACGGTTTTGAATTCCTAACTACTCCTATTTATGTTGATAATGAGGCTGCCTTACAGATCACTAGAAATCCTGTACAGCACTCGAAAACGAAGCACATCGATATTAAATATCACTTCATACGTGATTGCTTTGAAAAGAGACTTATCGATGTGGTTCATATTCATACCGACCACCAACGTGCCGACCTTTTTACCAAAGCATTTGATAAATCAAGATTTGATTATTTACTTTTGGTAAACGGCATTAAGGTGAAGCAAGAGTAACCGACATCAGGAAATCGTTTTTGTAAATATTTTTCTAAAAACCAAAAATCCAAAAATATTTTTACTTCACTTTATTTTTGAATTTTAGGGGGAGAAAGTTTCAAGAAAAATACAAAAACATTGAAAAACCACAAAAATACAAAAATATGTCTTTAATTTATTTACTTTCTGCATTTAAGGGGGAGAAAATTCAGAAAAACACAAAAACAATAGAAAAACAAAAATGAGTTTCTTGGCAATATAAGAGAAAGTGATATTACATCAGAGGTCGGTTGAAACATGTTTCCAGAAATCAAAAGAAAAAGAAAATGATAAGTAGCTCTACTAATGATGTACCGGTAGACTCACGGTCATTTTAAAATATGCAGGAGATATAAACATAACAGACTGAAAACCGCGTGGGAACCGTTCATTGGCATATGGTCTTGGTACCGAAATTTCGTTTGATAGATTGCCGAGGTTCTGAGATATTCGGGGTTTATGTTGTTTATCATCTGGGTATCATGGTTGTTTCTATAAAAGACAAAGTCTAAGTTCTTCCATGATACCATACATACGTGTACATATCTCATACTGCATTCGACCTCAATAAGTGATAAACAATCACATGTCCAAATCAAATAAGTGATAAAATATCACATTTATCCGGGAGTCAAGTTCGTCTCTCTGCTGTACGGAAGTACTGACCTGTTCACGGACTTGCTCCTGTGCCCTCATGCATCGAAAATCAAGTTCCTCATCAATAAGTGATTCTATCACATAGGGCTTGTTTTCAAACTCAAATAAGTGACTTGTTCACATTGTATATATATACGTCAAAAACGGATGATAAACGGTATACTCCCCAGTAAGATGAACTCTCGTGCATACCTTGATACGGGAATGTGTCGTGAGTGGATGAACACCGGTCGGTAAGTATAAATCATACCTTAAACGTATCTCATTGTATTATGATTACACCTGATCGTTGAGTTTAAGTGGACAACAATATCGGTAATTGTGGTAGAATACTTATCCGCTTCTGTAAAAGAATTTTAAAAGGAAGTGTGTTTTGACAAAAGACCGCAGGCTGATATGATTCTCTTCGCCAGAAACTCGCAAAAATATTGTTGTGTTTGTACATATTTACTTACTGCTTAATTTACTGCTTTAATTTTAAACAGTTTCTGCCGTTTGGTGCATATCAGCACGACATTAGCGGTGATGTCGTTTGATAACATTCAAAGGATTTTAAAATTGTTGCCTTTTATTTTATCAAACCACAAATTCCAAAAAGATTTTCAATTTAACATTATTTTTTGATTAACTGATGTTGGTGCTCGATCCGATACCTGACAAGCCGAGATACTTCATAAAATTAACCTTGCTGAACTTCATAACGGACAATTTTCAAAATGGTCATTTCTGAAAAACCTCAAAATTTGAAGGGGTAAATTGGAAATTTTCCAAAAAAATCCAAGTGTTGGTGGAAAGCTGGTCCTTCGAGGAAGCAATGGCCCTCGAAAGATCAGATGGTCAAAGAAAGTCAAAGAAAGTCAATGCAAGTCAACAGTCTCGGTCGAAAGATGCTTGGTCAACGAAAGATTTGACCAAGTGATCCTTCGAGTTGACCAAAACCTTTGAAAGATGATCTTAGATCGAAGGATATCTTTCGAAGGATCCAAAAATATCTGGGATCCTTCGATCCAGATCTTTCAAATATCTGGATCTTTCGAACCATATATGGATCTTTCGAACAAAAAGTAATCTTTCGAGAACACTGTTTATCTTTCGATTGGATTGAGTCTTTCGAGACGGTTGGACTTTCGAGGTAGAGTATAAAAAGGCATCTTCTTCTTCATTCACTTATCAGTTTCAACAATCATCTTTCAAAACCCTCTGAATCCTCTCGAAACTCTGCCCAAAATTCTCAAAATCACTTGTAAATCATCAGGATTCTCATAATATACTTGGTAGGATGACCATGCTTTGTCATCTAATCAAATATTAAATCAAAAACATGATAATCATTTCATTGATCATGATCTTTTTACTCTTATGTTCATATGTTTGATGTATGAAATCTGAACATGATTGTTAATGTATCTGTCAATGTTTTAATGTAGTGTTTCTGTATATGTTTGTGTGTATAAAATGTTGTGTTCGAACTTTGATGCCTAAGCGGTTGTTGTTGAATCATGGTCTAGGGTTTTGGGTTGGATAAACAGGGCAAATATTTGAAGTGGTTTTGGTTTATGGCAACATCTGATGCAAATGTGTTTATGTCCGGTTTGGGTTAAATGTGTTTTGATTTGAAATTGGAAATAGTTTTAATGGTGGTGGTATGTTAATGTTTGGGATAAAACGTAACAAAATTCATGTAAAACTTTGACCGGAAAATCAATTAGAACCCACCGGAAAATCTTTCCGATGAACTGTCACCGTTAAACAAGATGAAGGATGATGACGTAGGATGATGAATCATCACATCGATAGATGTGCTAACCAGAATCCTTCGAGGTGAATCTCGAAGGATGTTAGATTTCACGAAGGATCATCCTTCGATGTGATCAACCTTCGAAGGATCAAGACATCTTTCAAATTTCTTGATTCTTCGAAAGATGATCTTTCGATATGTTTGATATCCTTCGGGAAAAGTGACATCCTTCGAACCATGTGTCATCCTTCAACAGATTGTCATCCTTCGGGCTAAAACTCTATCTTTCGATGGTTCTTGGATCCTTCGAAGAGTTCCACACTTGGAATATTTTCAAGAATTTGAAAATTTTCTAAGTGTAGAATTCTCTGTTGACTGTTTGACCCGTGCTTATTACGTGTCAATGTGATGTGCAGAAATGGCACCTAAGGCAGCGAAAAAGGAACGGGCCAAACCAACCAAGAAGGTGAAATCAGAGCTGGAAGCCATGTCTGAATCTAGACATAATATGGCGGCATATTTACAACCGGTAGGAAGCATCAGTCCGGAGTTTTCTGGCATCATGGAATATCTTCACAGGGCACGCATCAATTACGCTATCACAACTCAGCATGTCGCATATCAGTCTCATATTAAGGCTTTCTGGAATACAGTTGGGGTTGAAACGGTGGATGATAAGGAAGTAATCAGGGCAGTAGTCGCTGAAAAGCCAGTTGTTATTACTGAAAACTCTATCAGAGAACGTCTTCGGCTTGGAGATAAATCTGAAGATCCAACGTCTATAGAGCTACAGTGTCAGCGTGGGTTATTGTTAAGGATTAAGTACAGCGAGATCGTTCTTACCAATCAAATCAACAAGAAGTTCCTGCCGCTTCGATATAAGTTCCTTCTGCACATTCTCATTCATTGCCTAAGCAACAAGCGCTCTGGGTATGATTTGTCTCCTATTGATTTGACGGGATTGTTTACGGCGCTGATTCTGAACAAGCCGTTCAACATTTCTCGGTATATCTTCAATAATCTGAAGGAGAACACTCGGAGGCCACTTCCGTCAGATACACAGCGAACTAACACCAAGTTTTGGTTATACCCTCGGTTTCTGCAAATGATGATAGATGATCAGATTCCTGATCTTGCTAAAGCTGAGGCAGATGTGTTTCCTGTGAATCCGATGAACGAACGCACACTGCTAATCGTCAAGTCTATGGGGGTTTACAAGGGATCGGATCCGGATAGGAAACTGATTGGTCATCTTAATGCTCCTGACTATGAGGCTCCACAGAATCACAGATGGCGTCGTGAAGGAAGTGTTTCTGATAATGAAGAACCAGCGTTAATTGCTATGGCTGATGAGCAACTCACAGCTAAACATGGAATCAAGGCAACTAGAAGGTCTGCTGGCAGTTCTGGTGCAGCAGCTAGTACTGAGGTTGATATTAATGTGGCTGCAGAAGAGGTTCAGGATATGTCTGTTGATCCTGATGTTCATATTGTTTCTGGTGGTGATGGTGGTGCTGGTAATGTTGCTGGTCAGTCTGGTTCGGCTGCGACTGACAAAGGGAAGGGCAAGATAGATGAGCAGAGAAAGCCTATTGATGAAAGCAGTTCATCTTCCGAAGAGGAAGGAGGTTCAGGCGATAGTGATTCATCATCTGAGGATGATAACCCTCCTCCTCCAGGGATGAAGAAAGTGTTTGACAAACGTGGGAATCCCCGGTTTGTGAGGATAAAGAAGACGGGTAGTACTGAAGAATCCGATCATGATGAAGATTATACGCTCACTTCTCCGGGATTCCTTAAGAAAAGGAAGGCAAAGAAGCAAGCTGTTCGTACATCAAAGAAAGCTGCTGGTGATACTTCTATCCCAGTGTCAGTACAACCTTCTTCTGAGCCAGAGCAACAGTTTCCTCCGATTGGCGATCAGCTGACTGCTTCTGAGACGCTGGAGCTTATGTCTTCTCCACCAAAGTCTTCTGGGACACGCACGGTGTCTGTTGATCGACAGACGCCTGCAACTCCCGCCTCAGGTACACATACTAGACCTTCTCTCGTTATTTCCGGTCCTACAGGAGCTACTGGTCAATCTGGGTCATCAGGACCAGAACCATCTCGACCGACTCTGGCAGAGACTCTGTCTGGCTTGTCTGAATCTGAAAAGATTGAATTCCTGATTGGACAAGTCAGTGAATTAGGTTCTATTGTCAGTCGACATACACGAACGATTGAAGAGAATCGTGTACAACGAGCAAGGGATGCAGAGGCTCACAATCAGTTGTGTTCTATTGTAAGTGCTCAAAGTATGAAGATCAAAGAACAAGCTGAAGAAATTGACAGGTTAAAGAAGGCTAACTTGGCAAGAGATAGAGAGGTGGAGATCATGAAAAGACATAGTACTAACTTGGAAACTCAGGCGAAGGCATTAAGGGAAAAGGTTAGCAGTCGTGATGATAGACTGATGCAAGCCTTCAAACCAATGCATACAAACTTTGGTAGGGTGTATAAACAGGTTGGTACATTGTGGAACGAAAGGTGCAAAACCTTAGGAATAGTTCCCGAAAGGCGTGAGAATGATCAGGATGATGATGCTGCTAATCCAGATCAAACAACTGCCTCAGGCTCCGGTGCAACTGCATCCGGTGCTGCAGGCGGATCTGGTACTCCTCAAGATACTCCGTCTGCTCCTCCTACAGCTACTACCGGCCCAACTGAACAGACTGAAACACTGGAAATGTCTGTAGATCCTGCACAGATCAGCCTGGAACCGGAAACATTTACAACAGACCCTCCTGAATCTTCAAGTGTTCAAAAGTTTCATCCTGTCACGGGTGAACTACTGGAAGAGGGAGAGTTTATTTCTGAGATGACAGATGAACAGTTTTCGAGGTTGACTGATTTGGATGACGTTGCTGAGTGTTTGATTGATGCTACTCCTCTGGCACAGGATCAAACTGATTTCTCCACAATTGAAGAAATCTTCATCAGTTCTGATCCTGAACGTCCTGTATATGTTGGAAAGGACGATGCAGAGGTAAATGCCCTTGATGATGAATTTGTTGCTGCAAAGACTGCTGAGTTCGACAATACTTCTTCTGATTCGCCATCAGCTCAGGAAAGCCGTGAGAAAACTGTTAATGAATGGCGAGCGGATTTCCTTGCTAGGAATCCTCCTCCGCTCGCCCCGTTGGAACAGGCTAACTACATGATGTTGGAGAAAAATCAGGCTAGGGGTCGGATTATTAGCTGGATGTTTGTCAAAGATCTGCACTGCATGGTTGTGAAAAGAGAAACGGGTCTTCAGTACTTCAGAACTCTCCTTAGTATTCTCACACTTCCATATTATGATGTGGCAGTGTTGGCCCAGCTTGATGTAATCAATCGAGCTAAAGAATCAATGGTGGATCTCTTTGCGAAGAAAATCAGGTTAGAGAGAAGATTGGGTTGGAAGGATCCTCTGTACAAGCCTCAGTTTCCAAGGTACGAGCAGATCAGGTTCACACTTGATCCAGAGACTAACACCGCTCGTTATCGTTTGGTATACGATCCTCCCAAGGTGATGAAGAAGATTCCTCTGTTAAAGATGAAGACCGACTTTCTTGGAAATTTCCGCTGCTGGGTTTATGATGCGGATACTGGTGAGGCTGTGATCTTATTCAGAGATAATTCGGAGAACTTCAGGATAATCGATCCGATGTGGATTACAAATATGTCTAGATCGGATATCATTGTTTTGAAGGATCATGAAATCAACTACTTAGTTCAGGATCGAGATCAAGCTATGAAGTTTCAAAGGATGGCCCGATACTGCTTCAATCTGCTAGTCAACGCAGGCAGTGCATGGTCATCACATCATCTCACCGTGGAAAGGACGTCAGAGACTTAAGACACGAAGAACGAGACAAAGCTACAGCCAAGGGGGAGTTTGTTGGTGCACTTTGTGTCTGTACTTTGTCTGTATTTTGTAATGTATAAAACGATGTCTTTTGTCTGTTGTGTTTACGTCTTTGTTGTGTTGTTTATGTGTTGATATGTGTGTTTGACCAAGTCAACCATCCTCCTGGTTTGACTTGGCCAAACATCAACACTTAGTGTTTGAAAGATAACATGTTTCGAAGGATGTCATCGAAGGATGGATTGTATCCTTCGATGACCTCGAAAGATGATGCTTCGATGGATTCTAATGGACCTCGAAGGATATATCATCCTTCGAGGTATGTTGGGATCCTTCGAAGTCTTTCGATAGCAATTCTGGTCGATAGATGATCCTTCGACCAGAATATCTTATCCTTCGTGCATGGTTATCTCTTGTGGGTATATATATCCCATGAGGGTTTCATTTCACACAAGTTCTGTCCAAGTTAGTGTTCATTGTTGAGAGCTTTTGTGTGTGTGAACCCAAGTCTTGTAAGAGTGTATTTTCAGTTTGGTCAAGGTCTGTAACCGTGTCCACTGAAATACAAGAGAAAACTTTGATACTTGCTTGTCTACTCTTTCTCTTGTTCACTTTGCTTTCATATAAACTCCGGTTTGCTTGCTAGCTTGGATTCCGCACTTGCTAGTGGGTTAAACATAACAAGGAATAGGTTAAACCTCAACCTCCGAGGGACCTACAAATTATATTTCACAAATATCAAAAACCAACAAAGTGGCTTAGATATGTTGTACCTTATGCAACCAGCTTCTCTTCTCTGAGTCGTTGCTCCAACTCGTTTAGGGCCGTTCAAATTGCTCGCCGCTCGTCGCTCGCTCAACGCTCGTTCGGAAATTGCTCGGAAAATGCTCGTTCGATTTGACGCTCGGTTGTAAACGAGCCGCTTGTAAACGAGCCAAGCATGAGCAAAGGTCCGCTCGGCTCGGTTCGGCTCGAATTGTTATTTTTAATTATTATATATACATATACATATACACATACATATATAAACATGTATATACACAAATATAAATTATACATATATACACACACGCACCTATATATACACACATTACACATACATATATACTTGAATATAAATTAAATTTATAGTTTTATATACACCACTCTATTAGATTTTGGTCCGCTATATATAAATTTACAGCTATATCTATACATAGTAGCACAACCACGCCAATAAAAAAATTAATATCAAATCTAAAAGTTGAACCCTAAAGTCCTAAACCAATAAATGACAAGCTGCTCATCACCATAATGTTTCATGTTGTTACCCTAAGTCGATCATTTCCTTCTCTCAACGCATTTGTTCGTGCAATATGATCATCGCCTCTTCGGCCACGACATTGTAATTCATAAGAAAAATATTATTTCACGAAATGTATATGTTTCTTAAGATATAAAAACTTGAGACCAAACATTGTCACTATCTATCTCAGCAAATTTAAATGGGGGACACGTTTGTCCGAATCGCTCGAACTTCGCTCGACGCTCGCTCGAAATATTTATTGCTCGAAAAATGCTCGCTTGATTTGATGCTCGGTTTTAAATGAGCCGCTCTGCTCGGTTCGGTTTGTAAACGAGCCAAGCACGAGCAAAGGTTCGCCCGGTTCGGCTCGGCTCGTGGACAGCCCTAAACTCGTTAACTGCACAAACGTAACCCATTTCAAAATTCAATTATACTCAAACACAAACCCTTGAATCTCGCCTGCTTTGGTTGCAACAAGGATTACTTGGGGTTTCCAATAGAAAAGAAGGTTTTGACAGCAGACTGGTTGGTAACGTCTAACTCAGACTGCGCGCACAGGATGAGTTTGGTGAAGCAAAGGGTGCAGAAATGACAGACAACAACAGACTCAACCAATCCACAGTTGCCAGTGACAGATGAGGTCAACTGCAGCATAGTTCTGTATATTGTATTGAGAGACTTATGAGTACTCTATAGTTATGTATTTTGTAATTTTGTTTTTTCTTTAATGCAATATATGCAAAAAAAAAAAATCTTTATATTTGTTATATTTTTATGTCTTATAAGCATATTCAATATGGTATTAATCTTAAACATCTCAAAACGTTTGATTTTTAATATATATTTTAATAAATTATATTTAAAACAATATTCAGTATGTTACTCAATTTAGAGATATATAAGTTAAATGAATTAAAACATCATTACACAAGTTGATTTAAGCTTACATAAGCTGTGGACAATACAAATATATGAATGATATGATTGATAATACAGAAAAGTCTTATGTAAAAATATTATGAGAAAATATTACCTTCTTTTTGCTCTTTTACTCTTTGTCTTCACTTCAAATTGTAATACTTTATAATGAGAGGGAGGTGTGTGGATATTAAGCTTGACTTTATACAGGAGAGATATGGTAGATTGTTTGACTAAAAACCAGATAAATGCTATATTCGTGTGCATGTTCAAGAAAAGAAAAAGGGAAATGGCATGATTTGGAAAAAGCAAGTAGGATACATAAAGAAAGTAGGTTTGACTACTCACCAAAACAGATGTTTTGACTTAAAATTAAAACAAAAGTAAGTATGATTATTTGACTCAATAAAAACAAGGTTTGACTCACGAAAATGGGTCTATTTTTGCAGTCTATGTTAAAAAGTAAAACGGTTCAGAATGTTTTTTCAGATTTCACCAAAATGGGTTTAGTTTGTAACATGTGCACAGATTTTGTACACCTCTATTGGTAGGGTATCTTTATGGTATTACAAACTTTACCGTTATGATTCTCTGCATTTCCCTTTTGTAAGCAAACAGGTAGGAGGTTTTCCATTTCAAGCAATAAAATTCAAAAAAAAATTTCCACAACCTTGTTTACTTTATTCTCCATCTATGTGACTCTGATTACCAACAAATATAACATAACAAAAGTAATTTAACTAAATTTAAAACAAAAACACAAAAGTTAAATAGCTTTGTTTGGTTAAAGTCGTTTGGAAAAGAAGTAAATATGAAAAATACCTTTACTCAATTGAAGAACTTGAATAATTTGTTTAAATAAAATTAATTTCACCTTTGTGTAACAACTGTTTTCCTAGACTTTTGACCAAGTAAAATCAAAATTTTGATTTGGTTTCAATCTTAGACATCCTAAATTGATCAACCTGAAGGTATAAAAGTTATATGGCTAAAAAACGGCACACTAAAACAATCAAGTCACCGATGTGTTGGTCGTAGATGAAATAACAAGTCAAAACAACATTTTTTCTAACAATCAAGTCACTGAAGTGTTGGCCGTGGATGTTAGTCTAACGATAGACTAAAAGCAAAAAGCCTAAATTCATGTTACCCGAAATAAATACCTCGAAGCGAACACCTATTGTAACTGAAATCCAAAAGCCAAAATTCAAGTTTGATGAAGAAATTGGGATATTTACCTGGTCACAATAACAAATCCTATCAATGGCAAGAAATATGTAACATGCTTGCTCTTCTTTAAAAACAGTGTGTCTCGACCAGTACCCAAATTGGCCAAATCCCAATCTCAGCTGAACCAAAATGGTTTTTTTTAATAAAAAAATATGATAATCAAAGTAATAGGACTTGCTGCAAAAATTTGGGGCCTTTCAATTTAATCCAAGCATATAATACTATGATCTTTTTAAGCAACTTACTCAGATGTGTAGGAATTGATGAACTCTATTTAGATGGACTTGAGTTCTAATCTTCAAGCATCAAACTCTTCAACTTTTTTCCATTGTTTCTTTAAAGAATCTTCAGCTTCCCTTCTCAGTTCACACAAAATGTTAAAACTTTGAACCTCAGAGACTAATGTTGTCAAGTTGGCCTTTAATCCAGCAGCTTCTAATTCCTTTGTCCAAACATCCAGCTGAATCTATCATCAAAAAACATTTCACTAAGCATTGACCAAAAATTGTTAAAGAACCCTAGTTCTTTTTTCTACCCAAAATTTCACTGTAACAATAACATCCAGATTTAGCGACTTGATGACCTCGCAGAGTGTTTGAGGGCGACCACAAAATAAATGTTTTCTATCCGCAAGTTCTTCAGCAAGCTCGCTTTGAT
Source organism: Helianthus annuus (assembly GCF_002127325.2). Lineage (NCBI taxonomy): Eukaryota > Viridiplantae > Streptophyta > Magnoliopsida > Asterales > Asteraceae > Helianthus > Helianthus annuus. The sequence continues at coordinate 69,706,386 of NC_035434.2, read as the reverse complement.
GGTTGTTCATTAGGCCCTCGTTTACTACCACTATTAACGGTTTTGCCAACCTTAGCGTCTCAAATATGCTCCCTTCAACTACCAAATAAATCATTATTATTAAAAAGGTCGTGTTCGTGGGTCAAACCCAAACACGGCATGAACCCTGGCGGACACATGAACTGGCATACAACAAGAAGATTCGTGGCTTGACATGAACTGTGACAACTCGAGTTTTCGACCTTCACTTTCACATTAAATGCACGTTGACTTTGACTGTTTAGTTGTTTGACTTGTGGACTCGTATTAATACACGTGGTGTTATATTGGAACATATTATGATTGTTGGATATGTTGTGTACTATATGATAAAACGTGTTGTGTGGGTGCATGAATGAGACTTACTGCTGTTATAAAATATAGCATAGCTTATTACAAAACACTTGGACTGTCCCACCATCAAACAACTCGACGGAATAGAGTTATGATTCACCAAGAACAGCTCGACGAAACAGAGCCTGTTTCGCCAAACTTGACCTCGACGAAACAAGTGTCTCGCCGGCCCATCTGATTCGTCAAGCCCATTAAGGGCCCAGAACACGTATACGCGTATACGTTATACGGGCATTTACTTTGTCACACTTTCACCAAGAACCGAAACCCTAGAGCTTTCTGTGCGACGGCAGTTTGAATTTACGAAGCCTTCCTTAGCTTTCAATCCATCGTTCTTCCATTACGGTTAGTGTGACTAGTCCTGTGATTGTTCTTGTATGATTATGTTGATGATCTTGTCTTTGCAAATCTGAACAGGAAGATGTATAGGGTTGTAGTAACGATCATGTGTTAGATCATTTTAGTGATGGATGATTTAGATAGTACGATGTTGTGAACTGTCATGTGTGAGGGTATAAAATGTATAGCTTATTGACATATGCAAATCATTGAACATTTAGGGTTATGGTTGAATCGCATGATGATATGATCCCGATTTCATTAATGGTTCGGTAGTAATGTTGGCAGATTAGTGAATAGCAACATAAGGTTCATTATGATGAATTATGATTGTATGGTTTTGTATGATGAATTCTGTGTTTACGATCCTCGTATGATTACTTCTGGTCAATGACGACAATTAGGGTTGATAGTTCTGTAACTGACATGTTGCGACGTAACTGGTATCATCACGAATCTGAACTTAACGAAATAGAAAGCTTGACGGAATAGAATTCTTGACGAAACAAAGGTGTGTTTCGTCAAAGGGGATCTTGACGAAACAAAATTTGTGTTTCGCCAAGGGCAATCGGCGAAACAGAACGTGATTCGCCAAAGTGTGTTTCGTCAAATATGATTCGCCAAGGATGTGTTTCGCCGAGTTGAATACCTTACACAGTAACCTGATTTAACACTGTTAGAAGTTAACTGGCATAATTAACTGTCGTTAAGTATAAACCAATACTTGTATGATCTTGAATACATGCAATGTGATACTTGGTGCTTATTGATGTGATGTTCACTATGATTATACCTACGTGCCAACTTCGTGACTATAAACTGATTATGTATACGTGCCTACTTTAGGACTTGACTGATTAAGTGTAAGCGAGTAGTTAATCTTACCGAGCAAACCAAGGTGAGTTCACTGCATTTCTCAAGCATGCGCCCCGGTGGTTTGGGACAACTAGTAAACGTTTGGAAAAGGGAACCTTGGGTAAACAATGAAACGGGGTCTTGGTTAATGTACATGGGATCGATCATTACCAATGCTTGGTAAGGTGCATTGGGGGCTGGACACACTCCAGGTTATTGAGGGACACACTTCCCGGATACATATGGGCACACTCCCTAGGGTATCTCAACAAGTTATAAACCGCATCAGATCATAACGTTGAACTTACTTAACATATACCCGGTAACAAAACACGATAACTAAACTTTGAACTCACCAGCGTCGTCTGACACACTTGTCTGCATGCTTGCAGGTCGTTAGAATACAAGACATGGACTTGCTATCTGGGAGTGCTGAAGTGGTCATGGATCGAGGCTCTTGGATTACTTATATTTGATACATTGGTTTTTGAGTATTATTATGAAACAACTGCTAAACGATTTATCACATGCTTCCGTTATATAACTCTTTGGGAATTGATTTTATGTTTGACATTTAATATTGGTAATTAATGACATGTTTTATTCAAGTATTTATCATTGGTTCAATGTGATTGGTGGCTCGGACTCTGATGTGTAACACGCCTCGCGGAGTTTCCGCAGGGGGGCATTTTGGGGGTGTTACAGTTTGGTATCAGAGCCACTGGTTATAGTGAACTAGGTTTTAAAACGTTTTATAAAACCAGACTATAACCGGATACCTTCGAAGAATCGATCATGACACTCAGCTCCAGATCGCAAGGTTCGTCTCCTGTTTAGTTTATGCATTACTACTTTAGTAGTCATACACTCATAACTTGCATGACACGATACACTCGATACTACGGTGACTTGATAGTGAGACAATACTCTTCGACTTATGTGAATAGTAAACCTGTGATACCATTCGTTGTGATGTGTGAATGGGGGAAACTTCGAGCGCAAGTTAAGAGGCACTGAGATAAGCATGCAAATTGCCTTATTATTATGGGTGCACACTTAATAATAACATGGGGTGCATGCAAGTCCCAGTGAGGCTTATCGAGCGTGAGAAGGGTTCTGCCTTATTATGTGTGAACTTGGTAGTACGTAGATATCAACCTGATACTTGATATCCATCTCGTTTCGATTTCCTGAATCGGTTTATCTCTATATATAGAATCATGAGTGGACGAGGACACGGACGTGGCAACATCAACATGACTCAGGGTGAGTTGACTGGCCTAATCAATACCCGTGTGGCTAAGGCTTTAGCAGCCTATCAAGCTGGTGCGGAATGTACCAAGTACTCTTTACTCTTATATCGCGTACACGTCTTTTCACTCCAATAATGTGTTTCCTTTCGTCATTTAGGTCAGCAAGTGCAACCTCAACCCAACCAGCCTGCGTGTACGTTCAAAATGTTTATGGACTGTAAGCCACAGACCTTCACCGGGACTGAAGGGGCTGTGGGACTTCTGAGATGGTTCGAGAAAGCAGAGTCTGTGTTTGCTATCTGTAACTGTCCCGCTGGGGACAGGGTGAAATATGCTGCGGGTACCTTGGCGGATGGTACCCTAACGTGGTGGAATGCCCAAGTGCAGTTGTTAGGCATTGAGGCAGCGAATGCCACAACTTAGGATGACTTTAAAGAACTGATCAGAGAGGAGTATTGTCCTCGGGATGAGGTCCAGAAGCTGGAAAACGAGTACTATGACTTGAAGATGGTTGGATCTGAAGTTGAAGCGTATGTGAAGCGATCGTATGAATTGGCGGACATGTGCCCGAACTTGTCCCGGCCTATGTCTCGGAGGATTGAGTTATTCATCAAGGGGTTGCCTCCGCGTGTGAAGAGTTTGGTCACTGCAGCCCATCTCAATGATTTAACACAGATTGTTCGATTGACACACAAGATTGTGGATCAAGATGTAGAGAGTAACTCGTTACCGCCGCGTGTTTCAACCACTGCTGCTGCTGCACCCACTGCCACTGCGTCCGCTAACGATAACAAAAGGAAGTGGAATGACTATGATAAAGCATCTAGTGTGGGCCAGACTCAGAAAAGGCCAGACAACAATAGCAATCGCAGCATCAGCCAGTCGTCCTCTGTCAATCAAGGCCAGGGAAGCGGCCAAAGTCACGGTTCGTATGCAGGGAGGAAGCCACGATGTAACAAATGTGGCTATCATCATTTCGGGCAGTGTGGACGGACGTGTAATAGGTGTGGTAAAGCGGGCCACGAGGCCAAAGACTGTAGGGCCCCACAGCCCAGACATCAGCAGCAACCGAACCAGCAGAACCAGAGACAGCAGGGACAACCGCCCCAGCAGAATCAGGGCTTTAGAAAGGGGTGCTACCAGTGTGGAGACGAGGGTCACTTTAAGCGGGATTGCCCTCAGTTGAATCAAAACGCTAACGACAACAACCGCCCGGATAACAACAATGCTGGGAACAATAACAACCATGGCAATAATGGGGGTAATGGTGCTCGGGGCAGAGTGTTTCAACTTGGGGCATGGGATGCTAGGAATGACGGCAATGTTGTCACCGGTACGTTTCCTGTAAACAATCATATTGCTTCTGTGTTATTTGATTCTGGTGCCGATTGGAGTTACGTGTCCCTAGAGTTTAGTCAACGATTGGGGATAACCCCAACGCCTTTAGAAGTTAAGCAAGTAGTAGAACTAGCAGATGGTAAAACAATAGAAGCCTTGAATGTCCTGTTCGGGTGCAAGCTAGATCTCGTGGGTCAAGTATTTGATATTGATCTCCTTCCCGTTACGCTCGGTAGTTTCGATATAGTGGTAGGCATGGATTGGTTGTCCAAGCACCAAGCAGGAATTTTGTGCAAGGAGAAGGTGGTGCGTATCCCTCTCCCTGATGGGGAGTCATTATTGGTTCAAGGGCATCGTAGTGGGACGATGGTTGGTATTATCTCGGCTATGCATGCGGAGAAGTATCTGCAAAAGGGGTATCCTGCAATGTTAGCTTTAGTTACAAACGCTCAGTCTGAGGAAAGAAGGATCGAGGATCTGCCAGTGGTGCGGGATTTCGCTGATGTGTTCCCAGAGGAGTTACCAGGGTTACCTCCTCACCGTCAAGTAGAATTTCAGGTTGATCTGGCGCCAGGAGCGGCCCCAATTGCTCGAGCTCCATACCGGTTGGCTCCTGGGGAGCTACAGGAATTGTCTAATCAGCTACAGGAATTGTTGGATAGGGGTTTCATTCGACCCAGTTCTTCGCCTTGGGGAGCCCCAGTTCTGTTTGTAAAGAAGAAAGACGGGTCATTCTGTATGTGTATCGATTATCGAGAGCTCAACAAGGTAACCATTAAGAACCGCTATCCGTTACCACGCATCGACGAATTGTTTGACCAGCTGCAAGGGTCAAGTTTTTACTCAAAGATCGACTTAAGGTCGGGTTACCACCAGGTAAGGGTTAGAGAAGAGGATGTTTCTAAGACTGCTTTTCGAACGCGCTACGGACACTACGAGTTTTTGGTTATGCCGTTTGGATTGACAAATGCACCAGCGATCTTCATGGATCTCATGAACCACGTATGTAAGCCATATCTCGACGAGTTTGTTATAGTGTTTATTGACGACATCTTGGTTTATTCAAAGATCAAGGAGGATCACGAGCGTCACCTACGTCTCATCTTAGAACTTTTGAGAAGGGAACAGCTGTATGCTAAGTTTTCTAAGTGCGATTTTTGGATTCGAGAAGTGCGTTTCCTTGGGCACGTTGTTAACGAGAAAGGGATACATGTGGATCCTGCGAAAGTGGACGCAGTTATGAATTGGGCGGCACCAAAGACTCCTTCTGAGGTGCGATAATTTCTTGGTCTCGCTGGATATTATCGGAGGTTTATTAGAGATTTCTCGAAGATCGCACAACCCCTCACCTCGCTGACACAGAAGAACACGGCATACTCTTGGGGGACGAAGCAGGAAGAGGCTTTCCAAGTACTAAAACAGAAACTTTGCAGTGCGCCAATCTTGTCTTTACCAGAGGGTACCGAAGATTTTGTGGTCTACTGTGATGCGTCGATTCAAGGTCTCTATGCTGTGTGTTATTGCAACGCGAGAAGGTGATAGCCTATGCTTCGCGACAATTGAAGATTCATGAGAAAAACTACACGACACACGACTTGGAGTTAGGAGCGGTGGTGTTTGCGTTGAAGATCTGGAGGCACTATCTGTACGGTACCAAATGCACCATCTACACCGACCATAGGAGTCTTCAGCATATCTTCGACCAGAAAGAATTGAATATGCGACAACGGCGATGGGTTGAACTATTAAATGATTATGAATGTGCCATCAAGTATCACCCGTGCAAGGCGAACGTCGTAGCTGACGCCCTCAGCAGAAAAGATAATGCACCTAGGCGTGTACGAGCATTGCAACTCACGATCCAGTCCAATCTTCCTTCCCAGATACGAAACGCCCAGTTAGAAGCGTTGAAACCAGGGAACGTTCAAGCTGAAGCTTTACGCGGCTCAAGGCAACGACTAGAGCAAAAGGGAGACGGTGCTTACTACGTAACCGGACGCATCTGGGTTCCACTCTATGGTGACTTACGAGAACTTGTAATGGATGAGGCACATAAATCACGTTACTCCGTACATCCTAGATCAGATAAGATGTACCACGACTTGAAAACTACATACTGGTGGCCTAGCATGAAAGCTCACATAGCAACCTACGTCAGCAAATGTTTGACTTGTGCTAAAGTCAAAGCCGAACATCAAAAGCCCTCGGGTCTACTGCAGCAACCAGAGATACCCACATGGAAGTGGGAACAGATCGCCATGGATTTCGTGACAGGACTACCAAGAACTCAAGCTGGAAACGATACCATTTGGGTGATTGTTGATCGCCTCACGAAGTCAGCACATTTCTTAGCAATCAAGGAGACAGACAAGTTTTCGCAACTAGCAGCGGTTTATCTTAAAGAAGTCGTCTCTAGACATGGGGTACCAACTTCTATCATCTCAGATCGAGATCCACGTTTCACTTCTGATCTTTGGCAAGCAATGCATAAGTCGTTCGGTTCACGACTCGACATGAGTACCGCTTATCACCCGCAGACGGATGGTCAAAGCGAGCGCACCATCCAAACACTTGAAGACATGCTGCGAGCATGTGTAATTGATTTCGGAAAAGGGTGGGAGAAGCACTTACCGTTGATAGAATTCTCCTACAACAACAGCTACCATACAAGTATTAAGGCAGCTCCATTCGAAGCACTATACGGACTAAAATGCCGCTCACCCCTCTGTTGGCTTGAGGTGGGTGACAGTCAGATCACAAGCCCAGAACTTGTGCTTGAGACATCGGAAAATATTGTCCGGATACGGGACCGTATGGCCGCAGCTCGCGACCGTCAGAAAAGCTACGCTGACAAGCGTAGTAAACCTCTGGAATTTGAAGTTAACGATCGCGTTATGTTAAAAGTCTCACCCTGGAAGGGTGTGGTGCGTTTTGGGAAACGCGGCAAACTAAACCCTCGTTATGTAGGACCATTCAAAATTCTGGAACGAATTGGAAAGGTGGCCTACAGGTTGGAGTTACCTGCTGAGTTGGGTAATGTCCATAATGTATTTCACGTGTCGCAGTTAAAGAAGTGTTTGGTTGACGAAACACTAGTTGTACCATTTCAAGAGCTGAAAATAGACGACAAGTTGCAGTTTGTCGAAGAACCAATCGAGATCATGGATCGGGAAGTTAAAGTTCGTAAGCACAGCCGTATACCGATTGTGAGAGTTCGTTGGAACTCAAGACGTGGTCCGGAGTTCACGTGGGAACGCGAGGACCAGATGGAACGCAAGTATCCACACTTGTTTCCCAAAGACAAGACCAAGCCTAGCAATTCTACATCTCATGTAACTGGTGAATTTCGGGACGAAATTCCCATTCAAGTTGGGGATGATGTGACACCCGCGGAAAATGCACAGTCATCTTGATTAGCATCGCATCGTGTTGCGGATGGCCTGTCAAATTTCGGGACGAAATTTCTTTCAAGTTGGGGATGATGTGACAACTCGAGTTTTCGACCTTCACTTTCACATTAAATGCACGTTGACTTTGACTGTTTAGTTGTTTGACTTGTGGACTCGTATTAATACACGTGGTGTTATATTGGAATGTATTATGATTGTTGGATATGTTGTGTACTATATGATAAAACGTGTTGTGTGGGTGCATGAATGAGACTTACTGCTGTTATAAAATATAGCATAGCTTATTACAAAACACTTGGACTGTCCCACCATCAAACAACTCGACGGAATAGAGTTATGATTCGCCAAGAACAGCTCGACGAAACAGAGCCTGTTTCGCCAAACTTGACCTCGACGAAACAAGTGTCTCGCCGGCCCATCTGATTCGTCAAGCCCATTAAGGGCCCAGAACACGTATACGCGTATAAGTTATACGGGCATTTACTTTGTCACACTTTCACCAAGAACCGAAACAGTGTGTTTCAAAAACAGTGTGTTTCGACCAGTACCCAAATTGGCCAAAACCCAATCTCAGCTGAACCAAAATGGTTTTTTTTATTAAAAAAATATGATAATCAAAGTAATAGGACTTGCTGCAAAAATTTGGGGCCTTTCAATTTAATCCAAGCATATAATACTATGATCTTTTTAAGCAACTTACTCAGATGTGTAGGAATTGATGAACTCTATTTAGATGGACTTGAGTTCTAATCTTCAAGCATCAAACTCTTCAACTTTTTTCCATTGTTTCTTTAAAGAATCTTCAGCTTCCCTTCTCAGTTCACACAAAATGTTAAAACTTTGAACCTCAGAGACTAATGTTGTCAAGTTGGCCTTTAATCCAGCAGCTTCTAATTCCTTTGTCCAAACATCCAGCTGAATCTATCATCAAAAAACATTTCACTAAGCATTGACCAAAAATTGTTAAAGAACCCTAGTTCTTTTTTCTACCCAAAATTTCACTGTAACAATAACATCCAGATTTAGCGACTTGATGACCTCGCAGAGTGTTTGAGGGAGACCACAAAATAAATGTTTTCTATCCGCAAGTTCTTCAGCAAGCTCGCTTTGATGGTTGTTCATTAGGCCCTCGTTTACTACCACTATTAACGGTTTTGCCAACCTTAGCGTCTCAAATATGCTCCCTGCACCTACCAAATAAATCATTATTATTAAAAAGGTCGTGTTCGTGGGTCAAACCCAAACACGGCATGAACCCTGGCGGACACATGAACTGGCATACAACAAGAAGATTCGTGGCTTGACATGAACTGTGACAACTCGAGTTTTCGACCTTCACTTTCACATTAAATGCACGTTGACTTTGACTGTTTAGTTGTTTGACTTGTGGACTCGTATTAATACACGTGGTGTTATATTGGAACGTATTATGATTGTTGGATATGTTGTGTACTATATGATAAAACGTTTTGTGTGGGTGCATGAATGAGACTTACTGCTGTTATAAAATATAGCATAGCTTATTACAAAACACTTAGACTGTCCCACCATCAAACAACTCGACGGAATAGAGTTATGATTCACCAAGAACAGCTCGACGAAACAGAGCCTGTTTCGCCAAACTTGACCTCGACGAAACAAGTGTCTCGCCGGCCCATCTGATTCGTCAAGCCCATTAAGGGCCCAGAACACGTATACGCGTATAAGTTATACGGGCATTTACTTTGTCACACTTTCACCAAGAACCGAAACCCTAGAGCTTTCTGTGCGACGGCAGTTTGAATTTACGAAGCCTTCCTTAGCTTTCAATCCATCGTTCTTCCATTACGGTTAGTGTGACTAGTCCTGTGATTGTTCTTGTATGATTATGTTGATGATCTTGTCTTTGCAAATCTGAACAGGAAGATGTATAGGGTTGTAGTAACGATCATGTGTTAGATCATTTTAGTGATGGATTATTTAGATAGTACGATGTTGTGAACTGTCATGTGTGAGGGTATAAAATGTATAGCTTATTGACATATGCAAATCATTGAACATTTAGGGTTGTGGTTGAATCGCATGATGATATGATCCCGATTTCATTAATGGTTCGGTAGTAATGTTGGCAGATTAGTGAATAGCAACATAAGGTTCATTATGATGAATTATGATTGTATGGTTTTGTATGATGAATTCTGTGTTTACGATCCTCGTATGATTACTTCTGGTCAATGACGGCAATTAGGGTTTTGTGATAGTTCTGTAACTGACATGTTGCGACGTAACTGGTATCATCACGAATCTGAACTTAACGAAATAGAAAGCTTGACGGAATAGAATTCTTGACGAAACAAAGGTGTGTTTCGTCAAAGGGGATCTTGACGAAACAAAATTTGTGTTTCGCCAAGGGCAATCGGCGAAACAGAACGTGATTCGCCAAAGTGTGTTTCGTCAAATATGATTCGCCAAGGATGTGTTTCGCCGACTTGAATACCTTACACAGTAACCTGATTTAACACTGTTAGAAGTTAACTGGCATAATTAACTGTCGTTAAGTATAAACCAATACTTGTATGATCTTGAATACATGCAATGTGATACTTGGTGCTTATTGATGTGATGTTCACTATGATTATACCTACGTTCCAACTTCGTGACTATAAACTGATTATGTATACGTGCCTACTTTAGGACTTGACTGATTAAGTGTAAGCGAGTAGTTAATCTTACCGAGCAAACCAAGGTGAGTTCACTGCATTTCTCAAGCATGCGCCCCGGTGGTTTGGGACAACTAGTAAACGTTTGGAAAAGGGAACCTTGGGTAAACAATGAAACGGGGTCTTGGTTAATGTACATGGGATCGATCATTACCAATGCTTGGTTAGGGGCATTGGCGGCTGGACACACTCCAGGTTATTGAGGGACACACTTCCCGGATACATATGCGCACACTCCCTAGGGTATCTCAACAAGTTATAAACCGCATCAGATCATAACGTTGAACTTACTTAACATATACCTGGTAACAAAACACGATAACTAAAATTTGAACTCACCAGCGTCGTCTGACACACTTGTCTGCATGCTTGCAGGTCGTTAGAATACAAGACATGGACTTGCTATCTGGGAGTGCTAAAGTGGTCATGGATCGAGGCTCTTGGATTACTTATATTTGATACATTGGTTTTTGAGTATTATTATGAAACAACTGCTAAACGATTTATCACATGCTTCCGCTATATAACTCTTTGGGAATTGATTTTATGTTTGACATTTAATATTGGTAATTAATGACATATTTTATTCAAGTATTTATCATTGGTTCAATGTGATTGGTGGCTCAGACTCTGATTTGTAACACGCCTCGCGGAGTTTCCGCAGGGGGGCATTTTGGGGGTGTTACATGAACACGGTCCGTTTACCCTGAAATATTTTTCGTTTTTTATCTTTAGCATATCAACACTCTAAAATTACAAAGTTACAACAAAAAAAATACAAATTTATATAAAATGATTACTTCTAAATTATGAAACGTTGATGTCAGTCTCTTTATATTTAAAGTTCTCACATAATATATCCCAACTTTTAAGTAGGGCTGTAACTAAGCCGAGCTAGGTTGAGCTTGCGCTCGAACTTGAACAAGCCAGCTCGGCTCGTTTACTTAATCAAGCTAAAAAATGGGGCTCGAACTCGGCTCATATAATGTTCGAGCCAGCTCGAGCCAAATCAAGCCGGCTCGTTAAAATTATTATTTATTTATTTTTAACCTTAAGAGCATGTAAATCTGTTATAGTTCAAAACCCAAAAATTGTTAAAGAACCCTAGTTGTTTTTTCTACCCAAAATTTCATTGGACAATATAATTGATGATTTCCAACGATATATTAACATAACATATGTGGATTTTAAAGTAGATAATTCATATAACATCTAAATTCAACCAAAATTGACATTACCCACTTCTAAGCTTTACTTCAAAAATAGAGTTATAAGAAAGAAGATGATACTTACAATGGGTCTTTAAGGTTACAAGAACTAAAACTTGATATCTCTTCTGATGCAATTCTGGCTTCAACTCTTGATCATCAAAACTCTTTTCACTCCTCTTTTTCTCTACACCATCGCCACACACAAACACACACCAAAATCTGGACTCTTCTATTCTTTTACATCGAATGAACAAACAATCATCACAGAGAGGAGAACTCAGTTATGATGACTAAGATAAGTAACAAATGCGTGAAGCATATGTTAATGGCTGAAAATAGTGTATAGCTATAGAAACTTACCATATAATGAAATCGATTCTAAAACAATATGTGAACAAGAACAAGAAGTGAAACAAGATCGGGGCAAGTATAGCAACAAACCTACAAATCAGTTGGGATTGCTTCAAATAGGTGTTCATATGTTGCAGATCGAGAGAGAATAAGATAAGAAGGAATGGCGTTGAGGAGAAAGCAGATATTTAGGAATGAATTCAAGTTCAAAATACAAAAGTCACATATGTTGGAGCCAATTCTGATCCCTGCATCTCTGCTTTTTCTTTTCAAGCTTTGACTTCTTCCCTTTTTGTCTGGTTCAATAGTAAATCATGAAGTTGTTTGCTCCTTATAATTGAGCAATTTCAACTTAGTTATAGATTAGTCTTAACTTTTCTCTCTCAATCTCTCTCTCTCACACATATATGTATATAGTTTCATAGTTTAAGTCATACAAACACCTATAGATAAAGCGTAAACCCATAACCACCTATAGCAAGCTATCCAACAGATTTATTCCACTTTTCATGGTATGCAGTCAACATTGATTAATCCATCCGAATAAGCGTATAAAACTTTTCTTAATTCATAATGTGAGCAAAGCAAACACTCATTCTGTCACGACTTGCGAGATGTAACACATATACCAATCACTCAATCTTCATATCTCAAATATGCCCTATGTTGATAATAATTTTGAATCTACACAAATCAAGCCAAACAGACCTCCATTTCTAAACAGATGCACCAAAACAACACATAATACAACAACTATTCGTATCGAAAACCTAACAAAATCAAACACGTTCAAAACACTTAACTGTATGCATAAGTGGATCATAAGTTCTCAACACAACACAACACAACACAACACAACACAACACAACAACAATTGCAAGCTTTGTGTACAATAAGTCGATTCAACTTGAATCATTCAAGATATAATCAAAGCAATCTATATTATTAAGAAAAGTTAAGAGAAAGTATATGTGACACCTGTGTCACTTCAGCCATCAAACAAATACCAAACCAATGAAATATTGCATTTCATACTTGGGATTTGTATAAACATGTGTATCATTTGCACATATCAACTCTTGTTCGATTTCGGGCTTTAAATCGCTTTCTAGAAGGTTATACGCGATCTGATGCGTAAAAATAACCAGTTTAATGCAACAAACACTCCAGAACAGTGACATAGGCTTAACATACCTTAAATAACCTCCACATAACTTAGAAATAAGTTTTGGATGGTTTGGTACGCCGAAATCAAGTTTATTCGCTTACAGGGACTAAATTCGACAAACTGCAAAAGTATGTCAATTCGTACTATAAAAGACCCTCCGGAACATGATCATAAGTTAAACACACCCTAAATATCCTTTACATAGCTTAGAAATAGGCTTTGAGGTGTTCAGTGTGCTAAAATAAACTTTTTGGTCATTCAGGGATTAAAAGCGTCAAAAAGTGCATAAGTTTGCATTTTCGCGCATAGCTTATGTTCTGAATACTTCTAGACATCCAAAAATTTATGTAATCATTAAAATATTATGTTTTAGTGATTGGCATGATAAAAACCCATTCGTCGCTTAATTTGGATCGTTTTTACGTTCGTTACGACTTCCGTCGTAATTAACCGAACAACGCAACCGTACGACCAAACGAACCGACATCCTAGATATTTTTGAGCATATTTGATGTCCCCTATACTTTAACATCATTTTAGAGCCTTGAAATGAGGTTAACGGGGCTTAAACGTGCCAAAAATGCATCAAAACACATGCTTCTGAAGTTCAGGGACCAAAACTGCAATTCTGTAATAGTTGGCCAGGCGGCCCGCGTAAGACTACCTTAAACTCTTACGCGGCCCGCGTGAGATGCCCAGTTCTGCAAAAAGTTGTTAACAGCCTGTTTCCAGCTGTTATGCACTCCAAACCCAATTGCAAATGGTATTTTCAATCCATGGGCTGAATCTATGGGTGCCCAAGGTTTCCCAAAACAATGGGCCCATGTGTACGGCCGAGATCGAAGCACGTTTCGCGATGAACGATCCTAACGGTTGTGCCATGCCTATATAAACCCAACCCATTTCATTCATTCCTCACTTGAATTCTGAGATTTTCTCTAAGTTGGAGTGGTTATCACTTCATACCTGAGAAATACTTGGAATTCAATCTTGCGGGGACCTTCTGTAAGTATTCTTTCGCGTTTATCGTTCGTTTTAGCGTTAAAGTCAAACTGCGTTTGACTTTCTGCATTAACCAGTTTATGGTTAACACGAAGTTCGTTTGAACTTCATAACGTGAGCGTAATCATGATGGTTATAGTCCCTAGTGACTATACCTACTGATTACCACGTTATCTAGGCTTAGTGACGAGTCGTAGTTTCGGCCAAAATGCGTTTTCTCGCGTATTTTGTAACCAAACTACTCTAAGGTATCAAAACCGTTTGTTTTGATACCAAACCTGTTTTCTAAGTTAACTAAACATGTTCTAGCATGTTTAGCTCGTCGCTTTTAGTATTGTGCCTGTCTAGGGTCGTAAAGGTAAGCGATCTAAACCATCGCTTATGCTTTCGAACCCGACCCATTTGGTCGACCATTAGGTTCCGACCAAACACATTAGGTGACCATAGTTGTATAGGGAATAACCTTCCGAGGTTATACCTTATGGTCCCGTCGTTTAAGTAGTTGTATGATAGGTAGTTTGTATGCCTTAGGTAAATTACCAAAATACCCTTTTTACGCATAAATTCATTTTAAGCATATGTAACTTAATTTTTGACATCTAAACTGATTTAGCAACAATATTAGACATGTTAAGGCATATAATACTTGTCATAGGACTAGTTAAGCGGTCCGAACGCGTTATACGCAAACGGCGCGTTAAAGTAGCATAAGCTACCTAAACGGGTCGTAATGGGTCGTAAGCACTTAGGTTAGGTTTCATTTTAGTATGTGGGCTTTGATTAACCATATCATATGAGTTCCAATACTCATTTGGTTTACGAAACCTCAAACTATCCAATCCCCCGATTTAGGTCCGGTTATTTATGTAGTTATCTATATAGGGTGCCGTTTGATTCCGTGATCCCTCTAGCTTTGCTTGGTTGTTGTTCAAGACTTCTAAGCACCCTCAAGTGAGTACATAGTCCCCTCTTTTACTGTTTTCAAAACTGTTTTGGGGTGGAACACATGTGCCTACTTGTTACTTTCATGTTTTTTTCATATTCTATACTTGCTATGTTCATTAGTACACTATTAGTACATGATTTCATTATGTTTTGCTATGTATGTTTACTTAACATGCTAGCACATTGTTTTTCATTACATGTCTTTTGCTATGTATGCTTACTTAACATGCTAGCACATTGTTTTTCATTACATTTCTTTTGCTATGTATGTTTACTTAGCATGCTAGCACATTGTTTTTCATTACATTTCTTTTGCTATGTATGTTTACTTAACATGATAGCGCATTGTTTTACATGACTTTTCTGCTTTGTATGTTAACTTAGCATAGTTAGTACATTTGATTTACATTTACCTTTTCATGCTATGTATGTTTATTTAGTCCATACTTAGTACATTCACATCACATCACATGCTTACATTCGGTATGACATTTGGTTTGTAAAAACGGGACTTATATACATTCATTAACATTAGCTACGCCGCTCGGTAGTAAGTAATGGTACCATAGGACTTGACAAATCCCGTTCCTGACATCCCGGGTTGGTTTGAATGAAAGGAATGACTGAATCCGAAAACATTTCTTTTGATAACCTTTACTTAGGGTTATCCGTTTGTCTCAAGGCTTGAATGTATGCGTTTAACACACCGCATAAATATTAGTATCAGTATAGCATGCATTTCCACAAAACATAACATTGATTTAAACCAAGTTTTACTTCAATACATTGTTTTGTGCATTTTTACCTATGGTTTAGTTGATACATATATCACTTGCCATACATGACATTTTTTTACACATTACATGATTGACATTTGACATAGACATTTTGATATTGACATATACATTTCATAAACATTTTGACATAAACATTTTGGCATGGTTTTCACAAAGACATTTGACAAGTGGTTTAGACATGGGCAATTTACATTGGTGGTTTGTTTGGGTAAGTGATTTGAGTAATGAGACGTGTGTAATGTGATACAAGCATGGTGGATACTGTAACAACCCTCATCAAAACCACTATGTATTATATTATTTTATTCAATAGGAAAACCTAATTAAGACACCCAAGTAATTCTACACAAACCCTGAAAGTTTCAGAACAATCGGAATCAGGATCAGGGCCCCTAAAACTCAAGGGGGGCAAAACCTAGTTGACGATTATCTACTTAAAACGTTGTTGAAATTTAATTGGACCAAATTTTTGACTCATCAGGCCTAGTCCCGTGGGGGGCAAGCCAAAGAATTATAGGTGTCCCTTACGGACCGTAAGGGTGTGACACCCCGTTGAAACGTTTTCACTTACACTAGCTTACCAGTGACTGCCTTAACTTTCGGGACGAAAGTTCTTAAAACTTGGGGATAATGTGACACTTCGGGTTTTCCCGAGCAACCATCTCTGTATTTAATCAACGTGTATATATATGATATTGAATGAAAGTTTGTGATTCTCCGTGACGTGCTAATTGTCGATAACATGTATGTATTATATATATTTATATAGATAAAGTGTGTGAGTGTGTGCATGTGTGTGAGGTGAGCCGAAACCATGACCCAACTCGAGACCCCTTGGTCTCGAGTGAACAGTAAGACATATTAGGGGCCGGTTTGGTTTGGGCCATGTGAAAGCCCAAGTCGCAACACCCTAAGCCCACTCGAGATCTTATATAAACCAACCCTCCCATCCCTTAACCATTTTTACAACACTCCTCTCACAACACTCTCACTCTCTCTCTCACTCTCTCACTAAACCTTACAAGCACCAACATTCACCTTCATCCTCTTCATACTCGGATACAAACCGGAAACACCAAGCCCTCGGATCAACTCGAACATCTCATTAGGAAGATCATCCCTCTTATCCTTCATCAACCGGTTAGTGGATTTTTGAGGATTACTATGACTTCTTGGTTGATTTATGAATTATGTTAACCAAATAAGTGATATGTGCTTAATAGAAATGTTATTGATTGTGATAAGTTTCATTCCTATTATAGATGTGAAGCCGAAGAGGGTGAATATTATGTGTTTATATGTTCTTGTGTCTTACATGCTAGAAATAGGATCAAGTATGAAATCTAGTTGGGTAACTTGGCATGTTTCGAATGTATGTTTTGGATGTTTGTAACGTAGGGCTGCTAGAAATGCCGATAATATTACAAATGAAAAGTGGAAAATACTTGTTTTGGATCGGTTAAATGATAGTCTAGACATGATGAACATTTGGTGATTTTGATGAACAATTTGAATATGTTATGAACATGATGAATATTTGAAATTCTGCTTGTTTGATTTGTTTTGGGTTGTAATCAGACAAGGAAACATGTTTAGTGGGGATAGTACACAAATTTCATGAAAATGCAATTCTATTGGTTAGTACTGTCGACAGGTTCTAGAAGATTCTGTGCACGTAACTGCGGTTGCGAGTCGGAACCTCTGGTTGCGACTCGAGACCAAGGCATGACAACTCGAGATCTCCTAGTTGCGACTCGAGATTGCGACTCGCAAGCAGCACACTCGAGACCAGGCATGATGAACCGCAACCGAGGTTGCGAGTCGGAACCTCTGGCTGCGACTCGAGACCAAGGCATGATAAGCCGAAACCAGAGTTGCGAGTCGGAATCCCCCGGTTGCGACTCGAAACCATGCATTACGAGTCGAAACCGCCCTTGTCTCGACTGGGCTGCCTTAGTGTTATTGGGCCGTGACTTGTTGGGCTAACTGTTGACTGGACTGCATGTGTATCTGTTACTGTTTGTTGTGTAGATGTTAGGCAGGCCCAATAACCCAACCGTTTGTATGCTTGTATGCTAAATGTGTTTATACGTGTTACTAATACATGATTACGTGTACCCCAACTTGACCTATATTTGGTGACCATGCTAGGACGTGGTGACCAACGTGATTGACCGGGTATTTAATCTACCGAGCAACCCAAGGTGAGTTCACAACTTAAAAGCATGCGTCCCGGTGGTTTGGGACACGAGACGAACAACCCTATCCCCTTGTAAAGGGGATACCATTCACTTTCCTTCCCTAGTTACTGGGAACAAACTTACTTTTCCTTCCCTTGTATTGGGAAACCTTTTAGTTAATTACTGTTTATACGGAATGCAACCAAACGGCACTAAACGCAACTCTATCACTCAAGTCCCTACTACTTAATACCGATTAGTCGCCGGGGCCAGGCGAACGGGTTATTAGTTGATAGCGCTATTTAGGTTTTACCAACCTCACACCGTGCCATGGTTTGGGATCGGTCGTGAACTAATGTACTCAGGCATCCGTCAATGATGATAGAACATTGACATCGGGGCATCATGCGGAAACGCAAACGGTAACCTAGTGTTCGGTATTGGAAAAACAGTTTAGTCGCTAACTTTTGGGGTAGCTCCCCATGGCATGTATAAACGGATAAATTAACTGGTGAACAAGTTTTTGGTAATTAAAACTGGATAACTAGTGAACTCACTCAGCATTATTGTTGACCCCTTACTGCATGCTTTGCAGGTAACCAGTGACTGAGGAGCTGCTGCTTGGGAATGTGTGGTGATCGTCAAAAACCCGTGTGTTGGGTTTTATTTATCTTGAACCATGAACTATCTTTTAAAACTGTTTGGTTTATGCTTCCGCTGTTTTGTTTAAACTTACTATCGAACTTAAACTAAGATGTTGCTAAACTACTCAAGATAGCAAATTACTTTACTAATAACCAATGCTTAGTATAATTGGTGGCTGGATCCTGGTCGGTCACGCCCTCAAGCGGATGTTACTCCGCAGGTGGAATTTGGGGGTGTGACAAAGGGCTCAGGCATACGATCCGTAAGCAGGAGCAATTTCGTGTATAAATAGCAGGCTTCGGGACTTGCTTCTAGGCACTTAAACGACGAACAAAGTCGGAAATTAGACGGAGTTATGCTCTGTTTACCACAATTAACACACACACACACCTCGAAACGCTGCCGCAATCAGGGTAATAACTCGATCGCTATTACGATTCAACGTCCGATCGATTGTAACTATCCAACGATTGTCCGGGTGCTGCTCAAATTGAGCTTATACTTTGTTATTCATCGTGATTTCGACTTGAATATTTGAGTGCTGTTCGAATTCGGACTATGCTTTGTTATTCGTTGCGAATCCGATTGAATTGTTAAGTATTGCACTTGTTAATCGTTGTGAGGGTTTAATCTCGTGAATTGTCGTAACTGCTGTATTAGTTACAACCCCGTTTGTGTGAATTGTTATTAGGTTAATCAGTAGGCTAGACTCTGCCCAAATTGAATCAGCAATATATCAAGGCTTATCTGTAGACTAAACTTTGCCCGTAGAAATCTGCAATGTGAGTTCATTTCTCTTTTCTCACCGTTTGTGAGTCCATACTCTTTTATCACATTTTTATCACCTTTTTGTGATACAATTATATTACAAATGCTTTCTAAAAATCCTAAATGGTTACCAGTTATACTTACAGTGATTAAATTATTATATTTTATAATAACTGCTAGTATGGGAAGTTTTATACATTATTTGATCCTCTTTACAATTAGTGAATTGACATATTGGATAAGTTATAATAGTTGACATAAAAATGTCATTATTCTGGATTACATGATTTTGTGCCATAAATAACATATTTGACAAAGTAATGTCATAGGACATCATCATGTCCAGCGTCACTAGTTGAAAGAATGATCAACAGTGATATGACCAAAGACACTAGTTGAGAGAATGATCAACAGTGTTATAATTAGAATCACTAGTTGAAAGAATGATCAACAGTGATATGATCCCGTCACAGGAATTGCCTAATGACAGATAAATTGAATAATAGTAAAGCATAGTTATTTGATAAATTCACTATTGGACGGAAGTAAGCCAATGAGTGATATTACTGTTGTTATATTGGAACTGCCATCATGTGACAAAATACTGATTAAGTGGGGTAAATACAAATAAATATAAAAACCTTAATACTGTAAGGTATAACAATATATTTTGTAAAAATGGAATGATCTCACTCAGTATTTTCCACTGACAAAACCTTTTTCAAACATGTTTCAGGTAATTACCATAGATTGGAATAAAGGCTAGATACGGCACTGCAAGGCATCAAGAAGTGGTTTATTTAATCAAATTAAGAAATATTGTTTTATAAAATAAAATTTATCTTTATTAAAGCTACCATTGTAAAACAGGGGTTCATCCCATTTAAATCAAATCCGGTGTTTTATAAACTCTGATATTTTTCCTAACTCACGGTCCTGATGAAAATTCCGCTACAATGTTTTTCAAAAATAATCACCGGTACCACTGGACTGCTCACGGCACCGACTCCGGCCAGATGGGGTCGGGGGTCGTGACAGAAGGTGGTATCAGAGCTAAGCCACTACTTTGAGCCTATAAGTGTTGTGATAATAATATTTAAACTTAAATAAAAGAGTTAGGAGATTGCTATTAACTGGTAGCACATCTGATAACATTCAAAAGTTGACCATAAGAAAAGATGCCTTAGTATAAGTTAAGCCACTTGTTTAAGCTAAATACCTAAACAATAAAGTTAGGAAACTAATACAAATTAACTTATGTGTTGTACATGAATATGTATATATCAATATGCACATATAAAATCCTGGAGATACTATTTTGTTTCAATTATTCTGTGATATTAATAAGTGAAAATATTTGCAATCCAGATGTCGAATGAAGTATCACATAATCCAGAAGCTCATACTAATAATGAAAATCCTTTGGATAAAAATGCTATAGAAAATCTAATAGCTCAAGGAATAACTAATGCTTTACCTTTAATAATTAAAGCTGTTAAAAATCCCGTAGAACCCACCAAAGTTACGAGTAGCAAGCATACCCGTGACGATAGTCTTAACCATAGTGACAATAGTGATAATAATGATATTACCAAAACCCCATTTCCCAAGAAGAAGAAGGCGATGACTCTCGGGTGTACCTACAAAGAATTTCTAGCCTGTAAACCAACTGAGTTCGCAGGAAGTGAAGGTGCCACGTCTGCTCTGCGATGGTTGGAAAAGACGGAAGCTGTTCTTACGATCAGCAAATGTGCTAAAGAAGATAAGGTGATGTATGCATCTAATCTCTTTAAGGAAGAAGCCTTAGAATGGTGGAATACAATTCTTCAGGCAAAAGGAAGGGCCATGGCTTATGCCATAAACTGGGAAAAATTCAAGGAAATGGTAGAAAGAAAATTTTGTCCTCCTTATGAAAAGGAAAGAATAACTAATAAGTTCTTAAATCATAAAATGATAGATGTGAATTGTCGTGAATATACGACAACATTCTTCGAATATGCAAGAATGGTACCAACTCTGGCTTCGCCAGAACCCGTACTAATTTCTCGTTATATTTGGGGATTAGTTAGCGAAATCCGAGACATAGTCAAAGCTGTTAGACCACAGACTATTGAGGAAGCAGTTGAACTAGCTAACATGCTGACAGATGGACTAATCCTCACAAGAGAAGAAAACAAGAAAAAAGAGTTAGCCCAGAAAATTTTCCAAGAACTCAAGAAGAAAGAAACTGAACCGTCATTAGAGCAACCTATCTGCAGAAACTATAACAAAACGCATTCAGGACGATGTCGTTTTAGGAAAACACCTTACTGTGACTTCTGCAAGATGACTGGGCATATAGAGGAAGAGTGTAGAAGGAAAACTAACGTCTATTACAATTGCGGGAAAACCGGACACATCAAACCATATTGCCCGAGACTAACCAAAGCATCTGACAACAAGGCTAGGACAACAGACGGAGCTAAGAAGAACGCGCGAGCATACGTACTTACTACACAAGAAGCAGAGATGATTCCAGACGTAGTCACTAATATATAATATCTAAGTTAAGTTATTATTTGACCCTAGTACAAATAAAAGTTCATAAATAAATACATTCCGTCAAATATTTCATCCATTTCAGATCCATAACAAACTTGTTTGGTTTTCACTTCCACTGAATCATTTATTTGGTTACGATCATCTCATGGTGACGTTTTCACAAATTCGAAGCTTGTGCTAATCTCATTGCACCTCTTACATACGGGTTTAATTATTATTTTAAATCCGCTTTGATAGTTTATCTTATCAAAAGCAATCTTAACACACCCCCGTGTGCTAAGATAATGATACACAAATTCATTTCATATTTCCGTGTATCTATCGAGCGCTTCGTAATCTTTATTGCCTTATCATCTTCGATCGAAAAACTTTCTTCAATTATTTCAATTTCAATCCAAAATAATTTATTTGAAACATTCGGATTTACTTCATTTGATTTACATCATGGTGAAACTCGTTTCATTCACCGCTACTATTTTAATCACTATGACACCTTGTGGCGGCATAATAAATTTGTAGCTTGAACTATTTTCAATTTCACTCCTAATATACGAATTTTAATTTTTGGTTCATATTCTTAATCAGTCTTAATACAACTATGTGTTAAGATAACAGTACACAAATTCGTATCATATTCCGGTGTACTTCTTAAACGTTTCTTTCATCATTTATCGAAAATTCTATAATATTTCATTTTGTCTTTTCATTATAAATTGAAACTCCTATTTGATATGAATATCCAAGTTTTCTTCATTTAAACTTTCAATTATTTACACGGTGAAATTGTTCGGTCACCGTAATTATTGAATTATTTCGATCATTTCGACACCTTGCGGAGTCGTTATAAACTTGTAGCTTATTATAAACATACGAATCATTCAAAACCCACGTATATCTTTCGTTTGACTCATCATTTGAAAGTAGTCTTGATACAATTGTGTATTAAGACAATGATACACTAAACCCTGTTGTATTTCGGTGTATCCTTGCAAATTCAATAATGTCAACACACTGATTTTTCTCTTGATATGATTCGATAATTAACAATCATCTTCGTGCTATTATTTCATTCTGACCTTATTGATTCTGAGTCTTCCCCAGTTGCCAATCAAAGTAAGTTTTCTTTTGACCATGAATTTTATTCTAAAAAGTCATTCACTAACTGTAAACAGATATCTATTTGATCATATATCTGTTGGCTTGAACCTAGTCTCATTCGAAACTATATCATTTCATCTCATTCGGTTATCATCGATTTCTTGAACTATTTCAGTTGAACTTTTTGAACCCTACTTATACAACTAATATTCACAAAATTTGATTCTGTGTCATTTACCTTAAGAATCTAGTTTTATTAACTAAATTATGACATAAATCTAATAAAATATCATAACCCAAATCTCGAGGATGAGATTTTTATTAAGATGGGGAGGATGTAACAACCCTCGTCAAAACCACTATTTATTATATTATTTTATTCAATAGGAAAACCAAATTAAGACACCCAAGTAATTCTACACAAACCCTGAAAGTTTCAGAACAATCGGAATCAGGATCAGGGACCCTAAAACTCAAGGGGGGCAAAACCTAGTTGACGATTATCTACTTAAAACGTTGTTGAAATTTAATTGGACCAAATTTTTTACTCATCAGGCCTAGTCCCGTGGGGGGCAAGCCAAAGAATTATAGGTGTCCCTTATGGACCGTAAGGGCTCAGGCTTACGGTCCGTAAGCAGGAGCAATTTCGTGTATAAATAGCAGGCTTCGGGACTTGCTTCTAGGCACTTAAACGACGAACAAAGTCGGAAATTAGACGGAGTTATGCTCTGTTTACCACAATTAACACACACACACCTCGAAACGCTGCCGCAATCAGGGTAATAACTCGATCGCTATTACGATTCAACGTCCGATCGATTGTAACTATCCAACGATTGTCCGGGTGCTGCTCAAATTGAGCTTATACTTTGTTATTCATCGTGATTTCGACTTGAATATTTGAGTGCTGTTCGAATTCGGACCATGCTCTGTTATTCGTTGCGAATCTGATTGAATTGTTAAGTATTGCACTTGTTAATCGTTATGAGGGTTTAATCTCGTGAATTGTCGTAACTGCTGTATTAGTTACAACCCCGTTTGTATGAATTGTTATTAGGTTAATCAGTAGGCTAGACTTTGCCCAAATTGAATCAGCAATATATCAAGGCTTATCTGTAGACTAAACTTTGCCCGTAGAAATCTGCAATGTGAGTTCATTTCTCTTTTCTCACCGTTTGTGAGTCCATACTCTTTTATCACATTTCTATCACCTTTTTGTGATACAATTATATTACAAATGCTTTCTAAAAATCCTAAATGGTTACCAGTTATACTTACAGTGATTAAATTATTATATTTTATAATAACTGCTAGTATGGGAAGTTTTATACATTATTTGATCCTCTTTACAATTAGTGAATTGACATATTGGATAAGTTATAATAGTTGACATAAAAATGTCATTATTCTCGATTACATGATTTTGGGCCATAAATAATATATTTGACAAAGTAATATCATAGGACATCATCATGTCCAGCATCACTAGTTGAAAGAATGATCAACAGTGATATGACCAAAGACACTAGTTGAGAGAATGATCAACAGTGTTATAATTAGAATCACTAGTTGAAAGAATGATCAACAGTGATATGATCCCGTCACAGGAATCGCCTAATGACAGATAAATTGAATAATAGTAAAGTATAGTTATTTGATAAATTCACTATTGGACGGAAGTAAGCCAATGAGTGATATTACTGCTGTTATATTTGAACTGGCATCATGTGATAAAATACTGATTAAGTGGGGTAAATACAAATAAATATAAAAACCTTAATACTGTAAGGTATAACAATATATTTTGTAAAAATGGAATGATCTCACTCAGTATTTTCCACTGACAAAACCTTTTTCAAACATGTTTCAGGTAATTACCATAGATTGGAATAAAGGCTAGATACGGCACTGCAAGGCATCAAGAAGTGGTTTATTTAATCAAATTAAGAAATATTGTTTTATAAAATAAAATTTATCTTTATTAAAGCTACCATTGTAAAACAGGGGTTTATCCCATTTAAATCAAATCCGGTGTTTTATAAACTCTGATATTTTTCCTAACTCACGGTCCTGATGAAAATTCCGCTGCAATGTTTTTCAAAAATAATCACCGGTACCGGTACCACTGGACTGCTCACGGCACCGATTCCGGCCAGATGGGGTCGGGGGTCGTGACAGATACGCCGCTGGTACTTCCTATATATAAGTGCTTGTATTATATTACATGTCGTAGCGTTATTTAAATCATTCAATTTGGACTTATACATTGTATACAAATAACATATTTTTCACAAGACATTGTTTTACAAAACAGTTTGTTTTATACAAATTCATTTTACTTGCTTATTCATTTAATCTTACATTATTCTTTTTAATATACATATCTATCATCGCTTTTCAAATGATTTATAAAACAAAACATTTTACAAGGATCATGATTGACTTTTTGTTAAGCAACTTTTTCTAAACTTATAAGTCATGAATCCTAAATCAATAAAACCTATGTACTCGCCGGCATTTTTATGCTGACGTACCTATTTTCACATGTGTTTCAGGAGATGATGCATAGGATTAATCAAGATACACATAGGCGGACTAGGGCCTTAGTGACAATAAAAGATGCAATACTAGTTAATTTTGTTATACTTATTTGTTGTTAAGACATTGTAACTCTTTTAATCAATAAAACAACATTTCAATTTTCCATGTGTTATGAAACAATGATTCTGTTACAACACTCCCCGACGATTCTGCCACGTTTTGTTATTTTACGTGGTCGGGGTGTGACAGTATACCATGACAATATTTGAAGGATTAAACAGAATACAATAACTCGTCTCCAGTAAGGTCGTCCGTAACATCAGCTGCCAAATCCCCCACAAATATAGTGTAATCGGGTGTGTCATCTTGGTTTCTTTCACCAGCACCAAAGGAAGCCCAGTTCAACCTAAAGAGCTGCTCAACATTGGGCATCAAAGTACTATTATATGCCTGTAGATGCCTTTTTACAGCTGCTCGGTTAACAAACTCAATGAAACCATAACCCTCAGATTGACCAGATTGCTTGTTACGTGTGACTTTTGCAGAAACCACCTGCAAGCCCAAAGGATAATATTATATAGCTTTACAATAACAAGCAACAATAGTACAATAAAACACACTCCAGTTTCACATAGATATACAACAAACCTGCTAAGCACAGTAATCACTAAAACATATTAGCATATTCCAATTATACTAAATAAGCAAAAACCAACTGAAGACCCAAGCAAAATTGGATCAGAACATTACAAGTTTACAACACTTCCCTGCTTGTGACATTTATCATGTCTACATACCATAAAGTTAGTCAATGTGTAAAGCACTAAAAGTTTTCCATACCGGAACACAGATCTGGGCTGTTAATATTTGTGACAACCCAAACTTTCAAGGTCAGTGTCGTGTCTCTTAGTCACGCGATCATGTTTTATTATTTCTTTTTCGTGTATATACTTGCTAAATGTAAAACGTGATGGAGTATGTTTGTTTACGTATGTTCGACTGATTACCTACAAGGAACCGTTACACGTATTATATGTGTAGTTTAGTAATTTAAGAAACTAACTAATGGGGTCGCGGGATTTCTCGACGCACGTGGGCCGTGAGTTACATAACACACTTGGGCCAAGACCACACCTCACATCACTCTCCTTGGCCCACACCACCCAAAGCCCAAACCAAGCCCACATGTTACATAGGATATACGAATTGCATGCTGATGATTACCCATAATTTTCTAAACGCATACGAAACACAAACCCTAACACTCCTCTCTTTCTTTCATGGTCGACGGCAACATTCTTTTTCTCCAAAGTAAACCTGCAACCGTAAACGTCAATTCCTCTGATCAAACCTCGGACTGTGCGACGACGGAACCCAACACCATGTACCCCGAGTAAATCTCCGGCGACTTCAGTGTACCCCGACCAGACCTCCGGCAACTCATAACTCGGGACACAGCTTCTCTTACTCCACACACACGCACACAGTTCCGACACCGAACTCGGGTTAGTAAGATATTATGAGCTTGAAATTTGTGAGCATTAAGTGTAAGATAATTCGAGTGTTATGAACGATGATGATGCTTCTGTGAATGTTGTGATGATTAAAAGGTTTAAGATTTATGACTGATAGATATTACCTTGTTTGGTTAAGGTGTGCATGATCAAAGAGCTCGAATTAATGATGATAATAAACTGACTTGTTAGAGGGAAATCGCTTTACATGTTAGTTGTGCTTGACAACGATGATTTCTGTTGCGTAGTTTAAATGATGAATCTGATATTTCGTTAAATGTTAATGATAATAAACAACGATGTCTGTTAGATTGATGAGGATGATTTAGGTAGACGGTAATAAAAAAAATGATGATGACTCATGTTGATACTTTTCTTTGCTGGGTTTTCTTTGAAACGTACAACCATATGTGCCCAGAGTACAACCTGGTCATGCATATTTAAAAGCTTAAGAATAAAGAGATGATGCCTTTTACATGTTTTTAAATAATGTAGAAGAATGGTTCGGCTGGTTCATGTAAGGATAATGATTTCGGTTGAATGCTCATATCTGTTGACTGTTTGAACGATGATATGATGAAACTGACCTCTGATTCACTATTTTGAACGATAATGTTGATGATGATGGTTATCTATTTAGTTATAGTTAATAATAAGAATGATGTTTGATGATTGAATGAATATAATGCACAACCTGGGCATAGATTTTTCATGCATATGATGTGTTTTAATGGTGGTACAACTCTATATGCATAAGGTACACCACAAGTAAGGATGCATGTTTGAATCTGTGTATTAAAGGAATTTGTCTTATTCAGATGGCAAGATGGTAATATGATGATGGAGTTAATATTAAAACAACCTTTGTCTCATCTGTTTGATCTTATAATATGTGTGGACCCATATCTTTGGGTTGTACAAATCAAGTGGCCAAATCACCTAATAATGGGCCGCACAAATCATACGGACCGACTTGTTGGTTATATTACACTTTGAGATCACACACTTTCTATTATGCTATCTAATTATACGATTGGACTACATGTGTTAATTGAAATACGCACAGGAACATATGAATATTTGATGAAGTAACTATATGTATGTCATCATGCTGTGTGTTGATTTCTAGAAATACGTACACGAATACATGAATATTTGAATTATGAATCTGACTAGTCGTGACATTAATAATAGGACGTGATTGACCGAATTGTTTGACAATTAAGATTACCTGCCGAGCAAACCAAGGTGAGTTCATCTCTTGAGCATGCGTCCCGGTGGTTGGGACAGTCAGTGGGTATTCCTGGGAGGGATAAGTCTTTTGGGTAAAAACGGGAATGTTGGATAATATACTCTTCCTATCACCTTTAAAGTCCCTCCGTGTTGTTTGGTTACCTGGAAGGTAACATGGTATTAGTTAGTAGCGCTACTTAGGTTTGGCAACCTCACCCCGTTCCTGGGAGGACGGGTGTTGAACTAATGACCTAGTCATGACCAATGCTTTGATAGGAGCATTGGAGAAAGGGCAAAATAATCAGAAGCCGTCTTGTATTGGGGTATTATCAACATTGTTTTCAACATTACTTTCGGAATTAAATTCAATGGACTAACTAAACACTTGGTAACCAACGTTTTTGTAAAACTATGAACTCACCAGCGTTGTCTGATACACTTGTTGCATGCTCGCAGGTCGTTAGGTATCTTGGATTTGGGGAACTTGCTGTCTGGAGTAGCTGGAGTGGTCATGGGTCGACTGGAAGGGTTTATGCGATTGATTTATTGATACTACACATTGGTTTTGAAACAGTTTACTTTGGGTTACTAATTGCTTCCGCTGAACATGTTGATTTTTATTTAAACTTGTTGATGATATTTTAATTAATATTAAGGATTTTATTTGGAAACTTGTATGGGTTCAATGTAAGTAGTGGCTCAAAGTTGGTACGTCACACGCCTAACAGGGACATTCCCTAGGTGGTATTTTGGGGGTGTGACAGTTTGGTATCAGAGCCACTGGTTATAGTGAACTTGGTTTTAAAATGTTTTCATAAAACCAGACTATAACCGAACACTTCCGAAATCGACCATGAAACTCAGCTCCAGATTGCAAGGTTCGTCTCTTGTTTATTATTGCATAGCATATCTAGTGTTTGCTTATGAATAAGATCACACGTGAATGCACACTTGGCACCATAGTATGAGTTTCTATGTTACCAACCCCTGTTATGTGTTATAAGAGTGTAACTCTTCTTGAACTTTCATGATCTATATTGTGGTGTCATCTGTTTTATCGCTCGAATTCGGGGAACCTTTTAGCGCGAGTTAAGAGGCACTGAGATAAGCATGCAAATTGCCTTATTATTATGGGTGCACACATAATAATAATGTGGGGTGCATGTGAGTTCCAGTGAGGCTTAACGAGTGTTAGAGGGGTTCCGCTCTGTTAATTGATGTTATGTTAGAACTCAGCAGTCTATAGGAGTCATAGCAGTGATTGTCTCCTACTCGAACACGATCTTTTCACCCCTTTCTGAATCCTTACGGATCTCGATACTAACGAGTATCACCTGATCACGCATCCGAACGCCTAGCGAATTGTGTAGAATGTTAGGTGCTAGTACGAACGTCCCTGAGTTGGATGGCTCAGCATCAAATGATTAGACTATACTTTTCTCACTTATCTTTGTTTGCTGGAACTTAGCATGTTGATGTGTGAAATATGTATTAATTAAATTCAACAAGTTTTAAAAAATTGGAAAAACCGTAAACCACACACTACCGGCAAGTGTACCGGTCGTAAGTAGTAAAACAAGTAAGTCCGAGTATCGAACCGTGGACACAATCTAGCGACTCTTGATACTGAACCTCTATCGAGCCCTAGCCTAATAAATTGGTTTTGTTTTGAGAAAAATATTTTTTAAACTAAAAAGCAATTTAACTAAATAGACGATCAAACAGCAGCAAGCGCAGGCGACTAAAGACTGGACTGAAACTCAAGTATGAGAAAAATAGGTTACCTAGGAAAGAATCCCTAGACTCATGAATAAAATCCTAACCTTGGTTCTGAATGAAGACTCTGTCTAACCCGATAAACCCCTAGAAGGTAAACCGAACCTTATGACAAGTGATGAAGTGCTAAAATGGACTGACTCGAGTTATCGACCACCAAGTCCCACAACTATCAGGTATTAGGTAATTTATTTACTAAAACCCTCAAATTATGAAGCAGAAATAACTAAGAACACCGAGACCCCAGGAAACTCTAGACGCGAATAAACAGATGAACCCGAGTTATCGGCCACCCAAACTGTCAAACAACGCCCAGCTAATAACCTAGCAATTCTAGATTAGATTTCTCACCTCTAGAAAAGATTGCACGTTTTAATTAATTGGTTTTAATAATTATTACACTTGAATTAGATTTCTCACTTTCAAGGTCTAGACCGAAAGATTACAACCTAGACTGACTCCCGACTCTAGAGTATATTTCTAACTATCTAGAGCAATGGAACCAACAAATATATTATCAAACCAATCAAAACTAACACACAAATAATTAGAATCGGGTTCAAAAATTATATCATGTAAATCATCACATTCATTCAAAACCAAAAGTTAATCATTCAAACAAATCGTCTAGTTCATCAACCCTAGGCAACCATAAAAAGTTTAGCCACTCATAATAAAGAAAAACAAATAAACAATGTTCAAAATAACCATCATGTTTAATAATGAAGAGAACAAAGTTTAATGTTTAAATCTAACCGGGTTCCAAACTAATAATACCTCTCTCTTTTATTCTTCTTTTTTTTCTTCTTTCTTTCTCTGCGCCAACTTTCTGTCGTCCAAAGGGAGTTAATTCCCTTGACTATGCACCATGAGATGTATATATATGAGATTCCTTTTGGTGCACCACTAGGTTTTCTTTTATATGCAGCCCACAAGAAAAATGTCCAGCCGTGTATATTTCTCTTCCGTAAACGGGTTGGGCCTGGCTCTCGACACTTCTATCTGGCCTAAAAATAAAGAAATAGAGGCAATGGCAGCTTTGTAATATTTGAATTTCATTGAAGGCATTTTTGTCTTTCTACCATGTGAAACAACAATCACACATTCAGATTCAAGTTTTGTCGTTTGGTGTGAGGGAATTAATTAACTTTCACTCTTTTGCTACTTTTAGTCCCTCACTTTTTCACACTACATCACAATAAATTTTCAACTTTCAGCTTATGGCGATAATGGTCCCTCGCACTTTATTAGATTATTCCTAACTTAGTGTTTATTTTTCTTTTCGCACCGGGACTTGGCAAAGCACAAACTAAACAAATACGATTGTATAAAGACTAAAAATGACTCAAAAACTACAAAAATAAAATACAAAATACACGGGTAAATAACAGTGTTTTTCAACACATCAAATATCCCCACAATTGAACCTTTTTCGTCCCTGAAAAAACTTTATGCAATGGAATCATAATTAGGATAGATGGTTTCAAAAAATTCGATTACTTTAATTAAAATGATATAAGCACGTATAACCAAGATTACTGGTATTGTTATCCACTTAAACCCAACCGCCAACTCATCAAGCCCGTGTTCATGCTAGCATTATGTTCAAGTTAACAATCGATCGAAGGGTCTCACACTTAAGATCCACAAATCCACCTAATCGCATATCAAGCTTATAAGGTAAAGATTAAAAATCTACCACTTTATATAAATAACCCTTATGTATTTAAAATTAAATTTTGATGGAATGATGGATGATGATGAGCTTTAGCAATTCTTTTCCATGTTTAACTCAGAGGGCATTATCACCAAGTCGCTATCCCAGTGGGAAATACCATGAGCCTCACATTTTTTTCTTTTTAATTAGCTCAAATAGATAGATGATGGACTTTTTTTTTTTGTAGGCGCCACCAAAATCCGGATTTATTCTCATAAAAAGGATAAGGTGTGCCAATTTAATTAAAAATACTTATAGGCTATTTACTTATAGTGGCACCTTTTATACTATCAACAGTTTCGGCTTTTCTATTTCCCCTAAGATGAGAACCCACAAGACTTCATGAATTTAAATAGGGTAATTTAAAGCAATCTAGGGAACCCTCAGTACATCCCAAAAAATACGTCTTCTATCTATTTTATCTTTTATATATAATATTTTGGAAACAAAAATCCCAATTTTTCTATCATTTTCCATTTATTTGCAACAAAATCAGGGACATTTTTTTCTATTTTTTTTATTTTTCAATTTTCAGTTTTCAATTTTTTTTTATTTTTAAAAATTTTTTTTTGTAGACTCGATCTAAAACCTAGAAAACGTAGATCCCATCCCCACACTTAAATCACGCATTGTCCCCAATGTGGATGGAACACTACAAAAACAAAAGGAGAAATAATAAAATAAACACAACAACAAACATAGAACAAACTCGCCTGGTGGAAGCGCGCAGTCTGCAGAAGTGACGTTCCATGCACGCGGGACCGTATAGCATTTCCTTTCGCGGTCCGCGGAAAAAACTACCAAGCTGGGATTGCCTTTACAATAAGATAAGCAGCTCCGAATTCACCCGAATGGAGATTGAGTACGGGTGGTACATATCCAAACCTGCACACACAAAACAAGCAAAACCCAGGCGTAAAACTGACAAAGACATGGACTCAAGACGACTCGACACGACTAACTAAGACTCAAAAAGAAACAAAATAAACTAAGCTAAACGACAACTATACAGAATTCTACAACAAGTTATCAAAACTCACGGGGGATCATAAAGATCAAACTCACCCCTGAACCTCTCACCAGGGCCTCTAAAACACTCACTCACACCGAAGCCCTTCTTTTTCCAAAAATCGCCATCAAACCAACTCGACTTATGCTCGCTCGTGGGGAATTTATACCTTGAATTACACACTACAATACCATCCCCACACTTAGTTTCCTTTACACCACCGGAACTAACCTCTCCAATTTCCTTCAGCTCTTGCCTAATCACCGAGGGCGTCCCTACCTTCTCGGAATTCTTTCCATTAACATGGAATGTAACCGTGTCATCAGTGACACCAAGAGTTATCTTACCGCCATGAACATCTATTATAGCTTTCGCGGTAGAAAGGAATGGGCGACCTAAGATGAGTGAAACACAAGAGTGTCCACTAGGATCCTCGCCCATGTCTAGCACAACAAAATCAGTAGGAAACACAAACTTACCTACTTTCACGAGCACGTTTTCAACTATCCCTCTAGGAAATTTCACTGAACGATCGGCGAGTTGAACATTCATGTAGGTCGGGGTAGGCTCTCCTAGCTTAAGCTTCTTAAACACAGAGTACGGCATCACATTTATACTAGCTCCTAGGTCGGCCAAAGTAGTCCTAAACTCATAACCCTCTATCTCACAAGGAATGGTGAAACTTCCTGGATCTGGCAACTTTGTAGGAAGTTTGTTTGAGATCACCGCAGAACATTCCTCGCTCAGTGTAATAACAGAGAGATCCTCAATTTTCTTCTTGTTGAGCAAGAGTCCCTTGAGAAACTTGGCAAATTTAGGCATTTTAGCCAAAGCCTGAAGGAAGGGAATGTCTACATGGAGCTTTTTGATCATCTCCAAAAACCCATTATACTGAGCAATTTGCTTCTTGTTCAAAAGTCGCATAGGGTATGGAGGAATGGGCTCATACACTTCAACCGGTTCTTTTACAATCTCATCTTCCGATTCAACCACTTTCTCAACTACCTTTTCCGTCTCTACCTCTTTCTCAACAACCCTCTTAGGTTCTATCAACTTCTCTATCTCAAACCTTTCATCGACAACTCCTGTGCTTCTACCACTACGTGTGAACACGGCATGTAACTGGGCATTAGGGTTAGGCTGGGTGGTGCTAGGGAATGAACCTGTGGGCCTCTCAGTCATCCTACTAGCTATCTCTCCTACGGTCCTCTCTAGGCTCTTGATGGTGGACCCCTGATTCCTAAACATGAGCTCAAACTCTTGATTCTTCTTGACCTGCTCCTGATGTCTAGCCTCACCCTGCATCACTATCGACTCTAGGAGTTTGTTCGTCCTACTCTGACTCTCCTCATTCCTCTTCAAGAACTCGCTCAACTCAGATTTGGGCTCCCCACTACTCTGTCCATCAGTAGGGGTCTGAAAGAGACTCTGACGTGGTTGGAATCCAGGGGGATTCCTTCCCTGCCAGTTCGAGGTCTGGGGTGGCTGCCATCCAGAGTTGTAACTCTGGCCTCGTCCCTGGTTCTGTATAAAGCTCAACTCCTCCTCAGATCCTACCGGGCAATCTACCGTCTCATGCCCACCTCTACACACCTCACACCTAGAGCTAATCTTAACCTGAATGTCCTTGACCATCTTTGTCAAGGATTCGACCTGGGCGGCTAAAGCTACGCTAGAATCCACCGTATGAATACCCCTAGAGGAAGCAGTAACGCCCCCGGAGCCTGGCTCGCTATAAGTACTGGTGGCTAAATCCTCCATCATCTCAAGACACTCAGCAGCAGTCTTGGTCTTCATCATGTTTCCTCCTGCGGTGGAGTCAAGCAGTCTCTTAGTCGCTTCAGAAACTCCATTATAGAATTTCTCCACGACTCTCCACTCCTCAAGCCCATGGTGAGGGCACTTGTTCAGCAGCGCCTTAAACCTATCCCAAGTCTCGTAGAAAGACTCCCCCGGCTGCTCAGTGAATGCGTAGATGAGATTTCTAAGACGAGCGGTTTTTGCAGGTGGGAAGTATTTCTGTAAGAATTTAGACTGAAGATCATTCCAAGTGGTGATTGCTCCCTGTGGGAGAGAGTCCAACCAGATGGCAGCCTGATCAGTGAGTGAGAACGGAAACAAACGGAGGTGAATGGCCTCCTCAGTGACGCCCGTAAGGCGGAAAGTACTACAGACCCTACCGAATCTAGTCAGATGAGCATGTGGGTCCTCGTCTCGTAAACCATGGAACTGGACCGAATGGGTAATGGTGTTGATCAAGGTGGGTGGGATGGTCCAGTTGTTCCCCTCTACAGCTGGAAGTGTGATGCTCGAGCGAACGGTGGTGGGAGCAACACTAATGTGATCAGCAACAGTCCTACGATCAGCCATAACTACTTCGGGTTCTAAATTGAATTCTACTTTTGGAACCTTAAACTTAAGCTGACGTAGGCGACGATGGAATTTGGATTCGGGCTCAGAGAATGGTGAAGTATCAGGTGGGTCCGAGGAACGTGTGTGCATATACTGAAAAGCAAGTAGAACGGCACGAATCACTGAACAAGCAAGCTAAACAATTAGGCACACAGAACTAGCAAGTATCCTAAGAAAGCAAACTACTATATATTTTTTTTGGTTTTTATTTTTTTTAATTTTTTTTAACTAAGAAATAAAACAAACAACTAATCTAAGAAAACAGTAAAATGACTAAATCCCCGACTCGGGTCGTCCTCAAAAGCGCACTGTGTCCCCGGCAGCGGCGCCAAAAACTTGATGTGTGAAATATGTATTAATTAAATTCAACAAGTTTTAAAAAATTGGAAAAACCGTAAACCACACACTACCGGCAAGTGTACCGGTCGTAAGTAGTAAAACAAGTAAGTCCGAGTATCGAACCGTGGACACAATCTAGCGACTCTTGATACTGAACCTCTATCGAGCCCTAGCCTAATAAATTGGTTTTGTTTTGAGAAAAATATTTTTTAAACTAAAAAGCAATTTAACTAAATAGACGATCAAACAGCAGCAAGCGCAGGCGACTAAAGACTGGACTGAAACTCAAGTATGAGAAAAATAGGTTACCTAGGAAAGAATCCCTAGACTCATGAATAAAATCCTAACCTTGGTTCTGAATGAAGACTCTGTCTAACCCGATAAACCCCTAGAAGGTAAACCGAACCTTATGACAAGTGATGAAGTGCTAAAATGGACTGACTCGAGTTATCGACCACCAAGTCCCACAACTATCAGGTATTAGGTAATTTATTTACTAAAACCCTCAAATTATGAAGCAGAAATAACTAAGAACACCGAGACCCCAGGAAACTCTAGACGCGAATAAACAGATGAACCCGAGTTATCGGCCACCCAAACTGTCAAACAACGCCCAGCTAATAACCTAGCAATTCTAGATTAGATTTCTCACCTCTAGAAAAGATTGCACGTTTTAATTAATTGGTTTTAATAATTATTACACTTGAATTAGATTTCTCACTTTCAAGGTCTAGACCGAAAGATTACAACCTAGACTGACTCCCGACTCTAGAGTATATTTCTAACTATCTAGAGCAATGGAACCAACAAATATATTATCAAACCAATCAAAACTAACACACAAATAATTAGAATCGGGTTCAAAAATTATATCATGTAAATCATCACATTCATTCAAAACCAAAAGTTAATCATTCAAACAAATCGTCTAGTTCATCAACCCTAGGCAACCATAAAAAGTTTAGCCACTCATAATAAAGAAAAACAAATAAACAATGTTCAAAATAACCATCATGTTTAATAATGAAGAGAACAAAGTTTAATGTTTAAATCTAACCGGGTTCCAAACTAATAATACCTCTCTCTTTTATTCTTCTTTTTTTTTCTTCTTTCTTTCTCTGCGCCAACTTTCTGTCGTCCAAAGGGAGTTAATTCCCTTGACTATGCACCATGAGATGTATATATATGAGATTCCTTTTGGTGCACCACTAGGTTTTCTTTTATATGCAGCCCACAAGAAAAATGTCCAGCCGTGTATATTTCTCTTCCGTAAACGGGTTGGGCCTGGCTCTCGACACTTCTATCTGGCCTAAAAATAAAGAAATAGAGGCAATGGCAGCTTTGTAATATTTGAATTTCATTGAAGGCATTTTTGTCTTTCTACCATGTGAAACAACAATCACAGATTCAGATTCAAGTTTTGTCGTTTGGTGTGAGGGAATTAATTAACTTTCACTCTTTTGCTACTTTTAGTCCCTCACTTTTTCACACTACATCACAATAAATTTTCAACTTTCAGCTTATGGCGATAATGGTCCCTCGCACTTTATTAGATTATTCCTAACTTAGTGTTTATTTTTCTTTTCGCACCGGGACTTGGCAAAGCACAAACTAAACAAATACGATTGTATAAAGACTAAAAATGACTCAAAAACTACAAAAATAAAATACAAAATACACGGGTAAATAACAGTGTTTTTCAACACATCACATGTTAACGCCTTAGATCCCGAAGTGTGATCACTTCTGCAGCACTCTCACGACATACCGTCCATTACTCAGTCAACTTGCAAGAACGATGGACAAGAGGGTAAACGTAGTACCTTACCGACTTCAGCATTTGAACAACCCTAGTTACCGGCATCGAGCAACAGCGATTTGACTCTAATCGAATCCTCAACCCCAGACAGCGACTTTTGGGAGTTGACTTTTACGAACCAATCGGGACAAAATCGATGACGATTGACTGTAGAGCGGACTGTGTAACCGCCCGCACTATGAGTAGTGCCTTAGAACATGGCACGGAGTGTGAAAAGATGGACCTTGATGGTGAAAGGATGCGGGACACCGTTACAGGCAACAATATTAGAGGCAACAGTCGTGGCAACATCAAGGTACTCGTGATCGTAGCTTGCAGTATGGAAACGAAGGCGACCTCGACAAGGATCGACAACCAAGGGAACGGCGGCAGAACTGGAAATTCTCGTGACGAAAACAACACTAGAAATGAAACTCGTGGGAGGACATTTAGTATTGTCATAGGCTATACTGGGCGTAATAGCAACACGATAGCCTGGACGGGTAGCTATTCGCTTCGTCTCTGTTCTGTTTAACCCTGATGCTTCTTGAAACCGAACCTGTCGTGGAGTCGGCTGATGCAAGTCAATTGAAGCCCTATATGTTCGCTGGGATGCAAGCTCGACCTTGGGGGAACAGGTGTTCGACATCGACCTTCCTTCCACTACCCCTGATGGTTACAATGCAGTAGTTAGCGTGGATTGGTTATTCAAAAATCGCACACACATACCTTGTGAGGAGGAAATTTTGTGTGGAGAATCGTTCGAAAACAACAGAGTGTCGCAAAGGTTAGCGCCATATCAGCTATGAAGGCCTAGCAGTGTCTACGGAGGGATCACCCCGCTATGTTAGCAACCGTTATTGATGTTGAGGCTAAGGAAAAGAGGATCAAGGATCCATCAATTGTTCGTGATCCCTCTCAGTGTGCTACCCGAAGAGCTTTCAGATTCACTTCCACCACCGCTAGGCAGAATCTTAGTTTGATCTCACGAAAGGAGCAACCATGATTGCTCGTGCTACATACCGTCTTGCACCAGGAGGGTTGCAAGGACTATCTACAGGAACTGTTGGACAAGAGTTTTATTAGACTTAGTTTTGTTCGCTGTAGGGAGCCCCAGCTATATTCGGGAAGATAAAGCCTTTTCGTATGTGTACTGATTATCCAGAACTCAGCAAGGTGACATCAAGAACTGTTTGCCTCAACCATGTATTGACAGAAGACCAAGAGGAGAATGTTCCCGAAATGGCATATCGAATGCAATACGGCCGTTGCGACTTTGTACACCATGGCCATTGAGTTAATCAACACACCAGCAGCTTTATGGACCACATGAATCGACCGTATTTATGAATGACGTTCTGGGTCATTTCCAAGAGGAAGGAACATCATGGGCGGCATTTGTATCTTATTTTAGAGCTCCTGAGGGAGGAGCCACTCCGCGCGAAGTCTTGTGAAAGGTAATTTCTGGATTTGAGAGATACTTTTTTTTGGTCATATGATCAACGAAGTGGCAATACACGTGGATCTCGCTAAAGACCCATTTCGTTAGATATTGTTCGGCACCAAAGATCCCTTCGAGGATGCAGCAATTTCTTGGTCACACTAGACTCTATCGCAGATTCACCACATGATTTTCGAAGATCATGCAGCTTAAATCTCTTTAGCACAGTAGGGTGCTGTATTCGTGAAAGACAAAACAGGATGACGTCTTTTCAGCTTTCGAATCCCAGCTCTGCAATGTTTACACACCGACGCAACACGAGAAAGTGATGACTTACGTAATGGACTTACAGGAAGAACTGCACGATTCACGACCTACGGTGGAGGCCATGGTCCTTGGAATTAAGATGGGGGCATCACTTGGACGGTACCAATTGCACCATTTAGACCGATCATAAGAGGCCTCCCGTGCACCTTTGTATTGAGAGAGTTAATTTTGTGATGGCATCGCTGGACGAAACTCCTGAGCGAATACGACTATGGAACCTAATCGCGTATGAACTTGCAACTCACCATCGACTCTAGCCTACACGATCAGATTTGCCCTGTCCAAGTCGAAGCACTGAAGGAAGAGAATTCCCAAGCTGGGTTCATGCGGTACATGGATGATAAACTTGGGAAACGCTGGAGGCAATTGTATTGTGTTGAAAGTCTCACCCTGGGGAAGTGTGGCATGCTTGGGAAGCGAGACAAGCTTAATTTTCGTTACGTTGGGTTATTTGGAATTCTGGAAAGAATCGGTCACGTCGTCGAAAACTCGAGTTACCCGACAAATTGGGTAATGTTCATGATGTCATTTATGTCGCGAGTCTAAAGTAGGGTTTGTCCGACAAAACGTTTGTGATGCCTTCTTAGAGCCTGAGTCTAACGTCAAGTTGCAGTTGTCGAGGTGCCTATTGAAATCATGCCCTAGGAGGTCAAGGTTTGCGAGTACTGTCAAATTCCAATTATGAGAGTTCGCTGGAACTCGAGACTAAGTATCCGAAATCATACGAACCTGCTGAATCAATCCGATGTAACTGGTGAATTTCGGGACGAAATTCCTTTCAAGTTGGGGATGATGTGGCACCCAACTGGCTTCGCAATCCTGATTTTACAAACTGGTTTACGTGTTGTCAGTGCAGTTATCTGGATGATTAGTGATTGTGTGTAATGCTTGACTGTTATTTGCATAGTGTTACATATAGTTTAATTAGGGTTATGTCGCTTCACTCCTCTGTATTACTTATCAAATTTCGGGATGAAATTTCTTTCAAGTTGGGGATGATGTGACAACCCAAACTTTCAAGGTCAGTGTCGTGTCTCTTAGTCACGCGATCATGTTTTATTATTTCTTTTTCGTGTATATACTTGCTAAATGTAAAACGTGATGGAGTATGTTTGTTTACGTATGTTCGACTGATTACCTACAAGGAACCGTTACACGTATTATATGTGTAGTTTAGTAATTTAAGAAACTAACTAATGGGGTCGCGGGATTTCTCGACGCACGTGGGCCGTGAGTTACATAACACACTTGGGCCAAGACCACACCTCACATCACTCTCCTTGGCCCACACCACCCAAAGCCCAAACCAAGCCCACATGTTACATAGGATATACGAATTGCATGCTGATGATTACCCATAATTTTCTAAACGCATACGAAACACAAACCCTAACACTCCTCTCTTTCTTTCATGGTCGACGGCAACATTCTTTTTCTCCAAAGTAAACCTGCAACCGTAAACGTCAATTCCTCTGATCAAACCTCGGACTGTGCGACGACGGAACCCAACACCATGTACCCCAAGTAAATCTCCGGCGACTTCAGTGTACCCCGACCAGACCTCCGGCAACTCATAACTCGGGACACAGCTTCTCTTACTCCACACACACGCACACAGTTCCGACACCGAACTCAGGTTAGTAAGATATTATGAGCTTGAAATTTGTGAGCATTAAGTGTAAGATAATTCGAGTGTTATGAACGATGATGATGCTTCTGTGAATGTTGTGATGATTAAAAGGTTTAAGATTTATGACTGATAGATATTACCTTGTTTGGTTAAGGTGTGCATGATCAAAGAGCTCGAATTAATGATGATAATAAACTGACTTGTTAGAGGGAAATCGCTTTAGATGTTAGTTGTGCTTGACAACGATGATTTCTGTTGCGTAGTTTAAATGATGAATCTGATATTTCGTTAAATGTTAATGATAATAAACAACGATGTCTGTTAGATTGATGAGGATGATTTAGGTAGACGGTAATAAAAAAAAATGATGATGACTCATGTTGATACTTTTCTTTGCTGGGTTTTCTTTGAAACGTACAACCATATGTGCCCAGAGTACAACCTGGTCATGCATATTTAAAAGCTTAAGAATAAAGAGATGATGCCTTTTACATGTTTTTAAATAATGTAGAAGAATGGTTCGGCTGGTTCATGTAAGGATAATGATTTCGGTTGAATGCTCATATCTGTTGACTGTTTGAACGATGATATGATGAAACTGACCTCTGATTCACTGTTTTGAACGATAATGTTGATGATGATGGTTATCTATTTAGTTATAGTTAATAATAAGAATGATGTTTGATGATTGAATGAATATAATGCACAACCTGGGCATAGATTTTTCATGCATATGATGTGTTTTAATGGTGGTACAACTCTATATGCATAAGGTACACCACAAGTAAGGATGCATGTTTGAATCTGTGTATTAAAGGAATTTGTCTTATTCAGATGGCAAGATGGTAATATGATGATGGAGTTAATATTAAAACAACCTTTGTCTCATCTGTTTGATCTTATAATATGTGTGGACCCATATCTTTGGGTTGTACAAATCAAGTGGCCAAATCACCTAATAATGGGCCGCACAAATCATACGGACCGACTTGTTGGTTATATTACACTTTGAGATCACACACTTTCTATTATGCTATCTAATTATACGATTGGACTACATGTGTTAATTGAAATACGCACAGGAACATATGAATATTTGATGAAGTAACTATATGTATGTCATCATGCTGTGTGTTGATTTCTAGAAATACGTACACGAATACATGAATATTTGAATTATGAATCTGACTAGTCGTGACATTAATAATAGGACGTGATTGACCGAATTGTTTGACAATTAAGATTACCTGCCGAGCAAACCAAGGTGAGTTCATCTCTTGAGCATGCGTCCCGGTGGTTGGGACAGTCAGTGGGTATTCCTGGGAGGGATAAGTCTTTTGGGTAAAAACGGGAATGTTGGATAATATACTCTTCCTATCACCTTTAAAGTCCCTCCGTGTTGTTTGGTTACCTGGAAGGTAACATGGTATTAGTTAGTAGCGCTACTTAGGTTTGGCAACCTCACCCCGTTCCTGGGAGGACGGGTGTTGAACTAATGACCTAGTCATGACCAATGCTTTGATAGGAGCATTGGAGAAAGGGCAAAATAATCAGAAGCCGTCTTGTATTGGGGTATTATCAACATTGTTTTCAACATTACTTTCGGAATTAAATTCAATGGACTAACTAAACACTTGGTAACCAACGT
This sequence comes from Helianthus annuus, assembly GCF_002127325.2. NCBI lineage: Eukaryota > Viridiplantae > Streptophyta > Magnoliopsida > Asterales > Asteraceae > Helianthus > Helianthus annuus. Next base: position 69,664,029 of record NC_035434.2, on the reverse strand, counting down.
TTTTGTAAAACTATGAACTCACCAGCGTTGTCTGATACACTTGTTGCATGCTCGCAGGTCGTTAGGTATCTTGGATTTGGGGAACTTGCTGTCTGGAGTAGCTGGAGTGGTCATGGGTCGACTGGAAGGGTTTATGCGATTGATTTATTGATACTACACATTGGTTTTGAAACAGTTTACTTTGGGTTACTAATTGCTTCCGCTGAACATGTTGATTTTTATTTAAACTTGTTGATGATATTTTAATTAATATTAAGGATTTTATTTGGAAACTTGTATGGGTTCAATGTAAGTAGTGGCTCAAAGTTGGTACGTCACACGCCTAACAGGGACATTCCCTAGGTGGTATTTTGGGGGTGTGACAATATTCCTCTAAAAACTCAGATCTGCAAAGTTTTGGTTGTCATTTTCCTTAGTCGTGTAACCTCATTGGCACGTGTCTTCATCTACAACAAAAATCCTCAATAATGACGGTAGTACAGTAGATCTGAGAAACCTTTAAGCAAAAAAAAATTACCCGTTCTCATTGCCGAGTCGTAGAACCACCACCACACATTGACGGTAGTAACACATATAAGATCCTTCTGAGTAGCAGCCGTATCACCAAGGTTGAAGAGAGGGAGAAAGAGAGAGAGAGAGAGAGAGAGAGAGCAGGTGTGAGATGAGATTGAGATCTGAATGGAGAATGCATTGAGATTTATTTATCGATCTGGTGTAAATGAGAGGCTAGATCTTGAATCGCCTGGGGAAAAACCCTAGATTCAGATCTCTGGAATCGCCAGAGAGAGAGTGGAGCAGGGGAGCGGGCGATTTTGAAATGTTTTGAAATGAAAGAAGGTGAAGCCCTAATGGTATCCGGTGTTTTTTTAGTAGAAGGGTATAAGTGGAAAATGATTTTTTTGATGCTTAAAAGACTTGTACATTATGCTTTAGGGATATTTTAAGGAAATTTTATTGACCTTAATAAGTCCTTTGGATATGTATATTATATATAGTATAGATATATACCAAATCTATATATATATATATATATATATATATATATATATATATATATATATATATATATATATATATATATATATATATAAATGAGATGTGATGTGGGTTATGTGGCATTTGATTTTGGCCATTTTTGCTGATGTGGCAAGTTTTTTTTTTTGAGAGTTTAGGAGGGAAATCACAAATTGCTTCTACATTCACGATTTTAAAACAAATGCACGCTAGATTGGACGCGGGATCTGAGTAAAATCCGGGTCGGATCAGTTTGATTTGGATCCCTTATATTTTTTGAATGCTTTCTTCCTTTACACAATTCCATCAGATCTCCTTTGTCTCTATCATCACCCTCAAAACCCTAGCGGCGCATATGCATCATCTTCAGCAAATCCACACATGTTCTTCAGCAAATCGACCATGGTGATTCTCATGTTACCTTTTCACCACCGATTCTGTAGATTTGAGGTCTCAATCGAAACCCTAATGTTTTCTATTTTCAAATAAGTTCTGTTTTTAGATTTGATGACTCTTTTTATTGTTTCAATAAACAGTTATTTTTCTTCCGTATTCAATTTTGAATCTTGCCTCGTGTTCTTCTGGTTCAGTCATGTATTCACTATAACCGTTGGTAACCCTAACTTTTGTTTTGGTTCGGATGTCTTATTTGGTCCCTCAGAGATTTGAGTATTGTTTCTGGTGGGTTTGGCCTTCGGTTGTGTTGCTTACGGTGGCATTCTTGGTCCTTTGGGTGACTGGTGGCATCTTCTATGACGTGCTCTGCCGCCTGTTGAGACTATTAAACAGGCATGTTGTTTTGAGTATTTTACTTTTGAAATTCGGGTATCCTTTCATTGGTATTTGTCGCTCGGTTGTGATGGGTTAAATATAATCTAATCTAATCTAAATCTATTAATATCTAATGGCTGGGAATAGTAACTTAACGGCGTTATTGTTTTGACGTTAAAGTTAACGACGTTTGGTGTTTTATATGTTGTGGAACAAGTGTTGTCGCTGGGTTGGACTTTCTTGCTATCAGTTCCGGTGATGGCCGGATTAAGGTATACTTTTAAGCAAGTGCTACAATAGCTCTTTAAGTTCATATTGTTTGTTTATTTTGCGTTAAATATTACCACTTGCTTAATGTGCTTTTAGTGAACTGATGTACGCCCCAATAGGGATTAAGAGGTGATATGATGCTTTTTTAATTTGGTTTTCAGATTTGGGACACTATAAAGGGCCAAGTGCAGAAAGATTTTGCAAACATCGTGTCAATAACTGATGAAACAGACTTTTTTGCTAGACTAATAAGAAGCCATGGTTGAGTGAGTATATGCAGTTTAATAGAACTGTTGTTTTCGAAATTAACCCTATATTTCCGGAACTTATTTGTTTCAGTAATCATTATCTTCATTCGAGGTATGGTTTTGTATTTTTCTTATTTGTTCTTCACTACCATCTTTGTTTTCAAAGGTATTTATGTATTTTTTTTTTTATAGTTAATTTTACAAATTCAGATGTTATAATTGGTGATGTGTGTCGGTTTTGATGAGATAACCTGATGGGTGGACGATGGTGATGATGTCTGTTGATCTATTCAAATCGTAGAAGAAAGAGCGATGACGTCTCCGGTTCTGATTACCGTATTTCTGTTTCTCTCAGTTCGTCACAAAAAGCTACAATGAGAAAGGTTTATTTTATTCACATTTGAACAATCATCTATGTTTTCATACTTTTCACAGTTTTTATTTGTATTTCTTTTTCTCTCAGTTCGTCACAAGAATCTTGCACTGGTCTGATAAAATTTGTTTTTCTTTCGGTTTTTTTTAAGATCAACACTTTTTATAGCCGATCTATGCGATTTGGTTTAGCTTTTATAGGTTGCCCCATTTTGGTAGTCCGTGGCCAAAAAATGATGAACCAAAACATCAGGTAACAAAAATAATAAACAATATATAACAAAAAAGTTAAAATAAACAAACCATAATAGAAGCTGGAATAGCTTAATTGGTTAGACCAAATTTCGAGGATTTAGACGTGTTTTGGTTCCAGGCCAATTTTTTATGTTTTAGACCATGTTTAGCTGGTTAGACCTATATTACGGTCTTCTTTTTCCTTGCTAACTCATGAATAGGCTACATGAATGATAAATCTCACTTTTTTGATTCTGAGATTTATTAAAGCCTTCCATTTTAAAACGAATTTTACTTTTAAATATCTACTTTTGTTATATATGTAGGCGTGCAGCTATCTACATTGTTGTTGGATCATTAGTGGCCTGGTCTTAACTCATAGCCGTCTTACAAAGGTAATTAATACATTCTAGCTCGAACTTGCAGTCTTACGTTTCAGAAAACATCTAAAACATATACAAGTGTTTATGCCTCTGATACTAGAGTAAATTCTTTATGCATCTGAGGCTATAAAAGCCTTTATGTACTTTTGTCTCTCAAAGCAATGATTTACATGTGTATATTTAAACAAAGATGACTAACACACTATGTTTATTAAACCTTTTTAGAAGCTTATGTACCCATTTATGCACGATATAAATAAATCTGCTATGAGAAGTGTAGATTGCTTTAGAACCAATTAAAAAAAATAGATATGAAAATGGTGAATTTTATGTTTGAAATTTTCTGTATCTTTACTTTATACATCATCTTTCTTTAAAACTAAGTTTTTTTCTTTAATGATTTTCATGTTGACCAGCTACTTTTTAACGTATCTATGCATGAAATCAAACTATTGAAAAAAGATAATAGTACTCATATAGGTGTATTATCACAAAATATGGCAGAAATTCAGGGTTACTGTGATTAAAATTGATAAAAGCGCGAACGGGTTGATGAGAAGGAAGATTTTGGTGAAAGTAATGAGAAAATCAAGCGTAAAAATGGTGAAAATGACGAAAAAGAGGCTGAAGATAAGTTGGTTGTGGAGGAGAAGATAAACGTGTTTAGCAACGACAATGGGCCGAAAATGAACATTAAGTTAGTATACGGGGACGATATAAGATGGGCGAAAATCCCCTATAATTGCGATGTTTAATCGCTAAGAGGGATAATATCTGATCGATTTTTGTTATCAAGGGCTGTTCTAATGAAATACGGAGACCAAGAAGGCGATATGGTGAATGTAACCACAAACGAAGAGTTACGATGGACCGAGTCACCCTCGGGTCAAATGGGTTCGGTCAAACTGTACATTGTGGAAGTCAAGCTGGAGCAAGATCCGTTTTGCGACCATGTTGAATTCTCACAACTTTTCAATAATTACGTCGGGTTCAATTCGGACGATTATTCGAACCTGTACGAACTCGGTATGAAGCTATACACCGACGCGATGGAGGATACGATAACAAGCGAAGAATCGCAAGAACGGTGCTCGTGTTGAGGCTGCTGATGTAAGTGCTTACCGGGTAATTAATTCTTTTACATTTCGAAAGCACTATTATGTGTTTTATTATTATTAGGTTTAGAGGAGTGTTTAATAAACAGTCGATTAGGAATTGTTAGAAAAATCAAGATGGGACTTGGGTTAGGGCTTCATTTTACTTTGTTCTTGGCTATTGTTCTCAGTGAACCGTGTTTATTGTTCGTTTTGTTTGGTAGGTATGTGATTGGTCAACAACTGTGGATTTTGTTATTGCTTCTTTTTGTTACGAGATCACGTTGTTGGTCTCACCTAAGGTATCTTCGTCCATCTTTGTTACTATTGTCCTTTGATTTTCTGATCAATTAGCAAAATTAGTTTAGCCGGTGGTCTAAATGTCATCTACCAATCAAGGCATTGGCAAACGTACGTTTCTGGATCCCCTTTGTGGCGAAGGTTAGCTTTACAATCTTTAAAATGATCTGAAAATAAACCGATTTAGTTGTTGTTCGTAACGGTATTAAAAGTTTAGGTTGACTTGAGGTTTCTTTGAATCTCCATCATCAAGAAAAAATAATTCTATATAATCATTTTAAATTAACTCATGACATTCATTGTCAGAATCTAATCGATCAAGTTTCAACCCAGTGGTTTCCCTATTAATGGCAATTGGTTTTATATTACATATTTCACTTAGTTGCTAAAATGATTTGGTGAAATTGTGGGTGTGTGTGAGTCTAGACGCAATGACACTAAAATGAATAAGAAACAAATACTTGGTGTTCATGTTCTTGATTCCACTTTAACTTTTGCAGAGTTCACTGGAATATTCAACAGTTTAGAGCATTGCCTTCAATTGTTTATTAAAGATATTCCAACAGTTTAGAGCATTTACTATGGTGTGAATTTCTTTCGCAAGTGTGAGTATTTTATTTCGTGTTATCAATTCTTGAGGAAAATGCTTATAGTCCAACATAGAAGAGGGGGCATGCAATGCCTTGCTTCAAGAACTTCATTTGCTCACTTTTAAGCTCAATTCTTTAAACTTTACCTATTTTGGTTAGTGATTTGTGTTCTTGAAATTACGTGCTTTGTTATTGGGATCTTTTTAATGGACCCATCATAAAAAAAAATTGGAGTATTGACTTTTTATACTTATGTTCGATGAGCAATATATTTAGTTAGAAACTGAATTTTAATTTGATTTGGTTTTTAAGATAGTTTGGATTCATATTTTTCAAACCGAAAAGTGATTCGTTTCGTGTAATTTGTTCGGTTTAAACATATCTAAGCGAGCGAACAACCCTAAATATTGTAGTTCTCAGTATATAGAAAAGATACCAATGTGTCATTTGGGTGGTCCACTAAGAAAACGTTGGTAGTTAGTTTTAATATTTGAAAGAATCCAAAAATAAGATAAGTTTGTTTGTACTATGATACCATATATGTTTCGTAGCATTAAAACAAACAGTTAGGCTTGAATAATTTCACAGTGCTTTTAATAACTGAATTTTTGTGTCCTTATGTCTAATTTGAGGATATAACTGCTTTGTAGATCGAACCACGAGCCCATTCATGGTTTTTATACAACTTCTTTACTTATCGGATCGAGTTCAATCTTATATAACTGTAACATGAATAGAATCATATATGATTGACAGAAGGGTCACGTATTTGATGACTTTTCTTTTTAGATATATGTATTTTTTATATTTTCTGTTTATTTTACTCAGGCTACCCGTTAGATGGGACAAGATTGTGATAGTGGTTATGAATGAGGTTCGTGTTAGCAGTCCATATCTATCCGAATCTGTTACTAGAGGAACTCCTGCTGTGAATGAGCGGTTCAAGAAAGTGGTAAGAAAGAAATTCTGACCCATTTACTTATAAATTGGATTGGGTTAGGTTGTGTTTTATCTCACATGGGTCACATAAAGAAGCAACTAAAATGGGAACCATTTATATGGGTTGAAAATAGGCCAATGTTTAGAGGGCTTACAAGTTCAACCCATTTAAATAATAAATGGGTTGTCTTTGAACTGAACAGGTCAAATAAAAAAATTAGCTAAAAGGGAAACGTGCGGTACGGGTCAAATGGGTTCATACTTGAAAGTTGTGTAAACTCTATTGCCGAGGTTTGCCTTCAGCAAAATCATTCTTGCGTTCAGAAGATTATCACCATTTTAGAAGATTATCACCATTTCTACCACACTGCTGGCGATCAAGGTGATTTTACTTCTTTAAATAACCGCATATAGGTTTCTGCATACGACATACTGGCTAATTTGTCTACTTGAGCTTGATAAATGATTTTTTGAATTCTCAGGTGGTTTCATTGATAACAACATGAACTGTAATTATCATTTTTTGTATGATATTTTCGGTATAGATTTATCACTAATAACTTTAATATTATTAATTATATAAATAATTTCTCTCTACGTGTATAAAACTCGAAATAAAAACTAATCCAATAGGGATATGTGCCAAAAAAGTCGTCGTGGGTAATAGTGACGTTAATACCCACCTACGTTAAAAATTATCTCATCTGCATCTGTCAATTAAATTAAAAATAATATAATTCAATAACACATTTGTAAACACATATTTTTATTTTTTTAACGATAATATGGATTTTAATATATTTTTTATTTTAAAGTTATTGAATATAGTTTTACATTAGATTTGATTTTATACTAAGTATAAGCTCAACTGGCAAGTCAAATATGTGTTGATTATATGTTTTAAGTGTGTAATAATAATGAGTAATTTTTTTCGGTATAATATATTACATTAAATGCCAAAGAATATAACATGTAAATAACATATTGATAACAATAGACCATATAAATTGAACGGATGTTTCTTTTTTTCCAAAATCCACGACATGAATTCGCAACACTTCTATGCTTATAAAATGCTCCAAAACAAGGCCTGTACATTGTCACTAGCTTATCTAATACGTCTCATTGTTTAAGTTTATTTTAATTATGCCTTTTGTTATGTTCTTTGTATGGACTGTTTGTTAAACTGTTGTTTAAATATTTATCTCATGTTAATGCTAATTAGGCACTTGGAGGGTTGGAGGTGTTCTAGCAATGTCCCGTGCTTTTGGAAACCGCATGCTTAAGCAATTTGTTGTTGTAGAACCTGGCATCCAGGTAAGCCTTAAATCAGGTCTAAGATTTTGTTATGAGTGCGTATAACACAGGTCTTAGGTTCGAACCCAACTTCCACTATTTTTCTACTTCTTACCCCTTGAGTGTGAGCCGTGCTTTACTGATCCCATCGATTAGTAAGGTATTGGTGGGGTCCAGTGGTGAAGTATAGAAGGGACTGGGGCGCCCGACCCCCGAACTTTTCGCTAAGTAGTGTTATATATGTAGTTTTCGTATAGAAATTTTTCGGTATATACGTTTTTGACCCCGGTTCTATAGAAATTTTTGGTATATACGTTTTCGACCCCCCGTCATTCGGGTCAAGCTTCGCCACTGGTGGGGTCTCATGAGTCATCCGACAACAAGTTCTCATGGTTAAAAAGTTAAGGTTTTGGCTTCAATAATGGTGAATTGTTGTGTATGGCTAAGGTTTTGTTTGCTATTTTTTTTAGGAACAAGAGCTTGAGGAAGAACTTCAAATGCTAATTCTTGCAAGTGATGGTCTCTGGGAAGTAGTACCTAATGATGTATATCATGGTGGTGGTGGTAGTTACACTATTTGTATTATGTCATCAAGATGATGATCATAAGTGTGTTTGGCAATACTATTATTATTTTACAAAATATTAGAAAATAGTCTATTGCAATCTTCATATTTGGTAGGAGCATTTTATATTAGAATTTATTTAAAAATTAAGTTTTTACCAAGGAAGTAAGATCAAATTATGTTTTGTTTTTTGTTTTTTTTTTTGTTTTTGTCAGAATACCTCTAAATGGGTGACTATGTCAAAACACTTTATAGTATAGTATTGTGTGTCAACTCAGCATTTTTGTGCTTTCTAATATTAATGTTCAAAATATGTATTTGTGGATTTATTTTGGTGTTTAATCTAATGAATTTTAACTTATAAGCCTTCTCACATTTGGTTTTTGTTTAATTGGTTAGTAGATGGTAACTAAAAATTTCTATTTGCAAAACAGGTTTACCCAATATATCTTTAATCATCTACTTCTAATCATTGTCTAAAATGTGATGTTTATTTCCTAAATAACTAATGAAACTTAATTTTTTTATGGCTAATGAAATGAGTGTGTGAATACCAAATTAATATATGTTTTGTTTATTTGGAAAACTCAAAATATCCTATTGTATGTCCAAATTTTTAAGTTGTGGTCGAATGTGTTGGTTAACATTCGAATGTTAATTTTTTTTAATTTTATTTATACTTTTTGTGAAGATATCTTGCGCTGGGAGTTTAGTTACTTTGTGATGTTATTTAATGTTTATCTTTAATTTGCAGATCTATAGTAATGGCCATAGCAAGAAATTCAATATGAGAAAGAGTAACTGTTATTCGTCTAGAGACATCTTAATTCTTAATAAAAGTAAAAAAATAATAATGTTTTATACTCAATGCATTTTAACTAACTTTGTCAGTAAGTAATTTATGTAATATGTTACTTTTATATTTATATTATTTATACACTTTGTGGAAGTGTAGATTAAATTTTTCGACCCGCAAAGTTCGCTGGTGATAACCTAGTAATTATACTAAAGATAACACTATGATGAAATTGAACAAGTACCTATAACCTAATAAATGATACATCCTTGGAATTCCACAGTAACAACAACATGTGCTTAATTCTTCCCCAAATCAAATAAAGTATTCTGGAAAACATAAAATAGCATCAAGAGCAACTTTCAATGTAATCAAACAATCGTTCGTTATGTCCTTAATTATCAATTCACTTTGGTGTTAAAAAGATTGAATCAAACACAAACACACTAGAGTGAGGACAATTATGCTAAACAATTATATCCAGAAACACATCAAAATTTTAAAGTAGCAAACTTTTCATCCATAATAAGTAACCAAAAGACTATTCTAAACAAACTAAGAAACTATCCACAAACATATATGGACTTATATAAACACTCATGTACCTTGTTTAGCAACAGAAAGGCTTTTCTATGTGCAATGGCTGAGAAAGCAAGTGTACGCACCGCTCTATTCTTGCACACAGTAAAAGGATCACTTGGATAAACCTAAAAAAGGAGGAAGACCATAAGCTTGTATTTATAAGGAGCAGGGTTGGTGGGTGAGGGATGGGAGGACAGATGCTACAGCTAGTGACAGGCTGTGAGACTAAAAGGTTGTTTAGTCATATCCATGTGTTAGTCATATGGTATATTGGTAATTGGTAATGTGTATCATATTATTAAAATACCATTACAATAGTTTACGTCTTTAAGGTGGTTTTGGTTAATGGCGTGAAAACAAATATACGGGTTTCATCTTTGATATTCTTCCTTATAAGTTACTACACACCTTTAAGGTGGTTTCGCTTAATAGGTGTGAAAACAAATATACGGGATTCATGTTTAATATTCTTGGTTATAATTAAATTAATTTGCTTTATGTTTAGATACCCGTCTTATATCATTAATTAAAAATCTCATTGATTTTTTTAACAACTATTTTTTTACACCTAGGCTTCCTAATTAACCGACACTTGTAAAGATTTGAATCGACACTACATTTATGGGGGAAATCGCGATGTTTATGACATTGATCATTAGGTTTGGATCAACAAAATCATTTGGAAAATTTAAATTATAACAACTTGACCGTGTAAAACAACAAATCACGGCGGAAACGTAGGGGAGTCATGTCACAGAACTATTGTTTCAGAACACATGGTACATAAAGTTTTGTATTATTAAGTTAATTGTTTACATTGTCTTGGAAATAAAACAACAAAGTACAATAATTGTCTTGCAAATTTTAAAGTCACTAAGGCCCAAGTCCGCCCTATGCGAAGCATGCTCAAAGTCAAACATTCGCTCCTTAAACATATGTGAAAATAAAACGTCAGCATAAAAATGTATGTGAGTAACATAGGTTTTGTGATGAAGATTCATGACTTTGAATGTTAAAAGAGATGTTTAACTATCACAAAAGTAGCCATGAATCATTATAAAATTGTTTCTTTTATAAAATCATGTGAAAATCAAATGATTAAAAGAAATGATGCATGGTTAAGTAAATAACCAAATGTAAATGTCTTGTATAAAATATATCATGTCTAGTATAAAAGATGTCATGTCTTGTCATTGTTCGAAGTGGTTTAGATAACGCTACGATATGTAATATAATAAAAGCACTTATATATAGGAAGTAACAACGGCGTATCCACCATGGTTTAGATACCATATGTAATATAATAAAAGCACTTATTAAAGATGTCATGTCTTCTCATTGTTCATTGTTCGAAGTGGTTTAGATAACGCTACCATATGTAAATATCCCAATTCGTTATAAATACATCATTACCATGAAAGGATTTCAAATTAACATAGCAATGGAGTCATGAATTCGGAATAAAAAACCCTCGATATATCACATTAACTAGAGTTGATTCAGTAGACAATCCCAATCTTCACTACTCAATTCTAAACATCTTAGATCAATTATTTCATGTTGATAAGATCAATCAATTACTACTTGAACTAGTTCTCTGATTACAATGAATAATAATTAGCAAACACACGATTCGAAGAAGAAACAATAATAGACCTTGTAACATCTTTTTTTTTTCTGATCGCTTCAACTTGGTAGAATTCATCAGGGTCACTGTTGTCATCTTCTTGAACTCCGTTCATTCTACGGTGACTTCTTGAACTGTTACTTTTTTTTTTTGCTAAAAAACACCAATAAAATAGAACATAGTTAATTTGGCTTATAAGGACCGCATGTCTACATTGAATAATTTTTTATATTTATTTATTTATTAATAAAGAATATAAAACAAAACAAAATTATTTTTACCTATAGGGACGACATGCGGTCTCTATAGGTTAATTTGGCATACAGGTACGACATGTCGTCTCTACACGTCTCTACGCGTGAATATTTTTTACATGTCGTCTCTCTATTTGTCAGGTTGTTTTTTCAAATTTTTATGGAATGGTAGGAATTTTTGCCCCCAAAATGATTTTTTTAACAGTCAAACATTTTAGAGACGACTTGCCGTCTCTATAGGTTTAAATATATATATTTTTCTTTGTTTTTAGGCAAAAACCAATAATAAATTAATTAATTTAATTAGTCTTATAGGGATGACATGTCGTCTCTATATATGAATATTTTTTTTTGTACTCTTAATTATTTATTAACCAAATCTAAAAATACCAAATAAAATTATTTTACAAGTGTGTTTTTTTAATTATTTATTAATTTAGAATAAAAAAACAAATGAAAGTTATTTCCCCTATAGTCGTCCCTATATGTTAGATTATTTGTTGTCAAATTTTTTTGTTGGGTGGTTGGAAATATTGCCACCTAAATGAAAGTTCATTTTGACCAGTCAAACTTTTTAGAGATGACATGTCGTCTCTATAAACTAAACTTTTTTTTTTAATTTTCAATATTTATTGATCATTAACAAAAGATAATAAAAAAATTAAAATTATAGGGACAACATGTCGTCTCTATAAGTTGAAACATTTTTTAGGGTTTCTAATTCATTAAACTAGATAATATAAAAAATACAAAAAAAATTATATATTTTTTCACCCTATAGAGAGGACATCGGTAACCTAACTCAAAAATCACCAAACCCCTCTAGAAACAACATGTCGTCTAGAGAGACGACTTATGTCCTCTCTAAAGGTGTCGTCCCTATAAGAGTTTTTTCTTGTAGTGTAATTAGTGATTAAGCTTCAATCGCTAAAATAGAGTGTAAAAAGGAGGGGTTAAAGTGGAAAATCTCACATGAAGGCACCATTAAAAATCAAACCCTAACTCTGCATTTCATTATTCAGCGCCGCTTCTGACTGTCTCTGTCGGTAGGTAAACCCTAGTGTACCACTGTCGCTTCAGACGCATCTTTAAACGATTTGAATCTGAATGAATACGCTAATCATCTTGCTACTGTTTTGGCGATGAACACTAGACGTATAACTCACCGGAAACACGAAATCACTTAAACTTCATCCAAATTCGACACATAATGGATCAAAAAACTCAGATTCACATGAATAACAACCCTAACTCATCAATTTTGATACTAAAACAATTTTAGATTTGAATTTTGATTCAAACTTAGTTCGTGACATTAAAACCCATAGTTTCATCAAAAACCTTCAATTTCAGCCAAAATCCAGGAGCTTGGTGATCTAATAACACTGCTTAGGTGATCTAATAACCCATAGTTTCATCAAAAACCTTCAACTTCCATTATAAAAATAATTATACCAGTTTAGCATGCACATTAGCCCAAAAGACTTAAAAACATTTAAAAGAGTGGGCTCAAAAACTCACTTCGACAAATAGCACGGACCACAAAAGCTAGAGAAGCAAGTGAAGGCGCGAATCGTAGGATGGCGTCAACAATCCGCTTCTTTTAAGTGTGAGAACCTTTAAACACATGCCCTCAAATTAGCATCATCATATAACACCCATAACCTAGATAAATACCCTATCCTAATCATTTATGTTTTACCATGCATCCATATTCCCACCATCCACATACTAGAATATATATTATAAAATCCCAAAGTCGGCCCATTAATACTGCCCACGCTACCGACCATCATCGTCATCTTACATATGTCACCTTTTGTACTTCAAGTACCAAACCTCACATTAAGCTTTTCATAACATAACGAACCCATCATCAACCTCAATTTACCCATGCATACCATGTTTCTTTATTAGACAAAATTTGAACCTTCATGCAAGTGTCAAATTAAATAATGTAGAAAGTATTAATATTATTCTCTAGTCAACGCCCACTTCATCATCGATCCTGTAAATGAATTCTCACATTCTGATATAGTATTTACATGCAAACATCCATATAGCCATGCTATTGTCAACACCATCATCAATATTAATTCATGCAAATCCTAGCTTCATGACCATCACGCATCACCATCATCTAAATAACTACCATTCAAACCCATGTAAAACGTTGCTATTGTGTCATCATCATGAAACCATGACCGAAAGCCACAACATAACATGTAACGATCTCTGTTCACTTCTGTCGTGCCGGGTACACCGCTTCTGAAGTTACCGAATGTCACCATTGTTAACCCATCGTCTTCGTCCTAGATTCCTTGCCATACGACTCCACCATGATCATCACCAAACACCACCAACCTCACCATTACCACCCACGACAACGTCATCAACCGCCACCAGCAATGTCGTTGACACCATAAACAATCACCACTGCTATTGCACACGACACCAGACACCGTCCCTTCTCGTCATTACCTTCACAACCCACTATCAACACCGTACATCACCGCCTAGCCACTTCCACCATCCTCATCGTATGCCATCACTACTACCCCTCGTTACCATCGCCGTCGTCACCTTGTAGCCAACTACCATCATCCTATACCTTATTTCGATAATCACCGGAGCCACTTTACAAACTAAACCGGGTTCACAATCAATATACTGTTTCACGACCACTCGGAATCGCCGAAGGTCAAGAACAAAACCGGTCTTCTTCTACACGACGATTTTGATACCCACAAATCCTCGCATCAATGGAAGGGAACGAAAACAACTCAGTATATGCTTCTTTTTCTTCACGGCGCCGTCACAACGGTTATTGTCTAAGATAATAGGGTTTGCTTACATAGAAGTTTAAATAGAAAATTTACACTATGACCCCCTCAAATCTTTTCCATATGACTTGTGGCTCCTTAATAAAACAAGGTTTCGTGTTATACACTTTCCACCCTCCAAGTTATTATCTTGGTGCAGTTGGGTCCCGGAGCTAACGCGTCATCGCTTTTCATTTTTTTTATCTCTAAATTATATATGCAAACTTAACAATAACATAAGCGAGAATTCCGGGCGTTACAAGTCTACCCCCTAAAAAAGGATTCGTCCTCGAATCCCGTTTGTCAAGAACCAACGTAACCACAGTGCCATCGCCTTAGTTCCACATCCCTTAGTGACACCAATCACCACAGTAAATGTCATCAACGTCGCCCCGTTCTACAATCCGATTCCATACATGGTTGTCAACGTAATCCTCTCCATCATTCGCTTTCAACTTTAAGGCTTGTACCACTAGCCTATACATTCCTTATACTAATTTTGTTTAGCTCTGTACTAGCTATGAAACTACACCTAGCGAGTCACATATATGCTAGCTTGTCACTATAGATTGACCTTCCACGCTTTCTTAATACGGTCACCTTCACTAGAAGGTTCCATTAACAGCAACAATCGTCTTGTCATCACCCATATCAACACCAGTGGAATCATCTAACATGTCATTGATAACCTCGTCTATACCGTCAAATCCCATAGCTATCATCAACTCGTCGACATGCATCCCATGTCCCACTAGTGACTTCAATAATCACATCAGTCAGACGAGCATAGCTAACAAAATTTCCATGTCGCCTCAACACCTAAGCGCTTCTCGATTCATCATCATTGTCCATCATATCTAAAAGTAGGGCATGTCACATCCCCAATCTGTCTTAAAATCATCGAAGCACAATGATTGTCAGAAACTCATAAATCATCTATCAATCTTCTACCTAGGTAGAACACCCCCTTCTACCCCAGCTGATGATCTCAAGGGTTTGTCCATAATTTATTATGTATCTACTTATGCAGACACAAGATCTACTATCCAAATCATCACCACCGTCGCCTTTGGGAATGAAACCTACAAGTCCTTTTTATTTTTATATTATTACTGGAGTTCAGCTTTTAAAGTCTTCCTTCAACTTTAGTTGTCTCCTCCCACTTATGCATCCAAGGCATCCCAATTCTCCAGGGGTCGACCAAATCTTTCCCAAGAAGTGTTTCCTTTAGTCGTTACCCCACATCTTTATTGCATGCTGAATCTCTAAGCATCATCGTCATCATCCTTCTGTTACTGTTGTCATCTTGGTCCGACGTGCAAGCAAATATGCACGCCGCTCTGTAACTCGGATTAGGTCCACACATCCTACCGCCAAAGCAACTCGCAAAAACATTGCATAGAAGAACACCATGAAGAACAAAAGTAAAAGTGTATAACACCTTATGTCTTAGCTCTATGCGATCCCGTCACTAAGACACTTATCGCAATAGAAAAACAATTTCTTGCATTCAATTTCTTTCATCTTACGTTTAGGCATACTACATTATTCAATGCATGTCTTGAAGAAGAACATTTATAAAAGTATATCATGCCTCATAACATTCTAAGCAACGAAATTCATAACACTTACAATGTGGTAAGTGTAGTAACTGACCTTGTACATCGCTCATTCTAGCTCTAAACCCGGGAAAATACGTATGCTTCATTTGTGACCATTACCACTCATCATCATCGTACCATAAGGGTTCACACGGTCGTACCCTTCATGGGCCGTACCAATCAGTATACTAGACACCATACCGACGCTAGACACATCTACACATTTTCTATAGGTTACATTAAAGTAAACGTACGCATAACATCATCATAAACATTCATACATGCGCAAAGCGCCATCTAGACCATAAGTACAGAGAAATTTATGTCTATACTAGTCTATTGACATAAATTTGTCGATAATGACCATTATACCACAACAAAGATCATGCTAATACAAATTCAAGCTATTCGAGCGTTGCCACATGGCCAGGTATAGCTACACATAATCCAACAACAACCACATATATACACACAAACATCTAAATCACAGGATGCATGTAGCAAGAAACCTTGTGTAGAAGCATAACGCTAACACAACCCATGACTAACAACCCACCCAAGGCAAAACATTCGCATGGTTCATTACAGGCCATCATCCAGAACATGAGAAGTGACAATAGACCGCCAATAACGTTGATCAAGTGCTATCGGGTGTCTGTGTCACCGCAGACGTTCTAAACATTTCCCGTCATGGTCACACGAGTGTTTTACCATCCACGTAATGCACATATACACATAAGAAAAACATCCTCCGTACCTTAAGCACAAAGACATTGATATTTTATCCAATGAATTAGGAAACTAACCATGTTAGGTAGACATCCTATCCCATCCTACCTCCAAAACACAAGGGCATTAGCATTCAATCTACTATATGATACAGTTAAACACTCAATGAGAAACATCAATGCATACTTCAAAGAATGAAAGCACTGCATTCTACATACCACATCATGTCTTTAAGCATTCAAAGGAAAAACATCCTAACATACTTCGAAGTGTAAGGATATTAGCATTCCATCTAGCACATTCTGGGATTAATAAAAATATTAGTTCCATCCCACCTACGAGTATGAGGCACTATTAGTCCATCTAACAAACTATACGTTAAAGCGCTCACTAAAAAAAATAATTTTTTTTGCTACATCAACGTATAAGGCATCAACCTCCAACCAATCACCAAATGTCATTAAGCATTCAGTGAAAAAAAAATCTAACCAAACTTCAATACTGTAAAGAGTACCTCTTGGCGTGCGGCTACCCGTATTGGCATTTCTAGCTTTGATCCCATTCTCAGTTCAAGTCCAGGCATTAAGGGATGCCCGAATCTCTCGAACTATAGCTCTGATACCAACTTGTAAGACCCCACAACTCGGGTGTCTCACAGTTGGGACATCATCGCATAAATAATCCAAACTCTTGAAAATTTTAATTATTATTATTATTATTTCCTTTGTTTGAAAAAAAAAAAACTACGCAACGGAAAACATTTAAGTCAAATAACCAAAACACAAATTTTCGAAACATCTGAAACATCTAAATTTAAATACCAAATTTAATGTATGGTAATTGAGTTCATAAACAAGCGACATCGACTAGAAATGCCATCTTCAAATGTCGGGTAGCTTCATGCAACATCCATGAGGTCAACGTTCATCCAGCTAACTAACCAACCTGAAATCAATCTAACGTGCATGCAAAAGTCAGCTACGCTGAGTGAGTTCAAGTTTATAATTTAACAAATAAACACTTGTAAAACGTCTTCATCATGGAAATAAATAAATAAACTTATTTTATCCCCAAAATTTAAAATTCATCTTTTAATGAGTCAAGCAAACAACACAGATCTCCTCACCTTAAATCCCAAACACAAAGTAGGGGATAAAGGAATTTTTCTTCTCATCTTGCCCAAGGGCAGATAAACTGCTAGGGGACTTTCTCTTGCCCCTAGGACAGATAAACTGTTAGGGGACTTCATCTTGCCCCAAGGACAGATAAACTGTTAGGGGACTTCCTCTGTTCGACCTGGTTGTGGCATGACCCAACACATCACATGCAAGCACATAAAAGGGCAAGCAAATAATCCTGATGTATAGTTGGTATGTAAATACAAATAAACTATACAACATCATAAAAAAGGTCTTCATCCAAGTAATACATCTAACATGCATGTTAGCCCTAAACTTTGAAAAAAAGTTTAAGGAGGGCATCATAAACTTACATACAAATACATACGAGTGTGTACATATATACTTCAACCATCGTACGTATACCTTCGTACCTACACACCTCCTAAATATATATACCTCTTCACTTCATAAACTCGAGTATGTGTATATTGATATATAGTTTTATATATATATAAATATGTCTCTATATAGATTTATTTTATTTTATATATGAAAGCATATAAAAATATAAGTATCACACCGGTGGGTATAAAAAAACATATAACCCTACTCGCGTTTCATGCTAAAAAAAATAATAAACAAGTAAAAAAAATATTTTATACAATCGTAACAAGAACTTCACAACTTCCATTATAAGAATAATTATACCAGTTTAGCATGCACATTAGCCCAAAAGACTTAAAAACATTTAAAAGAGTGGGCTCAAAAACTCACCTCGACAAATAGCACGGACCACAAAAGCTAGAGAAGCAAGTGAAGGCGCGAATCGTAGGATGGCGTCAACAATCCGCTTCTTTTAAGTGTGAGAACCTTTAAACACATGCCCTCAAATTAGCATCATCATATAACACCCATAACCTAGATAAATACCCTATCCTAATCATTTATGTTTTACCATGCATCCATATTCCCACTATCCACATACTAGAATATATATTATAAAATCCCAAAGTCGGCCCATTAATACTGCCCACGCTACCGACCATCATCATCATCTTACATATGTCACCTTTTGTACTTCAAGTACCAAACATCACATTAAGCTTTTCATAACATAACGAACCCATCATCAACCTCAATTTACCCATGCATACCATGTTTCTTTATTAGACAAAATTTGAACCTTCATGAAAGTGTCAAATTAAATAATGTAGTAAAGTATTAATATGATTCTCTAGTCAACGCCCACTTCATCATCGATCTTGTAAATGAATTCTCACATTCTGATATCATTTTTACATGCAAACATCCATATAGCCATGCTATTGTCAACACCATCATCAATATTAATTCATGCAAATCCTAGCTTCATGACCATCACGCATCACCATCATCTAAATAACTACCTCTCAAACCCATGTAAAACGTTGCTATTGTGTCATCATCATGAAACCATGACCGAAAGCCACAACATAACATGTAACGATCTCTGTTCACTTCTGTCGTGCCGGGTACACCGCTTCTTCTGAAGTTACCGAATGTCACCATTGTTAACCCATCGTCTTCGTCCTAGATTCCTTGCCATACGACTCCACCATGATCATCACCAAACACCACCAACCTCACCATTACCACCCACGACAACGTCATCAACCGCCACCAGCAATGTCGTTGACACCATAACCAATCACCACCGCTATTGCACACGACACCAGACACCGTCCCTTCTCGTCATTACCTTCACAACCCACTATCAACACCATACATCACCGCCTAGCCACTTCCACCATCCTCATCGTATGCCATCACTACTACCCCTCGTTACCATCGTCGTCGTCACCTCGTAGCCAACTACCATCATCCTATACCTTATTTCGATCATCACCGCAGCCACTTTACAACCTAAACTGGGTTCACAATCATTATACTGTTTCACGTCCACTCGGAATCACCGAAGGTCAAGAACACAACCGGTCTTCTTCTACACGACGATTTTGATACCCACAAATCCTCGCATCAATGGAAGGGAACAAAAACAACTCAGTATATGCTTCTTTTTCTTCACGGCGCCGTCACAACGGTTATTGTCTAAGATAATAGGGTTTGCTTACATAGAGGTTTAAATAGAAAAAATACACTATGACCCCCTCAAATCTTTTCCATATAACTTGTGGCTCCTTAATAAAACAAGGTTTCGTGTTATACACTTTGCACCCTCCAAGTTATTATCTTGGTGCAGTTGGGTCCCGGAGCTAACGCGTCATCGCTTTTCATTTTTTTTTATCTCTAAATTATATACGCCAACTTAACAATAACATAAGCGAGAATTCTGGGCGTTACAGATTCACATGAATAACAACCCTAACTCATCAATTTTGATACTAAAACAATTTTAGATTTGAATTTTGATTCAAACTTAGTTCGTGACATTAAAACCCATAGTTTCATCAAAAACCTTCAATTTCAGCCAAAATCCAGGAGCTTGGTGATCTAATAACACTGCTTAGGTGTATTAGATCCGACATCGACCATGATACCAACTGAAAGTTCATGTTCGGATCGATTTGATTTGATTATTTTTTTAAGAAAAACAAATTCGGTAAATAAACATGAAGGAACCGATGCAGATTCTATAATATCAAAAGAGGGATCAACATTTACGCACCGGAAGATTACCTCTGTGATCTCTTCTCAAATCTACACCCAATTTCACGCATACTATGAAAGGTCTGACTCTAAGGGTAGAATGGTCAAACATTAAGGCCAATTACTTTAAACACTAAGCCCAATTGTTTACATCCCTAAACAATGGTCTAATCATTTGCCCTCAAACACTAAATAATGCTTATGTGAAAATGACATAATAAAAACCAAATATGATACACATATTAAACTAAATAAAAAACAATACCAAAGTAAAACAGTTGCAAGAAGCTCTAACTAAGGGAGAAGTGTATATAAGGGAAGAGATTTTACCATATAGGCTTTATTTTCCAAGACCACCAATTCCAAGAGAAAATGTTCATGACTGGTTCCTAAGCGATGAGTTCTTTTCTACGTGAAACCTGAGAAAGAAAGAACACAATAAGAAAAGACAACAATGAAGTCTGAAGCTACAATTGTCTCAAACCTCAATATCTAGTCCCAAACCAGAATATTCCCGTTCTTAATTATAATATATCAGCCCCATTACAATAATAACTCCCATAATTATCCAAACCACCATAATAATTTACTTAAATTTATTAATTTAATTTTCCATAAAAAGACCATGGCCGATGTCACTTTATGTAATTTAAGGAAAATAAACACAAGAACCCAAAAAACTAATGAATGTAAGAATAAAAAAACACATAAAAATAACAAATATTATATTGTTTTAAAAAAAGCTTTTGTTTCAAGTATTTATTACTATAATCCAAAATAATAAATTCCAATACAAAAATAAATAGACATATAATTGGGTACTAGTTCTTAACGTCATATGCTTATACATAAACACTTACCTTTTATTTTCACAAATTGTTCTTATATTATTCACAATTTTACATATCAAAATTCATCAAAATGTGAATGCTAAGAAATGCAACCCCACATATATTTAAATTAATTTGAGTAATAAAATGTGTGCGTGTGTGTGTGTGTCTATATATATATATATATATATATATATATATATATATATATATATATATATATATATTCCAAATAATTATACTAAAGATAACACTATGATGAAATTGAACAAGTACCTATAACCTAATGAATGATCCATCCTTGGAATTCCACAGTAACAACGACATGTGCTTACTTCTTCCCCAAATCAAATAAAGTATTCTGGAAAACATAAAATAGCATCAAGAGCAACTTTCTATGTAATCAAACAATCGTTATGTCCTTAATTATTAATTCTCTTTGGTGTTAAAAAGATTGAATCAAACACAAACACACTAGAGTGAGGACAATTATGCTAAACAATTATATCCAGAAACACATCAAAATTTTAAAGTAGCAAACTTTTCATCCATAATAAGTAACCAAAAGACTATTCTAAACAAATTAAGAAACTATACACAAACATATATGGACTTATATAAACACTCATGTACCTTGTTTAGCAACAGAAAGGCTTTTCTATGTGCAATGGCTGATAAAGCAAGTGTACGCACCGCTCTATTCTTGCACACAGTAAAAGGATCACTTGGATAAACCTAAAAAAGGAGGAAGACCCTAAGCTTGTATTTATAAGGAGCAGGGTTGGTGGGTGAGGGATGGGAGGACAGATACTACAGCTAGTGACAGGCTGTGAGACTAAAAGGTTGTCTAGTCATATCCATGTGTTAGTCATATCGTATATTGGTAATTGGTAATGTGTATCATATTATTAAAATACCATTACAATAGTTTACGCCTTTAAGGTGGTTTTGGTTAATGGCGTGAAAACAAATATACGGGTTTCATCTTTGATATTCTTCCTTATAAGTTACTACACACCTTTAAGGTAGTTTTGCTTAATAGGTGTGAAAACAAATATACGGGATTCATGTTTAATATTCTTGGTTATAATTAAATTAATTTGCTTTATGTTTAGATGCCCGTCTTATATCATTAATTAAAAATCTCATTGATTTTTTTTAACAACTATTGTTTTACACCTAGGCTTCCTAATTAACCGACAGTTGTAAAGATTTGAATCGACACCACATTTATCGGGGAAATCGCGATGTTTATCACATTGATCATTAGGTTTGAATCAACAAAATCATTTGGAATATTTAAATTATAACAACCTGACCGCGTAAAACAACAAATCGCGGCGGAAACGTAGAGGAGTCATGTCACAGAACTATTGTTTCACAACACGTGGTACATAAAGTTTTGTATTATTATGTTAATTGTTTACCTTGTCTTGAAAATAAAACAACAAAGTACAATAATTGTCTTGCAAATTTTAAAGTCACTAAGGCCCAAGTCCGCCATACGCGAAGCATGCTCAAAGTCAAACATTCGCTCCTTAAACATATGTGAAAATAAAACGTCAGCATAAAAATGTATGTGAGTAACATAGGTTTTGTGATGAAGATTCATGACTTTGAATGTTAAAAGAGATATTTAACTATCACAAAAGTAGCCATGAATCATTATAAAATTGTTTCTTTTATAAAATCATGTGAAAATCAAATGATTAAAAGAAATGATGCATGGTTAAGTAAATAACCAAATGAAAATGTCTTGTGTAAAATATATCATGTCTAGTATAAAAGATGTCATGTCTTGTAATAGTTCAAAGTGGTTTAGATAACGCTACGGTATGTAATATAATAAAAGCACTTATATATAGGAAGTACCAGCGGTGTATCCACCATGGTTTAGATACGACATGTAATATAATAAAAGCACTTATAAAAGATGTTGTCACACCCCCAAAATCCACACGCGGAGTACCACCGCTTGAAGGCGTGACATGACCAGGATCAAGCCATCAATCATATTGAACATAGCATAATATAAATAAGATAGTTCGTAAAAACCAATTCAATACAATTGATGTTCTAAACCACACATAGTATCAATAGCGGAAGCGTAATATGAAAACCCAAAGTAAAGTTATAAGTTCAATTGTTTATCATAACGCCTACGATGCGTATCCCACAACGACCTGCTCCTCCTTGTGCAAGCTCCATAAGTACCTAAGGTCCTGCAAGGCATGCAGCAGAGAGTCAACAACTAGTTGAGCGAGTTCACAGATAATAGTTCAGTAATAGTATAGTGTGAGTAGTAGTATGTTCATTCGTTATTCATGTATTATTTCGTATCGCGGCCTCCCAGGCAGGTATGCGAAGATTAGGGGAAATTTCCTAAGTATCCTAGACTAGGTTTATTTTGTATCGCGGCCTCCCAGGCCGGTGTGCGAAGATTAGTAAATTTAGTTCGCGGCCTTCCTAAGGCAGGTGTGCGATGTCAGTCATAATATCGCGGCCAACCCTTGGCAGGTGTGCGAAGATCAGTTGAATAAGTGTTACTAGTCTAGTCGTTTCTTATCGTTAGGTTCTACTATCTGAGTATGCACAATAATTCATCAAATCCCATTCCCAACCGGGAACCCCATGCCTTGGCTGTGTGAACTCACCTTGGGTTTGCTCGGTATGCTAAGTATGTGCTCGAAGTAAATCAATCACGTCCTAGGGTATGCACGTATACACAATCAGTTTGTATTCATTTTGTTCACGTATAGACATATCACCAAGTAGCACATTGCACGTATTCAGGATTATGCAAGTCATGTACATCATTTAACAGCAGTTAGTTAATACAGTTAACTTCTAACAGAGTCTAACTAGGTTACTGTGCAAAGTATACAAGTCGGCGAAACACAGATTGGCGAAACATACCCTGTTTCGTCAATCACCCTTTGGCGAAACACAATTCTATTTCGTCAATAGCCCTTGGCGAAACACATTCTGTTTCGCCGAGTAGTCTGTTTCGCCAAACCAGTCAGTTACGTCAAACAACAGTTACGTCAAATTCCAATTACGTCAATCATGCTGATCAGTTACAGTATCAACACAGAAACCCTAATCAGCCGTCATTATCAAGGAGCAATCATACGGAAACCATTAACATAGAAATCATCAACTAATCATCATGAAATCATTGATACTACTAGGGCTAATACATGCATTCATTTAGCAAATCGATTGAGACCTAACCGGTGACATCACAACTGTATTCATCGAACTGAAATCATCAGTTGGGTTTAGTCTAGAACATCAAGCCCTATGTATCAACCGATCAAACCGTTCAACAATCTAATCTCAACATAAAATCCGTAATCTATAAGTCTATATCTTAACAACTACAATTCATCAATAAATCATGAGCATAAGCACTATATCAGAAATCAGTTTACAACAATCCCAAACCATCAATCAATACGAGTAGAAAAAAAATACTAACCGCGACAAAGGAATGTTAACGAGGTTGATTCGGGACTTCAGGAACACAAGTTTGCCGTCACACACACAGGGGTTCTAGGGTTTTCTGTTTTGCTAAAGTGTAGTGAAAGTGGTTGTTCCGTCTAACTTATACGTGTTTTAATGGTCCTGGGCCCTTAATGGGCTTGACGAATCAGATGGGCCGGCGAAACAGGCTGTTTCGTTGAGATGGGATTGACGAAACAGGTCTCCTGTTTCGTCGAGCTATATCTTGGCGAATCACTTTCTTGTTTCGTCGAAGAGTGCTTGGCGAAACACACTTGTGTTTCGTCGGGTTGTTCGAGTGTTAACAGTTTAAATTTATCAACCGATTTCAAGTTATACAATCAAACACATAATCATGCAATCACAAAACACTTTATTATATCACAACGTGTACATTACAAGTCAAACAAGTCAAACGACTAATCAGCCAAAGTCAACGATCAAAGTCAACGTGCAATAAATGCGAAAGTGAAAATCGGAAACTCGAGTTGTCACATTATCCCCAACTTGAAAGAAATTTCGTCCCAAAATTTAGCATGCGGTTACTGAGGAAGCTAGGTAAGTTGTATCGTTCACTGGTTTTCCTGGGGTGTCACATCATCCCCCTGTTGATTTGGAATTTCGCAGCAGAATGGAGTTGCAGTGATAATGGTACTGAGTTCAAAAACAATAAGATGGAAGAATTTTGTGACGACAGAGGTATACTGCATGAGTTTAGTGCTCCGTACACTCCGCAGCAGAATGGAGTTGCAGAACGCAAAAACCGGACGTTAATTGAGACAGCCAGAGCGATGCTTGCAGACTCTAAGTTACCAATAAATTTCTGGGCTGAAGATGTTTCTGCTGCATGTTATACTCTCAACAGAGTTCTTACTGTAAAGAAGTTCAACAAGACGTGTTTTGAGCTACTCAATAAACGCAAGCCGAATTTGAAGTATCTTGAACCGTTTGGGTCACCCTGTACGGTGATAGAGCCTAATGGCAAGTTTGGTTCGAAGAGCATTGAGGGAATCTTTGTTGGTTATTCAAGTCCTATGCGACGTGTCTTCGTTCCAAGTGAGAAGCGGATTATTGAAGCAGCGAATGTTGAATGTCAAGGTTACACTATGCCGCCACAGAATCCTGGTGATTCATGGCGTTATCATTATGACAAACTTTGGGATTCGTTTGACATGAGAGAAGAATCAGAGGAAGAAGAAGATTTCTTTGATGAGCTGGATATTCTGCGAGAGTATGAATCGACGATCAGATTCCCAGCAGAGTATTCTAGACGACCTAGGGAGACTTCAAATGACGATGAAGCAGGTCCTAGTAATGCTGGTGAGCATGATGATGAAGTTGCTCCTGGAAATCAGTCGGAGGTGAATCATGATCAAGAAGCTGAAAATATGCAAGTTTTTGACCATGGTGATTCAGACCTTGAAGGGGAGCAGATCCAGTTGTCAAGTCAAACAAACCAAGTTGGTGAACAAGATGCAGAGCAAAATGTTACTAATCTGGAGGGAAATGTAGATGTTCCAAGCGAAGTGATGCCGCGAACTCTTTCTTATCATCCAGAGGAGTTAATCATAGGAGAATTGCAATCGGGCGTTCGCACGAGACGTCAAATTGACCAGGGCTTAACATGTTTTTATTCTACAGTAGCACCTTTACAAACTGAATTTTCATTAAGTTGTTTTATCTCGCAGGTCGAATCGAGAACTTACAAAGAGGCGCTTACTGAAGACTCTTGGGTCATAGCGATGCAAGAAGAGTTAAGTCAGTTTGAAAAGTTGGGAGTGTGGAAGTTAGTTGATTTGCCGGATGGTCAAAGGAAAATCAATACAAAATGGGTTTTCAAATGTAAGAGGGACGATAGAGGAGTGGTTGTAAGGAACAAAGCTCGACTCGTTGTTCAGGGCTTTAGTCAACAGGAGGGGATTGATTTTACCGAAGTCTATGCTCCTGTAGCTCGACTAGAGGCTATAAGAATTTTCCTAGCATTTGCGTCTTGGAAGAATTTCAAAGTATATCAGTTGGATGTAAAGTCAGCGTTTCTTTATGGGAAGGTCAAAGAGGAGGTTTATGTTGGTCAGCCGCCGGGCTTTACTGACCCAATCCACAAGAATAAAGTTTATCTGCTGGACAAAGCGTTGCATGGTCTACATCAGGCACCGAGATCCTGGTACGAGACTTTGTCTCAACACCTACTCGCTAACCAGTTCATACGTGGAAAAGTGGATGCCACTCTCTTCACTAAAGTCGTTGATGGTCATCTTCTGATAGTACAAATTTATGTGGACCATATAATTTTTGGGTCAACAAATGAGAAATTGTGCAAAGATTTCGAACAGGTGATGAAGCAGAAATTCGAAATGTCATCAATGGGGGAGATGAAATTCTTTCTGGGTCTACAAGTTGAACAACTTCCTGAAGGAATTTTCATTCATCAAACGAAGTACGTGCATGATATTCTAGAGAAATTTGGAATGTCAAGTTCTACTCCAGCTGCTACCCCACTTGCGACTAATCATGGGATTCACCCAGATCTCACCGGAGACAGGGCTGATGAAACGTTTTACCGTTCCATGATAGGTTCTTTGATGTATCTGACTGCTTCACGTCCTGACATCATGTACCCAACGTGCCTTGCAGCAAGATTTCAGTCTAACCCGAGAGCATCACACATGATTATTGTCAAGAGGATATTACGTTACCTGAAAGGTACTCCGTCATTGGGGTTATGGTATCCTAGAAAAGGCGATTTTACGCTTGAAGGGTATTCCGATTCAGATTTCGGATGCTGCAAAGTCAACGCGAAATCAACAACTGCAGGATGCCAGTTCTTTGGTCCGAGATTGGTTACCTGGCAGTGTAAGAAACAAACATATGTGGCGCTATCTACATGTGAAGCGGAGTATGTTTCTGCTAGCAGTTGCTGCTCTCAGATCCTGTGGATACAGCAACAGATGCGCGACTACGGTTTGCAGTTTCTTAACACACCTCTGTTTGTTGATAATGAGGCCGCAATTAATATAACTAAAAATCCAGTACATCATGCTAAAACTAAACATATCGAAATTCGTCATTACTTTATTCGCGATTGCTTCGAGAAAAAGTTGATACGAATTGAGAAAATCCACACTGACGAACAAAAAGCTGATTTGCATACCAAAGCTTTTGATAAAAATCGGTTTCAATATTTGTTAAAACTTAATGGTATGAAATTGCTTTCGGTGTCGGATGGGGTTGTGAGCGTTGATGAGAGTACTGTTGCGGATGAAGATGAGAAACAATCTGCGATGGTTTGTCGGTTTTTTACGTGTTTTGGTATTTAGGGGGAGATAGATAGTTGTACATAGGTTATTTTCAGAAAAATACAAAAACAGTAAAAAATGCAAAAATACAAAAACATGATAAAATTGAAAAAGAGCTTGTGTATATAGGGAAAATGATTGTACATCAGCTAGACAATTACAGTATGCTAAAGATTTGGAAAGTCAAGATGAGTTAAACAGTCTCACTAAAGATGTGTCGATAGGTTTTCGCACATTTAGTAAATTTATTTGGGATATAAACCTAAAAATTTCAAACTTGTGAAATTCGTGGGGAACACTACTTGGATATATAGGTAACCCCTGAAATCTCGTTTGAAAGGTCTCGTATTCTGATATACTAGGTGTTTATACTCTATGATGTCTGGGGTATTATTCCGGGACTTCTGCTGAACGGTGGTTCTGACCTAGTCCCTGGCTAATACTTTCACCAAAATGCTTGAAACATAGCATAAAGCCCTCAGCTGATTAGACAATAAAATTAATAATCATCTGTTGTAGCTGAAAAGATCCTCTAAAGGGGACACACTGCTAAGTCGAAACTGATATCTCTCTGCTGAACGGAAGTTCTGACCTGAGATCCCTCAGTTCTCGCATTTAACCCCTAATTTATGTAAAGACATCGTTGTAGTGTGGATACCTGTAAGACTGAATATTGGGATTCTGGATACGGGAGTATATTCAAGAGGTGGGACACATGAATTGATCTAAGTTCTTAAAACATCTAAACGATATCCTGAATAAATTGAAGTTTGTGTGAGAATTTAAGATGGATCAGTATATCGACAATCGAGGTGAATTGTTTAAGTCTGAGTATGAAATGTAGCTTAACGGTACTTGTAATCTGTCTGAAAAGCTGATATGATTCTCTGACACGCTCGCCAAAAATAAACCTGTAAATAGTTTACTTTCTGCAATTTAAGTTTTCTGTATTTCATTTCTTAGTTTAGATCACATTAAAAATCCAAAAAGATTTTACATTTCTACTTTATTTTAGACAAACCAAAGTGGAAAGTTGATTGTCGGATTCTAGAAAGATGAAGCAGATGCAGGAGATTCTGAGCTGAAGAATGAGGAGAGCTTACATTGTTGGAAGAGTTTGGAGATTTCATTATTCCCACGGAGGCAAACTGTTAAAGTTTGAGCCAGATACCTCAGATCCCAGCATACTAAGAGGGGGAGTATGTGAAAGGGGGAGTCTGGATCAACAACTACTGGGAAGTTGAAGTTAGAGCCAGGTGTTAATTCTGAAACCTGTGAAGAATGCTTGTAAGAATAGAAAGAGTTGGAGAAAAGACTAAGACTAAAGACTATGGAACTGAAGACTGATAAAGACTACGTCAACATCCAAGGGGGAGTCTGTTGATGCACGGAATGTCTGTTGACTGCGTCTACAAGAAGTCTGAAGTCAAGATTGGTCAACAGGGGGTCAAACTGTAAATATTATGAAAAATAGAAGTAGGTTCGCTTATTTGTCACAGTTTCATAGTGGTCCGCTCATACGGTTATATTGTAGTTCGCTTTTGTGTCAAGTTGTAACAAGTCCGCTTATATGGCCTGTCATATAAACGAACCAGGATGTCTATATATAGAGTGGTCATCCGAGCGGTCCTCAGACGTGTGTTTGTATGCTGGAGCGAAACTTTGTCAAAATTTCATCAGAAAGCAATAAAAGCAAAGGAGATTAATAGGACAAGCTGTTGTAACCTTGCATATTCTGATTCCGCCTTTATATGTGAGGATGAGCTACTCTGACTGACTTTTCGGGTCAAAGATCGGTCCAACATCTTGAACTCCGTTCATTCTACGATGACTTCTTGAACTATTACTTTTTTTTTTTTGCTAAAAAACACCAATAAAATAAAACATAGTTAATTTGGCTTATGCCAATGATCTCTAGATCAAGTGGTGGTGGAGGGCTTGCATTTCTCTTTAGAGATGCAAGTTCGACTCCCACTTGGTGCAGAGTGAGGCACTGGTGGGCAATGATAGGAGACGCAGGGAAACCTGGGTTGGATCCTTGAGCATAACGGGTTTTACCGGTAATTTCACTGTCTTGCCTACGGGCGGGTGGGTTATCGGGTTTTCCCCGGAATTGGTGGTGGACTCGGGTTACTCTCGGAGTACTCCGTTTGTCCAGTGGGTGCCCCGAGAGTGCTCGGGATTGAGTCTGTTGGTCGTTCAAAAAAAAGTTTGGCTTATAAGGACCGCATGTCGTCTCTACGTTGAATAATTTTTTATATTTAATTATTTTTTAATAAAGAATAAAAAACAAAACAAAATTATTTTTACCTATAGGGACGACATGCGGTCTCTATTGGTTAATTTGGCATACAGGTACGACACGTCGTCTCTACGCGTGAATATTTTTTATATTTAACAATTCATTAATAAAGAACAAAAAAACAAAAGAAAATTATTTTTCCATATAGAGACGACATGTCCTCTCTATTTGTCAGATTGTTTTTTTAAATTTTTATGGAATGTTAGGAATAGTCAAACATTTTAGAGACGACATGTCGTCTCTATAGGTTTAAATATATATATATATATATATATATATATATATATATATATATATATATATATATATATATATATATATATATATATCTTTGTTTTTAGGCAAAAACCACTAATAAATTAATTAATTTAATTAGTCTTATAGGGATGACATGTTGTCTCTATATATGAATATTTTTTTTGTGTTCTTAATTATTTATTAATCAAATCTAAAAAAACCAAATAAAATTATTTTTACAAGTGTGTTTTTTTAAATTATTTATTAATTTAGAACAAAAAAACAAATCAAAGTTATTTCCCCGATAGTCGTCCCTATATGTTAGATTATTTTTTATCAAATTTTTTTTGTCGGGTGGTTGGAAATTTTGCCACCTAAATGAAAGTTCATTTTGACCAGTCAAACTTTTTAGAGATGGCATGTCGTTAATTAATTTTTTTTTAATTTTCAATATTTATTGTTCATTAACAAAAGATAATAAAAAAATTAAAATTATAGGGACAACATGTCATCTCTATAAGCTGAAACATTTTTTAGGGTTTCTAATTCATTAAACTAGAGAATATAAAAAATACAAAAAAAAATTATATATATTTTCACCCTATAGAGAAGACATCAGTAACCTAACTGAAAAATCACCAAACCCCTCTGGAAACAACATGTCGTCTATAGAGACGACTTATGTCCTCTCTAAAGGTGTCGTCCCTATAAGAGTTTTTCTTGTAGTGTAATTAGCGATTAAGCTTCAATCACTAAAATAGAGTGTAAAAAGGAGGGGTTATAGTGGAAAATCTCACATGAAGGCACCATTATAAATCAAACCCTAATTCTGCATTTCATTATTCATCGCCGCTTCTGACTGCCTCTGTCGGTAGGTAAACCCTAGTGTACCACTGTCGCTTCAGACGCATCTTTAAACGATTTGAACCTGAATGAATACGCTAATCATCTTGCTACTGTTTTGGCGATGAACACTAGACGTATCACTCACCGGAAACACGAAATCACTTAAACTTCATCCAAATTCGACACATAATGGATCAAAAGACTCAGATTCACATGAATAACAACGCTAACTCATCAATTTTGATACTAAGACAATTTTAGATTTGAATTTTGATTCAAACTTAGTTCGTGACATTAAAACCCATAGTTTCATCAAAAACCTTCAATTTCAGGAAAAATCCAGGAGCTTGGTGATCTAATAATACTGTCACAGTTGATGGCGTAAATGTCAAAGTTATTGTTGGTAATGTGGTAAAACAGTAGCAAGATGATTAGCGTAAGAAGGTAGTGTCAATTCAAATCTTTACAAGTGTCGGTTAATTAGGATGCCTAGGTGTAAAAAAATTGTTGTTAAAAAAATCAATGAGATTTTTAATTAATGATATAAGATGGGCATCTAAACATAAAGCAAATTAATTTAATTATAACCAAGAATATTAAACATGAATCCCGTATATTTGTTTTCACACATATTAAGCAAAACCACCTTAAAGGTGTGTAGTAACTTATAAGGAAGAATATCAAAGATGAAACCCGTATATTTGTTTTCACGCCATTTACCAAAACCACCTTAAAGGCGTAAACTATTGTAATGGTATTTAATAATATGATACACATTACCAATTACCAATATACGATATGACTAACACATGGATATGACTAGACAACCTTTTAGTCTCACAGCTTGTCACTAGCTGTAGCATCTGTCCTCCCATCCCTCACCCACCAGCCCTGCTCCTTATAAATACAAGCTTAGGGTCTTCCTCCTTTTTTAGGTTTATCCAAGTGATCCTTCTACTGTGTGCAAGAATAGAGCGGTGCATACACTTGCTTTATCTGCCATTGCACATAGAAAAGCCTTTCTGTTGCTAAACAAGGTACATGAGTGTTTATATAAGTCCATATATGTTTGTGTATAGTTTCTTAATTTGTTTAGAATAGTCTTTTCGTTACTTATTATGGATGAGAAGTTTGCTACTTTAAAATTTTGATGTGTTTTTGGATATAATTGTTTAGCATAATTGTCCTCACTCTAGTGTGTTTGTGTTTGATTTAATCTTTTTAACACCAAAGTGAATTAAGGACATAACGGTTGTTTGATTACATAGAAAGTTGCTCTTGATGCTATTTTATGTTTTCCATAATACTTTATTTGATTTGGGGAAGAAGTAAGCACATGTCGTTGTTACCGTGGAATTCCAAGGATGTATCATTTATTAGGTTATAGGTACTTGTTCAATTTCATCATAGTGTTATCTTTAGTATAATTATTTGGTATATATATATACACGCGCACACATTTTATTACTCAAATTAATTGAAAAATATGTGGGGGTTGCATTTCTTATCATTCACATTTTGATGAATTTTGATATGTAAAATTGTGAATAAAATAAGAACTATTTGTGAAAATAAAAGGTAAGTGTTTATGTATAAGCATATGACGTTAAGAACTAGTACCTAATTTTATGTCTATTTATTTTTGTATTGGAATTTATTATTTTGGATTATTGTAATAAATACTTGAAACAAAAGTTTTTTTTAAAACAATATAATATTTGTTATTTTTATGTGTTTTTTTATTCTTACATTCATTAGTTTTTTGGGTTCTTGTGTTTATTTTCCTTAAATTACATAAAGTGACATCGGACATGGTCTTTTTATGGAAAATTAAATTAATAAATTTAAGTAAATTATTATGGTGGTTTGGATAATTATGGGAGTTATTATTGTAATGGGGCTGATATATTTTAATTAAGAACGGGAATATTCTGGTTTGGGACTAGATATTGAGGTTTGAGACAATTGTAGCTTCAGACTTGATGGTTGTCTTTTTTTATTGTGTTCTTTCTTTCTCAAGTTTGACATAGAAAAGAACTCATCGTTGGAATTGGTGGCCTCGGAAAATAAAGCCTGTATGGTAAAATCTCTTCCCTTATATACACTTCTCCCTTAGTTAGAGCTTCTTGCAACTGTTTTACCTTGGTATTGTTTTTTATTTAGTTTAATATGTGTATCATATTTGATTTTTATTATGTCATTTTCACAAAAGCATTATTTAGTACATATAGTTGGTGTTAGTGCATTTTGGTGTGTTCGTGTGCTGAATTAAGTGTTTGAGGGCAAATGATTAGACCATTGTTTTGGGATGTAAACAATTGGGCTTAGTGTTTAAAGTAATTGGCCTTAATGTTGACCATTCTAACCTTAGAGTCAGACCATTCATTGTATGCGTGAAATAGGGTGTAGATTTGAGAAGAGATCACAGAGGTAATCTTCCGGTGCGTAAATGTTGATCACTCTTTTGATATTATAGAATCTGTGTCGGTTCCTTCATGTTTATTTACCGAATTAGTTTTTCTTAAAAAAATAATCAAATTGATCCGAACATAAACTTTCAGTTGGTATCATGGTCGATGTCGGATCTAATACACCTAAGCAGTGTTATTAGATCACCAAGCTCCTGGATTTTGGCTTAAATTGAAGGTTTTTGATGAAACTATGGGTTTTAATGTCACAAACTAAGTTTGAATCAAAATTCAAATCTAAAATTGTTTTAGTATCAAAATTGATGAGTTAGGGTTGTTATTCATGTGAATCTGAGTCTTTTGATCCATTATGTGTCGAATTGGATGAAGTTTAAGTGATTTCGTGTTTCCGGTGAGTGATACGTCTAGTGTTCATCGCCAAAACAGTAGCAAGATGATTAGTGTATTCATTCAGGTTCAAATCGTTTAAAGATGCGTCTGAAGCGGCAGTGGTACACTAGGGTTTACCTACCGACAGAGGCAGTCAGAAGCGGCGCTGAATAATGAAATGCAGAATTAGGGTTTGATTTATAATGGTGCCTTCATGTGAGATTTTCCACTTTAACCCCTCCTTTTTACACTCTATTTTAGCGATTGAAGCTTAATAGCTAATTACGCTACAAGAAAAAAACTCTTATAGGGACGACACCTTTAGAGAGGACATAAGTCGTCTCTATAGACGACATGTTGTTTCTAGAGGGGTTTGGTGATTTTTGAGTTAGGTTACCGATGTCTTCTCTATAGGGTGAAAATATATATAATTTTTTTTTTGTATTTTTTGTATTCTCTAGTTTAATGAATTAGAAACCCTAAAAAATGTTTCAACTTATAGAGACGACATGTTGTCCCTATAATTTTAATTTTTTATTATCTTTTGTTAATGAACAATAAATATTGAAAACTAAAAAAAATTAATTTCTAGAGACGACATGTCATCTCTAAAAAGTTTGACTGGTCAAAATGAACTTTCATTTAGGTGGCAAAATTTCCAACCACCTAACAAAAAAATTTGATAAAAAATAATCTAACATATAGGGACAGGGACGACTATCGGGGAAATAACTTTGATTTGTTTTTTTTTATTCTAAATTAATAAATAATTTAAAAAAAACGCACTTGTAAAAATAATTTTATTTGGTTTTTTTAGATTTGATTGATAAATAATTAAGAATACAAAAAAAATATTCATATATAGAGACAACATGTCATCCCTATAAGACTAATTAAATTAATTAATTAATTATTGGTTTTTGCCTAGAAACAAGGATATATATATATATATATATATATATATATATATATATATATATATATATATATATATATATATATATATATATATATATATATATATACACACCTATAGAGACGACATGTCGTCTCTAAAATGTTTGGCTGTTAAAAAAATCGTTTTGGGGCAAAAATTCCTAACATTCCATAAAAATTTGAAAAAACAATCTGACAAATAGAGAGGACATGTCGTCTCTATATGGAAAAATAATCTTCTTTTGTTTTTTTGTTCTTTATTAATGAATTGTTAAATATAAAAAATATTCACGCGTAGAGACGACATGTCGTACCTATAGGTAAAAATAATTTTGTTTTGTTTTTTATTCTTTATTAATAAATAATTAAATATAAAAAAATATTCAAAGTAGAGACGACATGCGGTCCTTATAAGCCAATTTTTTTTTGAACGGCCAACAAACTCAATCCCGAGCACTCTCGGGGCACCCACTGGACAAAGAGAGTACTCCGAGAGTAACCCGAGTCCACCACCAATTCCGGGGAAAACCCGGTAACCCACCCGCCCGTAGGCATGACAGTGAAATTACCGGTAAAACCTGTTTGGCTCAAGGATCCAACCCAGGTTTCCCTGGGTCTCCAATCATTGCCCACCAGTGCCTCATGCTGCACCAAGTGAGAGTCGAACTTGCATCTCTAAAGAGAAATGCAAGCCCTCCACCACTTGATCTAGAGATCATTGGCATAAGCCAAATTAACTATGTTTTATTTTATTGGTGTTTTTTAGCAAAAAAAAAAAGTAATAGTTCAAGAAGTCATCGTAGAATGAACGGAGTTCAAGAAGATGGCAACTGTGACCCCAAGTTAGCCGACGAATTCTACCAAGTTGAAGCGATCAGAAAAAAAGATG
Source organism: Helianthus annuus (assembly GCF_002127325.2). Taxonomy (NCBI): domain Eukaryota; kingdom Viridiplantae; phylum Streptophyta; class Magnoliopsida; order Asterales; family Asteraceae; genus Helianthus; species Helianthus annuus. The sequence goes on along the minus strand of NC_035434.2, from coordinate 69,628,137 downwards.
TTACAAGGTCTATTATTGTTTCTTCTTCAAATCGTGTGTTTGCTAATTATTATTCATTGTAATCAGAGAACTAGTTCAAGTAGTAATTGATTGATCTTATCAACATGAAATAATTGATCTAAGATGTTTAGAATTGAGTAGTGAAGATTGGGATTGTCTAATGAATCAACTCTAGTTAATGTGATATATTGATGGTTTTTGATTCCAAATTCATGACTCCATTGCTATGTTAATTTGAAATCCTTTCATGTTAATGATGTTTTTATAACGAATTGGGATATTTACATATTGTAGGGTTATCTAAACCACTTTGAACAATGAACAATGACAAGACATGACATCTTTTATAAGTGCTTTTATTATATTACATATCGTATCTAAACCATGGTGGATACACCGCTGGTACTTCCTATATATAAGTGCTATTATTATATTACATATCGTCGCGTTATCTAAACCACTTCGAACAATTACAAGACATGACATCTTTTATACTAGACATGATATATTTTACACAAGACATTTTCATTTGGTTATTTACTTAACCATGCATCATTTCTTTTAATCATTTGATTTTCACATGATTTTATAAAAGAAACAATTTTATAATGATTCATGGCTACTTTTGTGATAGTTAAACATCTCTTTTAACATTCAAAGTCATAAATCTTCATCACAAAAGCTATGTTACTCACATACATTTTTATGCTGACGTTTTATTTTCACATATGTTTAAGGAGCGAATGTTTGACTTTGAGCATGCTTCGCGTATGGCGGACTTGGGCTTAGTGACTTTAAAATTTGCAAGACAATTATTGTAATTTGTTGTTTTATTTTCAAGACAATGTAAACAATTAACTTAATAATACAAAACTTTATGTACCATGTGTTGTGAAACAATAGTTCTGTGACGTGACTCCCCTACGTTTCCGCCGCGATTTGTTGTTTTACGCGGTCAGGTTGTTATAATTTAAATATTCCAAATGATTTTGTTGATCCAAACCTAATGATCAATGTCATAAACATCACGATTTCCCCCATAAATGTGGTGTGGATTCAAATCTATACAACTGTCGGTTAATTAGGAAGCCTAGGTGTAAAAAAATAGTTGTTAAAAAAAATCAATGAGATTTTTAATTAATGATGTAAGACGAGCATCTAAACATAAAGCAAATTAATTTAATTATAACCAAGAATATTAAACATGAATCCCGTATATTTGTTTTCACACCTATTAAGCAAAACCACCATAAAGGTGTGTAGTAACTTATAAGGAAGAATATCAAAGATGAAACCCGTATATTTGTTTTCACGCCATTAACCAAAACCACCTTAAAGGCGTAAACTATTTTAATGGTATTTTAATAATATGATACACATTACCAATTACCAATATACGATATGACTAACACATGGATATGACTAGACAACCTTTTAGTCTCACAGCCTGTCACTAGCTGTAGCATCTGTCCTCCCATCCCTCACCCACCAACCCTGCTCCTTATAAATACAAGCTTAGGGTCTTCCTCCTTTTTTAGGTTTATCCAAGTGATCCTTCTACTGTGTGCAAGAATAGAGCGGTGCGTACACTTGCTTTATCAGCCATTGCACATAGAAAAGCCTTTCTGTTGCTAAACAAGGTACATGAGTGTTTATATAAGTCCATATATGTTTGTGTATAGTTTCTTAATTTGTTTAGAATAGTCTTTTGGTTACTTATAATGGATGAAAAGTTTGCTACTTTAAAATTTTGATGTGTTTCTGGATATAATTGTTTAGCATAATTGTCCTCACTCAAGTGTGTTTGTGTTTGATTCAATCTTTTTAACACCAAAGTGAATTGATAATTAAGGACATGACGATTGTTTGATTACATAGAAAGTTGCTCTTGATTCTATTTTATGTTTTCTAAAATACTTTATTTGATATGGGAAGAAGTAAGCACATGTCGTTGTTACTGTGGAATTCCAAGGATGGATCATTTATTAGGTTATAGGTACTTGTTCAATTTCATCATAGTGTTATCTTTAGTATAATTATTTGGAATATATATATATATATACACACACGCGCGCACACATTTTATTACTCAAATTAATTGAAAAATATGTGGGGGTTGCATTTCTTAGCATTCACATTTTGATGAATTTTGATATGTAAAATTGTGAATAATATAAGAACTATTTGTGAAAATAAAAGGTAAGTGTTTATGTATAAGCATATGACGTTAAGAACTAGTACCTAATTATATGTCTATTTATTTTTGTATTGGAATTTATTATTTTGGATTATAGTAATAAATACTTGAAACAAAAGCTTTTTTTTAAAACAATATAATATTTGTTATTTTTATGTGTTTTTTTTATTCTTACATTCATTAGTTTTTTGGGTTCTTGTGTTTATTTTCTTTAAATTACATAAAGTGACATCGGCCATGGTCTTTTTATGGAAAATTAAATTAATAAATTTAAGTAAATTATTATGGTGGTTTGGATAATTATGGGAGTTATTATTGTAATGGGGCTGATATATTTTAATTAAGAACGGGAATATTCTTGTTTGAGACTAGATATTGAGGTTTGAGACAATTGTAGCTTCAGACTTGATTGTTGTCTTTTCTTATTGTGTTCTTTCTTTCTCAGGTTTGACGTAGAAAAGAACTCATCGTTGGAATTGGTGGTCTCCGAAAATAAAGCCTATATGGTAAAATCTCTTCCCTTATGTACAATTCTCCCTTAGTTAGAGCTTCTTGTAACTGTTTTACTTTGGTATTGTTTTTTATTTAGTTTAATATGTGTATCATATTTGGTTTTTATTATGTCATTTTCACATAAGCATTATTTAGTACATATAGTTGGTGTTAGTGCATTTTGGTGTGTTCGTGTGCTGAATTTTGTGTTTGAGGGCAAATGATTAGACCATTGTTTAGGGATGTAAACAATTGGGCTTAGTGTTTAAAGTAATTGGCCTTAATGTTTGACCATTCTAACCTTAGAGTCAGACCTTTCATAGTATGCGTGAAATTGGGTGTAGATTTGAGAAGAGATCACAGAGGTAATCTTCCGGTGCGTAAATGTTGATCACTCTTTTGATATTATAGAATCTGCGTCGGTTCCTTCATGTTTATTTACCGAATTTGTTATTCTTAAAAAAATAATCAAATCGATCCGAACATGAACTTTCAGTTGGTATCATGGTCGATGTCAGATCTAATACACCTAAGCAGTGTTATTAGATCACCAAGCTCCTGGATTTTGGCTTAAATTGAAGGTTTTTGATGAAACTATGGGTTTTAATGTCACGAACTAAGTTTGAATCAAAATTCAAATCTAAAATTGTTTTAGTATCAAAATTGATGAGTTAGGGTTGTTATTCATGTGAATCTGAGTCTTTTGATCCATTATGTGTCGAATTGGATGAAGTTTAAGTGATTTCGTGTTTCCGGTGAGTGATATATCTAGTGTTCATCGCCAAAACAGTAGCAAGATGATTAGCGTATTCATTCAGGTTCAAATCGTTTAAAGATGCGTCTGAAGCGGCAGTGGTACACTAGGGTTTACCTACCGACAGAGGCAGTCAGAAGCGGCGCTGAATAATGAAATGCAGAATTAGGGTTTGATTTATAATGGTGCCTTCATGTGAGATTTTCCACTTTAACCCCTCCTTTTTACACTCTATTTTAGCGATTGAAGCTTAATCGCTAATTACACTACAAGAAAAAACTCTTATAGGGACGACACCTTTAGAGAGGACATAAGTCGTCTCTATAGTCGACATGTTGTTTCTAGAGGGGTTTGGTGATTTTTGAGTTAGGTTACCGATGTCCTCTCTATAGGGTGAAAATATATATAACTTTTTTTGTATTTTTTATATTCTCTAGTTTAATGAATTAGAAACCCTAAAAAATGATTCAACTTATAGAGACGACATGTTGTCCCTATAATTTTAATTTATTTATTATCTTTTGTTAGTGAACAATAAATATTGAAAATTAAAAAAAAAGTTTAATTTATAGAGACGATATGTCATCTGTAAAAAGTTTGACCGGTCAAAATGAACTTTCATTTCGGTGGCAAAATTTCCAACCACCCGACAAAAAAATTTGACAAAAAATAATCTAACATATAGGGACGACTATAGGGGAAATAAGTTTGATTTGTTTTTTTTATTCTAAATTAATAAATAATTAAAAAAACACATGTCATCCCTATAAGACTAATTAAATTAATTAATTTATTATTGGTTTTTGTCTAAAAACAAAGATATATATATATATATATATATATATATATATATATATATATATATATATATATATATATATATATATATATATATATATATATATATATATATATATATATATATATATATATATATATAGACGACATGTCGTCTCTAAGATGTTTGACTGTTAAAAAAATCATTTTGGGGGCAAAAATTCCTACCATTCCATAAAAATTTGAAAAAACAATCTGACAAATAGAAAGGACATGTCGTCTCTATATGGAAAAATAATTTTCTTTTGTTTCTTTGTTCTTTATTAATGAATAGTTAAATATAAAAAAAATATTCACGCGTAGAGACGACATGTCATACCTTTATGCCAAATTAACCTATAGAGACCGCATGTCGTCCCTATAGGTAAAAATAATTTTGTTTTGTTTTTTTATTCTTTACTAATAAATAATTTAATATAAAAAATTATTCAATGTAGAGACGACATGCGGTCCTTATAAGCCAAATTAACTATGTTTTATTTTATTGGTGTTTTTTAGCAAAAAAAAAGTAATAGTTCAAGAAGTTATCGTAGAAGAACGGAGTTCAAGAAGATGACAACAGTGACCCCAAGTTAGCTGATGAATTGAAGTGATAAAAAAAAGATGTTACAAGGTCTATTATTGTTTCTTCTTCAAATCGTATGTTTGCTAATTATTATTCATTGTAATCAGAGAACTAGTTCAAGTAGTAATTGATTGATCTTATCAACATGAAATAATTGATCTAAGATCTTTAGAATTGAGTAGTGAAGATTGGGATTGTCTACTGAATCAACTCTAGTTAATGTGATATATTGAGGGTTTTTTATTCCGACTTCATGACTCCATTGCTATGTTAATTTGAAATCCTTTCATGGTAATGATGTATTAATAACGAATTGGGATATTTACATACCGTAGCGTTATCTAAACCACCTCGAACAATGAACAATGACAAGACATGACATCTTTTATAAGTGCTTTTATTATATTACATATCGTATCTAAACCATGGTGGATAGGCAGCTGGTATTTCCTATATATAAGTGCTTTTATTATATTACATATGGTAGCGTTATCTAAACCACTTCGAACAATGATAAGACATGACATCTGTTTTACTAGACATGATATATTTTATACAAGAAATTTTCATTTGGTTATTTACTTAACCATTGATGTGCGTTAGGTGTGATATAATTTAGATGTATATTTAAGCCCTTTTTACACTTTTAGCCAAGTTTTAAATTTATAAAACACGATATTTACTAACACTAAACACACATATGGGCAAGTGCACCCATCGTGGACGTAGTATATTGTTGGTAAGATACCGAGGTCGTCCAAGGACACAAGAGCTTTTAGTACCGGTTTATCCTCAACGTCTAATCAAATCAAAAAGTTAGAAAAGCTTTTTAAACTAAGAAAATAAAAACTAACTAAATGCTGAAAAATAAAATAAAAATAAAAATAGATAGACAAGATGAATCACTTGGATCCGACTCATGTGTTAGTATAACCTTTGATTATTTTCACACTTTTGCACTTGTTTAAGAGATTATCTTAGTTATTGTAGTAGGCCCATCTTTTGAAGGCGACATTACCCTCAACCCAGTAGTTTGAGTCGGCAAGGAAACAATCCTAAAGGGTTGGATTATTGGAAGATAATGAATTAAGTTATTAATGCAAATTATGGTAGGCCCCGCTTTTGGCGGTGACGTTACCCTCGGCTAAGTAGTCTGAGTCAGCAGGGATACAGTCCTAAATAGCCGGGTTATAGTATTAATAGTAGTTAACTTATGAGGGGGTCAAAGAGTTTGGATCCCCGCCATCCAATACCTATGGGCATTGAAGGAGATCCTACTAAATTTGATCCAGGTCCCTTGAAGGACCTCTAAACGCTGAACAAGGGCAAGACCCTTACCAAACCGTTCCCTTAACCCCCGACCAGGTAGCCAACATACCTCCATATAGACCGTGGAGATATGAATGGTGAACATCTTTTATTTTATATAGACAGTAAAATAATGCCAAGACACCACGGACAAACGATAAGCAACTAGTCATTAATACAAAACCAAATAAAAAGTGCAAAAGATTAAAAATAAAAAGTATTATACTAAACACTTGTCTTCACCAAGTGATGTAAGAGACTTAGGCAAACATGGCCTTGATTGTCAAGAACTCTTACGATCAATCTTGGATCCCAAGACGACTCACACACTCTATGATGGACAACGGATGATGGTGGTGGATGATGGTGTTGTGATGGTGGTGGGTGGTGGATGAAGTGTGAGAGAGGTGGTGTGCCAAGGGATGAGTTGAAATGAAACCAAGCACTCCTATTTATAGGCTGAACAGAAGGCTAGGCACGGCCCCGTGTTCGCTGGACACGCCCCCGTGCCTGTCTGACACTCTCTCTCTTCATTAATTGTAATTCGCAATTACAATTAATGCGCCTGCTGTACTTTCGCCACGCCCCCGTGCTCTTTGGACACGGCCCCGTGGTGGGCAATAGAAGCTTTTATAGGTTTGTCTTTTCTGCTGCTTCTTGGGCACGACCCCGTGCTGGCTGAGCACGGGGCGTGTTCAGTCTTCTGACTTCTCTTTTCTGCTTGGGAAGATGCCGTTGAGGGGTCGGGCAATCCACTTTTGTTCCTTTTCTTGTATTTATGTTAGATTTAGCTGTCTTTTTGCTTCTTTTGTGAATTTGAGCTCATTTTATCCTGAAAATACAAAAGAAAGACAAAAACACTCTTTTTCCAACATTAGTACTTAAAAAGGGTTAGCTTTATGCCTCAATTGATGTAATTTATATGTTGCATTTTACACACATCAAATACCCCCACACTTGAACTTTTGCTTGTCCTCAAGCAAAACTCTTTAATATGTGGCTCACACTCCCAAATGGAATGGGTAGAAGAGAAGGTTTTTGGCTAGTCATAGAGTGTCGGGAATCCAAGATCTTTTTTGGGTTTTATTTTTATTTATTTACAATCCTATTCGTTATGATTTGTTTAGAACGTTTCATAGGAGAAATTACTAATTTGGGCATAACATGCCTTTTTTTTTTAAATTCCATTTATATACAAGTTCACATACCTCACGGGGGAGAAATCACTCACACTCGGCCAAAGGTGTATTTTTAGTGAATCACTCGAGAGCGGCGTGGAACTTATTCCTACCATAAGCTTGCCAAGCAATCAATCCTCCTCCTTTTAACTTGTTACCTTTGTAAATATCAAGAGGACTTTTTGGGTATAGGCTTGGGCTAAAGGTGGGTGAATGGGTTAATAGAAAATGGCGAAAAGCGTAAAAAGCGTCGGTTTTCGTAAAACACTTTGTTTTAGTGACTTTTTATTTCGAAGTATTTCTCCAAACAAGCTTTTAAATAGCTTTGTTTGTTTATTTCTAACTTCATCATTTTTTTTTGATCAGTCACACGAAAAACCGAGCTTGTTACTAAAATAAAGGGTGAAAAATAAAAATGGTTTTTGGTGGGTGAAAAGGTTTTAGGGTAAAGAAATGAAAGGTTTAGGCTCAAAGGGGTTAACTAGGGGGATTTTGGGTAGGTGGTAAAAAAAATTGAAAAATAATGGTGTAGAAAGAAAAATGGTTAGTCCTAATGCCTCCATCATTTACTTACTTGGGTTTAAGTTGGTAAGGACCGGGAATGAATCGTCGTGGCAAGTTCTAGAGTCGTAAGAACCAAGCGGCTATTCACACAAGAAACGAAAAATGAGCATTTAGTCTAAAGATGTAAATTTGTATGCTCAATAAAGGCTCAAAACTCACTTTTGTGGGAATGGGTTTTTATGTGATCAAGTATATATAATCGAATTTTAACCAACCTTGTCATGCCGTTTCATAATTTTCTTATGTTGGTTCTTTTATCACGACGCTATCGGTTGTAAATTTGTAAAAATATAACCTTTTTAGAACTTGTTATTCCCAAATTAAACCAAGACAAGTAAAAAAAACGAAAAGTTTTTGAAAAAATTTGGGGTGATTAGCGGTTCCAATAGAGTTTTGTGTAAGGCTTGTTAATAGGACTTGCAAAATTTCAAGGTTTTAGCTTCCCCCCACACTTAAATTACACATTGTCCTCAATGTGTCCCAAAAATAAATTTTTAGGTTGATTGGATGTGTAATGTGGTGTTAAAAAGAAAAGATTTATGTTACTGGCAGTCTGGACACGGCCCCGTGTCCGATGGCCACGACCCCGTGGTGAACTGCCAGTAACGAAAACTTACAGAAGGCGAACACGGAGGCGTGTTGGTTAGGCACGGCCCCGTGCCTGGCAAAAATTTGCAGGACAGTAACCAAACAGCAGGTCTGGGAGGTGAACACGGGGGCGTGTCGGCTGGACACGTCCCTGTGTGGACAGTCTGTAAGCCTAAAAAGACAGTGTGACAACCCGTACCCTCGTTGTCGAGAGAAGGGCATTTTAGTAATACGCACATTCATCATCATTATTATTGCTAGTATTATTTATTAAGTATTTTCAAATAATAGCACACGCGATTAGAAATTTAATTACGCATCACGGTTATATTTTGGAAATAACCGGGCCAGTATAATAGAGCGGGACACGCAATCACTTATCGGGTTCATGCACTTGGGCTAGGCCCAAGCCAACTAATCTAAAAACCCTACCCTTTAAATATGAGCTTAAACCTTCCACCTCCTTCATTCTTGATAAAGCCCAAACCCTAATAGCAGCTAACAGCCGCACACCTCACTGCCCATCACTTTCATGCAGAATCTCCGGCGACCGGAGTTGTACGTCCGGCGACCAGACAACAGAATCTCGAAACCATACACCTCAGACCCCTCCCCTTCCTTCTATCCAAACAAACTCCCACAAAACTCCATTTACCTTATCTTGTTCCCACACGGACACCTTCACACTGTAGAGAGGGAATCGGAGGTGTGAGAGAGAGAGAGAAACAGGCCAGTCACGATGGAGCTGGAGCTGCGCCGCCGCACCGCGGCAGTGGAGGTGCGGATCATTCTGGTCATTCCAACTAGCTTCACCGTATTGGGTGGTGCGTCGGATGGTAGTAGCGGAGAACTTGCTGGCGATAGCCGCGGCGGACCGCTGGAGCTCCGGTTAGTGAGTGTAGCAGCAACAACAATGCTCAAAAACCCTCTCGGTCAGTGCTATACCACTGCTGGTAACCTTGTGTTTTCTGATTTTGCATAAGCTTGATAAACAATTGTGTGTGAGATATGTATATATAAAGAGATTAGAAGTTATATTGTTTTAAAAGCTGATTAAGTTATTTTTCCTCTTGATTTGATGATTTTAAATGATAATAAAAATGATAGGATACTGTTTCCGTTAGTCAAATGGTGACTTTGTGTGGATATTGGGTTTGTCATAATTAGTCAAGATTTGTTTGAAACGGTGTTGTATTGTTGTGCTTCTTGACCTTGTACATAACTGTGAATGTGAATAAATAGGATGGTTGAAAGGTTGATGATATCAGTAGTATGTTGGTATATATTTGCTATTGTTAGTTTGTGTAAAAGAGAAAATTTTGTTTCTTATGTGTGCTACTAGACTTCGTGAATATCTGATGTTTGTGGAAGTGAATTAAAGACTAAATTGTCCCGACAAATGCTCTTGATCCTTTGTGGTAGTTGAGCTTATAAATTACCTGCACTTCGTTTTAATATTTGATCAATGCAAGATGATTGTTTAGGAATTTCTATGTGTAAAATGAATATTGCTATTGGGTTGGTAAAACTGTGATAAATAATGTGGTGTTATCATAAGTTGAATATGTTTTGATGAATACTGAGAAGCCTGATGATGAACTGTTAAATGGTGCCAAAATATTTGAAATACATGTATTTGATCTGGGTTGGTAGCATAAGAAATTGGAAGCATGTTAGTGAAAGTTGATTGGATAGTACATGCTCATGAATTTTGATTGGGTAGTACTATTCTGAAAATTCTAGAGGCATTAGCATGAAACGAGTCGAGACCTCAGCGTTGCGACTCGAGACCATCAATCATAAACTCAGGCAAGGTGCTCCAGAAGTCGAGACCAGTACAGTTGCAACTCGAGATCTCCTGATCTCGACTCGAGACGGGACTCGAGACCTCTATGGTTGCGACTCAAATATGTACTACTCGAGATCTTCGGCTGCAACTCGAAATCGCTGGGTTGCGACTCGAGACCTCGTGGTCTCGAGTCGAGACCACCTGGTTCTGACTGGACTACTTCACTTAGTTAGTGGGCCGCATAAACTGCTGCTATGGACTGTGTATCATTGTTACTGTTTAACTGTTACTGTTTAACTGTTTTTATGATAGGATAGGCCCAATGACGCATATGCTGCTATACTAGTGTAACTTACGTGCTATGTGCTAAATACGTGTAGTTGTACATGCCATTACTTGCACACGAGCGTAATAAGTATTTATAAACCATAATAGGGTATGGTTGACAAACGTAACACAAGTAAATTAACTACCGAGCAAGGCAAAGGTGAGTTCACTACTTTTTACTTAAAGCATGCGTTCCCGGTGGTTAGGAAACGGAACGAAACACTTTTCCTGGTTTGGGATTGCCTACTATCTCCTTGTGCGGGATACGGTATTTCTATCTCCTTGTGTAGGATACGGGTAACAACACTATCCCCTGTGAGGGATACAAACCTACTTTTCTTCCCTTGTTATTGGGAACCTTTAGTTAATTACTGTTTAGACGGAAATGCAATGAGCAACACTAAACGAAACTCTATCACTCAAGTCCCTACTACATAATACCGATTAGTCGCCGGGGCTAGGCGAACGGGTTATTAGTTGATAGCGCTATTTAGGTTTTACCAACCTCACACCGTGCCCGTGTATGGGATCGGGCGTGAACTAATGTACTCAGGCATCCGTCAATGATGATAGAACATTGACATCGGGGCATCCTGCGGAAACGCAACGGTTACCTAGTGTTCGGTATTGGAAAAACAGTTTAGTCGCTTACTTATGGGGTAGCTCCCCATGGCATGTATAAACGGATAAATTAACTGGTTAAAACAAGTTTTTGGAATTTAAAAAAAAAAACTGGAAAACTACAAACACGTGAACTCGCCAACGTTATGTTGACACTCTACTGCATGCTTTGCAGGTTGCTCGATACAGCTCTGGACGGACATTGCAATCGGATGTAGTGTGTGGTATGTAAGTCTCATGTTAACGTAACTTGTGGTTTTAAATTACGATGTGTTCTTCTTTCCCCTCCGCTGCAAACACAAACTATGCTGTGGAAAAATTAAAATCGGCCGCTAATTATACCATTATTTGTAATAATAAATAAACGGCTCAAAATAATTAGTGGCTAAGATCCTGGTCAGTCACGCCCTTAAGCGGATGATGCTCCGCAGGTGGAATTTGGGGGTGTGACAGATTGGTATCAGAGCCATTGGTTATAGCGAACTAGGTTTTAAATATAAAATAGTTTTGGTTTAGGAAATAAAATATTTTTATATGAAAACCAGACTATAACTGTTCTTTAACGAAAACCACAACGACACCACGCTCCGGATTGCAAGGTTCGTCAACCTCAGATGCTCACCTGGTAATGGTAGGCTAGCAACATTTACTTGTGCATAACTTTGTTGTGTGAACACGCATGTGTGTATGTGTATAATTAGCATATATGTGTTAGTATGTATGCGTATATTTAGTATTTAAACAACAGTGGATCATACGAAGGCTAGGCTAGCGTGCTACGTGTTAAACAGGAGTGAGTCCTCCTAAACCTGATTCGAAACCACGACACACTAAGGGCAAGGAACCGGTTATTCCAAGTCCTCGTCCACACATATCCTGATATCATCCCGGACTGCAAATCGACGCGAGGGACGTCCACTCGATAGACCTGCCCAGGAAGGGCCTGCTATGAAGCACATAGAGAAGTTACGAGAACGAATCGACGAAGGGGAGCCACCCCTACATCATGGGATATTAGAAGGAACGATGACGCCATTTTCATCCTTTTACTTGCGTATTTCTTTTCCCGACTTAAGTTGTGAGACTTGTTCCCTCACACGACTGATCACCTGAATTCTTGAGGCATTCTAGTAAGTCTACACTTTTTGGGTTTTTGTTTGCACGACTCCAACACGAAAAACATGGGTAGTGTATGCTTTTCATTATGGTGCCAGCAATCGCATTACCTTTCCACCAACCACGAAGATATTTCCACCTAATTCCTCGTTACATGGTTAATCCTTACTCAAGATGAACCTTATACCTTAGCACGCCCCAAAGCCTAGCAAATTGATATCCTTCTTATGAACCGGTGTATTTGAAGACGTGGCAAGACGAAGATACGAGCCAGTCAACCCGCCGACGAGTACGGTGACCTTGATGCTTACCTTATCCTTCATTTGCCATAATCGTTATACTTTGACGACATTTCTAATTCTATGAATCCTTTCACTAGCTTCCATACGAATTAATGTTTATTGCTTAAGACGGTATCCTCACTTTTATCGTTTCTTTATCACGACATCCACGTTTCTTCATATGGAAACCTTGACCTGATTTCTCTCCAGATTCATGAATTCAGCAAGATAGACCGTTAGTCGACAAACCTCATAAACCCTGAAATGTGGCAACATTTACCTCAATTGTGCCTTTTTGAAAGCCTGTTTTCGCAAGTTTCACATCAAACCCCCCCCCCCCCCCCCGCGATGATGCAATCACTACTTCAAACTCATTTGCATGACCTAGACTAATCCGCTCGAACTTGATTCCCTACCGATCTGAGAAATCATATCCCGCTAGAAGTCTCAGTAGACCCTAAAACCTACAGACCCGCGTGATGGTCATTCCCCCCCCCCCTAGCCGCTTCATATTATGCTATCACATCGACGTAACGCTCCATATCGGCAAGCGATATTCTTCTAACTACATACGATTTGTGTACGACCAGCTACCTCATCGACGTTAGATAAATCCTTATTGCCGGTCCCAAAGCCTTTTATGTTTTGTCTTAAGTTGAACACGCCAATTTTGACTACCCTTGTTGCACTATCTCGCTACTTGTGTTATGAATTTCCTGATCCTTATCCTACTCTATTCTGCACCGATCTCCGTTGGAACGAATTACTTTTTAACGAGTCAAAGATACCCTGGGGGTAAAGAATATTGCAAGCATTGTTCTTTGAACTCGATTCGATCAACATCTAATTACGACACTCGAATTTATTCCACCCTATCGAAATTCAACGCTTGTTTCTTTCAATGACATATGAACCTACTCCGAAAACCTGAGGTAGTCCGAACGACTCCTCCGCCTTACCCTGGTACTTCTGTGACCCAAACCGCCCGCGATAAGTTTTCAACGCGCGACTTTTAATGTCGCAACGCCCACATTTCTCGACCGTATACACAACCCCTCACGATTTTGATTCAAAAGAGTATCACCTGACATTAGGGAGATGCTCAAATATCCGCAACTCCAGCAATTGGAAGATGATCTACGAGGTGCTTCTATCTTATTCTATCCTGTCCAAGGCATTGATGAAATGTCTGCCAGTAACGGCACGCGACCAAGAAACCAACAAGTTTTCGAACTTGTAACCATCTACTTGATAGAAGTAGATACTAGGCACGGGATGCCAACATCTCTAATATCTGATCGTAACCCACGTTTTGCATCCGATTCGTCACGAGGCTGTGCACAAAAGACTTTTGGCTCTCTGTTAGGCGTGAGCACTGCTTATCACCCGCAAACTAATGATCGGGCCAAATGCACCGTCCAAACACTCAAAGAAATCTATCCCAACAACAGCTACTTCACAAGCATTCAGGCAGCACCATTTGAGGCTTTGCACGGACGCAGATGCCGGTCAGCTCTGTGTTGGGCGGAAGCCAAATTACCGGCCCAGAACTGGCACTTGACACAACGGGTAGGCTTACCCAGAATAGACGACGCATGGCGGCAGCTCCAGACCGTCAGAGAGACTACGCGGATTAGCGTAGGAAACCTCTAGAATTCCTAGTCGAAGACTGGGTTCTACTTAAAGTTTCACCCTGGATGGGTGTGGTACGTTTTGGCTAACAAGACGAGCTTAATCTGTGATAAGTTGGACCATCCGAAATTACCGAAAGGATCGGTAAGGTAGCTTGGCAGACTAAACCTACCTGAAGAGCTAAGTGCGGTACACAACATCTTTCACATGCCTAATCTGAAGAAGTGTCTGTCAGATGAAGCATTCGTTATTCCTTTTTGGAACTCGTGATTAGCAACAAACTACGCTTCGTTGAGGAACCGGTTGAGATCAAGGATCAAGAAAGCAAAACCCTCTAGCGTAGGGTAATCAACAGACCAAGTTCGTTGGAATTCATGCCGTGACCCAGAGTTTACCTGGGAATGGGGAAAACCAGCCGATGCGCATGTATCCCCAGTTGTTTACAAACATTATTCCAGCACTGAAGCTACAACTGAATTTCGAGAAGAAATTTCAAGCCAACAAGGGGATGATGTGACACCCCACGAAAACATTAATCACACTAGCTTGTCAGTGGCTGTGCGCTAAATTTCGGGACGAAATTTCTTAAACTTCGGGATAATGTGACACTTCGGGGTTTCCTGTACGTTACTTGGATGTTATGATTAAATTGTGAAATTCTATACTATGTGAAATATGTACAAAACTTTGTGGATCTTGTGATACGTGATTATTACGTGCTATTTACGTGCTATGTGACCTGATGCACTATGTGTCTTTTAGGTTCGTTTTGTGGACTTTCGTGAAATTGCTTATATCTACGTATGGTAATGGAGTCTATATATATCCTTGGAGCGCATCGTATGACCCTTGCTTAAATTTCGAGGACGAAATTCCTGTAACATGGGGAGAATGTGACAACCCGTACCCTCGTTGTCGAGAGAAGGGCATTTTAGTAATACGCACATTCATTATCATTATTATTGCTAGTATTATTTATTAAGTATTTTCAAATAATAGCACACGCGATTAGAAATTTAATTACGCATCACGGTTATATTTTGGAAATAACCGGGCCAGTATAATAGAGCGGGACACGCAATCACTTATCGGGTTCATGCACTTGGGCTAGGCCCAAGCCAACTAATCTAAAAACCCTACCCTTTAAATATGAGCTTAAACCCTCCACCTCCTTCATTCTTGATAAAGCCCAAACCCTAATAGCAGCTAACAGCCGCACACCTCACTGCCCATCACTTTCATTCAGAATCTCCGGCGACCGGAGTTGTACGTCCGGCGACCAGACAACAGAATCTCGAAACCATACACCTCAGACCCCTCCCCTTCCTTCTATCCAAACAAACTCCCACAAAACTCCATTTACCTTATCTTGTTCCCACACGCACACCTTCACACAGTAGAGAGGGAATCGGACGTGTGAGAGAGAGAGAGAAACCGGCCAGTCACGATGGAGCTGGAGCTGCGCCGCCGCACGCAGCAGCGGCAGTGGAGGTGCGGATGATTCTGGTCATTCCAACTAGCTTCACCGTATTGGGTGGTGCGTCGGATGGTAGTAGCGGAGAACTTGCTGGCGATAGCCGCGACGGACCGCCGGAGCTCCGGTTAGTGAGCGTAGCAGCAGCAACAATGCTCAAAAACCCTCTCGGTCAGTGCTATACCACTGCTGGTAACCTTGTGTTTTCTGATTTTGCATATGCTTGATAAACAATTGTGTGTGAGATATGTATATATACAGAGATTAGAAGTTATATTGTTTTAAAAGCTGATTAAGTTATTTTTCCTCTTGATTTGATGATTTTAAACGATAATAAAAATGATAGGATACTGTTTCCGTTAGTCAAATGGTGACTTTGTGTGGATGTTGGGTTTTTCATAATTAGTCAAGATTTGTTTGAAACGGTGTTGTATTGTTGTGCTTCTTGACCTTGTACATAACTGTGAATGTGAATAAATAGGATGGTTGAAAGGTTGATGATATCAGTAGTATGTTGGTATATATTTGCTATTGTTAGTTTGTGTAAAAGAGAAAATTTTGTTTCTTATTTGTGCTACTAGACTTCGTGAATATCTGATGTTTGTGGAAGTGAATTAAAGACTAAATTGTCCCGACAAATGCTCTTGATCCTTTGTGGTAGTTGAGCTTATAAATTACCTGCGCTTCGTTTTAATATTTGATCAATGCAAGATGATTGTTTAGGAATTTCTATGTGTAAAATGAATATTGCTATTGGGTTGGTAATGTGACAACTCGAATTTCTAAGATTGATTTCATACGTATTACACGAGCATGTGTTTGACTAATTACTTAATTGCACATTGGATTGATATGAAAGTATATATATATGTTGATTGCTTGATTGTGCATAATTGTTTGATCGTGTATAATGGGTTCCATATTGTGAAACTTGTACTGTATGTTAGCTAGTTAGTGTGAATCATGGCCCAACCTACGAAGGATGTTCCACGAAACATGATGCATGAATCGAAGGATGTCGAAACATATGAAGGACTCGAAACATATCCTTCGCGCTCGAAACATATCCTTCGCGCTCGAAACATATCCTTCGCACTCGAAACATATCCTTCGATATGTTTCGGCCCAGTCTTTCAATTTGGGCCTTGGCCCACTGCCGATTTAATATAAGTTGGATTAGAAACTTTACGTAATAACATTTTTGATCGGCAAAACCCTAGAGCTTTCGGTTCCCTTGTGTGTGTGACGGCATATAGCAGACCTACACTCTGTTCAAAGGATTTCATTACGTAATCCAGATTTCCGGTTAGTATGTGATGCTTTATGTGTATATGATCTCGTGATTTTTCCAGTTGTCTTGCAATATGTTTGTATGTTAAACAGACACGTATGTTAATCGAATATGAATGTTAATCGGATATAGATGCTAATCGGATATATTGTGATGATATTGATTATGGTAAACGAAAACGAAACAAGTGAACACGGTTTGGTTAGTTTAAACGCAAAGATCTAAACCTGCTATCAATTAGGATCTTTGGTATTCTGTTCGGATTATTAATCAATATTACAGATCGATTGTAGTGAGGAATCGTGCTTGTATGATACTCGTTATGTAGATGTACTGTTAAGAATTGGTACTTGTTGTGATTTGTTTGGACATGCATGATAGATGATGATTGTTATGATGATGACGGCTGTAGATGATTAGGGTTTCTGTTTCTGTATTTGGCTGCATGATATCCGTAACTGATGGTGATCAAACGTAACTGTTAATTGTCAAAAGATGTTGCTACCCGAAACATAGTTGTTGTCGAAGGATGCTTGTTAGTCGAACCATAAATTTGACCGAAAGATACTAGTTTGACCGAACCATTATTGGACCGAAAGATAGTTGGACCGAAAGATAGGTTGGCCGAAAGATGACATAGGATTCGGAACATAACATTGGTCCGAAGGATAATTGTGATTACTGTTGTCGAAAGATAGTGACTGGATTCGAAGGATGTTAGGGATTATGAACATACTTTGACTGATTGATTATATGCTGGATTATTTGACATGCCATGCTAGAGATGAATGTTAGCATCTGTATTCGTGCAAGGTGAAATAATACGTGTGTGTTGTTATGCAACTGACTGTTATGTGAACATTAACTGCATGCGTACAATTGTGAACATGAACTGATTTGTTATACGTGCATACACTAGGACGTGATTAATTACTTGTGAGTGCATAACTTAGCATACCGAGCAAACCGAGGTGAGTTCACACTCCTACTAAGGCATGGGATTCCCGGGTCGTGGGAATGGGTTAAAGGTTATTATTGAAAGGAACGTACTAATGCTTTACTAGACTATCACCTATCATGTCCTCGGATGTCAGGACGGTTACGTAGGTTGGGATAACACCTACGGGTTCACATGCCATTCTATCCTCAGTTACGAAGGATACGCACGTAAAACCTACGTGTACGCATTACTTACTCCTATCCTCAGGTTACGAAGGATACGTGCGTAAAACCTACGCACACTTTATGCACACTTCTGTTCTCGGACGAAGAACAGGGATAATAATACGAATAGTCTAGTGGTAACTTAACATGGGAAGCCCCCACCAGCATAACTTACTATCGGCCCTGTAGAGCCACCTGTTACTTACTGTTACACATTTACTTACTGTGAACTCGCTCAACTAGTTTGTTGACCATTCTGTTACATGCCTTGCAGATCGTTAGGTACTTGGAGCTTGCACTGGAGAAGCGGGTCGTTGTGGACAAGGATTCGTGGTTTCTATGCTGAACTATTATAACATTTGAACTATTTACTATTGTTGGATTATTACTATGCTTCCGCTACACTTTAAAACAATAACATGTTTTGAACACCTTTTGTATTGAACGGATGGTTTTCTTTTATCTTACTTAATACTATATGCATGTTCAATATGATTGGTGGCTTGATCCTGGTCGGTCACGCTCCCAAGCGGTGATACTCCGCAGGTGGATTTTGGGGGTGTGACAGATTGGTATCAGAGCCATTGGTTATAGAGAACTTGGTTTTAATATGGGAAAACGTTTTTATTAAAACCAGACTATAACCCGAACAGTGCTCTCAACGATCCACAATGACGCTTCGCTCCACGTGCAAGACTCAACTTCCTAGGTAATAAGGTTTATGTTTATTGCCTACATGCTAGAATTTGCATAGAACTTTGCTCATAGTATGCTTACATTACTTGCTCACAACTTGTCATTGCATGAGAATACTTATGTGCTTACACTCTTCTGTCATCGCACTATTCGCGAACCTTTCTCACTTATGTTGCCTTTGATGTGAAGATCAATGGCCGCACGAATTACCATGACTCAAGCCCAGCTAGAGGCTCTCGTTGCTGCGGCAGTTGCAGCCGCCCAAGCAGGTAGTATATCCTGCGGTATAGATTCATACAAGGATCTTTAGATCCTACAATAATTCTCGTATTTAACCTTGTCCTATTCGTACACAATAGGTCAACCCGCTCAGCAACAACCTGCGTGTACCTTCAAGACTTTCATGGACTGTCGTCCTAGCTCGTTCAGTGGCACGGAGGGGGCAGTCGGACTCCTCCACTGGTTTGAAAAACTCGAGTCGGTTTTCGAAATGTGTGAATGCCCTGAGGCTCGCAGGGTGAAGTTCGCCACTGGCACACTTGAAGGGATTGCGCTCACTTGGTGGAACGCACAAGTGCAGATCTTAGGGTTGGCAGCTGCTAACGCCACACCCTGGAATGAATTCAAAGAACTGATCAAGAGGGAATACTGCACTAGAGAAGACATTCACAAGTTGGAGGACGAGTTGTATAACTTGAAAATGGTTGGTTCGGAAATTGAAGCTTACACCAAGAGATCGAATGAGTTGGCTGTGCTGTGCCCAACTATGGTAGATCCTCCATACAAGCGAATTGAGTTGTATCTCAAGGGGCTCGCGTCAGAGATTCAGAGCCACGTAACGTCGGCTAACCTCAACAACATCCAGGAAATCCAGCGTCTCGCTCATCGCATCACAGATCAGGCAGTAGACCAGGGCAAACTGCCAAAGCGTATCAGTGCTACCGCTACCGCTACTGCTACTACTACACTTGCTACTCCCAGCGAAAGTAAGAGAAAATGGGAGGGGGATTCTAGCAAGGGATCAGCATCGGTACAATCACAGTCTCAGCAGCGAAAGACGGATAGTTACCAAAGTCCCAGTCAGCACTCATCGAGCAGCCACAGACAGGGAGGGTATCGAGGAAACCTTCCAAAGTGTAACAACTGCAACAGGCATCACAGCGGCCAGTGCAATAAGGGCCGTTGTCAAAGGTGTTTAAAGATGGGTCACGAGGCCAAAGATTGTAGAAGCGCTCGTCCTGCAAATCAGAATCAGCAGTCTCAGCAACCAGCTCCACAGAATCAGCAGAATCAGCAACAGGGCAACAGGGGGTGTTATAAGTGTGGGGCTGAAGGTCACTTCAAACGCGATTGCCCACAGTTGAACCAGAACCGTAACAACAACAACCAGGGCAACGGGAATAACAACAATCAGGGTAATGGTAACAACAACAACGGCAATGAAGCTCGAGGTCGTGCTTTTGTGTTGGGTCGAGGAGATGCAGTGAATGATCCTAACGTAGTTATGGGTAAGTTCCTTCTCGACGATATTTACGTTACTGTCTTATTTGATTCAGGTGCTGATACAAGTTATATGTCCATGAAAATGAGTAACTTATTAAAACGTACACCAACACCCCTAGACACTAAACACGTCGTAGAACTAGCAAATGGCAAAAGTGTAGAAGCCGCTCATGTAGTCAAGGGTTGTAGCATTGTTCTGGCGGGTCAGACTTTCACGATAGATCTTATACCCATAGTCTTGGGTAGCTTCGACGTCGTCATCGGCATGGATTGGTTATCTCAACATCACGCAGAGATCTTATGCAAGGAAAAAGTTATTCGTATTCCTCGCTCCAGTCAAGAACCTCTCGAAGTACAAGGTGACAAAAGTGGTGCTGTGGTTGGCATCATCTCTTACTTGAAGGCGCAGAAATGTTTACGAAAGGGGCATACTGCCATTCTGGCTCTCGTTACTGATGCATCAGCAAAGGAAAAGAAGCTGGAGGATATCCCAGTTGTACGTGACTTCCCTCAGGTGTTTCCTGAAGATTTACCAGGCTTACCGCCTCATCGTCAAGTCGAGTTTCAGATCGAATTGGCACCTGGAGCAGCGCCAATAGCCCGCGCACCATATCGTTTAGCTCCAACCGAACTGGAAGAACTGTCGAAACAGCTGCAAGAGCTCTTGGAAAAGGGCTTTATTCGTCCAAGCTCTTCGCCTTGGGGAGCTCCAGTGTTATTTGTGAAGAAGAAAGACGGTACGTTCAGGATGTGTATCGACTACCGTGAACTCAACAAGGTGACGGTGAAGAACCGTTATCCTCTTCCACGCATAGATGACTTATTCGACCAGTTGCAAGGGTCGTGTTACTATTCCAAGATCGATTTGAGGTCAGGGTATCATCAGCTGAGAGTCCGGGATGAGGACGTCTCCAAAACTGCTTTCAGAACTCGTTATGGTCACTACGAGTTTCTGGTCATGCCATTCGGGCTTACAAACGCACCTGCAGTCTTCATGGATCTCATGAACAGGGTGTGCAAACCGTATCTCGACAAGTTCGTCATCGTTTTCATCGACGACATTTTGATTTACTCCAAGAGTCAGGAGGAGCATGAGCAGCATCTACGTATTATCTTGGAACTTCTTCGAAAAGAGCAACTGTACGCAAAGTTTTCAAAATGCGACTTCTGGCTTCGTGAAGTCCACTTCTTAGGCCATGTGGTAAACAAGGATGGGATTCATGTCGATCCATCCAAGGTTGATTCGATCAGAAACTGGCCAGCACCACGTACACCGACAGAAATACGCCAATTCTTGGGTTTGGCAGGTTACTACAGGCGATTTATTAAAGACTTCTCCAAGATCGCGCAACCACTCACTATGCTTACACAGAAAGGTGTCGTTTACAGATGGGGTAATACACAGGAGACCGCTTTCCAGTACTTAAAGGATAGGCTTTGCAGCGCGCCTATTCTCTCACTGCCCGAGGGCACGGATGACTTCGTGGTTTATTGTGACGCATCAATACAAGGGCTTGGTTGTGTATTGATGCAACGGGATAAAGTTATCGCATACGCCTCTCGGCAACTCAAGGTTCATGAACGGAATTATACGACGCACGATTTAGAGCTGGGAGCTGTTGTTTTCGCGCTTAAGATATGGCGACACTACCTGTACGGTACCAGGTGCACGATTTACACCGATCACAGGAGTCTCGAGCATATCCTTAAGCAAAAGGATTTGAATATGCGTCAACGAAGATGGGTTGAACTACTGAACGACTACGAATGCGCCATCAAGTATCATCCAGGCAAGGCCAATGTTGTGGCTGATGCCCTCAGTCGGAAAGACTCTCTACCTAAGCGCGTGCGAGCGCTACAGCTTACCATTCAGTCCAGTCTTCCTGCACAGATACGAGCTGCTCAGTTAGAAGCACTGAAACCCGAAAACGTCAAAGCTGAAGCCTTACGCGGTTCAAGGCAACGCATGGAACAAAAGGAAGACGGTGCTTACTATGTAACGGGGCGTATTTGGGTCCCACTCTATGGCGGATTACGTCAACTGGTAATGGATGAAGCTCACAAGTCTCGCTATTCGGTACATCCAGGGTCGGATAAAATGTACCACGACATCAGCACTACTTATTGGTGGCCTAGTATGAAGGCTCACATCGCTACGTACGTTGGAAAATGCTTAACCTGTGCGAGAGTCAAGGTTGAATACCAGAAACCAGCCGGTCTACTTCAGCAGCCCAAGATACCGCAGTGGAAATGGGAAGAAATTTCCATGGATTTCGTTACGGGCTTACCTAGATCCCAGCGTGGGAATGACACTATTTGGGTAATCGTTGATCGACTCACAAAGTCTGCTCACTTTTTGGCTATCAAAGAAACGGATAAGTTTTCTACTTTAGCAGACATTTACTTGAAGGAAGTTGTTTCGAGGCACGGAGTGCCCACCTCTATTATTTCGGATCGCGATGCACGATTCACGTCAGAGCTTTGGCAAGCAATGCACAAATCCTTCGGCTCACGATTAGACATGAGCACGGCATATCATCCTCAGACGGATGGACAGTCTGAGCGAACTATTCAAACTCTAGAAGACATGCTTCGAGCGTGTGTTATCGATTTCGGCAACGGCTGGGAAAAGCACCTCCCTTTGGTGGAGTTCTCGTACAATAACAGTTACCATACCAGCATTCAAGCCGCTCCATTTGAGGCATTGTACGGACGTAAATGCCGGTCACCTCTCTGTTGGGCAGAGGTGGGGGATAGTCAAATTACGGGTCCAGATATTGTTGTGGACGCCACAGAAAAGATAGCACAGATACGACAACGCATGGCGGCAGCACGCGACCGTCAGAAAGCCTACGCGGACAAGCGTAGAAAGCCATTGGAATTTGAGGTCGGGGACCGGGTTTTATTGAAAGTTTCACCCTGGAAGGGTGTGGTTCGTTTTGGTAAAAGAGGCAAATTGAATCCGCGGTACGTCGGACCATTCGAAATCTTAGAAAAGATTGGCAAAGTAGCCTACAGATTAAACCTACCTCCTGAACTCGGTGCAGTTCACAATGTATTTCACGTGTCGAATCTGAAGAAATGCCTATCAGATGAGACCCTTATAGTTCCTTTTAAGGAACTCACTATCGACGAGCGGTTGCAGTTCGTCGAGGAACCAGTTGAAATCACGGACCGGGATGTTAAGGTCCTCAAACACAAGAGAATCCCTCTTGTTCGAGTTCGTTGGAACTCCCAGCGTGGCCCGGAGTATACATGGGAACGCGAAGACCAGATGAAAGAAAAGTACCCCCAGCTATTCGAACCCAATGCATCCACTTCTGAGGCTGAAGCTACTACTACTGAATTTCGGGACGAAATTCCAAATCAACGGGGGGATGATGTGACACCCCAGGAAAACCGGTGAACTATGTAACTTGCCTAGCTACCTCAGTAAGTGCGTACCAAATTTCGGGACGAAATTTCTTTCAAGTTGGGGATAATGTGACAACTCGAATTTCTAAGATTGATTTCATACGTATTACACGAGCATGTGTTTGACTAATTACTTAATTGCACATTGGATTGATATGAAAGTATATATATATGTTGATTGCTTGATTGTGCATAATTGTTTGATCGTGTATAATGGGTTCCATATTGTGAAACTTGTACTGTATGTTAGCTAGTTAGTGTGAATCATGGCCCAACCTACGAAGGATGTTCCACGAAACATGATGCATGAATCGAAGGATGTCGAAACATATGAAGGACTCGAAACATATCCTTCGCGCTCGAAACATATCCTTCGCGCTCGAAACATATCCTTCGCACTCGAAACATATCCTTCGATATGTTTCGGCCCAGTCTTTCAATTTGGGCCTTGGCCCACTGCCGATTTAATATAAGTTGGATTAGAAACTTTACGTAATAACATTTTTGATCGGCAAAACCCTAGAGCTTTCGGTTCCCTTGTGTGTGTGACGGCATATAGCAGACCTACACTCTGTTCAAAGGATTTCATTACGTAATCCAGATTTCCGGTTAGTATGTGATGCTTTATGTGTATATGATCTCGTGATTTTTCCAGTTGTCTTGCAATATGTTTGTATGTTAAACAGACACGTATGTTAATCGAATATGAATGTTAATCGGATATAGATGCTAATCGGATATATTGTGATGATATTGATTATGGTAAACGAAAACGAAACAAGTGAACACGGTTTGGTTAGTTTAAACGCAAAGATCTAAACCTGCTATCAATTAGGATCTTTGGTATTCTGTTCGGATTATTAATCAATATTACAGATCGATTGTAGTGAGGAATCGTGCTTGTATGATACTCGTTATGTAGATGTACTGTTAAGAATTGGTACTTGTTGTGATTTGTTTGGACATGCATGATAGATGATGATTGTTATGATGATGACGGCTGTAGATGATTAGGGTTTCTGTTTCTGTATTTGGCTGCATGATATCCGTAACTGATGGTGATCAAACGTAACTGTTAATTGTCAAAAGATGTTGCTACCCGAAACATAGTTGTTGTCGAAGGATGCTTGTTAGTCGAACCATAAATTTGACCGAAAGATACTAGTTTGACCGAACCATTATTGGACCGAAAGATAGTTGGACCGAAAGATAGGTTGGCCGAAAGATGACATAGGATTCGGAACATAACATTGGTCCGAAGGATAATTGTGATTACTGTTGTCGAAAGATAGTGACTGGATTCGAAGGATGTTAGGGATTATGAACATACTTTGACTGATTGATTATATGCTGGATTATTTGACATGCCATGCTAGAGATGAATGTTAGCATCTGTATTCGTGCAAGGTGAAATAATACGTGTGTGTTGTTATGCAACTGACTGTTATGTGAACATTAACTGCATGCGTACAATTGTGAACATGAACTGATTTGTTATACGTGCATACACTAGGACGTGATTAATTACTTGTGAGTGCATAACTTAGCATACCGAGCAAACCGAGGTGAGTTCACACTCCTACTAAGGCATGGGATTCCCGGGTCGTGGGAATGGGTTAAAGGTTATTATTGAAAGGAACGTACTAATGCTTTACTAGACTATCACCTATCATGTCCTCGGATGTCAGGACGGTTACGTAGGTTGGGATAACACCTACGGGTTCACATGCCATTCTATCCTCAGTTACGAAGGATACGCACGTAAAACCTACGTGTACGCATTACTTACTCCTATCCTCAGGTTACGAAGGATACGTGCGTAAAACCTACGCACACTTTATGCACACTTCTGTTCTCGGACGAAGAACAGGGATAATAATACGAATAGTCTAGTGGTAACTTAACATGGGAAGCCCCCACCAGCATAACTTACTATCGGCCCTGTAGAGCCACCTGTTACTTACTGTTACACATTTACTTACTGTGAACTCGCTCAACTAGTTTGTTGACCATTCTGTTACATGCCTTGCAGATCGTTAGGTACTTGGAGCTTGCACTGGAGAAGCGGGTCGTTGTGGACAAGGATTCGTGGTTTCTATGCTGAACTATTATAACATTTGAACTATTTACTATTGTTGGATTATTACTATGCTTCCGCTACACTTTAAAACAATAACATGTTTTGAACACCTTTTGTATTGAACGGATGGTTTTCTTTTATCTTACTTAATACTATATGCATGTTCAATATGATTGGTGGCTTGATCCTGGTCGGTCACGCTCCCAAGCGGTGATACTCCGCAGGTGGATTTTGGGGGTGTGACAGGTAAAACTGTGATAGATAATGTGGTGTTATCATAAGTTGAATATGTTTTGATGAATACTGAGAAGCCTGATGATGAACTGTTAAATGGTGCCAAAATATTTGAAATACATGTATTTGATCTGGGTTGGTAGCATAAGAAATTGGAAGCATGTTAGTGAAAGTTGATTGGTAGTACATGCTCATGAATTTTGATTGGGTAGTACTATTCTGAAAATTCTAGAGGCATTAGCATGAAACGAGTCGAGACCTCAGCGTTGCGACTCGAGACCATCAATCATAAACTCAGGCAAGGTGCTCCAGAAGTCGAGACCAGTACAGTTGCAACTCGAGATCTCCTGATCTCGACTCGAGACGGGACTCGAGACCTCTATGGTTGCGACTCAAATATGTACTACTCGAGATCTTCGGCTGCAACTCGAAATCGCTGGGTTGCGACTCGAGACCTCGTGGTCTCGAGTCGAGACCACCTGGTTCTGACTGGACTACTTCACTTAGTTAGTGGGCCGCATAAACTGCTGCTATGTACTGTGTATCATTGTTACTGTTTAACTGTTACTGTTTAACTGTTTTTATGATAGGATAGGCCCAATGACGCATATGCTGCTATACTAGTGTAACTTACGTGCTATGTGCTAAATACGTGTAGTTGTACATGCCATTACTTGCACACGAGCGTAATAAGTATTTATAAACCATAATAGGGTATGGTTGACAAACGTAACACAAGTAAATTAACTACCGAGCAAGGCAAAGGTGAGTTCACTACTTTTTACTTAAAGCACGCGTTCCCGGTGGTTGGGAAACGGAACGAAACACTTTTCCTGGTTTGGGATTGCCTACTATCTCCTTGTGCGGGATACGGTATTTCTATCTCCTTGTGTAGGATACGGGTAACAACACTATCCCCTGTGAGGGATACAAACCTACTTTTCTTCCCTTGTTATTGGGAACCTTTAGTTAATTACTGTTTATACGGAAATGCAATGAGCAACACTAAACGAAACTCTATCACTCAAGTCCCTACTACATAATACCTATTAGTCGCCGGGGCCAGGCGAACGGGTTATTAGTTGATAGCGCTATTTATGTTTTACCAGCCTCACACCGTGCCCGTGTATGGGATCAGGCGTGAACTAATGTACTCAGGCATCCGTCAATGATGATAGAACATTGACATCAGGGCATCCTGCGGAAACGCAACGGTTACCTAGTGTTCGGTATTGGAAAAACAGTTTAGTCGCTTACTTATGGGGTAGCTCCCCATGGCATGTATAAACGGATAAATTAACTGGTTAAAACAAGTTTTTGGAATTTAAAAAAAAAAAAAAACTGGAAAACTACAAACACGTGAACTCGCCAACGTTATGTTGACACTCTACTGCATGCTTTGCAGGTTGCTCGATACAGCTCTGGACGGACGTTGCAATCGGATGTAGTGTGTGGTATGTAAGTCTCATGTTAACGTAACTTGTGGTTTTAAATTACGATGTGTTCTTCTTTCCCCTCCGCTGCAAACACAAACTATGCTATGGAAAAATTAAAATTGGCCGCTAATTATACCATTATTTGTAATAATAAATAAACGGCTCAAAATAATTAGTGGCTAAGATCCTGGTCAGTCACGCCCTCAAGCGGATGATGCTCCGCAAGTGGAATTTGGGGGTGTGACAGACAGGTTTCTTCCCCCGGTTTCTCCATTTTGGGCGTATAAGTGCTAAGGTCTAGCACTCCAAGCCTCAGTTTGTACCTGTTTCATCACTTAATACCACACCAAGCAACACAAACATCCTACATTACCATAGTTAATTG
This sequence comes from Helianthus annuus, assembly GCF_002127325.2. Taxonomy (NCBI): domain Eukaryota; kingdom Viridiplantae; phylum Streptophyta; class Magnoliopsida; order Asterales; family Asteraceae; genus Helianthus; species Helianthus annuus. The sequence continues at coordinate 69,600,211 of NC_035434.2, read as the reverse complement.
TCTCAAGCATAAAGTAAAAGAAAAATAAAACGGAAAATAAAAGTAGTCAAGGAAAGTAAATTGTTCAACACTTGGCACGCAGGCCATAAACTGTTCGATAGAAAAAAGGACTTAAACCTGTGGGCTCGCCATCAACCCGCTTCTGTTCCTTCAAACCTCCTACTCCATGTCTTCATCGCTATCATCACCTCCATCCCCATGCCCCGCCATATACTCCCGGATGCTACCGATATCGTCTTGTATATCGTCGATGTTGCGTTCAATAGCTCCGACCCGGTGGTATGTGTTGTTGGCGAGGTTGTAGGCGTTCCTGGTACACATGAGGTTTTCCTGCAAAAGATCATGTAAGCTTTGGAAGTTAGGAAAACCTCCTCCTTGTGAGGAGGATTGACCCGGATAACCATGGGGTCGGTACTGGTAGTGGGGAGGTGGTGCGTGAAGAACTAGGGCCTCCTGTGGGTTCCATGCATAGCCTTGTGCCCTTTGGAAGCTCACCGTCCCGTCTTCCGCCTCATAAAGTAAGTTCATGGTCTGGCAAATGTGGTAGTCAACTCGTCCCGACCATGGGCTTCTTTCAAAGGACCTCGGAATTCGCGTGAAATGCTTGAAAAGACGGTACACCCACCCCCCGAAGAAGATAGGTGTTGGAGCGCGAGCAAGGCGATTGAGATGCATGTTTCGTAACAGGAGATATGGAACATCGAGAGGCTTCCGGTTATGGATACAGTGAAGGACAACCAAATCTTTCAACCCTACAATGCCACTACTGTCGTGACGTTGGTTAAGAGAGTAGGTGAGGAGCCTGTGAATGTAGCGGTAGAGCGGGTCCCTCAGCTTAGTACTCTTGGTGCTGCTAGGGTTCTAGATTCCTTCACCGATTTGAGCCCATGTGGCTTGACGTTCATTTTCATCCAACTCTCGTAATCCCCCGGTATTTTCCTCATTTCCCGATTCCTCTTCCCCGTACAGTCCTATTATAGATCCAAACTGTGCCATGGAGATCGAGTACTTTGTCCCGCCACACCGAAATGCGACCCCTTCATTGTCGAACAGGTCACACCTCAAAGTAAAGGTGAAAGTACTGTAGAACTCCATGGTGCATTGATGCACCGATCGGAGCCGAGTGTTCAATGCAACTGCTAATGGTCCCATAACGATGTTGTTGAATCGGTCCAGCTGGTTCACCATGGTTAACAGGTCCGTGCATGCTCACCTGGGGTACTCCTCGGGTCTCGTTTGAAGTATTTCGTATCTTGCCCTAGCATCGAGCTCGCTTGCATTGAACCTTGTGAACTTAGCCATCTGAAAGAATACACCAAAAATTAGCACGAAACAATGAGATTTTTAAAGAAACTGCAAACAGTAGGCTGGACACGGCCCCGTGTTCAGCGGACACGGCCACGTGTTCAGGCGTCTGTAACCTAAAAACTTCATTTTTCGTCCCGGTCCCGATAATCTGAAAATTTTTAGCCAAGTAGTTGCGGTTTCCCCCGAAAATAAAACCCTAAGTGTCGTTTTTCCCGAAACAACCCGTTTACCCTTCCAATTTCATCTTTTTCGGTTCAAAAACAAGGGTTTGAGGTTTCAGTGAGAAATCGAACAAATCTATCGACAATACAAGTGTATTTACTTCCTATTATATTAATCTAAACTAATACTAACAGATTGCATCAAAAATTTGAAGTTCGATCCGGATGAACTTGAAGACCCCTAGATTTTTCCCAAATTTTTGATGTTTAACTACATGCAAGTAACTAATCTAACTACTAATGATGATAGAATCATACTTTGATGTTGCTAAACGTGGAGGTAATGTCGAAAATCTGCGGAAAATCGCCTTGAACCAGAGCGTTTTCGGCGAAACGGGGCGTGTGGAATGAGGCAACTGTTATGAAAAGAGGGTTTTATCCCGACAGTTGCCTCGACACGGCCCCGTGTCCAGTGGACACGGCCTCGTGCCGAGCAAAAAAAAAAATTTTTTTTAACGTGCTCGTGTGCATGCCCCTTTTTCCGAAAAATGGTTAGAAGACTTACCGGTTTTTGAAGTACACTCGCTTGTTCGTAACATGTTGGGTATGATGTGGATGCTTTTCATTCGTTAACCGTTTGAAGTGAGATCTCCTCTTCTTCATCCTCAATGGATCCCTGGTAGAGTTTTAGCCGTTGGCCATTGACTTTAAATGGTATCCCATTTCGAGCTTTAATTTCTACTGCACCGTGAGGAAAAACATGGGTGACGGAAAAAGGTCCTGACCACCTAGATTTTAGTTTACCAGGAAATAATCGAAGTCATGAATTAAACAACAGAACTTGATCTCCCACCCGAAATTCATTAAACTTAATATATTTATCATGTAAATTTTTCATTCTTTCCTTATAAATTTCGGAGTTAGAGTATGCATAGTTCCTTAATTCGTCTAGTTCATTCATTTGACAAAATCGGTTTTTACCAGCAGTTTCTAAGTCTAAGTTTACATTTTTTATTGCCCAATAGGCTCTGTGAGCTATTTCTACCGGCAAGTGACAGCTTTTTCCATAGACGAGCTTATACGGGGTTGTGCCTATAGTGGTTTTATAAGCAGTTCGAAAGGCCCATAAAGCATCGTCCAATTTGTCAGCCCATTCCTTTTTATTTAAACCTACGGTTTTTTCAAGTATTCGTTTTAAACCTCGGTTAGTCACTTCGGCTTGCCCATTTGTTTGAGGGTGATACGCTGTTGAGACCCGGTGATAGACCCCATACCTTGTTAATATTTTTTCGAGTTGATGATTGCAAAAATGGGTACCTCTATCACTTATCAAAGCTTTTGGTGTTCCAAAACGAGAAAATAATTTTTTCAGAAATTTTACCACTACTCTTCCATCATTTGTTGGAAGAGCTTCGGCCTCCGCCCATTTAGACAAGTAATCGACTGCCATAAGTATATATTTGTTTCCTTTTGACGGTGGGAAAGGTCCCATAAAATCGAGTCCCCACACATCAAAAATTTCACAAACAAGAATGCCGTTTTGAGGCATTTCGTTTTTGGAAGAAATATTACCTGATCTTTGGCAAGCATCACATGCCTTTACAAGGTTTTGTGCATCCTTATAAATGGTTGGCCAATAAAATCCTGAATCAAATACCTTTCATGCGGTACTAGCGGCACCATGATGTCCTCCGTATGGACCTTCATGACAATGACGGAGAATTCTTCATGCTTCATTACCATGGACGCACCTTCAGATGAGCTGGTCGGCACACATTTTGAAAAGATAAGGATCTTCCCAAAAGTAATGCCTTACATCAGCAAAGAATTTCTTTCTTTGGTGATGCGGCCATCCTTTGGTGACTATACCGCTGCTAGATAATTAGCATAGTCGGCATACCATGGTTCTTGTCTACTCTCCATCATCTCCAAGGACTCTGTGGGAAATTTTTCGTTGATTTACTCGTCCCTGGTCGCCTCCAAAGCTGGGTCTTCTAGGCGTGAAAGAGGATCTGCAGCAGAGTTCTCTGCTCCTCTTTTGTCCTTGATTTCGATGTCGAACTCTTGGAGGAGTAGAATCCATCTGATCAAACGGGGTTTTGCGTCTTGTTTCTTGAAGAGGTATCTGATAGCTGCATGGTCTGTATAGACTACAGTTTTAGAAAGAACAAGGTAAGAACGGAATTTATCAAAAGCAAATACCACAGCTAGTAATTCTTTTTCTGTAGTTGTGTAATTTTCTTGTGCATCGTTAAGCGTTTTACTAGCGTAATAAATTGGATGGAAATGCTTTTCTTTTCTTTGCCCCAAGACTGCTCCAACGGCAAAGTCACTTGCATCACACATGATTTCGAAAGGGAATTTCCAATCGGGCGCTATCATGATAGGTGCATTGACTAGCATTTCCTTAAGGATTAGAAATGCTTGATTGCATTCCTTGTCAAAGATTTTTTCAAGTAATTTTGTTAGAGGTCTTGAAATTTTTTAAAAGTCTTTGATAAACCTTCTATAAAATCCGGCATGCCCTAAGAAACTTCTGATTGCTCTAACGGAGGATGGTGGAGGTAATCGAGAAATAGTTTCTATTTTTGCTCGATCAACTTCCATACCTTCGCTTGAGATTTTGTGACCGAGTACTATTCCTCCGTTACCATGAAATGGCATTTTTCCCAGTTAAGGGCGAGGTTAGTCTCCTCACATCGGGATAGCATTCGTTCGAGGTTAACGAGGAATTGGTCATATGAGTCTCCAAAGATAGAAAAGTCGTCCATGAAGACTTCCATTGTCTTTTCTGTTATATCATGGAAAATGGCTACCATACAACGTTGGAATGTTGTAGGTGCATTACATAGACCGAATGGCATGCGTCGATAGGCGAAGGTTCCGTAGGGGCATGTGAAAGTTGTTTTCTCTTGGTCTTCTGGTGCTATTGGTATTTGAAAGTAACCTGAAAAACCATCTAAGAAACAATAAAATTTATGACCGGATAGTCGTTCTAACATTTGATCAATGAAGGGCAAAGGAAAGTGGTCTTTCCTTGTTGCTTCATTTAATCGCCTATAGTCTATACAAACTCTCCATCCTGTGACGGTTCTTGTCGGTATTAATTCATTTTTCTCGTTAGTTATTACCGTCATACCTCCTTTCTTTGGGACTACTTGGACGGGACTTACCCATGGACTATCGGAGATAGGATAGATTAGTCCGGCGTCAAGTAGCTTGATGACTTCATTTTTAACTACTTCTTGTACATTGGGATTTACTCTTCGTTGTGGTTGAATTACTGTTTTGTAATCATCATTCATTAAAATTTTGTGCGTGCACATGGAAGGACTTATTCCCTTAATATCTACAAGCTTCCAAGTGATCGCGTTTTTGTGTTTTTTAAGAAGACTGACTAATTTCTCTTTTTCTATGCTACTTAATTTAGAAGAAATAATTACAGGTAAACTACCATCTTTGTCTAGAAAAACATATTCCAAACCTTTAGGAAGTTCTTTGAGCTCAATGGGTGGGTCTTTAGAAGACACCTTATTTTGTGGCTCATTTAGATCAAGAACCTCAAAGGTTTGTTCTATGGCGATCTCTTCTTCAACAAAGTGGTCATCCTCTTCAATCGTATCGGGTGGTTCATCTTCATCTTCAATTAGGGGGTCATTATTGCCAAAAGGATATTTCATTGAACGCTCAAGATCTATGCTCCTTTTGAATGCCCCTAACTGAAGAGGTAGATTGTTGAATTTCCGGTTTTTCAAAGCTTTATGAGTTTGTACAAAAGGTTTTCCCAAGACTAGAGGAGCGTCATCAAGGATGACAAAGTCGGTTGGGATTACCATTTGATTTGTTTGAACCAAAACATCCTCAACTACACCGATTGATTTTATTACTTTCCGATCGGATAGAAAAATGGGTATTTGAAGTGGAGAAAAATCACTAATACTTAATTTTTCAAAAATGTAGTTACGCATTATGTTAACACAAAGATCTTTATCAATGGTGATATTACTAATAAATGAATTTTGAAAGAAACATGGAACCGGTGTAATGTTAATTTCAAAAGGATCTTCTTTTATTAGCGAGGTTTGATCATTAGTTAACTTAACACTTACCATTTCTTTGATTTTAGCACTAGTGTTTAACTCTTTTAAAAACTTTGCATGAGGGGTTACTAAACAATGATTTTCGAAAGTAGGTGACAAGAGATCAATTTCTTCAAAATTAGACTCTTCTTGTAATTTAACATTACCGCCCTCACCTTTTTCGTTGTTTAACTCATGTGTCAGTTTTTCACTTTCTTGTTCTTCCATTTTTAAATTCTCAACTATCTCTACGTTATTATTACAATTTAATTCTTCTCTTCCGCGGGATTCCTCTTCCCTTGCGCGAGATTCTTTTATGCAACGTTCGATAGTTTTAATGTGTTCTAATATCCTATTGGTTACTTCGGTGAGAGAAAAAGAATTGGGATCCTCAAAGCTTGAATCCGGTTGTTCGATCCTTGGCTCCTCATAATACTCATATGAAGTAGACGGTTCACACCATTGTTCTTCATTGTAAGTATATGACGGATAAGGATTGAAACTTTGTTCTTCATAGTACCCATATGAGGTGGGTTGTTCACGCCATGGTTCCTTATAATAAGTGTATGAAGGTGGTGGCTCATATCTTGAATCTTCAAAGTATGAGTATGAAGGTTCATACCTTGGTTCATCAAAATATGAGTATGAGGGAGAAGGTTCATACCTGTGGTCTTCATAGGATGTGTAGGAAGTTGATGGCTCGTACCTAGGCTCCTCATAATGGGTGTATGAATTGGATGGTTGATATGAGTTACTATATTGAACCGAGTGTGTGTTACGACAATTAGTGCAATAATTACCCCTATAATCATCCTCATCATAGGTGTAGTTGTAACCTCCTGAGTATTGATCCATAAGAATCACTCAACAGACCACAACTAAGTCTCGGGACCAGAAAACAAAACAAAGATGGAAACAGAAGCTAGACACGGCCCCGTGTTGGGTGAACACGGCCCCGTGGTCAGGATCTGTATCTGCGCGTTTTAATTAAAGTTACTGGTCACGTTGAGCATGGGGGCGTGTTCAGTGAGCACGACCCCGTGTTCAGACTCTGTATCTGGGTATCTAACTAAAAAAATGCAGCACGGGGGCGTGTTCAGTGAGCACGGCCCCGTGTTCAGACTACTGTAAATGCAAATTAAACTAAAATGTGTGACAACCCTCACTAAACCAGGTAACCGTACGATTTAATTAATAATTAATTGCTGCTTAATTACTGTGCTTAATTGAAATTGCTGACAAATTGCTACTTGATTTCTAGTACTTGTATATTCCTGCATCATACTTTGATTTCCGTCACTACATTATTTACAAGTTGAACCTTAGTGACAAACATGATGCACTAAAGCACAGTAGCATTAGAACGAGTAACCTATTGAACATGCTGATAAAGCCAGCATCAGGCAGACACTGCCTCTAAGGGCCTGTATGAGCCAGAAATTTTTTACTACACCCATAGTGAGTGTAGGGATACAAGGGTTGTAGAACTGCGTCTCTAGGAATAAGATATAATGACTGGATGTGCCTAAAACGTACTCTAAGCACAAGCCACAGCACTTTTATTAACATACTAGCTTCTGGCTAACTAATAAAGTGCCAAAACATGAGGAAAATATTCCTGACACTTTGCAGAATGAGTGTGTCACTAAAAATATTATTTACGACACTTAAAAGCTTATTTAAGCACTTTAACGGATTTCTATCCAACCGAACAACCGGATTATGCCCGGAACATAAAAATATTCACAATAATATTATTGGTCTTTTTCTGAGCCAGTTAGGGTCCCTGAATACCCTAACACCCGCGTTAAAGCACAAAATGTGACTAACCGAGTTAACCCTAAACCTAACTTGGTTTAACATAACTAAACTCTAACCATGTGATTGAAATCGAACTAGACCCCCCCCCCCTCATGTAATCGGCCCAACTAGAGGGGAACACAAGAGTACAAGACTTGATTATTATATTGGTTATGCTTAAAATCTAGAGAACATATGATCCAAAGGTTAATCACCTCAATTTTATCTATAAGTACCTAGCTTAAACACAAGAGATCCACACTTCACATTTCACCAAAACTCTCTCTCCCTTGCCCTCTCTAGCTCACGGCCGAACACCCCTCTTGCCATCCATCCATTTTCGACTTCCACTCTCCACATTCCAAGCACATACAAGTCTTTCGGGTCACGCATTAGGAGCCTTGGAGCAAACGGAAGTGGAAGGACCTCGTTATCTTGCTTTTATCCACCACCTTTTCGCCTAGAATCTTCCCTAGCCCCGAGCTAGAGGTATAACACTTAAAACTCATACTCGAACTAATCTAAGTTGGTTAATAAGATTTGTAACGGTTAAAATGCGGAAACTTATCTTTTGAAGCTTTAAAGGCTACTAAAACATGAATATTGTTGGATAAAAGCTTAATACTTGTGTAAAAGTTGTAGTACTTGGAAGTGATGATTATTTAGGCCCGATCTACGTTGTGGTAGCTCGGATCATCGTTTAACCCGACTTTGTTAAGATCATAGATCTTGACATAAGCTTGTTTCTATCGGTACAAGGGTTAAAAGGTGAAACTCTACCACACGAGAAACATGAACTTGTGTAAAAGTATTTCTACTTGCAAAATAGTGTTTAAAACTAGCGGATCTACGTATCTGCAAGTGGTATTTTCAAAGGACCAAGTGTCGAGAAAAATCATGTTTTCTAAAAGACGGATAACACACTAACAAGTGTGATTTTTACAAACCACAAGTGTATAAACACTTGTGAAATGAAAGATCCGACAAAATAACAATTTTTGTAAAAGATGACGGGAAGATGTAAAGATAGATTTATTCTAAAAACGAGGTTTATACAAGATTTAGTTACATTACACATAGATCCACAAAATATAACGGGATCTACACTATAGTTTTCGGAAAAACTACAAGTTCATGCGATTATACGATTTACATACTTATCGACTAGTTTGATGTGTCGGAAATTGATTGGTTGATTTAAAGAAGTGTTGAAATGATTTTGTAAAAGAAAATGATACGCTTGAAAGCGTGGCCACCTCCAGTTACAGGGGAAACTCTGGCGAAATTTTTCTAAAAATATAACACTTAGAATTATTTACAAGTGTTAGAATTATTTTGATATGTTTTCAAAATATATTTCGCCACGACTTTATTTACAAATATTCGGAGGTGGGATTTTCACAAAACTAAACGTGACAAATATATATTTGGTAAATATATTTTTCACAACACTGTTTATGATTATTTTGTGAAAATACACAAATATTATTTTTAGAGTAAAAATAATATTTACAAACGTTGACGAATCCAAAATAATACAAACGCTTTCACGATAAACATATAAGTTACAACGGTAATTATTATTACCACACGATTACTAAAACGTAACTTACGCATTATACGGAAATGATTATGAACGTATATTTTATCAATGTATTATTTTTGGGGAAAAATTTGTGAAATGGAAATATATTATTTTTGAGAAAAATATTTATATTTGGAATGAAGATATATTAAGTGAGACTTAATATTATAAATTGAACGCACATGTATTAAATCCCCCATTCTTGGGAAGGAGATTAACTACCAAGTACATGCAAAATATAAACACGAAATAGTTGTCTAACTATTTCCCAAAAACCTAAACTATAAAGCTAAGGCACGGCCATCCGTCTAATAGAATTAGTACATGTAGGTCGTCGCACAGCTGACATTCGGAGTACTTGGTAGAGACGCACTGACTGTGAGTTCATGTCCCCCTTTTCTCTTAACTGTTTTCAGTTTTCTAAACTGCGGGGGTGAAATACATGTTACAATGTATATGATTACTTTATACATGGTATGGTTAGCGTAAGGAGGGTTACTTTTTAGATCATGTGAATGGGTAGGCGGAAACTTGAGGTCATTAATCCTCAGGGTAGGACCGAGGGGCAGGAGCGATAGATCTATTTGGGTGTAGCGAGCCCAGTCCCAGGCCCAGCATAACGGACCTTGGGATGACTTTGTACCCGACGCATAAATCTGCTAGGTTTGAGCCTTCCTACTTGCATTTCACACATATCAATGGCCTTGCAAACCATTGGTGATCTCTTTTTCCTTATTTGCTACATACCAGGATTTTGATAACTACAAAGGTTTATTTACTCACTTACACATGAACTCGCTCAACATTATTGTTGATTTTTCAACTTACATGTATTTCAGGGAATTAAAAGATCTGGCACGGTATGGCACGTTTTCCCGCTGCACTAGTTTCCAAGGTCATCCGGGGTTTAGGGAATGTGACTCTTTCCTGGACAAGTCACAGTCCTTAAACTGTGTTTATGTTATGTTTAAGTTGTTTTGTTTGGGAAACAATGTTATGGTTATTAGAGTGTTGTCCCGTTTAAACAATGATACTATGTTTGGTTTTAAAACTTAATGGATGATTCTTGCATGTTTTTAATTCATATAGCTTTGTTATGATTAAGCTATGGTATTAAGAAGTCACACCAAATTAACCACGCTTCCGCAAAGCCAGGGTGTGACAAAATGCATAAAAATGTGCGCGCGTTTTAAAAAGGTATTGAAAAACTGATTAGGCCATCGATTTTAAGCTTTCTTAAAATCCTTGTGTCCCCGGCAACGGCGCCAAAAACTTGATGTGCGTTAGGTGTGATATAATTTAGATGTATATTTAAGCCCTTTTTACACTTTTAGCCAAGTTTTAAATTTATAAAACACGATATTTACTAACACTAAACACACATATGGGCAAGTGCACCCATCGTGGACGTAGTATAGTGTTGGTAAGATATTGAGGTCGTCCAAGGACACAAGAGCTTTTAGTACCGGTGTATCCTCAATGTCTAATCAAATCAAAAAGTTAGAAAAGGTTTTTAAACTAAGAAAATAAAAACTAACTAAATGCTGAAAAATAAAATAAAAATAAAAACAGATAGACAAGATGAATCACTTGGATCCGACTAGTGTGTTAGTATAACCTTTGATTATTTTCGCACTTTTGCACTTGTTTAAGAGATTATCTTAGTTATTGTAGTAGGCCCATCTTTTGAAGGCGACGTTACCCTCAACCCAGTAGTTTGAGTCAGCAAGGATACAATCCTAAAGGGTTGGATTATTGGAAGATAATGAATTAAGTTATTAATGCAAATTATGGTAGGCCCCGCTTTTGGCGGTGACGTTACCCTCGGCTAAGTAGTCTGAGTCAGCAGGGATACAGTCCTAACTAGCCGGGTTATAGTATTAGTAGTAGTTAACTTATGAGGGGGTCAAAGAGTTTGGATCCCCGCCATCCAATACCTATGGGCATTGAAGGAGATCCTACTAAATTTGACCCAGGTCCCTTGCAGGACATCTAAACGCTGAACAAGGGCGAGACCCTTACCAAACCGTTCCCTTAACCCCCGACCAGGTAGCCAACATACCTCCATATAGACCGTGGAGATATGAATGGTGAAAATCTTTTATTTTATATAGACAGTAAAATAAAGCCAAGACACCACGGACAAACGATAAGGAAAGATCACCTTCAACATAAGCAACTAGTTATTAAAGTCATTAATACAAAACCAAAAAAAAGTGCAAAAGATTAAAAATAAAAAGTATTATACTAAACACTTGTCTTCACCAAGTGATGTAAGAGACTTAGGCAAACATGTCCTTGATTGTCAAGAACTCTTACGATCAATCTTGGATCCTGAGATGACTCACACACTCTATGATGGACAATGGATGATGGTGGTGGATGATGGTGTTATGGTGGTGGTGGGTGGTGGATGAAGTGTGAGAGAGGTGGTGTGCCAAGGGATGGGAGAAAATGAAGCCAAGCTCCTCTATTTATAGGCTGAACAGAAGGCTGGACACGGCCCCGTGCCCGTCTGACATTCTCTCTCTTCATTAATTGTAATTGCGAATTACAATTAATGCGCCTGCTGTACTTTCACCACGCCCCCGTGCCCGCTGGACACGGCCCCGTGGTGGGCAATGGAAGCTTCTACTGGTTTGTCTTTTCTGCTGCTTCCTGGGCACGCCCCCGTGTTCGCTGGACACGGGGCGTGTTCAGACTCTGTTTCTTCTCCTTTGCCTTGGGAGGTGCCGTTGAGGGTCCGGGCAGTCTACTTTTGTTCCTTTTCTTGTATTTATGCTAGAATTAATTGTCTTTTTGCTTCTTTTGTGATTTTGAGCTCATTTAATCCTGAAAATGCAAAAGGAAGACAAAAACACTATTTTTCCAACATTAGTACTTAAAAAGGGTTAGTTTTATGCCTTAATTGATGTGATTTATATGTTGCATTTTACACACATCAAATACCCCCACACTTGAACTTTTGCTTGTCCTCAAGCAAAACTCTTTAAATGTGGCTTACACTCCCAAATGGAATAGGTAGAAGAGAAGTTTTTAGCTTGTCCTAGAGTGTCGGGAATCCAAGGTCTTTATAAGTTTTATTTTTATTTATTTACAATCCTATTCGTTATGATTTATTTCGAACGTCTCATAAGATAAATTACTTATTTGGGCATAGCATGCCTTATTAAAATTCCATTTATATACAAGTTCACATACCTCACGGGGGATCACCCAACACTCGGCCGAAGGTGTATATTTTTAGTGAATCACTCGAGAGCGGCATGGAACTTACGCCTTCCATAGGCTTGCCAAGCAATCAATCCTCCTCCTTTTTAACTTTGAGGTCATTAATCCTCAGGGTAGGACCGAGGGGCAGGAGCGATAGATCTATTTGGGTGTAGCGAGCCCAGTCCCAGGCCCAGCATAACGGACCTTGGGATGACTTTGTACCCGACGCATAAATCTGCTAGGTTTGAGCCTTCCTACTTGCATTTCACACATATCAATGGCCTTGCAAACCATTGGTGATCTCTTTTTCCTTATTTGCTACATACCAGGATTTTGATAACTACAAAGGTTTATTTACTCACTTACACATGAACTCGCTCAACATTATTGTTGATTTTTCAACTTACATGTATTTCAGGGAATTAAAAGATCTGGCACGGTATGGCACGTTTTCCCGCTGCACTAGTTTTAATTCATATAGCTTTGTTATGATTAAGCTATGGTATTAAGAAGTCACACCAAATTAACCACGCTTCCGCAAAGCCAGGGTGTGACAGCTTGGTATCAGAGCTCTGATCATAGCGAACTAGGATTCCTTCTCGAGTCTAGACTATGATCACTAGGGCTCTCACGAAAACATTTTTACTGCATACCACCTAAGTCCAGATCCAAAACCTTTTTATAAACAAATGTTGAGCGCATTTTATTTATTATTTTTAGGCTCAGTCTGGGAGGCTGAGGCTCGGTCTGGGAGGCCGAGGCTCGATCCAATGGATCGAGGTAGTTGTCTAGTGGGACTATGGAGTCAGTCTGGGAGGCTGGGAGAATTGACTAGTGGGACTAGGGAGTCAGTCTGGGAGGCTGGGAGAATTGACTAGTGGGACTAGGGAGTCAGTCTGGGAGGCTGGGAGAATTGACTAGTGGGACTAGGGAGTCAGTCTGAGAGACTGGGAGGCTAGTGGGACTAGGAAGAGCAGTCTGGGAGGCTGGGAGAATTGGCTAGTGGGACTAGGAAAAGCAGTCTGGGAGGCTGGGAGGCTAGTGGGACTAGGAGAATTATGTGATATCTTACTTGGTAGCTTATGTGATTATTCGATTGTATGACTGATTATTTGTGCATACTTGTGTTTGTGTTACAGACACATGGACTCACCAGGCACAGGTGACTCGGACACCACCGGACCCCTACCTATCGTATCTGATGACCTCCCATCTTCGGAGCATGAGGTGCATACATCTGATTCCACCAGCATGGACGACGATGATTTCCAGCCCTTCGCACTACCCGAGGGTGCTGATGAGCCTGCGGATGGCCCCCCTGCTGAGTACCTACCTCTAGTTGTGATTCCGGCTCCTATACCTTTAGCTGTTTATCCCGCATATGGCTTACTACTTGACGCCGAGGCTGACGACGATATCGATCTGTTTGAGGATGAGCCTATAGAGGATGAGATCCCGGACGCAGCCCTACTTCCTGCTGGCGATCTTTTGATGATCGTTGATGCCCCTGCCGAGGACTCACCCGCACATTCACCGGTCCCAGACTCCTTTGAGTCTGTGGCTTCCGCACCTTCTCACGAGGTGAGCGCACAACACTTTGCACACGATTCGGATCCTGACCAGGCATCCTCTGCTGCACCTATTCCGAGGTTTGCATTTGAGCATGACGACATAGAGGATTCTGATCCCATTTTTCCTCCGGGATTCGACCCGGATCATGATATTGAGTTTATCCCGATGGACCAGCCCATGGAGGATCCCGCTGATCCAGTTGATCCTATTGATCCTGATTTTGATTTCGAGATGGCTTTTGATGACCCTGAGCCTGCCTTGGCTCCTGAGCAGGCAGCTGCTCTCGATCCTATGCCCGAGCATGACCCCGTACATGCTGGCATCCCAGTTGAGCCCGTTCTAGCTGACCCGCCCATTGATGATCATCTGGAGGACGATCATGTTATTGCTGTCGATCCTGTTGTTCCTCCACCTTTTGTTGCTGATACACCTGTTGAGCACATTGCACTAGTTGATCCTATTGTTGCTCCCCCATTTGATCATGTTCCACTTGAGCCTGAGCACGCACTGTTTGCAGACCACATGGATCCACCGGATGAGCATGCACAGCACGGTTGGATACCTGCTGATGAGGACGTTCCACCTTTGCCCCCTCAGATCCCTGTTACACGACATGTTGATTTCACTTTTCAGGTTCCTCAGTTTGTACCTCCAGCGAGGCCTGGAGAGGGTTCTTCAGCCCATCCTTTTGGGCACGTACCGATGTCTATTCCCTTCATGCCCCAGATGTCATCTGTTCCACACTCTACTTCACCGTCTCATGTGGCACCATTTGACCCCACCAGTGAGCTTTTGCTTTGGTCGACACCACCAGTCATGCCACCTACTGATCCTTACCATCCATTTCATGTGGGACACACTATAGAGGACGTCTTGATGTCCTTCGTTCATCAGCACGAGTCACACACGCAGCGACTCCAGGAGCTCGAAAGAGCTCAGCTGCCACCATGTTCATGCCATGGTCAGATACACTCTCCTCTTCAGCCATGTCGATCATTACCCCCAGATTATGCTGCTCGTCTCTTTACACTAGAGCAGCAGGTTGCTTCTGTCATCCGTACTCAGCAAGCTATGGAGGAGGACTGGCTCCAGTTACGTCGCTTGCTTTACACTTACTTTCCCCCTCCTCCACCGCCATCTGTATAGAGCTCATCAGTACTGCTTGTGTAGACGTTGGTGAGAGGACCGCGATTGCTTTTGTTTGCATAGCATTTTGGAGACTACATGATGATACTGACTTTTGACACATACTTGATGTATTTGATGTATTTGACACTGATTTGATATAGCTTTTGGACAGGGGTGATGCAGCCCCTAGTTGATTGATGATTGTATGACACAGTGATGTACTGATACACTTACGTTGTGGTCTCGATATATATAGCAATCGCAGTATTCTCATCATACTTGATTCGCTTGATTGCTTATTTACATTATTATGACATGGGATGTTGTGTGTATATTTTTATGACATGGGATGTGGTGTGTATAATATTTGTGACATGGGATGTTGTGTGATTAGTATTTGTGAAGTATTGATAACATGAGATGTTTTGTGCTATTACTATTACTATATATGTACGCTTTACTATGGCCTGACCGACGTAAACACATCTTTAGAAGATGCCGCCAAGACGTCAACAACAGCAGATGCCTACGACTCAGGCCGAACTACAGCAAGTCATTGCTGCTGCTATTGCTCAATATGCTGCCTCTCAAGGAGGAATGAGTGGAAGCAACTCTGGCAACACTGGCAACAACAATCCACCTCATGGTAACCCTAAGTCATTAAGACATACCATGACCTAAATGGATCCCCTTAGCAAGAGTGTTAATGCCAATCATGCGTTGTAATGTATGTGCAGGGTGCACCTACAAACAGTTCTTGGACTGCAAGCCCGTAAACTTTGATGGCACAGGAGGTGCTGTCGCTTTTGTCCGCTGGGCTGAGAAAACAGAATCCGTTCTTTGCATGAGCAAATGCGCATTGGATCAGCAAGTCACTTACATCTCTGGGCTATTTTTGGATGGAGCCTGATGTGTGTCGGTGTGTATATAATTTAGATATATATTTTAGCCCCTTTTTACACTTTTAACCAAGTTTTAAATTTATACAACACGATATTTACTAACACTAAACACACATATGGGCAAGTGCACCCATCGTGGACGTAGTATAGTGTTGGTAAGATACGGAGGTCGTCCAAGGACACAAGAGCTTTTAATACCGGTTTATCCTCAACGTCTAACCAAATCAAAAAGTGAGAAAAATGTTTTAAACTAAGAAAATAAAAACAAACTAAATGCTGAAAAATAAAATAAAATAAAAACAGATAGACAAGATGAATCACTTGGATCCGACACGTGTATTAGTATAACCTTTGATTATTTTCGCACTTTTGCACGTGTTTAAGAGATTATCTTAGTTATTGTAGTAGGCCCCTCTTTTGAAGGCGACGTTACCCTCAACCCAGTAGTTTGAGTCAGCAAGGATACAATCCTAAAGGGTCGGATTATTGAAAGATAATGAATTAAGTTATTAATGCAAATTGTGGTAGGCCCCGCTTTTGGCGGTGACGTTACCCTCGGCTAAGTAGTCTGAGTCAGCAGGGATACAGTCCTAAATAGCCGGGTTATAGTATTAATAGTAGTTAACTTATGAGGGGGTCAAAGAGTTTGGATCCCCGCCATCCAATACCTATGGGCATTGAAGGAGATCCTACTAAATTTGACCCAGGTCCCAAGCAGGACCTCTAAACGCTGAACAAGGGCAAGACCCTTACCAAACCGTTCCCTTAACCCCCGACCAGGTAGCCAACATACCTCCATATAGACCGTGGAGATATGAATGGTGAAAATCTTTTATTTTATATAGACAGTAAAATAATGCCAAGACACCACGGACAAACGATAAGGAAAGATCACCTTCAACATAAGTAACTAGTTATTAAAGTCATTAATACAAAACCAAATAAAAAGTGCAAAAGATTAAAAATAAAAAGTATTATACTAAACACTTGTCTTCACCAAGTGATGTAAGAGACTTAGGCAAACATGGCCTTGATTGTCAAGAACTCTTACGATCAATCTTGGATCCCGAGACGACTCACACACTCTACGATGGACAATGGATGATGGTGGTGGATGATGGTGTTATGGTGGTGGTGGGTGGTGGATGAAGTGTGAGAGAGGTGGTGTGCCAAGGGATGGGAGAAAATGAAGCCAAGCTCCTCTATTTATAGGCTGAACAGAAGGCTGGACACGGCCCCGTGCCCGTCTGACATTTTCTCTCTTCATTAATTGTAATTGCGAATTACAATTAATGCGCCTGCTGTACTTTCACCACACCCCCGTGCCCGCTGGACACGGCCCCGTGGTGGGCAATGGAAGCTTCTACTGGTTTGTCTTTTCTGCTGCTTCCTGGGCACGCCCCCGTGTTTGCTGGACACGGGGCGTGTTCAGACTCTGTTTCTTCTCCTTTGCCTTGGGAGGTGCCGTTGAGGGTCCGGGCAGTCTACTTTTGTTCCTTTTCTTGTATTTATGCTAGAATTAATTGTCTTTTTGCTTCTTTTGTGATTTTGAGCTCATTTAATCCTGAAAATGCAAAAGGAAGACAAAAACACTATTTTTCCAACATTAGTACTTAAAAAGGGTTAGTTTATGCCTTAATTGATGTGATTTATATGTTGCATTTTACACACATCAAATACCCCCACACTTGAACTTTTGCTTGTCCTCAAGCAAAACTCTTTAAATGTGGCTTACACTCCCAAATGGAATAGGTAGAAGAGAAGTTTTTAGCTTGTCCTAGAGTGTCGGGAATCCAAGGTCTTTATAAGTTTTATTTTTATTTATTTACAATCCTATTCGTTATGATTTATTTCGAACGTCTCATAAGATAAATTACTTATTTGGGCATAGCATGCCTTATTAAAATTCCATTTATATACAAGTTCACATACCTCACGGGGGATCACTCAACACTCGGCCGAAGGTGTATATTTTTAGTGAATCACTCGAGAGCGGCATGGAACTTACGCCTTCCATAGGCTTGCCAAGCAATCAATCCTCCTCCTTTTTAACTTTTTACCTTTGTAAATATCAAGAGGACTTTTGGGGTGAAGGGTTAGGCTTGGGTTAAAGGTGGGTGGTTGGGTTAGTGGTTAGTAAAAAGGGCGAAAATCGTAACAAGCGTCGGTTTTCGTGAAATACCCTGTTTTTAGTGACTTTGAAGTATTTCTCCAAACAAGCTTTTATATAGCTTTTGTTTGTTTTTGAATTCATCACTGTTTTTTTTTTTTCGACCGTCACATAAAAAGGTGAGTTTACGAAAAAGCGAGCTTGTTACTAAAATAAAGGGTGAAAAATAAAAAGGTTTTTGGTGGGTAAAAAGGGTTTTGGGGTAATGAAATGAAAGGTTTAGGCTCAAAGGGGCTATCTAGGGGGTTTTGGGTAGGTGAAAAAAAATGAAAAATAATGGTTTTGAAAAAAAATGGTTAGTCCTAATGCCTCCATCATTTACTTACTTGGGTTTAAGTTGGTAAGGACCGGGAATGTATCGTCGTGGCAAGTTCTAGATTTGTAAGAACCAAGCGACTATTCACACAAGAAACGAAAAATGAGCATTTAATCTAAATATGTATATTTTTATGCTCAATAAAGGCTCAAAACTCACTTTTGTGGTAATGGGTTTTTAATGTGATCAAGTATATATAATCGAATTTTTAACTAGACTTGTTATGCCCTTTCATAATTTTCTTATGTTGGTTCTTTTTATCACGACGCTATTGGTTGTAAACTTGTAAAAATATAACCTTTTTAGAACTTGTTATTCCCAACTTAAACTAAGACAAGTAAATAAAAAAATGAAGAAGTTTTTTGAATAAAATTTGGGGTGTTTAGCGGTTCCAATAGAGTTTTGTGTAAGGCTTGTGTTTAGGATTTGCAAAATTCAAGATTTTAGCATCCCCCCACACTTAAATTACACATTGTCCTCAATGTGTCCAAAAATAATGTTTTTGGTTGATTAGAATGTGTAAAAGCATGTTAAAAAGCAAAGATTTTTGTTACTGGCAGTCTGGGCACGGCCCCGTGTCCATTGGACACGGCCCCGTGTGTGACAACCCGAACTTTCGAGGCAAGTAACGCTCCATCTTTTGATCCTTACTCTTCGTTGTTTTCCGTTAATACGTTAAAACAGTACACTAATAACTAAAGTATGACGTAATGGATCGCGCATTAACCTTGGCCCAATATCCTAATAGTGAATGGCAAGGAAAACCAGCCCCAACTTGTGTATTAACTAAAACCGGCCCACTTAAGTCACATATTATAGCATATATACACTGCATAATTATAAGGTTTACTTGGGCTTAAGCCCATGTCCGACTAAATGACACACAACCGGCCCAACACCACATTCTTGTTGACTAAGTTAACCAGCCCAACACCTTAATCCTTTCAAATAGGGAATACGTATTTTAATCCAACTAAAACTCTGATTACGTTTAAAACAACAACAAACCCTACAAACCTTCTGATCGCACGAAGTTGGGAGCAGACCCTCTCGTTCGTAAGATATCCCCCCCCCCCTCGAGTCAGCATCTTGGTTAGTAACTTCATTACTCGCTTGATTCTGTGTATACATGTCTGATTAATAACGGGTGTTCACGCATGATCCGGTTTAATATTGTTTCTTGATTAGTAATATCTGTAATCTAGGATTTTATTTAGACTTGATGTTATGTGAATTAATTAAAGTGTTTCTTGATGTTGATGTTATGACTGAGATGATGTGACTCGATGCTTTGTCCCTCCTAGTTATATTATTGCCATTTAACTGATTAAGTAATATGATAGAATATTGGGTTGTGGTTGAATTAAGTCAAAGGGGTATGTGGGGATTTGTGGTTTCGATGCAAACATATGTGAGTTTATGAAATCATGTGAGATGTCATGTTAGTCAAACCCACCAACAAGATCGGTCCAATAGAATTAAAGTGATTAAATATTGATTTTGGCCATGTGTGTATGTGTTATTTTGAAGTGGCGGTCACTGTGCTTATAATATGGTTGTGATAATTTGATGAGTTTAGTGAGTGGGTATGTGTTGTCACGCAAGTGTTGGGCCGATCAAGGGCCCAATGGGGCGGCTGGATGTGTGTTGTTTGAAGGTGTACTATTTAATTGATAACCATGTGCACAATCTAATATAAATGGCGGCTATACATGGAAACAAAAGAATTAAATAACAAATGTTGATATATTAGTGTCTTAGAGGTCCAATGATTATGTAGTTAAGTGATCTGGATGCTTAGTAGGATGTACAAGATGCTATATGTTTATTTATTTGTTGTTTGAGTAGTACATGTAACTAGGCATGTGGGTTGTGAATTCGTGTAACTGACTGTCTCTGGTAATCCACGATAGGATTTGATTGAACAACTGAAAACAAGTAACTAAGTCTTACCGAGCAACCGAAGGTGAGTTCACTGCACTTTTCTCAAGCATGCGTCCCGGTGGTTTGGGACAACTGGTAAACATTTGGAAGGGAAACATTGGGTAAACAACTTAATCGGTTTTGGTTATTGAACATGGGGTTGATCATCTGATTGCCTGGAGGGCAATGGAGGTATTTAGTTGATAGCGCTATTAGGTACTAATTATCTGGGTTTCACTATGGTTGTTTAGAGGCACACTCCTCGGTTACGTAAGGGCGGTTCCCCTAGGGTAACTAACTGGACAACATAGTGGGTTGCTAAGAGGCACACTCCTCGGTTACGTAAGGGCATAGTCCCTAGGGTAACTAACTTGAGCAACATCGTAACGTATCATTGAATCGCATTAACATATAACTGGTAACACAACACGTAAGCAACACTTTGAACTCACCAGCGTAGTCTGACACACTTGTTTGCATGCTTGTAGGTCATTAACGTTTGGAACATGGACTTGCTATCTGGGAGTGTTGGAGTGGTCATGGATCGAGACTCTTGGGTGACTTATAAACGTTACATTGATTTTGAATGTTATCGTGAAACTATTACTAAACGAATTAATACATGCTTCCGCTACACAACTTTTGAGAATTGATAACATGTTGACATTTTATAATAGTAGTTAATGTCATGACTTATTTAATATCTATCATTGGTTCAATGTGATTGGTGGCTCGAACTCTGATGCGTAACACGCCTCGCGAGGTTTCCGCAGGTGGAATTTTGGGGGTGTTACACCGTGGTGAACTGCCAGTACTGAAAACTTACAGAAGGTGAACACGGGGGCGTGTTGGGTGAACACGGCCACGTGTCTGGCAAAAATTTGCAGGTCAGTAACCAAACAGCAGGTCTGGGAGATGAACACGGGGGCGTGTCGGCTGGACACGTCCCCGTGTGGACAGTCTGTGAGCCTGAAAAACAGGTTTTGTCTCCCGGTTTCTCCATCTTGGGGCTGCAAGTGCTAATGTTTAGCACTCTAACCCTTGCATTGCACCTGTTTAATCACTCAATACCAACCAAACAAGCACAAACCATCCTAAATTACCATCGTCAAGCATCATCCAAACATAAAGTAAAAATAAGACAAAGATAAAAAGTAGTTAGAGAAAGTAAATTGTTCGACAAATGGCACGCAGGCCATGAATTGTTTGATAGATAGAAGGGCACTTAAACCTGTGGACTCATCACCAACTAGCCCCTTGTTCCTTCAAGCCTCCTACTCCATGTCTTCATCACTACCATCACCTCCACCCCCATGCCTCGCCATGTACTCCCGGATGCTACCGATATCATCTTGTATATCGTTAATGTTGCGTTCGATAGCTCCAACCCGGTGGTGTGTGTTGTTGGCGAGATTGTAGGTGTTCCTTGTGCACATGAGGTTTTCCTGCAAAAGATCATGTAAACTTTGAAAGTTAGGAAAACCACCTCCTTGAGAGGAGGATTGGCCCGGATCGCCTTGGGGTGGGTACTGAAAATGGGGATGTGGTGCATGAAGAACTAGAGCCTCTTGCGGGTTCCATGCATAGCCTTGCGTCCTCTGAAAGCTCACCGTCCCTTCCTCGCTTCATAAAGCATGTTCATGGATCGGCAAATGTGGTAATCGACCCGTCCCGACCATGGACTTCTTTCGAAGGACCTTGGGATATTTGTGAAGTGTTTGAAAAGACGGTACACCCATCCTCCGAAGAAGATCGTTGTAGGAGCATGAGCAAGGTGGTTTAGGTGCATGTTTCGCAGTAGGAGGTACGGAACATCGAGAGGCTTCCGGTTGTGGATGCAGTGAAGGACGACCAAATCTTTCAACCCAACAACGCCACTACTGTCATGGCGTTGGTTCAGCGAGTACGATAGGAGCCTGTGGATGTATCGGTATAGCGGGTCCCTCAGTTTGGTGCTTTTGGTGCTGCTCGGGTTGTAGATTCCTTCACCTATTTGAGCCCATGCGGCTTGGCGTTCAGTTGCATCCAAGTCTCGTAATCCCCCAGTATTCTCTTCATTCCCCGCTTCCTCTTCACTATATAGCCCAATGATGGCTCCAAACTATGCCATGGAGGTTGTGAACGTGGTCCCTCCACATCGGAATGTGACTGCATCATGGTCAAACGGGTCACATCTCGAGTTGAAAAGGAAGGTGCTGTAGAACTCCATCGTGCATTGATGCACCGACCGTAGTCGGGTGGTCAATGCGACATGCAGTGGACCCCTCACAATGTTATTGAAGCGGTCAAGTTGATTCACCATGGTTAGCAAGTCGGTACACGCCCGCCTTGGGTACTCTTCCGGTCTTGTTTGTAGAACCTCGTATCGTGCCCTAGCGTCCAGTTCACTTGCGTTGAACCTTGTGAATTTAGACATCTGAAAAGAATACATAAAAAGTTAGTACGAAACAAGGAAAATCAGAGTGAAACTACAAACAGTGGGCTGGACACGGCCCCGTGTTCGGCGAACACGGCCCCGTGTCCAGGCGTCTGTAACTCAAAAATTCCATTTTTCGTCCCGGTTTCGAAAACCTGAAATTTTTTAGCCCAATAGTAGCGGTTTCCCCCGAAAATGAAACCCTAAGTGTCGTTTTTCTCAAAACAAACCGTTTACCCTTTCGATTTAGTGTTTTTCGGTTCAAGAACAAGGGTTTGGGGTTTTAGTTGGAAATCGAACAAATCTATCAACAATACTTGTCTATTTACTTCCTACTATACTAGTCTAAACTACTACTAACAAATTTCATCAAAAATTTTGAGTTCGATCCGGATGAACATGAAGAACCCTAGATTTTTCCCCAATTTTTGATGTTTTAACTACATGCAAGTAACTAATCTAACTACTAAAGAGGATAGAATCATACCTTGACGTTGTTAGATTCGGTGGTGACGTTGAAAAACTGCAGAAAATCGCCGTAAACCAGAGCGTTTTCGGCTATACGGGGCGTGTGGAATGGTGTAACTGATAAGAAAAGAGGGTTTTATCCCGACAGTTGCCTCGACACGGCCCCGTGTCCAGCGGACACGGCCCCGTGCCGAGCAAAGTTTTTGAAATTTTTTTTTATATGTGCTCGTGTGCATGCCCCTTATTTCCGAAAAAATGGTTAGAAGATTTACCGGTTTTTAAACGTACACTTACCTGTAACATGTCGGGTATGAGTTTATTCGTTAACCGTTTGAAGTGAGATCTCCTCTTCCTCATCCTCAATGGATCCTCGGTAGAGTTTCAGCCGTTGGCCATTGACTTTAAATGGTGTCCCATTTCGAGTTTTAATTTCTACTGCACCGTGTGGAAAAACATGGGTGACGGAAAAAGGTCCTGACCACCTAGATTTTAGCTTACCAGGAAATAACCGAAGTCGTGAATTAAACAATAGAACTTGATCTCCAACCCGAAATTCATTAGATTTAATATATTTATCATGTAAATTTTTCATTCTTTCTTTATAAATTTCGGAGTTAGAATATGCATAATTCCTTAGCTCGTCTAATTCATTTATTTGACAAAATCGATTTTTACCTGCATTTTCTAAATCTAAGTTTACGTTTTTTATTGCCCAGTAGGCCTTGTGAGCTATTTCTACTGGCAAGTGACAACTTTTTCCATAGACGAGTTTATATGGGGTTGTGCCTATAGTGGTTTTATAAGCAGTTCGAAAAGCCCAAAAAGCGTCGTCTAACTTGTCGGCCCATTCTTTTTTATTTATTCCTACGGTTTTTTCAAGTATTCGTTTTAAACCTCGATTAGTCACTTCGGCTTGCCCATTTGTTTGAGGGTGATATGCTGTTGAGACCCGGTGATAGACCCCATACCTTGTTAATATTTTTTCGAGTTGATGATTGCAAAAATGGGTACCTCTATCACTTATTAAAGCCTTTGGTGTCCCGAAGCGAGAGAACAGTTTTTTCAAGAATTTTACCACTACTCTCCCATCATTTGTTGGAAGAGCCTCGGCCTCCGCCCATTTAGACAAGTAATCGACTGCCACAAGTATATATTTGTTTCCCTTTGAAGGTGGGAACGGTCCCATGAAATCGAGTCCCCACACATCAAAGATTTCACAGACGAGAATGCCATTTTGAGGCATTTCGTTTTCGGAAGAAATATTACCTGATCTCTGGCAGGCATCACATGTCTTTACAAGGTTTTGTGCATCCTTGTAAATTGTTGGCCAGTAAAATCCCGAATCAAATACCTTTCGTGCGGTACTTGCTGCACCATGATGTCCTCCATATGGACCTTCATGACAATGACGGAGAATTCTTTGTGCTTCATTACCATGGACACACCTTCGGATGAGCTGGTCAACACACATTTTGAAAAGATAGGGGTCTTCCCAAAAGTAATGCTTTACATCAGCAAAGAATTTCTTTCTTTTATGATGTGGCCATCCTTTGGTGACTATATCGCTAGCTAGGAAATTAGCGTAGTCGGCATACCATGGCTCTTGTCTACTCTCCATCATTTCCAAGGATTCCGTGGGAAATTTCTCGTTGATTTGCTCGTCTCTGGTTGTCTCCAAAGCTGGGTCTTCTAAGCACGAGAGATGATCTGCAGCAGTGTTTTCTGCTCCTCTTTTGTCCTTGATTTCGATGTCGAATTCTTGGAGGAGTAGAATCCACCTGATCAAACGGGGTTTTGCGTCTTGCTTCTTGAAGAGGTACCTGATGGCTGCATGGTCTGTATAGACTACTGTTTTAGAAAGAACAAGATAAGAACGAAATTTATCAAAAGCAAATACCACTGCTAGTAATTCTTTTTCTGTAGTTGTATAATTTTCTTGTGCGTCATTAAGAGTTTTACTAGCATAATAAATTGGGTGGAAATGCTTTTCTTTTCTTTGTCCCAAGACTGCTCCAACAGCAAAGTCACTTGCATCGCACATGATTTCGAAAGGAAATTTCCAATCTGGCGCTATCATGATAGGTGCATTGACTAGCATTTCCTTGAGGGTTAGAAATGCTTGATTGCATTCCTTGTCAAAGATGAAGGGTGCATCTTTTTCAAGTAATTTTGTTAGAGGCCTTGAGATTTTCGAAAAGTCTTTGATAAACCTTCTATAAAATCCGGCATGTCCTAGGAAACTTCTGATTGCTCGCACGGAGGATGGAGGAGGTAATCGAGAAATAGTCTCTATTTTTGCTCGATCAACTTCCATTCCTTCGCTTGAGATTTTGTGACCGAGTACTATTCCCTCTGTTACCATGAAATGGCATTTTTCCCAGTTAAGGGCGAGGTTAGTTTCCTCACATCGGGATAGCATTCGTTCAAGATTATCGAGGCATTGGTCATATGAGTCTCCAAAGATGGAAAAGTCATCCATGAAGACTTCCATTGTCTTTTCGATCATATCATGGAAAATGGCTACCATACAACGTTGGAATGTTGCAGGCGCATTACATAGACCGAATGGCATGCGTCGATATGCGAAAGTTCCGTAGGGACATGTGAAAGTTGTTTTCTCTTGGTCTTCTAGTGCTATCGGTATTTGAAAGTAACCTGAAAAACCATCTAAGAAACAATAAAATTTATGACCGGATAATCTTTCTAACATTTGATCAATGAAGGGTAAAGGAAAGTGGTCTTTCCTTGTTGCTTCATTTAATCGCCTATAATCTATACAAACTCTCCATCCTGTGACGGTTCTTGTTGGTATTAATTCATTTTTCTCGTTAGTTATTACCGTCATACCTCCTTTCTTTGGGACTACTTGAACGGGACTTACCCATGGGCTATCGAAGATAGGGTAGATCAGTCCGGCGTCAAGTAGTTTGATGACTTCATTCTTAACCACTTCTTGAACATTCGGGTTCACTCTTCGTTGTGGTTGAATTACCGTTTTGTAGTCATCATTCATTAAAATTTTGTGCGTGCACATGGAAGGGCTTATTCCTTTAATATCTACAAGCTTCCAAGCGATCGCGTTTTTGTGTTTTTTAAGTAGGTTAACTAATTTCTCTTTTTCTACATTACTTAATTTAGATGAAATAATTACAGGTAAACTACCATCTTTGCCTAGAAAAGCATATTCCAAACTTTAGGAAGTTCTTTGAGCTCAATGGGTGAGTCTTTAGAAGACACCTTATTTTGTGGCTCATCTAGATTAAGAACCTTAAAGGTTTGTTCTATGGCTATCTCTTCTTCGAGAAAGTGGTCTTCTTCATTAGTCGTATCGGGTGGTTCAGCTTCATCTTCAATTAGGGGGTCATTATTGCCAAAAGGATATTTCATTGAACGCTCAAGATCTATGCTCCTTTTGAATGCCCCTAATTGAAGAGGTAGATTGTTGAATTTCCGGTTTTTCAAAGTTTTATGAGTTTGTACAAAAGGTTTTCCCAAGACTAAGGGGGCGTCATCAAGGATGACGAAGTCGGTTGGGATTACCAATTGATTTGTTTGAACCAAAACATCTTCAGCAACACCGATTGATTTCATTACTTTTCGATCGGATAGAAAAATGGGAATTTGAAGTGGAGTAAAATCACTAACACTTAATTTTTCAAAAATGTAGTTAGGCA
Source organism: Helianthus annuus (assembly GCF_002127325.2). Taxonomy (NCBI): domain Eukaryota; kingdom Viridiplantae; phylum Streptophyta; class Magnoliopsida; order Asterales; family Asteraceae; genus Helianthus; species Helianthus annuus. The sequence continues at coordinate 69,573,496 of NC_035434.2, read as the reverse complement.
TTATGTTAACACAAAGATCTTTATCAATGGTGATATTACTAATAAAGGAATTTTGAAAGAAACATGGAACCGGTGTAATGTTAATTTCAAAAGGATCTTCTTTTATTAGCGAGGTTTGATCATTAGTTAACTTAACACTTACTAAGTCTTTGATTTTAGAACTAGTGTTTAACTCTTTTAAAAACTTAGCATGAGGGGTTACTAAACAATGATTTTCGAAAGTAGGTGACAAGAGATTAATTTCTTCAAAATTAGACTCTTCTTGAATTTTAGCATTATCAGACTCACCTTTTTCATTGTTTAACTCATGTGTCGGTTTTTCACTTTCTTGTTCTTCCATTTTTATACTTTCAACTATCTCTACGTTATTATTACTTTTTAACTCTTCTCTTGCGCGGGATTCCTCTTCCCTTGCGCGAGATTCTTTTATATAACGTTCGATAGTTTTAAGTTGTTCTAATATCCTATTAGTTACTTCGGTGAGAGAAAAAGAATTTGGATCCTCAAAGCTTGAATCCGGTTGTTCGATCCTTGGCTCTTCATAATTCTCATATGAAGTAGATGGTTCACACCATTGTTCTTCATTATAAGCATATGATGGATAAGGGTCGAAACTTCGTTCTTCATAGTACTCATATGAGGTGGGTTGTTCACGCCATGGTTCCTCATAATAAGAGTATGAAGGTGGTGGCTCATATCTTGAGTCTTCAAAGTATGAGTATGAAGGCTCATACCTTGGTTCATCAAAATATGAGTATGAGGAAGGAGGTTCATACCTTTGGTCTTCATAGGATGTGTATGAAGTTGATGGCTCGTACCTGGGCTCCTCATAATGGTTGTATGAATTGGATGGTTGATATGAAGTATTATATTGAACCGAGCGTGCGTTACGACAATTAGTGCAATAATTACCCCTATAATCATCCTCATCATAGGTGTAGTTGTAACCTCTTGAGTATTGATCCATAAGAATCACTCAACAGACCACAACTGAGTCTCGGGACCAGAAAACAAAAATAAGACGGAAACAGAAGCTGGACACGGCCCCGTATTGAGTGAACACGGCCCCGTGTTCAGGGTCTGTATCTGGGCGTTTTAATTAAAGTTACTGGTCACGTTGAGCACGGGGGCGTGTTCAGTGGACACGGCCCCGTGTTCAGACTCTGTATCTGGGTATCTACTCTAAAAATATGCAGCACGGGGGCGTGTTCAGTGAGCACAGCCCCGTGTTCAGACTACTGTAAATGCAAACTAAACTAAAATGCAGAAAAATGTGCGCGCGTTTTAAAAAGGTTTTGAAAAACTGATTAGGCCGTCGATTTTAAGCTTTCTTAAAATCCTTGTGTCCCCGGCAGCGGCGCCAAAAACTTGATGTGTGTCGGTGTGTATATAATTTAGATATATATTTTAGCCCCTTTTTACACTTTTAACTAAGTTTTAAATTTATACAACACGATATTTACTAACACTAAACACACATATGGGCAAGTGCACCCATCGTGGACGTAGTATAGTGTTGGTAAGATACGGAGGTCGTCCAAGGACACAAGAGCTTTTAATACCGGTTTATCCTCAACGTCTAACCAAATCAAAAAGTGAGAAAAATGTTTTAAACTAAGAAAATAAAAACTAACTAAATGCTGAAAAATAAAATAAAATAAAAACAGATAGACAAGATGAATCACTTGGATCCGACACGTGTATTAGTATAACCTTTGATTATTTTCGCACTTTTGCACTTGTTTAAGAGATTATCTTAGTTATTGTAGTAGGCCCCTCTTTTGAAGGCGACGTTACCCTCAACCCAGTAGTTTGAGTCAGCAAGGATAAAATCCTAAAGGGTCGGATTATTGAAAGATAATGAATTAAGTTATTAATGCAAATTGTGGTAGGCCCCGCTTTTGGCGGTGACGTTACCCTCGGCTAAGTAGTCTGAGTCAGCAGGGATACAGTCCTAAATAGCCGGGTTATAGTATTAATAGTAGTTAACTTATGAGGGGGTCAAAGAGTTTGGATCCCCGCCATCCAATACCTATGGGCATTGAAGGAGATCCTACTAAATTTGACCCAGGTCCCAAGCAGGACCTCTAAACGCTGAACAAGGGCAAGACCCTTACCAAACCGTTCCCTTAACCCCCGACCAGGTAGCCAACATACCTCCATATAGACCGTGGAGATATGAATGGTGAAAATCTTTTATTTTATATAGACAGTAAAATAATGCCAAGACACCACGGACAAACGATAAGGAAAGATCACCTTCAACATAAGTAACTAGTTATTAAAGTCATTAATACAAAACCAAATAAAAAGTGCAAAAGATTAAAAATAAAAAGTATTATACTAAACACTTGTCTTCACCAAGTGATGTAAGAGACTTAGGCAAACATGGCCTTGATTGTCAAGAACTCTTACGATCAATCTTGGATCCCAAGACGACTCACACACTCTACGATGGACAATGGATGATGGTGGTGGATGATGGTGTTATGGTGGTGGTGGGTGGTGGATGAAGTGTGAGAGAGGTGGTGTGCCAAGGGATGAGAGAAAATGAAGCCAAGCTCCTCTATTTATAGGCTGAACAGAAGGCTGGACACGGCCCCATGTCCGCTGGACACGGCCCCGTGCCCGTCTGACATTCTCTCTCTTCATTAATTGTAATTGCGAATTACAATTAATGCGCCTGCTGTACTTTCACCACGCCCCCCTGCCCGCTGGACACGGCCCCGTGGTGGGCAATGGAAGCTTCTACTGGTTTGTCTTTTCTGCTGCTTCCTGGGCACGCCCCCGTGTTCGCTGGACACGGGGCGTGTTCAGACTCTGTTTCTTCTCCTTTGCCTTGGGAGGTGCCGTTGAGGGTTCAGGCAGTCTACTTTTGTTCCTTTTCTTGTATTTATGCTAGAATTAATTGTCTTTTTGCTTCTTTTGTGATTTTGAGCTCATTTAATCCTGAAAATGCAAAAGGAAGACAAAAACACTATTTTTCCAACATTAGTACTTAAAAAAGGTTAGTTTTATGCCTTAATTGATGTGATTTATATGTTGCATTTTACACACATCAGAGCCCTATCATGGTGGAATCTACAAGTGCAGACACTTGGCGAAGCTGCTGCTTACGCGCTGACTTGGGCTGAACTGAAGGAACTCATGCGCAAGAAGTACTGTTCTCGCGCTGAAATCCAGAGATTGGAGACCGAGATCTGGCATTTGAAAATGGAAGGCCCAAAGATAGCAGAGTATGTTCAGAGGTTCCATGACTTGTCGCATGTGGTACCCTACATGGTCACTCCTGAGTTCAAAAGAATCGAACGCTTCATTTGGGGATTAGCTCCTCAAATCATAAGCATGGTGACCTCCTCCAAACCTGCGACTATCACTGAAGCCATTGATTTGGGCGTGGCTCTTACGGAGGAGGCAATTCGTTTGAACAAGTTTGATGAAGCGGAGCCAAAGAAGGAGACTCATGTGGAGTCATCTGGAGGGAACAAGCGGAAGTTTTCAAACTTCAAGCAGGGCACCGGGGTGGTGGTTAAGAAAGGGGAATCAAATGCGCCAGCGCAAGATACAGCTGGTAGTAGGAAGAAAGGAAAGGGATACATGGGCGCCCAGCCCAAGTGTAATAGCTGCCAGCGCCATCATTCTGGCCGTTGTGGGTTGAAGGTTTGTGAAGCATGTGGAAAGACTGGCCACCTGAAGGAGACTTGTTGGGCTACTGCTGGCCAGGGAGGCCAGAGAGGATTTGGAAACAGAAACACCAACCGGGGCGGAAATGGAAATCGCCCCCAAGGGAACAATGGAGGTGATGGAAACCGAGTCAACAACGCAAACCAAGCGGGCACCATGAATCGTAATCAGAGAAACAACCAAGCGGGAAACAATGGTGGGAACGGGCAGAGGCCCGGATGTTTCAACTGCGGTGATGTTGGGCATTACAAGAGGAATTGCCCGGAATTGAACCAAGCCCGCGGGAGGGTTTTCAACATAGAAGCAACGCTATGCATCCGTTTTATTTGATACTGGCGCCGATTATAGCTTCGTATCGTTAGAATTTAAGAATATGCTTGGTTTAGCCGCTAGTAAGTTAGATACTCATTACTCGATCGAATTAGCGAATGGGAAGTTAGTAGAAGCTAATGAGGTGATTCGAGGTTGCGTAATCGAGTTGGGAGAGCGCGAGTTCGCTCTAGATCTACTACCAGTCCAGTTGGGAAGCTTCGACGTGGTAGTAGGGATGGATTGGTTATCGAGTAACAAGGCCGAGATAGTTTGTCATGAGAAGGTCGTTCGTATCCCGACCGATGATGGAGAGACCATTGTTGTTCACGGAGAGAAGCGTGAGACGCCGTTGAGAATTATTAGCTGCCTGAAGGCAAGAAAGTGTTTGCAGAAGGGATGTGCTACCTTTCTGGCACACATTGTAGATAAGAAGGCTGCTGAGCCAAAGATCGAAGACATCCCTGTCGTGAGGGAATACCCAGAAGTCTTCCCAGAAGATTTGCCTGGCTTGCCGACTCAAAGGCAAGTGGAGTTTCGCATTGACTTAGTTCCAGGCGCCGCGCCTGTGGCTAAGGCACCCTACAGACTTGCCCCGTCCGAGATGCAGGAACTGTCGACACAACTTCAAGAGTTGTTAGACAAGGGATTCATCCGACCGAGCTTCTCGCCTTGGGGAGCTCCAGTTTTGTTTGTCAAGAAGAAGGACGGTAGTTTCCGTATGTGTATTGACTACAGAGAGTTGAAAAAGCTGACGATCAAGAATAGGTATCCCTGCCAAGAATCAATGATCTGTTTGACCAACTACAAGGTTCAAGCTTTTATTCAAAGATCGATCTTCGATCTGGATACCATCAGTTACGGATACAGGAAGAGAGTATCCCAAAGACAGCCTTCAGAACTCGATATGGACACTACGAGTTTCTGGTTATGCCATTTGGTTTGACAAACGCACCTGCAGTATTCATGGATTTGATGAATCGAGTTTGTAAGCCGTACTTGGATAAGTTCGTGATTGTGTTCATCGATGATATTTTGATTTATTCAAAGACGAAGGCTGAGCACGAGCAGCATTTAAGAGCCATTCTGGAGCTGCTAAAGAAGGAACAGTTGTACGCCAAGTTCTCTAAGTGCGAGTTTTGGCTAAGAGAAGTGCAATTCCTTGGGCACGTGGTGAATGGAGATGGAATCCACGTGGATCCCACCAAGATCGAGGCGATCAAGGATTGGGAAACGCCAAAGACGCCAACCGAGATTCGGCAATTCTTGGGTTTGGCTGGCTATTACCGAAGGTTCATTGAGGATTTTTCAAAGATCGCTCAACCATTGACGCTCCTCACGCAGAAAGACAAGAAGTTTGATTGGGGAATCAAACAGGAAGAAGCGTTTCGGGTATTGAAAGAAAAGCTCTGCAACGTGCCAATCTTAGCCCTACCAGAGGGTACAGATGATTTTGTGGTATACTGCGACGCATCGCGTCCAGGATTGGGTTGTGTGTTGATGCAACGCCAAAAGGTTATTGCCTACGCGTCACGCCAACTGAAGGTACACGAGAAGAACTATACCACACATGATTTGGAGCTAGGCGCAGTGGTTTTTGCTTTAAAGATCTGGAGACACTACCTTTATGGTACGAAGTGCACAATCTTCACAGATCACAAGAGCCTCCAACATATATTCAACCAGAAGGAGTTGAACATGAGGCAAAGACGATGGGTAGAACTGTTGAATGACTACGACTGCGAGATTAAGTATCATCCAGGGAAGGCGAATGTGGTCGCCGATGCCCTAAGTCGAAAAGAGAGAATCAAGCCCATAAGGGTTAGGGTTTTGGAAATGGTTATTCGAACCGACTTTCCTCTGCGCATTCGTGCCGCGCAGAAGGAAGCTCTCAAAGAAAGAAACCTTGAAGAAGAGTATCTCCGTGGGATGGAGAAGTTATTGGTACCAAACAGGGAAGGAACGTTGTGTTTTGAGAAAAGGATTTGGGTTCCTCTGTTTGGTGGTTTAAGGGAGGTTATTTTCAATGAAGCTCACAAATCGCGGTACTCTATCCACCCTGGAGCGGATAAGATGTACCAGGATCTTAAAGATTATTATTGGTGGCCTAGGATGAAAGGCGATGTTGCTGTTTATGTGAGCAAATGTTTAACATGCGCCAAGGTTAAGGCGGAATACCAGAAGCCTTCGGGACTTCTGTAGCAACCAGAGATTCCTAAGTGGAAGTGGGAACAAATCTCTATGGATTTTATTACGAAGTTGCCAAGAACGCCAAGAGGCCATGACACTATTTTGGGTAATAGTGGATCGCTTAACGAAGTCAGCACACTTCCTACCTATCCGAGAGAAGGATAATACGAGCAAACTGGCCGAAATTTACATGAGAGAGATTGTTACACGCCATGGAGTACCTCTCTCGATTATCTCTGATAGAGACGGAAGGTTCGTGTCAAGGATATGGCAATCCTTCCAGGAAGCTTTTGGCTCAAAGTTGAATCTGAGCACTGCATTTCACCCACAGACCGACGGTCAAAGCGAGCGGACGATTCAGACATTGGAGGACATGCTGAGAGCATGTGTTATGGATTTGGGCGGTAGCTGGGATAAACATTTGCCTCTGGTTGAGTTTTCATACAATAACAGCTACCACACCAGTATTGGTGCCGCGCCATTCGAAGCTTTATATGGGCCCAAGTGCAGATCACCGCTTTGTTGGGCTGACGCAGGTGATAGACAATTGGTTGGTCCTGAAGTGGTACAGGAAACCACAGATAAGATCGCACAGATACGAGACCGCATTAGTGCGGCTCGTGACAGGCAGAAAGCCTACGCGGATCGAAGCAGGAAACCTCTAGAGTTTGAGGTTGGTGAGATGGTTTTGTTGAAGGTATCACCCTGGAAGGGTGTGGCATGCTTTGGGAAACGTGGAAAGTTGAACCCGAGCTATATTGGACCGTTCAAGATCTTGGAGAGAATCGGGTTAGTAGCATACAAGTTGGACCTACCTGCCGAACTGAATGGCGTTCACGATACATTTCATGTATCCAATCTGAAAAGAAGTCCAACACAAGATACCGTTGTCATTCCTACCGACGAAATTCATGTTGACGACACGCTCCATTTCGTTGAAGAACCTGTTGAGGTCACGGATTGGAAAGTTAACAAGACCCGCCGGAGCAGTGTCAAGCTCGTAAAAGTTCGTTGGAATGCTAGACATGGTCCTGAATTCACCTGGGAGCGTGAGGACCAAATGAAAGAGAAATACCCCCACCTATTTCCTGAGAACCCTGCTTCTACAAGCAGAACTTAAAATTTCGGGACGAAATTTTTCTAACGGGGGGAGAATGTGACAACCCTCACTAAACCAGGTAACCGTACGATTTAATTAATAATTAATTGCTGCTTAATTACTGTGCTTAATTGAAATTGCTGACAAATTGCTACTTGATTTCTAGTACTTGTATATTCCTGCATCATACTTTGATTTCCGTCACTACATTATTTACAAGTTGAACCTTAGTGACAAACATGATGCACTAAAGCACAGTAGCATTAGAACGAATAACCTATTGAACATAGCAGACACTGCCTCTAAGGGCCTGTATGAGCCAGAAATATTTTACTACACCCATTGTGAGTGTAGGGATACAAGGGTTGTAGAACTGCGTCTCTAGGAATAAGATATAATGACTGGATGTGCCTAAAACGTACTCTAAGCACAAGCCACAGCACTTTTATTAACATACTAGCTTCTGGCTAACTAATAAAGTGCCAAAACATGAGGAAAATATTCCTGACACTTTGCAGAATGAGTGTGTCACTAAAAATATTATTTACGACACTTAAAAGCTTATTTAAGCACTTTAACGGATTTCTATCCAACCGAACAACCGGATTATGCCCGGAACATAAAAATATTGACAATAATATTATTGGTCTTTTTCTGAGCCAGTTAGGATCCCTGAATAGCCTAACACCCGCGTTAAAGCACAACATGTGACTAACCGAGTTAACCCTAAACCTAACTTGGTTTAACATAACTAAACTCTAACCATGTGATTGAAATCGAACTAGACCCCCCCCCTCATGTAATCGGCCCAACTAGAGGGGAACACAAGAGTACAAGACTTGATTATTATATTGGTTGTGCTTAAAATCTAGAGAACATATGATCCAAGGGTTAATCACCTCAATTTTATCTATAAGTACCTAGCTTAAACACAAGAGATCCACACTTCACATTTCACCAAAACTCTCTCTCCCTTGCCCTCTCTAGCTCACGGCCGAACACCCTTCTTGCCATCCATCCATTTTCGACTTCCACTCTCCACATTCCAAGCACATACAAGTCTTTCGGGTCACGCATTAGGAGCCTTGGAGCAAACGGAAGTGGAAGGACCTCGTTATCTTGCTTTTATCCACCACCTTTTCGCCTAGAATCTTCCCTAGCCCCGAGCTAGAGGTATAACACTTAAAACTCATACTCGAACTAATCTAAGGTGGTTAATAAGATTTGTAACGGTTAAAATGCGGAAACTTATCTTTTGAAGCTTTAAAGGCTACTAAAACATGAATATTGTTGGATAAAAGCTTAATACTTGTGTAAAAGTTGTAGTACTTGGAAGTGATGATTATTTAGGCCCGATCTACGTTGTGGTAGCTCGGATCATCGTTTAACCCGACTTTGTTAAGATCATAGATCTTGACATAAGCTTGTTTCTATCGGTACAAGGGTTAAAAGGTGAAACTCTACCACACGAGAAACATGAACTTGTGTAAAAGTATTTCTACTTGCAAAATAGTGTTTAAAACTAGTGGATCTACGTATCTGCAAGTGGTATTTTCAAAGGACCAAGTGTCGAGAAAAATCATGTTTTCTAAAAGACGGATAACACACTAACAAGTGTGATTTTTACAAACCACAAGTGTATAAACACTTGTGAAATGAAAGATCCGACAAAATAACAATTTTTGTAAAAGATGACGGGAAGATGTAAAGATAGATTTATTCTAAAAACGAGGTTTATACAAGATTTAGTTACTTTACACATAGATCCACAAAATATAACGGGATCTACACTATAGTTTTCGGAAAAACTACAAGTTCATGCGATTATACGATTTACATACTTGTCGACTAGTTTGATGTGTCGGAAATTGATTGGTTGATTTAAAGAAGTGTTGAAATGATTTTGTAAAAGAAAATGATACGCTTGAAAGCGTGGCCCCCTCCAGTTACAGGGGAAATTCTGGCGAAATTTTTCTAAAAATATAACACTTAGAATTATTTACACGTGTTAGAATTATTTTTGATATGTTTTCAAAATATATTTCGCCACGACTTTATTTACAAATATTCGGAGGTGGGATTTTCACAAAACTAAACGTGACAAATATATATTTGGTAAATATATTTTTCACAACATTGTTTATGATTATTTTGTGAAAATACACAAATATTATTTTTAGAGTAAAAATAATATTTACAAACGTTGACGAATCCAAAATAATACAAACGCTTTCACGATAAACATATAAGTTACAACGGTAATTATTATTACCACACGATTACTAAAACGTAACTTACGCATTATACGGAAATGATTATGAACGTATATTTTATCAATGTATTATTTTTGGGGAAAAATTTGTGAAATGGAAATATAATATTTTTGAGAAAAATATTTATATTTGGAATGAAGATATATTAAGTGAGACTTAATATTATAAATTGAACGCACATGTATTAAATCCCCCATCCTTGGGAAGGAGATTAACTACCAAGTACATGCAAAATATAAACACGAAATAGTTGTCTAACTATTTCCCAAAAACCTAAACTATAAAGCTAAGGCACGGCCATCCGTCTAATAGAATTAGTACATGTAGGTCGTCGCACAGCTGACATTCGGAGTACTTGGTAAAGACGCACTGACTGTGAGTTCATGTCCCCCTTTTCTCTTAACTGTTTTCAGTTTTCTAAACTGCGGGGGTGAAATACATGTTACAATGTTTATGATTACTTTATACATGGTATGGTTAGCGTAAGGAGGGTTACTTTTTAGATCATGTGAATGGGTAGGCGGAAACTTGAGGTCATTAATCCTCAGGGTAGGACCGAGGGGCAGGAGCGATAGATCTATTTGGGTGTAGCGAGCCCAGTCCCAGGCCCAGCATAACGGACCTTGGGATGACTTTGTACCCGACGCATAAATCTGCTAGGTTTGAGCCTTCCTACTTGCATTTCACACATATCAATGGCCTTGCAAACCATTGGTGATCTCTTTTTCCTTATTTGCTACATACCAGGATTTTGATAACTACAAAGGTTTATTTACTCACTTACACATGAACTCGCTCAACATTATTGTTGATTTTTCAACTTACATGTATTTCAGGGAATTAAAAGATCTGGCACGGTATGGCACGTTTTCCCGCTGCACTAGTTTCCAAGGTCATCCGGGGTTTAGGGAATGTGACTCTTTCCTGGACAAGTCACAGTCCTTAAACTGTGTTTATGTTATGTTTAAGTTGTTTTGTTTGGGAAACAATGTTATGGTTATTAGAGTGTTGTCCCGTTTAAACAATGATACTATGTTTGGTTTTAAAACTTAATGGATGATTCTTGCATGTTTTTAATTCATATAGCTTTGTTATGATTAAGCTATGGTATTAAGAAGTCACACCAAATTAACCACGCTTCCGCAAAGCCAGGGTGTGACAAAATGCATAAAAATGTGCGCGCGTTTTAAAAAGGTATTGAAAAACTGATTAGGCCATCGATTTTAAGCTTTCTTAAAATCCTTGTGTCCCCGGCAACGGCGCCAAAAACTTGATGTGCGTTAGGTGTGATATAATTTAGATGTATATTTAAGCCCTTTTTACACTTTTAGCCAAGTTTTAAATTTATAAAACACGATATTTACTAACACTAAACACACATATGGGCAAGTGCACCCATCGTGGACGTAGTATAGTGTTGGTAAGATATCGAGGTCGTCCAAGGACACAAGAGCTTTTAGTACCGGTGTATCCTCAATGTCTAATCAAATCAAAAAGTTAGAAAAGGTTTTTAAACTAAGAAAATAAAAACTAACTAAATGCTGAAAAATAAAATAAAAATAAAAACAGATAGACAAGATGAATCACTTGGATCCGACTAGTGTGTTAGTATAACCTTTGATTATTTTCGCACTTTTGCACTTGTTTAAGAGATTATCTTAGTTATTGTAGTAGGCCCATCTTTTGAAGGCGACGTTACCCTCAACCCAGTAGTTTGAGTCAGCAAGGATACAATCCTAAAGGGTTGGATTATTGGAAGATAATGAATAAAGTTATTAATGCAAATTATGGTAGGCCCCGCTTTTGGCGGTGACGTTACCCTCGGCTAAGTAGTCTGAGTCAGCAGGGATACAGTCCTAACTAGCCGGGTTATAGTATTAGTAGTAGTTAACTTATGAGGGGGTCAAAGAGTTTGGATCCCCGCCATCCAATACCTATGGGCATTGAAGGAGATCCTACTAAATTTGACCCAGGTCCCTTGCAGGACATCTAAACGCTGAACAAGGGCGAGACCCTTACCAAACCGTTCCCTTAACCCCCGACCAGGTAGCCAACATACCTCCATATAGACCGTGGAGATATGAATGGTGAAAATCTTTTATTTTATATAGACAGTAAAATAAAGCCAAGACACCACGGACAAACGATAAGGAAAGATCACCTTCAACATAAGCAACTAGTTATTAAAGTCATTAATACAAAACCAAAAAAAGTGCAAAAGATTAAAAATAAAAAGTATTATACTAAACACTTGTCTTCACCAAGTGATGTAAGAGACTTAGGCAAACATGTCCTTGATTGTCAAGAACTCTTACGATCAATCTTGGATCCTGAGATGACTCACACACTCTATGATGGACAATGGATGATGGTGGTGGATGATGGTGTTGTGATGGTGGTGGGTGGTGGATGAAGTGTGAGAGAGGTAGTGTGCCAAGGGATGAGTTGAAATGAAACCAAGCACTCCTATTTATAGGCTGAATAGAAGGCTGGGCACGGCCCCGTGTCCGCTGGACACGCCCCCGTGCCTGTCTGACACTCTCTCTCTTCATTAATTGTAATTCGCAATTACAATTAATGCGCCTGCTGTACTTTCGCCACGCCCCCGTGCTCATTGGACACGGCCCCGTGGTGGGCAATAGAAGCTTCTATAGGTTTGTCTTTTCTGCTGCTTCTTGGGCACGGCCCGTGCTGGCTGAGCACAGGGCGTGTTCAGTATTCTGACTTCTCTTTTCTGCATGGGAAGATGCCGTTGAGGGGTCAGGCAATCCACTTTTGTTCCTTTTCTTGTATTTATGTTAGATTTAGCTGTCTTTTTGCTTCTTTTGAGCTCATTTTATCCTGAAAATACAAAAGGAAGACAAAAACACTCTTTTTCCAACATTAGTACTTAAAAGGGTTAGTTTTATGCCTCAATTGATGTAATTTATATGTTGCATTTTACACACATCAACCATGCATCATTTCTTTTAATCATTTGATTTTCACATGATTTTATAAAAGAAACAATTTTATAATGATTCATGGCTACTTTTGTGATAGTTAAACATCTCTTTTAACATTCAAAGTCATGAATCTTCATCACAAAACCTATGTTACTCACTTACATTTTTATGCTGACGTTTTATTTTCACATATGCTTAAGTAGCGAATGTTTGACTTTGAGCATGCTTCGCATAGGGCGGACTTGGGACTTAGTGACTTCAAAATTTGCAAGACAATTATTGTACTTTGTTGTTTTAGTTCCAAGACAATGTAAACAATTAACTTAATAATACAAAACTTTTTGTACCATGTGTTGTGAAACAATAGTTTTGTGACATGACTCCCCTACGTTTCCACCGCGATTTGTTGTTTTACGCGGTCCGGTTGTTATAATTTAAATATTCCAAATGATTTTGTTGATCCAAACCTAATGATCAGTGTCATAAACATCGCGATTTCCCCCATAAATGTGGTGTCGATTCAAATCTTTACAAGTGTCGGTTAATTAGGATGCCTAGGTGTAAAAAAAATAGTTGTTAAAAAAATCAATGAGATTTTTAATTAATGATATAAGACGGGCATCTAAACATAAAGCAAATTAATTTAATTATAACCAAGAATATTAAACATGATTCCCGTATATTTGTTTTCACACCTATTAAGCAAAACCACCTTAAAGGTGTGTAGTAACATATAAGGAAGAATATCAAAGATGAAACCCATATATTTGTTTTCACGCCATTAACCAAAACCACATTAAAGGCGTAAACTATTGTAATGGTATTTTAATAAGATGATACACATTACCAATTACCAATATACGATATGACTAACACATGGATATGACTAGACAACCTTGTAGTCTCACAGCCTGTCACTAGCTATAGCATTTGTCCTCCCATCCCTCACCCACCAACCCTGCTCCTTATAAATACAAGCTTAGGGTCTTCCTCCTTTTTTAGGTTTATCCAAGTGATCCTTCTACTGTGTGCAAGAATAGAGCGGTGCATACACTTGAATTATCAGCCATTGCACATAGAAAAGCCTTTCTGTTGCTAAACAAGGTACATGAGTGTTTATATAAGTCCATATATGTTTGTGTATAGTTTCTTAATTTGTTTAAAATAGTCTTTTGGTTACTTATTATGGATGAAAAGTTTGCTACTTTAAAATTTTGATGTGTTTCTGGATATAATTGTTTAGCATAATTGTCCTCACTCTAGTGTGTTTGTGTTTGACTCAATCTTTTTAACACCAAAGTGAATTGATAATTAAGGACATAACGGTTGTTTGATTACATAGAAAGTTGCTCTTGATGCTATTTTATGTTTTCCAGATTACTTTATTTGATTTGGGGAAGAAGTAAGCACACGTCGTTGTTACTGTGGAATTCCAAGGATGTATCATTTATTAGGTTATAGGTACTTGTTCAATTTCATCATAGTGTTATCTTTAGTATAATTATTTGGTATATATATATATATATATATATATGTATCTACACTCGCACACATTTTATTACTCAAATTAATTGAAAAATATGTGGGGGTTGCATTTCTTAGCATTCACATTTTGATGAATTTTGATATGTAAAATTGGGAATAAAATAAGAACTATTTGTGAGAATAAAAGGTAAGTGTTTATGTATAAGCATATGATGTTAAGAACTAGTACCTAATTATATGTCTATTTATTTTTGTATTGGAATTTATTATTTTGGATTATAGTAATAAATACTTGAAACAAAAGCTTTTTTTAAAACAATATAATATTTGTTATTTTTATGTGTTTTTTTATTCTTACATTCACTAGTTTTTTGGGTTCTTGTGTTTATTTTCCTTAAATTACATAAAGTGACATCGGCCATGGTCTTTTTATGGAAAATTAAATTAATAAATTTACGTAAATTGTTATGGTGGTTTGGATAATTATAGGTGTTATTATTGTAATGGGGCTGATATATTTTAATTAAGAACGGGAATATTCTGGTTTGGGACTAGATATTGAGGTTTGAGACAATTGTGGCTTCAGACTTGATTGTTGTCTTTTCTGATTGTGTTCTTTCTTTCTCAGGTTTGACGTAGAAAAGAACCCATCGTTGGAATTGGTGGTCTCGGAAAATAAAGCCTATATGGTAAAATCTCTTCCCTGATATATACTTCTCCCTTAGTTGGAGATTCTTGCAATTGTTTTACCTTGGTATTGTTTTTTATTTAGTTTAATATGTGTATCATATTTGGTTTTTATTATGTCATTTTCACATAAGCATTATTTAGTACATATAGTTGGTGTTAGTGCATTTTGGTGTGTTCGTGTGCTGAATTTAGTGTTTGAGGGCAAATGATTAGACCATTGTTTAGGGATGTAAACAATTGGGCTTAGTGTTTAAAGTAATTGGCCTTAATGTTTGACCATTCTAACCTTAGAGTCAGACCTTTCATAGTATGCGTGAAATTGGGTGTAGATTTAAGAAGAGATCACAGAGGTAATCTTCCGGTGCGTAAATGTTGATCACTCTTTTGATATTATAGAATCTGTGTCGGTTCCTTCATGTTTATTTACCGAATTTGTTTTTCTTAAAAAAATAATCAAATCGATCCGAACATGAACTTTCAGTAGGTATCATGATCGATGTCAGATCTAATACACCTAAGCAGTGTTATTAGATCACCAAGCTCCTGGATTTTGGCTGAAATTGAAGGTTTTTGATGAAACTATGAGTTTTAATGTCACGAACTAAGTTTGAATATTCAAATCTAAAACTTTTTTAGTATCAAAATTGATGAGTTAGGGTTGTTATTCAAGTGAATCTGAGTCTTTTAATCCATTATGTGTCGAATTTGGATGAAGTTTAAGTGATTTCGTGTTTCCGGTGAGTGATACGTCTAGTGTTCATCGCCAAAACAGGAGCAAGATGATTAGCATATTCATTCAGGTTCAAATCGTTTAAAGATGCGTCTGAAGCGGCAGTGGTACACTAGGGTTTACCTACCGACAGAGGCAGTCAGAAGCAGAATTAGGGTTTGATTTATAATGGTGCCTTCATGTGAGATTTTCCACTTTAACCCCTCCTTTTTACACTCTATTTTAGCGATTCGCTAATTACACTACAAGAAAAAACTCTTATAGGGACGACACCTTTAGGGAGAACATAAGTCGTCTCTATAGACGACATGTTGTTTCTAGAGGGGTTTGGTGATTTTTGAGTTAGGTTACCGATGTCCTCTCTATAGGGTGAAAATATATATATATATTTTTTTTGTATTTTTTATATTCTCTAGTTTAATGAATTAGAAACCCTAAAAAATGTTTCAACTTATAGAGATGACATGTTGTCCCTATAATTTTAATTTTTTTATTATCTTTTGTTAATGATCAATAAATATTGAAAATTAAAAAAAAGTTTAATTTATAGAGACGACATGTCATCTCTAAAAAGTTTGACTGGTCAAAATGAACTTTCATTTAGGTGGTAATATTTCCAACCACCCAACAAAAAAATTTGACAAAAAATAATCTAACATATAGGGAGGACTATAGGAGAAATAACTTTCATTTGTTTTTTTTTATTCTAAATTAATAAATAATTAAAAAAACACACTTGTAAAAATAATTTTATTTGGTTTTTTTAGATTTGATTAATAAATAATTAAGAATACAAAAAAAATATTCATATATAGAGACGACATGTCATCCCTATAAGACTAATTAAATTAATTAATTTATTATTGGTTTTTTCCTAAAAACAAAGAAAAATATATATATTTAAACCTATAGAGATAACATGTCGTCTCTAAAATGTTTGACTGTTAAAAAAATCATTTTGGGGGCAAAAATTCCTACCATTCCATAAAATTTGAAAAAACAATCTGACAAATAGAGAGGACATGTCGTCTCTATATGGAAAAATAATTTTCTTTTGTTTCTTGTTCTTTTTTAGTGAATAGTTAAATATAAAAATTATTCACGCGTAGAGACGACATGTCGTACCTGTATGCCAAATTAACCTATATAGACCGCATGTCGTCCCTATAGGTAAAAATAATTTTGTTTTGTTTTTTATTCTTTATTAGTAAATAATTAAATATAAAAAATTATTCAATGTAGAGACGACATGCGGTCCTTATAAGCCAAATTAACTATGTTCTATTTTATTGGTGTTTTTTAGCAAAAAAAAGTAACAGTTCAAGAAGTCACCATAGAATGAACGGAGTTCAAGAAGATGACAACAGTGACCCCAAGTTAGTTGATAAATTCTACCAAGTTGAAGCGATCAGAAAAAAAATATGTTACAAGGTCTATTATTGTTTCTTCTTCAAATCGTGTGTTTGCTAATTATTATTCATAGTAATCAGAGAACTAGTTCAAGTAGTAATTAATTGATCTTATCAACATGAATTAATTGATCTAAGATGTTTAGAATTGAGTAGTGAAGATTGGGATTGTCTACTGAATCAACTCTAGTTAATGTGACATATTGAGGGTTTTTGATTCCGAATTCATGACTCCATTGCTATGTTAATTTGAAACCCTTTAATGGTAATGATGTATTTATAACGAATTGGGATATTTACATATCGTAGCGTTATCTAAACCACTTCGAACAATGAACAATGACAAGACATGACATCTTCCTATATGTTTGTGTATAGTTTCTTAATTTGTTTAGAATAGTCTTTTGGTTACTTATTATGGATGAAAAGTTTGCTACTTTAAAATTTTGATGTGTTTCTGGATATAATTGTTTAGCATAATTGTCCTCACTCTAGTGTGTTTGTGTTTGATTCAATCTTTTTAACACCAAAGTGAATTGATAATTAAGGACATAATTTGTTTGATTACATTGAAAGTTGCTCTTGATGCTATTTTATGTTTTCCAGAATACTTTATTTGATTTGGGGAAGAAGTAAGCACATGTCGTTGTTACTGTGGAATTCCAAGGATGTATCATTTATTAGGTTATAGGTACTTGTTCAATTTCATCATAGTGTTATCTTTACTATAGTTACTAGGTTATCACCCGCGAACTTCGCGGGTCGGAAATTTAATCTACACTACCACAAAGTGTATAAATAATATAAATATAAAAGTAACATATTACATAAATTACTTACCGACAAAGTTAGTTAAAATGCATCGAGTATAAAACATTATTTTTTTTTTTACTTTTAAGAATTAAGATGTCTCCAGACGAATAACAGTTACTCTTTCTCATATTCAATTTCTTGCTATGGCCATTACTATAGATCTGCAAATTAAAGACATTAAATAACATCACAAAGTAACTAAACTCCCAACGCAAGATATCTTCACAAAAAGTATAAATAAAATGAAAAAAAAAATTAACATTCGAATGTTAACCAACACATTCGACCACAACTTAAAAATTTGGACATACAACAGGAGATTTTGAGTTTTCCAAATAAACAAAACATATATTAATTTGGTATTCACACACTCATTTCATTAGCCATAAAAAATTAAGTTTCATTAGTTGTTTAGAAAATAAACATCACATTTTAGACAATGATTAGAAGTAGATGATTAAAGATATATTGGGTAAACCTGTTTTGCAAATAGAAATTTTTAGTTACCATCTACTAACCAATTAAACAAAAACCAAATGTGAGAAGGCTTATAAGTTAAAATTCATTAGATTAAACACCAAAATAAATCCACAAATACATATTTTGAACATTAATATTAGAAAGCACAAAAATGATGAGTTGACACACAATACTATACTATAAAGTGTTTTGACATAGTCACCCATTTAGAGATATTCTGACAAAAACAAAAAAAAAAACAAAAAACAAAACATAATTTGATCTTACTTCCTTGGTAAAAACTTAATTTTTAAATAAATTCTAATATAAAATGCTCCTACCAAATATGAAGATTGCAATAGACTATTTTCTAATATTTTGTAAAATAATAATAGTATTGCCAAACACACTTATGATCATCATCTTGATGACATAATACAAATAGTGTAACTACCACCAGCACCATGACATACATCATTAGGTACTACTTCCCAGAGACCATCACTTGCAAGAATTAGCATTTGAAGTTCTTCCCCAAGCTCTTGTTCCTAAAAAAATAGCAAACAAAACCTTAGCCATGCACAACAATTCACCATTATTGAAGCCAAAACCTTAACTTTTTAACCATGAGAACTTGTTGTCGGATGACTCATGAGACCCCACCAGTGGCGAAGCTTGACCCGAATGACGGGGGGTCGAAAACGTATATACCAAAAATTTCTATAGAACCGGGTCAAAAACGTATATACCGAAAAATTTCTATACGAAAACTACATATATAACACTACTTAGCGAAAAGTTCGGGGGGTCGGGCGCCCCGGCCCCTTCTATACTTCACCACTGGACCCCACCAATACCTTACTAATCCATGGGATCAGTAAAGCACACCTCACACTCAAGGGGTTAGAAGTAGAAAAACAGTGGAAGCTGGGTTCGAACCTAAGACCTCTGTTATACGCACTCATAACAAAATCTTAGACCTGATTTAAGGCTTACCTGGATGCCAGGTTCTACAACAACAAATTGCTTAAGCATGCGGTTTCCAAAAGCACGAGACATTGCTAGAACACCTCCAACCCTCCAAGTGCCTAATTAACATTAACATGAGATATATATTTAAACAACAGTTTAACAAACAGTCCATACAAAGAACATAACAAAAGGCACAATTAAATAAACTTAAATAATGAGACGTATTAGATAACCTAGTGACAATGTGCAGGCCTTGTTTTGGAGCATTTTATAAGCATAGAAGTGTTGCGAATTCATGTCGTGGATTTTGGAAAAAAGAAACATCCATTCAATTTATATGGTCTATTGTTATCAATATGTTATTTACATGTTATATTCTATGGAATTTAATGTAATATATTATACGGAAAAAATTACTCATTATTATTACACACTTAAAACATATAATCAACACATATTTGACTTGTCAGTTGAGCTTATACTTAGTATAAAATCAAATCTAATGTAAAACTATATTCAATAACTTTAAAATAAAAAATATATTAAAATCCATATTATCGTTAAAAAAATAAAAATATGTGTTTACAAATGTTTTATTGAATTATATTATTTTTAATTTAATTGACAGATGCAGATGAGATAATTTTTAACGTAGGTGGGTATTAACGTCACTATTACCCACGACGACTTTTTGGCACATATCGGTATTGGATTAGTTTTTATTTCGAATTTTATACACGTAGAGAGAAATTATTTATATAATTAATAATATTAAAGTTATTAGTGATAAATCTATACTGAAAATATCATACAAAAAATGATAATTACAGTTCATGTTGTTATCAATGAAACCACGTGAGAATTCAAAAAAATCATTTATCAAGCTCAAGTAGACAAATTAGCCAGTATGTCGTATGCAGAAACCTATATGCGGTTATTTAAAGAAGTAAAATCACCTTGATCGCCAGCAGTGTGGTAGAAATGGTGATAATCTTGTGAACGCAAGAATGATTTTGCTGAAGGCAAACCTCGGCAATAGAGTTTACACAACTTTCAAGTATGAACCCATTTGACCCGTACCACACGTTTCCCGTTTAGCTAATTTTTTTTATTTGACCTGTTCAGTTCAAAGACAACCCATTTATTATTTAAATGGGTTGAACTTGTAAGCCCTCTAAACAATGGGCTATTTTCAACCCATATAAATGGTTCCCATTTTAGTTGCTTCTTTATGTGACCCATGTGAGATAAAACACAACCCAACCCAATCCAATTTATAAGTAAATGGGTCAGAATTTCTTTCTTACCACTTTCCTGAACCGCTCATTCACAGCAGGAGTTCCTCTAGTAACAGATTCAGATAGATATGGACTGCTAACCCGAACCTCATTCATCACCACTATCACAATCTTGTCCCATCTAACAGGTAGCCTGAGTAAAATAAACAGAAAATATAAAAAATACATATATCTAAAAAGAAAAGTCATCAAATACGTGACCCTTCTGTCAATCATATATGATTCTATTCATGTTACAGTTATATAAGATTGAACTCGATCCGATAAGTAAAGAAGTTGTATAAAAACCATGAATGGGCTCGTGGTACGATCTACAAAGCAGTTATATCCTCAAATTAGACATAAGGACACCAAAATTCAGTTATTAAAAGCACTGTGAAATTATTCAAGCCTAACTGTTTGTTTTAATGCTACGAAACATATATGGTATCATAGTACAAACAAACTTATCTTATTTTGGATTCTTTCAAATATTAAAACGAACTACCAACGTTTTCTTAGTGTACCACACAAACAACACATTCGTATCTTTTCTATATACTGAGAACTACAATATTTAGGGTTGTTCGCTCGCTTAGATATGTTTAAAGTGAACAAATTACACGAAACAAATCACTTTTCGGTTTGAAAAATATGAATCCAAACTATCTTAAAAACCAAATCAAATTACAATTCAGTTTCTAACTAAATATATTGCTCATCGAACATAAGTATAAAAAGTCAATACTTCAATTTTTTTTTATGATGGGTCCATTAAAAAGATCCCAACAACAAAGCACGTAATTTCAAGAACACAAATCACTAACCAAAATAGGTGAAGTTTAAAGAATTGAGCTTAAAAGTGAGCAAATGAAGTTCTTGAAGCAAGGCATTGCATGCCCCCTCTTCTATGTTGGACTATAAGCATTTTCCTCAAGAATTGATTACACGAAATAAAATACTCACACTTGCGAAAGAACTTCACACCATAGTAAATGCTCTAAACTGTTGGAATATCTTTAATAAACAATTGAAGGCAATGCTCTAAACTGTTGAATATTCCGGTGAACTCTGCAAAAGTTAAAGTGGAATCAAGAACATGAACACCAAGTATTTGTTTCTTATTCATTTTAGTGTCATTGCGTCTAGACTCACACACACCCACAATTTCACCAAATCATTTTAGCAACTAAGTGAAATATGTAATGTAAAACCAATTGCCATTAATAGGGAAGCCACTGGGTTGAAACTTGATCGATTAGATTCTGACAATGAATGTCATGAGTTAATTTAAAATGATTATATAGAATTATTTTTTCTTGATGATGGAGATTCAAAGAAACCTCAAGTCAACCTAAACTTTTAATACCGTTACGTACAACAACTAAATCGGTTTATTTGCAAATCATTTTAAAGATTGTAAAGCTAATCTTCGCCACAAAGGGGATCCAGAAACGTACGTTAGCCAGTGCCTTGATTGGTAGATGACATTTAGACCACTGGCTAAAATAATTTTGCTAATTGACCAGAAAATCAAAGGACAATAGTAACAAAGATGGACGAAGATATCTTAGGTGAGACCAACAACGCGATCTCGTAACAAAAAGAAGCAATAACAAAATCCACAGTTGTTGTTGACCAATCACATACCTACCAAACAAAACGAACAATAAACACGGTTCACTGAGAACAATAGCCAAGAACAAAGTAAAATGAAGCCCTAACCCAAGTCCCATCTTGGTTTTTCTAACAATTCCTAATCGGTATTAAACACTCCTCTAATAGTGCTTTCGAAATGTAAAAGAATTAATTACCCGGTAAGCACTTACATCAGCAGCCTCAACACGAGCACCGTTCTTGCGATTCTTCGCTTGTTAACGTATCTTCCATCGCGTCGGTGTATAGCTTCATATCGAGTTCGTACAGGTTCGAATAATCGTCACAAGAGGAAGATGTTTGAAGCTTTTGTTTCTGTTTTTGCCTTCTAACATGGTCGCAAAACGGATCTTGCTCCAGCTTGACTTCCACGATGTACAGTTTGACCGAACCCATTTGACCTGACGGTGACTCGGCCCATCTTAACTCTTCATTTGTGGTTACATTCACCATATCGCCTTCTTGGTCTCGGTATTTCATTAGAACAGCCCTTGATAACAAAAATCGATCGGATATTATCCCTCTTAGCGATGAAACATCGCAATTATAGGGGATTTTCGCCCATCTTATATCGTCCCCGTATACTAACTTAATGTTCATTTTCGGCCCATTGTTGTTGCTAAACACGTTTATCTTCTCCTCCACAACCAACTTATCTTCAGCCTCTTTTTCGTCATTTTCGCCATTTTCGTGCTTGATTTTCTCATTACTTTCACCAAAATCTTCCTTTTCATCAACCTATTCGCGCTTTTATCAATTTTAATCACAATAACCCTGAATTTCTGCCATATTTTGTGATAATACACCTATCTGAGTACTATTATCTTTTTTCAATAGTTTGATTTCATGCATAGATACGTTAAAAAGTAGCTGGTCAACATGAAAATCATTAAAGAAAAAAACTTAGTTTTAAAGAAAGATGATGTATAAAGTAAAGATACAGAAAATTTGAAACATAAAATTCACCATTTTCATATCTATTTTTTTTTAATTGGTTCTCAAGCAATCTACACTTCTCATAGCAGATTTATTTATATCGTGCATAAATGGGTACACAAGCTTCTAAAAAGGTTTAATAAACATAGTGTGTTAGTCATCTTTGTTTAAATATACACATGTAAATCATTGCTTTGAGAGACAAAAGTACATAAAGGCTTTTATAGCCTCACATGCATAAAGAATTTACTCTAGTACCAGAGGCATAAACACTTGCATATGTTTTAGATGTTTTCTGAAACGTAAGACTGCAAGTTCGAGCTAGAATGTATTAATTACCTTTGTAAGACGGCTATGAGTTAAAACCAGGCCACTAATGATCCAACAACAATGTAGATAGCTGCACGCCTACATATATAACAAAAGTAGATATTTAAAAGTAAAATTCGTTTTAAAATGGAAGGCTTTAATAAATCTCAGAATCAAAAAAGTGAGATTTATCATTCATGTAGCCTATTCATGAGTTAGCAAGGAAAAAGAAGACCGATAATATAGGTCTAACCAGCTAAACATGGTCTAAAACATCAAAAATTGGCCTGGAACCAAAACACGTCTAAATCCTCAAAATTTGGTCTAACCGATTAAGCTATTCCAGCTTCTATTATGGTTTGTCTATTTTAACTTTTTTGTTATATATTGTTTATTATTTTTGTTACCTGATGTTTTGGTTCATCATTTTTTGGCCACGGACTACCAAAATGGGGCAACCTATAAAAGCTAAACCAAATCGCATAGATCGGTTATAAAAAGTGTTGATCTTAAAAAAACCGAAAAAAAAAACGAATTTTATCAGACCAGTGCAAGATTATATTATCTATGATACAAATAAAAATTGTGAAAAGTATGAAAACATAGATGATTGTTCAAATGTGAATAAAATAGACCTTTCTCATTGTAGCTTTTTGTGACGAACTGAGAGAAACAGAAATACGGTAATCAGAACCGGAGACGTCAGCGCCCTTTCTTTTGCGATTTGAATAGATCAGCAGACATCATCACCATCGTCCTCCCATCAGGTTATCTCATCAAAACCGACACACATCACCAATTATAACATCTGAATTTGTAAAATTAACTATAAAAAAAATACATAAATACCTTTGAAAATAAAGATGGTAGTGAAGAACAAATAAGAAAAATACAAAAACCATACCTCGAATGAAGATATTGATTACTGAAACAAATAAGTTCCGGAAATATAGGGTTAATTTCGAAAACAACAGTTCTATTAAACTGCATATACTCACTCAACCATGGCTTCTTATTAGTCTAGCAAAAAAGTCTGTGTCATCAGTTATTGACACAATGTTTGCAAAATCTTTCTGCACTTGGCCCTTTATAGTGTCCCAAATCTGAAAACCAAATTAAAAAAGCATCATGTCACCTCTTAATCCCTATTGGGGCGTACATCAGTTCACTAAAAGCACATTAAGCAACTGGTAATATTTAACGCAAAATAAACAAACAATATGAACTTAAAGAGCTATTGTAGCACTTGCTTAAAAGTATACCTTAATACGGCCATCACCGGAACTGATAGCAAGAAAGTCCAACCCAGCGAAAACACTTGTTCCACAACATATAAAACACCAAACGTCGTTAACTTTAACGTCAAAACAATAACGCCGTTAAGTTACTATTCCCAACCATTAGATATTAATAGATTTAGATTAGATTAGATTATATTTAACCCATCACAACCGAGCGACAAATACCAATGAAATGATACCCGAATTTCAAAAGTAAAATACTCAAAACAACATGCCTGTTTAATAGTCTTAATAGGCGGCAGAGCACGTCATAGAGGATGCCACCAGTCACCCAAAGGACCAAGAATGCCACCGTAAGCAACACAACCGAAGGCCAAACCCACCAGAAACAATACTATCTCTGAGGGACCAAATAAGACATCCGAACCAAAACAAAAGTTAGGGTTACCAACGGTTATAGTGATTACATGACTGAACCAGAAGAACACTAGGCGAGATTCAAAATTGAATACCGAAGAAAAATAACTGTTTATTGAAACAATAAAAAGAGTGGTCAAATCTAAAAACAGAACTTATTTGAAAATAGAAAACTGTTAGTGCAATATCTGTCTATCGCCTCCGTCAATCTATTCCGTAGCAGAAATCAAAGAAACCGAAGAGTTTTAGGCTTTTAGGTTACAATTAGTTAAAAAAAGGGCAAGGTGGCAAACTTGTAAATAAGGAGAAATCCTTATAACCCTTGTGCCTATAAATAGCTCTTTAAGTTGTAAATTAGAAGACTTTTGGAAGACTTGGAGCTCATTTGGAAAATTAGATATCTAGTTGTAGAGAGAGAAAGTCTAGAGAGAGAAAGTCTCTCCAAGTGATTCTCGGCATTGTACAAGACGTCATCTTAATCGAATCACGTTTTCTTGTACGTTATTGAGTGTTCGATCACATACGTTCACGGATTCCGCACGTCGAACGTACATTACGCAATCGAACGGTATCGAAACCGGTCCTAACAAGTGGTATCAGAGCTAGGAGCTCGATTGCAAGATCAAACACATCGTTTTCGTACCAGATTTCAGCAGAATTTGATCCGATTTCATCTATTTCATCATCTTCTACCTACTTTTCACGTTTTTTTTCTTTTTCTGAAAAACGTCAAATTGAACAGGTTTTCACGGTCCAAATCGTCTGATTTTTGGATATGATGTGCGTTTAGACTCGATCTACAACCCTACCAAGTTTCAGCTCGAAACTCCAAGTCGTTTTGGAGATATCGCGATTTTTTGGTCCGTATTCGCATCAAGTTTCAGCTTTGGAACCGCTCAAACAGACATTGAGTTGAACCGCTTATACGAACAAGTGTTGAATCGCTCATAAGACATTAGGTTGAACCGCTTATACGAACAAGTGCTGAATCGCTCCTAGGGAAATCACGTGTGAACCGCTCCAAAAGTCAACTCTTGAATCGCTTTTAAGATAAATTCAGAACCGCTTATGTGATCAGTTTGTGGTCCGCTCAAAAGTTTTGATTTTAAGATCGCTTATTAGTCATCGTCTTCACGTGACTATTTGTCAGTTCGGTAAAATCAAACTTAAAGGCCCAATACTTGTTGCCGTCCCATGTGACTGAGACATACATTAATTGGTGAAATAAATCGGCCAAATAGTTGTTGATTGAAGTTCACTGATCCCAATAGTTGCAACTTGAAGTCCACCGCCCGACTACAATAGTTGTGAAACAAAGAGTGGTTGTTTGGGCAGCCCATGTGATAATGACAATAACCACCGCCCCACTATCTTTGATATCCAATCGTTTGTTTTTGCCGCCCCACTAACTTGTGATTGGTGAATTCTTGTTGCCGCCCATTTCTTTTAGTTGGCCCATGTGACCGACCCACTAACCCAAAAGACCCAATCAGACTGTTCACCGTCCATGCAACCCAATCACAATTTTTTTTGGCAAGTCTAAGTTGTTGTCATTTGTGCACCGCCCACTTGATTACAAAGGCCCAAGACTTACTTACCCATATAAAGAAGTTTACGGCTCAATCAGTGAAGGCCCAATTCATCTTTTGTCCATATTTTGTGAATTGTTTTTGTTCAGGATCATTCGTGTTCTTACGTCATCAACATTGGAACGTGTTCACGAATATTTGACAACGAGTCTTAGATTGGTTTCATCAACACACGGTTACATATTCAGTTTGTTTAAACTGATTGTTTGATTGTTGGTTTGCAGGTGACACGAGGCAATTTATAAGGTAATTCACAAATATAAATTCATGGCGAATAACGATGAACCTATTCCGTGGAAGGATGGATGATCGTACAGAGGAACAGAAGTACCAATACAGGAAGATGATTGCTGAAACAAAGATTATCAGACTGTCTGGTATATATCTAGAGGCAAAACGAGCAAATAGGTGGGATCCAGACAGAAAGTGCTACCTTGATAGGTATGGCAACATTTGAAAATTCCAAAAACATTGAAAAAGCAAAAATGAGTTTTGTTGATAAAAGAGGAAATGATAGTAAATCAGTGGACTATCACAGCATGCTAAAGAAATGTAATGTCAAGTGTGATAAACGGTCTCACTGATGATGTGACGATAGGTTTTCGTACATTTAGTAGATTTATTCGGGATATAAACCTAAAATTTCAAACTGGTGAAATTTGTGTGGAACACTACTTGGATATATAGGTAACCCCTGAAATCTCGTTTGAAAGGTCTCGTATTCTGATATACTAGGTGGTTATACTCTATGATGTCTGGGGTATTATTCTGGGACTTCTGCTGAACGGCGGTTCTGACCTAGTCCCTGGCTAATACTTTCACCAAAATGCTTGAAACATAGCATTATAGCCCTCAGATTGATTAAACAATAAAATTGATAATCATCTGTTGTAGCTGAAAAGATTCTCTAAAGGGAACAAATTGCAAAAGTCGAAAACTGATATCTCTCTGCGTATACGGAAGTATCGACCTGAGATCCCTTAGTCTTCGCATACCCTAATTTATGTACAGACATCATTGTAGTATTCTTGCCTGTAAGACTGAATATTGAGATTCTGGATACGGGAGTATATTCAAGAGGTGGGACACATGAATTGAGCTAAGTTCCTAAAACATCTAAATCGTATCCTGAATAGATTGAAAATTGTGTGAAAATTTAAGAGGACAACTATATCGTCAATCGAGGTGAATCGTTTAAAACTTAAAATGATTTAAGCTTAACGGTGCTAGTGATTTGTCTCATGAACTGATATGATCCTCTTACACAAACTCACAAAAATATTATTTGTATATATCTGTTTACTGTTTGTTATTCAAAAACAAAAATCCAAAAAGATTTTCGGAGTGTTTTAGCATAAATTTTTTGAAAAGTCAAAAAGATTTTCGACAACTGATTTTGAAGAGCTGATATTCAAAATTCGAGTGCTAATCATGATGAACAGGTTTGGGGGAATATGTTGAAAACTTTAAATGACATATATAAATGGTTTATTTGGTTAATCAAGATCATTTATTTGAACTTGATGTAACTAATATGTTTGTTGTAAATGATTTCTACCGGTAAGTTTACGGGAATTAATTTGACATAAATTTGTGAAACTTATGATGAGGTAGAGGATATGCAGGTTAACCAGGTTTCAAGTCCTGAGCAGATGAAGAACAAAGCCAGGAATTGATCCTGAACTTGTGAAACGACGAAAGCCAGACTACGATCCCGACAGCTGAGTCTAAGGGGGAGTCTGAAGACGAGCTCAAGGCAAACGAAAGCATGCAAAGAGCCAGGTATCATTCCTGGAGGAGCTTGTATACGAAAATCCAGGTGCCGATCCCAAAAGCACGGAAGCTTGACGAAAGGGGGAGCCTGAAGACAGATCCACGGGGATTCTGTTCGAGAGAGAGAAAGAGAAGGCGCTACGAGATTGACTACGGCAATATCCAAGGGGGAGTCTGTTAGTGCAATATCTGTCTATCGCCTCCGTCAATCTATTCCGTAGCAGAAATCAAAGAAACCGAAGAGTTTTAGGCTTTTAGGTTACAATTAGTTAAAAAAAAGGCAAGGTGGCAAACTTGTAAATAAGGAGAAATCCTTATAACCCTTGTGCCTATAAATAGC
This sequence comes from Helianthus annuus, assembly GCF_002127325.2. Taxonomy (NCBI): domain Eukaryota; kingdom Viridiplantae; phylum Streptophyta; class Magnoliopsida; order Asterales; family Asteraceae; genus Helianthus; species Helianthus annuus. Next base: position 69,544,900 of record NC_035434.2, on the reverse strand, counting down.
TCATTAAGTTGTAAATTAGAAGACTTTTGGAAGACTTGGAGCTCATTTGGAAAATTAGAGATCTAGTTGTAGAGAGAGAAAGTCTAGAGAGAGAAAGTCTCTCCAAGTGATTCTCGGCATTGTACAAGACGTCATCTTAATCGAATCACGTTTTCTTGTACGTTATTGAGTGTTCGATCACATACGTTCACGGATTCCGCACGTCGAACGTACGTTACGCAATCGAACGGTATCGAAACCGGTCCTAACAAAAACATTAGGGTTCCGATTGAGACCTCAAATCTACAGAATCGGTGGTGAAAAGGTAACATGAGAATCACCATCGTCGATTTGCTGAAGAACATGTGTGGATTTGCTGAAGATGATGCATATGCGCCGCTAGGGTTTTGAGGGTGATGATAGAGACAAAGGAGATCTGATGGAATTGTGTAAAGGAAGAAAGCATTCAAAAAATTAAGGGATCCAAATCAAACTGATCCGACCTGGATTTTACTCGGATCCCGCGTCCAATCTAGCGTGCATTTGTTTTAAAATCGTGAATGTAGAAGCAATTTGTGATTTCCCTCCTAAACTCTCAAAAAAAAAAAAACATGCCACATCAGCAAAAATGGCCAAAATCAAATGCCACGTAGCCCACATCACATCTCATTTATATATATATATATATATATATATATATATATATATATATATATATATATATATACAGATTTGGTATATATCTATACTATCTATACTATATATAATATACATATCCAAAGGACTTATTAAGGTCAATAAAATTTCCTTAAAACATCCCTAAAGCATAATGTACAAGTCTTTTAAGCATCAAAAAAATCACTTTCCACTTATACCCTTCTACTAAAAAACACCGGATACCATTTGGGTTTCACCTTCTTTCATTTCAAAACATTTCAAAATCGCCCGCTCCCCTGCTCCACTCTCTCTGGCGATTCCAGAGATCTGAATCTAGGGTTTTTCCCCAGGTGATTCAAGATCTAGCCTCTCATTTACACTAAATAAATCTCAATGCATTCTCCATTCAGATCTCAATCCTATCTCACACCTGCTCTCTCTCTCTCTCTCTCTCTCTGTCTCTCTCTCTTCAACCTTGGTGATATGGCTGCTACTCAGAAGGATCATATATGTGTTACTACCGTCAATGTGTGGTGGTGGTTCTGCGACTCGACAATGAGAACGGGTAATTTTTTTTTGCTTAAAGGTTTCTCAGATCTATTGTACTACCGTCATTTTTTGAGGATTTTTGTTGTAGATGAAGACACGAGCCAATGAGGTTACACGACTAAGGAATATGACAACCAAAACTTTGCAGATCTGAGTTTTTAGAAGAATATTAACAGCCCAGATCTGTGTTCCGGTATGGAAAACTTTTAGTGCTTTACACATTGACTAACTTTATGGTATGTAGACATGATAAATGTCACAAGCACGGAAGTGTTGTAAACTTGTAATGTGCTGATCCAATTTTGCTTGGGTCTTCAGTTGGTTTTTGCTTATTTAGTATAATTGGAATATGCTAATATGTTTTAGTGATTACTGTGCTTAGCAGGTTTGTTGTATATCTATGTGAAACTAACTGGAGTGTGTTTTATTGTACCATTGTTGCTTGTTATTGTAAAGCTATATAATATATCCTTTGGGCTTGCAGGTGGTTTCTTCAAAAGTCAAACGTAACAAGCAATCTGGTCAATCTGAGGGTTATGGTTTCATTGAGTTTGTTAATCGAGCAGCTGCAAAAAGGCATCTACAGGCATATAATAGTACTTTGATGCCCAATGTTGAGCAGCTCTTTAGGTTGAACTGGGCTTCCTTTGGTGCTGGTGAAAGAAACCAAGATGACACACCCGATTACACTATATTTGTGGGGGATTTGGCAGCTGATGTTACGGACGACCTTACTGGAGACGAGTTATTGTATTCTGTTTAATCCTTCAAATATTGTCATGGTATACTTTCTCCTAACTTTTCTTAATAATATAGATTGCTTTGATTATATCTTGAATGATTCAAGTTGAATCGAGTTATTGTACACAAAGCTTGCAATTGTTGTTGTGTTGTGTTGAGAACTTATGATCCACTTATGCATACAGTTAAGTGTTTTGAACGTGTTTGATTTTGTTAGGTTTTGGATATGAATAGTTGCTGTATTATGTGTTGTTTTGGTGCATCTGTTTAGAAATGGAGGTCTGTTTGGCGTGATTTGTGTAGATTCAAAATTATTATCAACATAGGGCATATTTGAGATATGAAGATTGAGTGATTGGTATATGTGTTACATCTCGCAAGTCGTGACAGAATGAGTGTTTGCTTTGCTCACATTATGAATTAAGAAAAGTTTTATATGCTTATTCGGATGGATTAATCAATGTTGACTGCATACCATGAAAAGTGGAATAAATCTGTTGGATAGCTTGCTATAGGTGGTTATGGGTTTACTCTTTATCTATAGGTGTTTGTATGACTTAAACTGTGAAACTATATACATATATATGTGAGAGAGAGAGATTGAGAGAGAAAAGTTAAGACTAATCTATAACTAGGTTGAAATTGCTCAATTATAAGGAGCAAACAACTTCATGATTTACTACTGAACCAGACAAAAAGGGAAGAGGTCAAAGCTTGAAAAGAGAAAGCAGAGATGCAGGGATCAGAATTGGCTCCAACATATGTGACTTTTGAATTTTGAACTTGAATTCATTCCTAAATATCTGCTCTCTCCTCAACGCCATTCCTTCTTCATCTTATTCTCTCTCGATCTGCAACATACGAACACCTATTTGAAGCAATCCCAACTGATTTGTAGGTTTGTTGCTATACTTGCCCCGATCTCGTTTCACTTCTTGTTCTTGTTCAAATATTGTTTTAGAATCGATTTCATTATATGGTAAGTTTCTATAGCTATACACTATTTTCAGCCATTAACATATGCTTCACGCATTTGTTACTTATCTTAGTCATCATAACTGAGTTCTCCTCTCTGTGACGATTGTTTGTTCGTTCGATGTAAAAGAATAGAAGAGTCCAGATTTTGGTGTGTGTTTGTGTGTGGCGATGGTGTAGAGAAAAAGAGGAGTGAAAAGAGTTTTGATGATCAAGAGTTGAAGCCAGAATTGCATCAGAAGAGATATCAAGTTTTAGTTCTTGTAACCTTAAAGACCCATTGTAAGTATCATCTTCTTTCTTATAACTCTATTTTTGAAGTAAAGCTTAGAAGTGGGTAATGTCAATTTTGGTTGAATTTAGATGTTATATGAATTATCTACTTTAAAATCCACATATGTTATGTTAATATATCGTTGGAAATCATCAATTATATTGTCCAATGAAATTTTGGGTAGGAAAAACAACTAGGGTTCTTTAACAATTTTTGGGTTTTGAACTATAACAGATTTACATGCTCTTAAGGTTAAAAATAAATAAATAATAATTTTAACGAGCCGGCTTGATTTGGCTCGAGCTGGCTCGAACATTACATGAGCCGAGTTCGAGCCCCATTTTTTAGCTTGATTAAGTAAACGAGCCGAGCTGGCTCGTTCAAGTTCGAGCGCAAGCTCAACCTAGCTCGGCTTAGTTACAGCCCTACTTAAAAGTTGGGATATATTATGTGAAAACTTTAAATATAAAGAGACTGACATCAACGTTTCATAATTTAGAAGTAATCATTTTATATAAATTTGTATTTTTTTTGTTGTAACTTTGTAATTTTAGAGTATTGATATGCTAAAGATAAAAAACAAAAAATATTTCAGGGTAAACGGACCGTGTTCATGTCAAGCCACGAATCTTCTTGTTGTATGCCAATTCATGTGTCTGACAGGGTTCATGCCGTGTTTGGGTTTGACCCACGAACATGACCTTTTTAATAATAATGATTTATTTGGTAGGTGCAGGGAGCATATTTGAGACGCTAAGGTTGGCAAAACCGTTAATAGTGGTAGTAAACGAGGGCCTAATGAACAACCATCAAAGCGAGCTTGCTGAAGAACTTGCGGAAAGAAAACATTTATTTTGTGGTCGCCCTCAAACACTCTGCGAGGTCACCAAGTCGCTAAATCTGGATGTTATTGTTACAATGAAATTTTAGGTAGAAAAAAGAACTAGGGTTCTTTAACAATTTTCGGTCAATGCTTAGTGAAATATTTTTTGATGATAGATTCAGCTGGATGTTTGGACAAAGGAATTAGAAGCTGCTGGATTAAAGGCCAACTTGACAACATTAGTCTGTGAGGTTCAAAGTTTTAACATTTTGTGTGAACGAGAAGGGAAGCTGAAGATTTTTTAAAGAAACAATGGAAAAAAGTTGAAGAGTTTGATGCTTGAAAATTAGAACTCAAGTCCATCTAAATAGAGTTCACCAATTCCTACACCTCTGAGTAAGTTGCTTAAAAAGATCATAGTATTATATGCTTGCATTAAATTGAAAGGCCCCAAATTTTTGCAGCAAGTCCTATTACTTTGATTATTAGATTTTTTTACTAAAAAAAAAAAAAACCATTTTGGTTCAGCTGAGATTGGGTTTTGGCCAATTTGGGTACTGGTCGAAACACACTGTTTTTGAAACACACTGTTTTTAAAGAAGAGCAAGCATGTTACATATTTCTTGCCATTGATAGGATTTGTTATTGTGACCAGGTAAATATCCCAATTTCTTCATCAAACTTGAATTTTGGCTTTTGGATTTCAGTTACAATAGGTGTTCGCTGCGAGGTATTTATTTCGGGTAACATGAATTTAGGCTTTTGGCTTTTAGTCTATCGTTAGACTAACATCCACGGCCAACACTTCAGTGACTTGATTGTTAGAAAAAATGTTGTTTTGACTTGTATTTCATCTACGGCCAACACATAGGTGACTTGATTGTTTTAGTGTGCCGTTTTTTTAGCCATATAACTTTTATACCTTCAGGTTGATCAATTTAGGATGTCTAAGATTGAAACCAAATCAAAATTTTGATTTTACTTGGTCAAAAGTGTAGGAAAACACTTGTTACACAAAGGTGAAATTAATTTTATTTAAACAAATTATTCAAGTTCTTCAATTGAGTAAAGGTATTTTTCATATTTACTTCTTTTCCAAACGACTTTAACCAAACAAAGCTATTTAACTTTTGTGTTTTTGTTTTAAATTTAGTTAAATTACTTTTGTTATGTTATATTTGTTGGTAATCAGAGTCACATAGATGGAGAATAAAGTAAACAAGGTTGTGGAAATTTCTTTTTGAATTTTATTGCTTGAAATGGAAAACCTCCTACCTATTTGCTTACAAAAGGGAAATGCAGAGAATCATAACCGTAAAGTTTGTAATACCATAAAGATACCTTACCAATAGAGGTGTACAAAATCTGTGCACATGTTACAAACTAAACCCATTTTGGTGAAATCTGAAAAAACATTCTGAACCATTTTACTTTTTAACATAGACTGCAAAAATAGACCCATTTTCGTGAGTCAAACCTTGTTTTTATTGAGTCAAATAATCATACTTACTTTTGTTTTAATTTTGAGTCAAAACATCTGTTTTGGTGAGTAGTCAAACCTACTTTCTTTATGTATCCTACTTGCTTTTTCCAAATCATGCTATTTCCCTTTTTCTTTTCTTGAACATGCACACGAATATAGCATTTATCTGGTTTTTAGTCAAACAATCTACCATATCTCTCCTGTATAAAGTCAAGCTTAATATCCACACACCTCCCTCTCATTATAAAGTATTACAATTTGAAGTGAAGACAAAGGCAAAAAGAAGGTAATATTTTCTCATAATATTTAATTAGATTAGATTTTTTCGGTAATTATATTCTTAACTTCTTCTAGCGGCTACCTATTCTTTGACCTTTTTACATAAGACTTTTCTGTATTATCAATCATATCATGCATATATTTGTATTGTCCACAGCTTATGTAAGCTTAAATCAACTTGTGTAATGATGTTTTAATTCATTTAACTTATATATCTCTAAATTGAGTAACATACTGAATATTGTTTTAAATATAATTTATTAAAATATATATTAAAAATCAAACGTTTTGAGATGTTTAAGATTAATACCATATTGAATATGCTTATAAGACATAAAAATATAACAAATATAAAGATCTTTTTTTTTTTGCATATATTGCATTAAAGAAAAAACAAAATTACAAAATACATAACTATAGAGTACTCATAAGTCTCTCAATACAATATACAGAACTATGCTGCAGTTGACCTCATCTGTCACTGGCCACTGCGAATTGGTTGAGTCTGTTGTTGTCTGTCATTTCTGCACCCTTTGCTTCACCAAACTCATCCTGTGCGCGCAGTCTGAGTTAGACGTTACCAACCAGTCTGCTGTCAAAACCTTCTTTTCTATTGGAAACCCCAAGTGATCCTTGTTGCAACCAAAGCAGGCGAGATTCAAGGGTTTGTGTTTGAGTATAATTGAATTTTGAAATGGGTTACGTTTGTGCAGTTAACGAGTTTAGGGCTGTTCACGAGCCGAGCCGAACCGAGCGGACCTTTGCTCGTGCTTGGCTCGTTTACAAACCGAACCGAGCAGAGCGGCTCATTTAAAACCGAGCATCAAATCAAGCGAGCATTTTTCGAGCAATAAATATTCCGAGCGAGCGTCGAGCGAAGTTCGAGCGATTCGGACAACCGTGTCCCCCATTTAAATTTGCTGAGATAGATAGTGACAATGTTTGGTCTCAAGTTTTTATATCTTAAAAAACATATACATTTCGTGAAATAATATTTTTCTTATGAATTACAATGTTGTGGCCGAAGAGGCGATGATCATATTGCACGAACAAATGCGTTGAGAGCAGGAAATGATCGACTTAGGGTAACAACATGAAACATTATGGTGATGAGCAGCTTGTCATTTATTGGTTTAGGACTTTAGGGTTTAACTTTTAGATTTGATATTAATTTTTTTATTGGCGTGGTTGTGCTACTATGTATAGATATAGCTGTAAATTTATATATAGCGGACCAAAATCTAATAGAGTGGTATATATAAAACTATAAATTTAATTTATATTCAAGTATATATGTATGTGTAATGTGTGTATATATAGGTGCGTGTGTGTATATATGTATAATTTATATTTGTGTATATACATGTTTATATATGTATGTGTATATGTATATGTATATATAATAATTAAAAATAACAATTCGAGCCGAACCGAGCCGAGCGGACCTTTGCTCATGCTTGGCTCGTTTACAAGCGGCTCGGTACCGAGCGTCAAATCGAACGAGCATTTTCCGAGCAATTTCCGAACGAGCGTTGAGCGAGCGATGAGCGGCGAGCGATTTGAACGGCCCTAAACTAGTTGGAGCAACGACTCAGAGAAGAGAAGCTGGTTGCATAAGGTACAACATATCTAATGTTAGTTTTTGATATTTGTGAAATATAATTTACCAGTTATATTTTTTGTAACTTATTTCGACTACAATGTTGTTAATTACTTGTAGGATCTTGAAAAGAAGAGGAAAGAAAAACCCAAGTGGTGTACGAAAGAAAGAAGCAGCTTAACAAACTTAGAGCTAAGGCGATAGAGCTTCTCAGCTTGAAATCCTTGTTAGAAAACAGGTTGTTTTTATTATTTAAGTTTTGCAATACCTTTGTCTTGATTTGGCGTTTATTTTTTGATGTTTCAAGATTGGTGTTATATTAAGATTCCAAATAAAGTTTTGTTGACTGTTTTCTTCTATCCGGAGTATATTTTGTTCCGTTTGGATTATATTCATATGTCCGGCTTAAATGCATGTTTGTGATAAATAGTTACAATAATGAGTGTGTGAGTTCGGTTTGGTGGGGTAACACACTAACGGGTCCGAGACTGGGTTCGAGTTAGGGTTAGGGCTAAGATGAGTTTGTTGTTGGACAAACCTTTAAACAAATAACATATATATGGTCAAGTTATTCTACAAAGGCTTTTAATTGTAAGAAGTGTAAGAAGGATTTATAGAGTGACAAGTGTCCAATAACCTAAAATTAAACCCACTACATCACCACCCAAAACCTAAACACTAACCCCACCCCACCAACACCCAAAAACCTAAACCCCCCCCCCCCCCGCCCACCCCCCAAAAACCTAAAAAAAAACCGAACACCCCCCTCCCCTACCCCCGGCAAAGAAAAACAAAAAAAAAAAACTATACCTCACCAAAAAAACCCCAAAAAACCTAACCCCTCCCCCCCGCCCCCCCCCTCAAAAACCTAAAAAAAATCTTGCGTCGGATTGTTACGATTCTGATGGACGAGTATGTGTTTCTGAGTTCCTTTTGTGTAGATCTAACGCTTTTACGTACATCGATGTGTGATAGTGAAATTTAATCGTGGATTTTGTTTTCCGTGCATCGCGAATTTGGTTTTGGTTGTGACTCAAAACCGAACTACCTCGTACATAGCCCTAAACTCACCAACCTAAGTAATATGTTTCCCGCCGCATCGCGCGGGTAAACGACTAGTATATATATATATATATATATATATATATATATATATATATATATATATATATATACACACACACGCACACATTTTATTACTCAAATTAATTGAAAAATATGTGGGGGTTGCATTTCTTAGCATTCACATTTTGATGAATTTTGATATGTAAAATTGTGAATAAAATAAGAACTATTTGTGAAAATAAAAGGTAAGTGTTTATGTATAAGCATATGACGTTAAGAGCTAGTACCTAATTATATGTCTATTTATTTTTGTATTGGAATTTATTATTTTGGATTTTAGTAATAAATACTTGAAACAAAAGCTTTTTTTAAAACAATATAATATTTGTTATTTTTATGTGTTTTTTTATTCTTACATTCATTAGTTTTTTAGGTTCTTGTGTTTATTTTCCTTAAATTAGATAAAGTGACTTCGACCATGGTCTTTTTATGGAAAATTAAATTAATAAATTTAAGTAAATTATTATCGTGGTTTAGATAATTATGGGAGTTATTATTGTACTGGGGCTGATATTTTTTAATTAAGAACGGGAATATTCTGGTTTGGGATTAGATATTGAGGTTTGAGACAATTGTAGCTTCAGACTTGATTGTTGTCTTTTCTTATTGTGTTCTTTCTTTCTCAGGTTTGACGTAGAAAAGAACCCATCGTTGGAATTGGTGGTCTCAGAAATAAAGCCTATATGGTAAAATCTCTTCCCTTATATATACTTCTCCCTTAGTTAGAGCTTCTTGCAATTGTTTTACCTTGGTATTGTTTTTTATTTAGTTTAATATGTGTATCATATTTGGTTTTTATTATGTCATTTTCACATATGCATTATTTAGTACATATAGTTGGTGTTAGTGCATTTTGGTGTGTTTGTGTGCTGAATTTAGTGTTTGAGGGCAAATGATTAGACCATTGTTTTGGGATGTAAACAATTGGGCTTAGTGTTTAAAGTAATTGGCCTTAATGTTTGAGCATTCTAACCTTGGAGTCAGACCTTTCATAGTATGCATGAAATTGGGTGTAGATTTGAGAAGAGATCACAGAGGTAATCTTCCGGTGCGTAAATGTTGATCACTCTTTTGGTATTATAGAATCTGCGTCGGTTCCTTCATGTTTATTTACCAAATTTGTTTTTCTTAAAAACATAATCAAATTAATCCGAACATGAACTTTCAGTTGGTATCATGGTCGTTGTCAGATCTAATACACCTAAGCAGTGTTATTAGATCACCAAGCTCCTGGATTTTGGCTGAAATTGAAGGTTTTTGATGAAACTATGGGTTTTAATGTCACGAACTAAGTTTGAATCAAAATTCAAATCTAAAATTGTTTTAGTATCAAAATTGATGAGTTAGGGTTGTTATTCATGTGAATCTGAGTCTTTTGATCCATTATGTGTCGAATTTGGATGAAGTTTAAGTGATTTCGTGTTTCCGGTGAGTGATACGTCTAGTGTTCATCACCAAAACAGTAGCAAGATGATTAGCGTATTCATTCAGGTTCAAATCGTTTAAAGATGCATCTGAAGCGGCAATGGTACACTAGGGTTTACCTACCGACAGAGGCAGCCAGAAGCGGCGCTGAATAATGAAATGCAGAATTAGGGTTTGATTTATAATGGTGCCTTCATGTGAGATTTTCCACTTTAACCCCTCCTTTTTACACTCTATTTTAGCGATTGAAGCTTAATCGCTAATTACACTACAAGAAAAAACTCTTATAGGGACGACACCTTTAGAGAGGACAAAAGTCGTCTCTATAGAGGACATGTTGTTTCTAGAGGGGTTTGGTGATTTTTGAGTTAGGTTACCGATGTCTCGATAGGGTGAAAATATATATAATTTTTTTGTATTTTTTATATTCTCTAGTTTATTGAATTAGAAACCCTAAAAAATGTTTCAACTTATAGAGATGACATGTTGTCCCTATAATTTTAATTTTTTTATTATCTTTTGTTAATGATCAATAAATATTGAAAATTAAAAAAAAAGTTTAATTTATAGAGACGACATTGCATATCTAAAGAGTTTGACCGGTCAAAATGAACTTTCATTTAGGTGGCAAAATTTCCAACCACCCGACAAAAAAAATTGACAAAAAATAATCTAACATATAGGGACACAACTATAGGGGAAATAACTTTGATTTGTTTTTTTATTCTAAAATAATAAATAATTAAAAAAACATACTTGTAAAAATAATTTTATTTGGTTTTTTTAGATTTGATTAATAAATAATTAAGAATACAAAAAAAATATTCATATATAGAGACCACATGTCATCCCTATAAGACTAATTAAATTAATTAATTTATTATTGGTTTTTGCCTAAAAACAAAGAAAAATATATATATTTAAAGCTATAGAGACGACATGTCGTCTCTAAAATGTTTGAAACTGTTAAAAAATCATTTTGGGGGCAAAAATTCCTACCATTCCATAAAAATTTGAAAAAAACAATCTGACAAATAACAAATAGAGAGGACATGTCGTCTCTATATGGAAAAATAATTTTCTTTTGTTTCTTGTTCTTTATTAATGAATAGTTAAATATAAAAAATATTAATGCGTAGAGACGACATGCCGTACCTGTATGCCAAATTAACCTATAGAGGCCGCATGTCGTCCCTATAGGTAAAAATAATTTTGTTTTGTTTTTTACTCTTTATTAATAAATAATTAAATATAAAAAATTATTCAATGTAGAGACGACATGCGGTCCTTATAAGCCAAATTAACTATGTTCTATTTTATTGGTGTTTTTAGCAAAAAAAACGTAATAGTTCAAGAAGTCATCGCAGAATGAACGGAGTTCAAGAAGATAACAACAGTGACCCCAAGTTAGCTAATGAATTCTACCAAGTTGAAGCGATCAGAAAAAAAGATGTTACAAGGTCTATTATTGTTTCTTCTTCAAATCGTGTGTTTGCTAATTATTATTCATTGTAATCAAAGAACTAGTTCAAGTAGTAATTGATTGATCTTATCAACGTGAAATAATTGATCTAAGATGTTTAGAATTGAGTAGTGAAGATTGGGATTGTCTACTGAATCAACTCTAGTTAATGTGATATATTGAGGGTTTTTGATTCCGAATTCATGACTCCATTGCTATGTTAATTTGAAATCCTTTCATGGTAATGATATATTTATAAGGAATTGGGATATTTACATATCGTAGCGTTATCTAAACCACTTCCAACAATGAACAATGACAAGACATGACATCTTTTATAAGTGCTTTTATTATATTACATATTGTATCTAAACCATGGTGGATTCGCCGCTAGTACTTCCTATATATAAGTGCTTTTATTTACATATCGTAGCGTTATCTAAACCACTTTGAACAATGACAAGACACGACATCTTTTATAATAGACATGATATATTTTATACAAGACATTTACATTTGGTTATTTACTTAACCATGCATCATTTCTTTTAATCATTTGATTTTCACATGATTTTATAAAAGAAACAATTTTATAATGATTCATGGCTACTTTTGCGATAGTTAAACATCTCTTTTAACATTCAAAGTCATGAATCTTCATCACAAAACCTATGTTACACACATACATTTTTATGCTGACGTTTTATTTTCACATATGTTTAAGGAGCGAATGTTTGACTTTGAGCATGCTTCGCATAGGGCGGACTTGGGCCGTAGTGACTTTAAAATTTGCAAGAAAATTATTGTACTTTGTTGTTTTATTTCCAAGACAATGTAGACAATTAACTTAATTATACAAAACTTTATGTACCATGTGTTGTGAAATAAGAGTTCTGTGACATGACTCCCCTATGTTTCCGCCGTGATTTGTTATTTTACGCAGTCAGGTTGTTATAATTTAAATATTCCAAATGATTTTGTTGATCCAAACCTAATGATCAATGTCATAAACATCGTGATTTCCCCCATAAATGTGGTGTCGATTCAAATCTTTACAAGTGTCGGTTAATTAGGAAGCCTAGGTGTAAAAAAATAGTTGTTAAAAAAATCAATGAGATTTTTAATTAATGATATAAGACGGGCATCTAAACATATAGCAAATTAATTTAATTATAACCAAGAATATTAAACATGAATCCGGTATATTTGTTTTCACACCTATTAAGCAAAACCACCTTAAAGGTGTGTTGTAACTTATAAGGAAGAATATCAAAGATGAAACCCGTATATTTGTTTTCACGCCATTAACCAAAACCACCTTAAAGGCGTAAACTATTGTAATGGTATTTTAATAATATGATACACATTACCAATTACCAATATACCATAATATACGATATGACTAACACATGGATATGACTAGACAACCTTTTAGTCTCACAGCCTGTCACTAGCTGTAGCATTTGTCCTCCCATCCCTCACCCACCAACCCTGCTCCTAATAAATACAAGCTTAGGGTCTTCCTCCTTTTTTAGGTTTATCCAAGTGATCCTTCTACTGTGTGCAAGAATAGAGCGATGCGTACACTTGCTTTATCAGCCATTGCACACAGAAAAACCTTTCTGTTGCTAAACAAGGTACATAAGTGTTTATATAAGTCCATATATGTTTATGTATAGTTTCTTAATTTGTTTAGAATAGTCTTTTGGTTACTTATTATGGATGAAAAGTTTGCTACTTTAAAATTTTGATGTGTTTCTGGATATAATTGTTTAGCATAATTGTCCTCACTCTAGTGTGTTTGTGTTTGATTCGATCTTTTTAACACCAAAGTGAATTGATAATTAAGGACATAACGATTGTTTGATTACATAGAAAGTTGCTCTTGATGCTATTTTATGTTTTCCAGAATACTTTATTTGATTTGGGGAAGAAGTAAGCACATGTGGTTGTTACTGTGGAATTCCAAGGATGTATCATTTATTAGGTTATAGGTACTTGTTCAATTTCATCATAGTGTTATCTTTAGTATAATTATTTGGTATATATATATATATATATACACGCGCACACATTTTATGTGGGGGTTGCATTTCTTAGCATTCACATTTTGATGAATTTGATATGTAAAATTGTGAATAAAATAAGAACTATTTGTGAAAATAAAAGGTAAGTGTTTATGTATAAGCATATGACGTTAAGAACTGGTACCTAGTTATATTTATTTTTGTATTGGAATTTATTATTTTGGATTATAGTAATAAATACTTGAAACAAAAGCTTTTTTTAAAACAATATAATATTTGTTGTTTTTATGTGTTTTTTTATTCTGACATTCATTAGTTTTTTGGGTTCTTGTGTTTATTTTCCTTAAATTACATAAAGTGACATCGGCCATGGTCTTTTTATGGAAAATTAAATTAATAAATTTAAGTAAATTATTATGGTGGTTTGGATAATTATGGGAGTTATTATTGTAATGGGGCTGATATATTTTAATTAAGAACGGGAATATTCTGGTTTTGGGACTAGATATTGAGGTTTGAGACAATTGTAGCTTCAGACTTGATTGTTGTCTTTTCTTATTGTGTTCTTTCTTTCTCAGGTTTGACGTAGAAAAGAACCCATCGTTGGAATTGGTGGTCTCGGAAAATAAAGCCTTTATGGTAAAATCTCTTCCCTTATATATACTTCTCCCTTAGTTGGAGCTTCTTGCAATTGTTTTACCTTGGTATTGTTTTTTTATTTAGTTTAATATGTGTATCATATTTGGTTTTTATTATGTCATTTCACATAAGCATTATTTAGTACATATAGTTGGTGTTAGTGCATTTTGGTGTGTTCGTGTGCTGAATTTAGTGTTTGAGGGCAAATGATTAGACGATTGTTTAGGGATGTAAACAATTGGGCTTAGTGTTTAAAGTAATTGGCCTTAATGTTTGACCATTCTAACCTTAGAGTCAGACCTTTCATAGTATGCGTGAAATTGGGTGTAGATTTGAGTAGAGATCACAGAGGTAATCTTCCGGTGCGTAAATGTTGATCACTCTTTTGGTATTATAGAATCTGCGTTGGTTCCTTCATGCTTATTTACCGAATTTGTTTTTCTTAAAAAATTAATCAAATCGATCCGAACATGAACTTTCAGTGGGTATCATGGTCGATGTCGGATCTAATACACCTAAGCAGTGTTATTAGATCACCAAGCTCCTGGATTTTGACTGAAATTGAAAGTTTTTGATGAAACTATGGGTTTTAATATCACGAACTAAGTTTGAATCAAAATTCAAATCTAAAATTGTTTTAGTATCAAAATTGATGAGTTAGGGTTGTTATTCATGTGAATGTGAGTCTTTTGATCCATTATTTGTCGAATTTGGATGAAGTTTAAGTGATTTCGTGTTTCCGGTGAGTGATACATCTAGTGTTCATCGCCAAAACAGTAGCAAGATGATTAGCGTATTTATTCAGGTTCAAATCGTGTAAAGATGCGTCTGAAGCGGCAGTGGTACACTAGGGTTTACCTACCGACCGAGGCAGTCAGAAGTGGCGCTGAATAATGAAATGCAGAATTAGGGTTTGATTTATAATGGTGCCTTCATGTGAGATTTTCCACTTTAACCCCTCCTTTTTACACTCTATTTTAGCGATTGAAGCTTAATCACTAATTACACTACAAGAAAAAACTCTTATTAGGACTACACCTTTAGAGAGGACATAAGTCGTCTCTATAGACAACTGTTGTTTCTAGAGGGGTTTGGTGATTTTTGAGTTAGGTTACCGATGTCCTCTCTATAGGGTGAAAATATATAATTTTTTTGTATTTTTTATATTCTCTAGTTTAATGAATTAGAAACCCTAAAAAATATTTCAACTTATAGAGACGACATGTTGTCCCTATAATTTTAATTTTTTATTATCTTTTGTTAATGATCAATGAATATTGAAAATTAAAAAAAAAAGTTTAATTTATAGAGATATCATGTCATCTCTAAAAAGTTTGACGGGTCAAAATGAACTTTCATTTAGGTGGCAAAATTTCCAACCACCCGACAAAAAAATTTGAAAAAAAATAATCTAACATATAGGGACGACTATAGGGGAAATAACTTTGATTTGTTTTTTTATTCTAAATTAATAAATAATTAAAAAAACACACTTGTAAAAATAATTTTATTTGGTTTTTTTAGATTTGATTAATAAATATTTAAGAATACAAAAAAAATATTCATATATAGAGACGACATGTCTTCCCTATAAGACTAATTAAATTAATTAATTTATTATTGGTTTTTGCCTAAAAACAAAGAAAAATATATATATTTAAACCTATAGAGACGACATGTCGTCGCTAAAATGTTTGACTGTTAAAAAAATCATTTTGGGGGCAAAAATTCCTACCATTCCATAAAAAATTGAAAAAAAAATCTGACAAATAAAGAGGACATGTCGTCTCTATATGGAAAAATAATTTTCTTTTGTTTTTTGTTCTTTATTAATGAATAGTTAAATATAAAAAATATTCATGCGTAGAGACGACATGTCGTACCTGTATGCCAAATTAACCTATAGAGACCGCATGTCGTCCCTATAGGTAAAAATAATTTTGTTTTGTTTTGTTTTTTATTCTTTATTAATAAATAATTAAATATAAAAAATTATTCAATGTAGAGACGACATGCGGTCCTTATAAGCCAAATTAACTATGTTTTATTTTATTGGTGTTTTTTAGCAAAAAAAGTAATAGTTCAAGAAGTCATCGTAGAATGAACGAACGGAGTTCAAGAAGATGACAACAGTGACCCCAAGTTAGCTGATGAATTCTACGAAGTTGAAGCGATCAGAAAAAAAGATGTTACAAGGTCTATTATTGTTTTTCTTCAAATCGTGTGTTTGCTAATTATTATTCATTGTAATCAGAGAACTAGTTCAAGTAGTAATTGATTGATCTTATCAACATGAAATAATTGATCTAAGATGTTTAGAATTGAGTAGTGAATATTGGGATTGTCTGCTGAATTAACTCTCGTTAATGTGATATATTGAGGGTTTTTGATTCCGAATTCATGACACCATTGCTATGTTAATTTGAAATCCTTTCATGGTAATGATGTATTTATAACGAATTGGGATTTTTGACTTGTTAGTAATTGGATCTTACAAGTTAGACGTAACCTGCGTGTTGTCGCGGGATGTTAATTATGAATGCTTTTAGTGTCATTATATGAGATGTGAAAACCCAATTAGCCTCTAGTGTAAACATGAGAACCCCCATATTACCACAACATAAAAGACAACAGACAATTATAAAATCAAAGTAATCAGCAACGCAAACAGAAAATAGAAAATAATGCGAGCAAAAACATACGGAAATCAAGATTTTTCTTTCTTTTCTCCTTGCATATTAAAGTCCTATAGATCAATAACCCATGGTTTTTCTTTGATGCGTGTATGATGAAAAGGAGAAAAAGGTTAAAGACAGAAAGTGAAAATGGTAAACCCCTCCTTTAAGTTGAATGAATTGGTGCTACCGTATATGGTTTTAAAAGATATCAACGTGACGCCATAATATACACACCATATAAAATTAACATGATGAACACATCACACCACCATTGAATTCATACTTACACAACTCAAATAAAAGATTCATAAAGAAATTTGAGAATACAAATGTAAATTCAAAGTAACGGAGAACAACATATAGAAATTCAAGTATACAAAAACTATTAATTATAATAAGTGAAAAAATTGTCAACATAACACTGTTTCTAAATAATAAGTACTTCAAATAAAATGTAATATTACATATAATAACAAATAACATTAGTAATTGTTTGATGGGGTACAACTGGGATGCAAATTTATCTTCTTTCGAGATATAGATTTATTGAAAGAATAATTATATCATTCTGGCCACTTATTTACGTATTAGAATTTAAAGGTTCTCTTCAAGATCTGGCAAGATGCTGCCGTAGATGGCGGGGAAGATCTGGTAGAAAATTGTTTGAAGATCGAGTAGAACATTAAGCAAATCATTGTTACGCTGCTTGAAGATCTACATAGTCATGGTGAAAATTGTGGACGACCGGAACGGCATGAATGGCGTTTGCGAGAATGGAGATGATGGGTGTTCTGTGTTCAATAATTTATATATTGAAAGAACTACCCTTTCAGAGAGGTGTGTTCATGGTATGGCAACCTTCTGAATCGTCACCATTATTGAACCATCGTGCGTGCCTGTTCATGGTTATGTGCGTGATTTAGCAAACTATCGCATCCATTCGAAGATCACTATACCCTCTCGCGTCTTTTATTCTTCAACCGACCCTGATCCATCGCGTCTATTCTTGCAAATCCAGGCCAGTGCTTCTGTGTCTTGAATCATCGCTTTGGTAACGCTTCAACCGACGTGGGGGGAAAGTTTTTTCTTTTTGTGTTAATTTCTTTGAGGTAATTAATTAATAGGGTATGTGTTTATTCAATTATTTGGAATTGGAATTTAGAATTGCGAACTCTCCCGACGGGAATTAAAGGGGTGCCGATCACGCTGGGAAATTTATAAGATATGTATGTTATTTATTTGGATGCGAGGGTCTTGAATTGAAACGCTAAACGGTGGAAGTTTAGTCTTTTAAATGTTGTAACTTTTCATTTTTTTAGGCAACCAAACAAAGGGTATGTATATCTGGTTTTTTTTAAAGTCGTCACTTTTCCTTTAACGGAAAGGGTATGTATGTGAGGTTTTTTAAAAGTCGCAACTTTTTATTTTAGAGATGCAACCCAAATAAAGGGGTATGTGTTAATCAAAGGCGTATGTAAGTGTGGTTTTTTAAAAGTCGCCAATTTTCATTCCTCTAGAGAGGCAACCCAAGTTGATTTTTGTAGTTATATATTAAATAAAGGGGTATGTATGTGTGGTTTTTTAAAAGTTGTCACTTTTCATTATAGAGAGGCAACCCAAGCTGAAAAGGCACGTGTATGTAATGGCACCCTAAGTTACTAAGCCAAAGGGTACGTATGTGTAGGTTTTTAAAAGTCCCAACTTTTCATTCTAGAGAGGCACCCATTGTACATATAATAATTAAGCAAAGGGGTTTGTATGTGTAGGTTTTTAAAAGTCACAACTTTTCATTCTAGAGAGGCAACCATTGTACATTTAATAATTAAGCAAAGGGGTATGTATGTGTAGTGTTTTAAAAGTCACGACTTTTCATTCTAGAGAGGCAACCCAAGTTATTTTTTGTAGGGTTATATAATATGCTTTTGTGTAGGTTTGGATGGCGAGAGAAAACCAACACTTGGGAACCAGTGGAGAATCTCTTAAGTTGTTCAGATCTCATTGAGAAATTTGAAGAAAGGTTTTTATTTTCTTTCTTATATTTTATGATTATTTTTTCTTCTTTCGGGTCATGGCTGGTTAATTTTAGGCATCACTCAAGTTAGCACAAGTTATGATTTAAGAATACAATTCGTAATGATGAAATTATAGGAAATTTCTAATTATTTCACCCTCCACCATGTTTCAAAAGGTCTTATAGTGGTCACATATGTATGGCCGTTAACATCCAAACGCTCGAAAGTTTGAGAGCAAACTGTCTCTCCTAGTGATGTACTCGAAAAGACACCTATTGAAACCTTAGAGTTCAATATAATCAGTTCCGGTCTAAAATCAAACAACAACGCTTGGAATATTTTATCTATATAAATATTTCATTACAGGTTTTCAGGATGGGTTGCAAGTTGAATTGAAGGCGATCATCGACACACTTTATGTTTATTCGTATATGTTATGTCTAAATTTTTAAGTCCCCCGACTGCATTGCGGCGGGGGCTTCCATTTAGTTAAAGTATATTAACGACTATTTTGTACTCATGGTAGGCGAATGTAGAAAAGCAAATGAAGATGGCTGGTGTTGTTCGAACCGATGGGAAGGTTAGTGTTAGAAGGTTAATTTTGTGTATATATTTCTTCTCCTTAAATTATGTTAGCATCAAATATTTTTTTGTTGGTTTTCACTCTGCAGAATGGGTGAAACTATGTAGCAAAGGAAAGGAAAACAATTGAAATAAAACAGAGAAACGACAAAGCATTATGAGGTTAATATTGCAACTTTTTCTCTTAGTATTTGACTACTAGCAAAAGGGTGCTAGTTGTTATTTTATTTTATTATTATTCTCATTAACTTATAGCAAATGAGTTTTTCCTTAGTAATTCGCCTATGCTAATATTGGAATATACTTGGTCACTATTAAGGTTGTGTTGTTTTGATGCAGACTGCTGAGTTTAGAGATTTATCTGCTTGTTAGGTAAACCCACTATAGGTACTTTTTGAATCACTTAAATGGGACTTTGTTTCTCTTTTGTCAGTTTTCCTTCAATCTACACATGTTAGTTATCTTAAATGGTTGGAGGTTAGGTTAGTCATTGATGATTTGCCAAGACATGCATGCGTTCTTGCTATCAAATATGTTTTAACAGGTTCAAATGTGAAGGGTAGGGTTATCTTTTATGTAGTATTGTGAAACATGTTATAGCAGGTTTCAATTTGTTGGATTATTGGGATTTATGGGTTTAAAAACCTGGACAAATAAAATTTATTTTTTTTTTAGTTTTTTAGGAACTATAGAAACGACATGTTATCTCAATATATTTTTTCTATAAAATTAAAAGAAAAACCTATAGGGACGACATGTCGTCTCTATAGATGAAAATGACATTTTTATTTATATAAGAAAAACCAATAGAGACGCTATGTTGCCTCTATAGGGTTTAAAAATATTTTAATAAAAGTTTTTTTTATTTAGTAAATATTAATTTATTTTTTAGTTATTTTTTGTCATAGACTTGTAGAGAGGACATGGCGTCCCTACAAATGCATCTAAAGCAACGACACCTATAGGGATGACTTTTGTGACTTATAGGGACGGGGCTATAGAGACAAATCTTATAGAGACGACATGTCGTCTCTATAAGTAAAAAAGATATATAGAGACGACATGTTCTCCCTACAGACCTTAAAAATTTCGTCTCTTTAAGGTTAATTTCTTGTAGTGTAATTCTTTTAGCGATTAAGCTTCCTCGTTTTTCATTTAATTAGCGACTATGCCTTCTCATTTAGAATTTGAATAGCGATTGAACCGATTCATTTGCATTTCCTCACTTGGATTGGGCTTAGCGATTCAATTTCAGCGACAGAATCTTCTCGTTTGAGATTCTTAGCGGTTCTGTGCCATATTCTAAAATGATTCGTGATATCATTTGGAAAATCTAGTAGGAGTTAAATGTTTAAAAGTACAAACGACTAGGAGTTATTGTTTAAACATCAATTAGTGATTGGGCTACTCGTTTACATCCCTTAGCGATTAAGGTGATCGTTTGAGCATTTTGTCTACTCGTTGATATCTTTTAGTGATTAAGCTAATCATTTATGAGATGTTTAAAGAATCAGGTTTATCATTGGAAAAGTTAAATGTTTGAGTGAATCGTTTGATGTTTTCTACCATGTTGTGACCAAGTCACGTTCATCTTCCAAAAATAGATTATTCTAAGAAAATGTGTTTATCATCGTGAACTTCCATAGGGAACTGACTATCGGTCATTTATTCTTTTGTAATAAATGTGTTTATTAAATAAAAAGTTAAATATATGTTATGTGGACAACTAAGAATAGGGCTGTGGGTCTTTATAAAAGTATAACCAACCTAGATCATTGGGAAGACTATATGTATTGACTAGTACTTTTAACTATGCAGGTTACCGTCAAAAAAATTTCTTTACATAAACTACAACATCACCAACAGCTAAATCTATTTTTTTTTGTAGGTGCATGGCGCTACATAGTGGCTACACCGATTTTATAATAGTTATTACACTATGATCAACATGAGTGCCTGCCGCTAGGCAGTGGTTGCGTGTAGACGTTTCAGAGTCGATGCAGTATTGATTCTCTAGATTTCCTAAAATGTTTGTATGCACTCTGCAAGTTAGCGTGGCGCTATATTGTGGCTACACCTATTGCAAGAAAGAACATTCTTTTAGCTTACAGAGTTCCCACAAACATTCTAGGAAATCTTGAGAATCACTACTGCATCAACTGTGAAACGTCGACATGCAACCACTGCCTGACGCAAGGAACTCATGCTGATCACAGGGTCATAACCATTTACAGACATATCTGTAAAGAGGTAGTTGCCCTAGATGAAACAAATCATTTACAGACACGTCTGTAAAGAGGTAGTCGCCCTGGATGAAATAAATAGACATATTTATTGCTCAGGAGGAATACATGTATAATTCTCTTTTTCCCAAGGGCAATCATTGATTTAGTACATAGGTCTCCTCCTTCTGTGTCCTAAAACTTAAAACGAGTTTCTTTGTCATCTACAATCGACGATTCCATACCAATATCAGATGATAAAGCAGCAGGAATTTTGGAATCCTAATTTTGTATCCTGGAATTAACAGACCGAATTTCGGCAGATAGAATCAGAGCTCAAAAGAGTTGATCCAGCAGTAGTTTTAGAATACTCATTTTGTGTTCTCGAACTAACAGCCTGAATTTTGTAGCATCTATAGCTGAAGAAGCCCTAATTTCTCCAGCATCTCTAGCTGAAGAAACCCTGATCAAATCAGAGGGCTTGGCATCAATATTTTTTTTTATTTTGTTGCATTTTTTATTAAATTTGTTTTAGTTATTATTGTCAATAATCTTTATTTAAAGTTAATGCCAAAGTTTATTTACATTGGATATTAACGTTTTTGATTACTTCATTATGTAAAAATTATCAATCAATCATATAATTTAATAAATAAAAAAATGAATGACAAAAAAATATCAACACTCTTTTTAGTGGGACTCAACAAGATTGTTAGAAAATAATCTAAGAGCATTCACATCAGGTTTTGTATCTCAATCTTTGTAATTTAGCTATAAAACACATTTATCCAAAAAATTGAAATCTATCACATCTCATTTCCCAAATTTATCCATATTGATTAAAATAATGTTGAAGCTAATCCACAACCTGCATGGTGTCCTTTATGTTTTTTTGAGTTAATGCATGTGCTTATTTTATTAAAGGTAGTTTTGTCTTTTTGTGTCACATTCTAGAAAAGAGTCGTCGGGTTATAACCGGATAGAGTAGCAGTCAGCAGTTCATGATGTAAAGTAATGGTGTGTACTTGGGTCATGGTGTGTTTTGTAGTTTTCTTTCTTTTGTGTATTTAAGGTTCAAGTATGATGAAAAAAATTATACGGTTCCAACATTATTGAGTGTCACTTTATCTCTAATTTTACCAACGTTGTGGTATCAGTGCACATGTTCTGGTTTTGGTTCTGGTTCTGAGAGTGTGAGAGGTACCGCAGCAATGGCGACAACAATAGTATCAGGAAATCAGTCCCATGTTCCAGTCTTCAAAGATGATGGGCATGAATTCTGAGCATTCGGATGAAGACGTTGTTGCTGTCTCAAGACTTGTGGGATTATGTGGAAATTAGTTATCTTCTAGTAGAAGGAACAAAAGCGCAAACGTAGGAGAACAACAAGAAGGATGCTAAAGCATTATCCCTGATTCAGCAAGGAGTGCATGACAGTATCTTCTCGTGTAATTTCATACATAGATCATAGATAAAGGATCCAAATTTGAATGGTTATGAAAACAAGTCGGGTCATAAATACGGATAATCCGAGAGTCTTACAAACTAAGCCCAAAACACGTTGGTGATTTAAAGAGATGTGGCATGTCTTATAAACCAAAAATCTCTGCTGGCCACGACCAATATGGGATTTGCATAGGGTGTTACAAGGGTCCTTGTTAATCTTCGCAATATGGGTATCGATACACAGTATCAGTATCATTACAATCACCCCCTTAGGGATTCGTTGTCCTCGATGAGGTTTGCCCCACCATCCCGTATGGGATTTGCCTAGAGTGGTACAATGGTCCATGTTAATCTTCCCGATATTGGTATTGGTATCAATTTCATTACATTGAGGATTTTCTTACTTTCTTAAACCATTGCGGAGTACACACACGATCACTACCCTTTCATATTTCAAACACCTTGGAACCTAAATGGTTCTTAGGAGTAAAGTCCTAGACCATGGGGCTCCAAATGGGTACTGTGTTCTTGGGGGATTCAGAAGGGGAATCACCTCTGGCATAGTCCAATTTGCCATGTAGAATTAGGTTATATCTAGCTATTTTTTTTCATGATGGAAGGATGGATAAATGATGCATGATGCCTACAAGGTCGAAGATGTTTGTGTGTCTATAATTAATAAGACCCAATCCAAATGGTGTTAGGTGAACAACACATAAAATCTTGACTAAAAGCATTCATCTTGAGAGGGAGCTGATGTTCTGGAATATATATACTATTTTGAAGGTCATGCTTCACCTACCCTTCTCTGGAAGTCTGAATCTTGGTGACTTATTTGAGCTCTGAATGACTTAACATAACTAATATGACCCTCCAGAGCTCCAAGCGCTTCAGTTGACTTATGTTCCTCTACAGTGTCCCGGATCTATATGTGTAAGTCCCGAGACCGAGATCACAATGATATCGCAGAACTCGTAAGGTGGCGGAATCACACAAAAAAGTTGCAAAGAAACAAAGAGATGAAAGAAAGATTATTATGTATTCAAAAGCTTCCAATCTTGCATACAATGATGATTGTCTAATACAAGATCTATCCAAAACCACCAACCATGCACCTATGACATAAGCTACTATTTATAAAGAGGGATTAGGGAGGATGCTCCCTAAACCCTAGGCCCATAACTACCTAAAAAGCCCATTTACAACTATTAACCCAACACTCTTATCAATCCACTAAACTACTTATCCATAAACCTTTAAGGGCCTAACAATATGAGAACCAAACACACACATATCAGTCTTCTTTCTGAAGCACAAGTTCTTAAATGGATGACCGCTACAAAAGTGCAAACAATGTTGTGGGCACATAGTGCCTTGGTAGAATGTGTTGCGCACCGCACAACCTGTGACTGACTCGAGCAAATGTCGGCCTCAGCAAACAAAGATTACTATAGGGCACACCACATGGCACAATGGTCCAAACCAATATCATTGTTCAAGCGAGGGTACACTAATTTTCTTAAACTATTCTCTCTTATCATGATACTCAATGCATAAATACTTTCTTTCGAGCCGGAGGTCGTAATGAGAAATCCTTTGTTACTTTTCTGAGACTAATTCGATGCTATCCGTGGAGATACATTTCCAAATGAAGATAGATACATTAACCTGGGCGTGTTGTAACTCTTTTTGTGTTAAATCATAACCCAGTCTATGTGATGTGACATCTGTGTCACTTCAACCATCAAATAAACACCAAATCAATGAATATTCTTTTTCATACTTGGGATTTATATAAATATGTGTATCATTTGCACATATCAATTCTTGTTCGATTTCGAGCTTTAAATCGCTTTCTGGAAGGTTATACGCGAACTGATGCGTAAACGTAATCAGTTTAACACAATAAACACGCCGGAATAGTGAAATAGGCTTAACATAACTTAAATAACCTTCACATAACTTAGAAATAAGTTTTGGTTGGTTTGGTGTGTCGAAATCAAGTGTGTTCGATCGTAGGGACTATTTGTGTCAAACTGCAAAACTATAACGATTTGTGTAGTAACAAACATTCTGGAACTTGATCATAAGTTAAACATACCCTAAATATCCTTTACATAGCTTAGAAATAGGCTTTGAGGGATCCAGTATGCTAAACAAACTTATTTGACCAATAGGGACTAAAAGCGTCAAAAACTGCATAAATTTGCATTTTCGCGCATATCTTACGTTCTGAATATATACGGACACCCAAAAATTTATGTAATCATTAAAATATTTTATTTTAGTGATTGGCATGATAAAATTCCATTCGTCACTTAATTTGGATCGTTTTTGCGTTCATTACGATTTCCGTCGTAATTAACCAAATAACGCAACCGTACGACCAAACTTACCGACATCTGTTGGGATTGAACCCTACCAGAGGAACAGATAATGTAAAGCCAAAACTTGATCACAACAGTGGATTCTCAATAAGCAGATGTTTACACTAAGCTTTCCCCTTGACAGTGGTTACCTATCTGCTGATACACTCTAAACACTGCTCAGAAGAACAATTGATGAACCAAACACTGATGAAACAACTAAAGACTGCTAAAAGGCAAACGCTGAGCTCTATCTACTGCTGTCTCTTAAGTACTGCTGAAGATCCAAGCACTGCTCATTCAATGACTGATCACCTTTTGAAGAAAGTACTGATGTTCAAGTAATCAGTGCTTAGGCTACAACAGTGGAACGTGAACAGTGTTAGACTTGCTTTGTATTGTATTATCAATCAGTTGTTAGACATCAGTAGTTTTGTATAGATCAGTGTTTATAAGTTGTTAGACTGTTAGATGTCACTATCATGGTGACGTCAGCTGAGGTACATCAGTAGTTTGGTTTGCCTATAAATATGACAGTACTCTATACTGTTATATTTGATTCGTTTTGAGTGAGTTCTACTCCTCAATTCAATCCTTTCATCTTGTGCAACCAACCCTGGAGTATCAGGCTGAGGGGGAGTTTTAGTTTGTAAGCTTGCATTGTAACCTTTTGCTTTTAATGTAATCTTTCGACTCTATGAAAAAGCAATTGTTTATCAAACTATATTCTCTTTTGATTGTGTTTACAAAGTTTGTTATCCATTTCCGCTGAACTTAAAACTGCTCATATCTATTTGATTTGTTCAAACATCACAAACAAGCACAATCATGAGAGCCTCGGATCCTAACAATTGGTATCAGAGCTTGGACAGTCAAATTCGATCTAACAATCAATTTGACATAATAGTTTGGCTCAAAATTCATTGATACTAAGGATGGTTGTATTCAGTTGAAAAATAGAGTAACGAGTGAATCATGATCAAAATGGTTATTCAGAAACTCTGTAAATCAACCAAGATGTCATATGACACACAAATTTCACGCAACAAGTGATATCATGCACATGTCACTCATAGTTTTCAGATTTGTAAAATATCTGACAAATTATGGGATCGTTCGATATTTTCAAAATTGATTTCAATTGTTGTTTTGATATTTGTGATGTTTTCACTAAATGCTAAAGTATGAACCTCAGCTTAACAAAAACCTATGTTCTTAAAACATTAGTGTTTTTGATAACATAAAAGAGGGAAATTAAAACTTTAGTCATTCAGATCTTATGTGTTGAAAACAGGTTGAGTTCCTGAAAAGGACAAAATCAACTATGTTAAAATACATTAAGAAAATCAGGAGTCAAAAATGTCCAGATCATAGGTAATGAGAAGGTTGGCATAAGCATGTGCAGAAATGACCAAATCTCTCAAAACATTACTACAAAATGATTCTGGAACAAGTATTCCTTCAATAAATACCCCTCAGTAAGTATTTCAATACTTATGTTTGGGAAGGGTAAAAAGGTAAGAAGAAAATTCACAAAAACTCAGAAGTGTGTTTATCTCAAAACTTTTGAAGTCAAAAGAAAAGAGTATAAACATAAAACATTTATGAGTCATAATTCAGAGTAATAATAATCATTAAGCAACTGTGTGCATCCACTTGCTCAGGAAAAGGTTTTGATTCCGGTGAATGAACTCCAAAGAGGACTTGAAAATTTTTTTTCTCATCCATGTGTCCTCATGTTTGCAATCAACTGACAAAGAAAATGGTACCATACAGTGGTCAGAACGTATTCAGAATGTTCTACCAACTACTGCCAAACCACTGACCATTTTGTTAAACTTAAGAATGATATGATCACGTATCTTATTGAAAAGTTTACCAGATCCTCTTTGATGTTGTTTTCAGAAAATCCTTTAATCTTTTTTTTCTTCAAAGGTTTAATAATACCAACAAAAATAATACCAACAAAAATAACCAGGATATATTGTTCATTTTTTTTTTGAATAATGTATTTTGAACTTTTGCTTGTTTTTGTTGGCAATAGTTTCTGTTACCTGTCAGGATATAATACCTTATTTTTGTTGGTATTATTGTCCTCATAAATGGGTCAAGAGGAAAAGGTACATATGTAAAGGTCATGTCATTTTCAGGGTTGTTTTAAACATCAAAGGTTGATTGCTAAACAGTGCTTAAGTACTGAGGTATTTATGTTTTAATTTGAATATTAAACGATAATGAGATGCCTTAGTAAAAAGTTTTCATCATCTGGGGTACTTAACCACTGTTCTTCAAAATTGACATGTGGCAAAAACCTTGAATGAAAATACTTAAAACAGTTGCTGAAATATTTGTTCTTCAAATCTGTATCATTCACCCTAATCACTGTTTTGTTCAAACATCTGATCACTAAATACTATCCACTGCTGAAAGTCAACCACTGATTCCTCATTTTGCTAAGACAAGCACTGATACTCAAAAGCAGTGTCTTATCCACTGATATGCTATCCACTGATAGTGAAAATCATCCACTGCTTCCTTACCACTGCTTTCATCAGTCACTTTCATCAAAGTACTGTCCTTCACTTCCACCAGGGGTTGTCACGTGGGCAGTACATAGTGATCAGACCTTTTGTAACGGCTGCCACGTCACCATTCACTTTCTTCCCTATAAAAATTCCCCACTCACCACCAAAACAGGGTTTTACTGTCGAATTGAATTCATAAAAATTCTCTTCTCAAAGCAGTTTTTCATCTCATCTTTCACAAATTTCTTCGATCATTCTATTCAAAAATGACAAAATCGAAGCCATCCGTAAAACCCACATCCAAATCATCATCGAGAACAGCCTCTCAAAAGGCAATCTCCACTGAAATCCCATATAAATCATCTCACAATCTCCTGGGTCTTCTCACAAAACCAGGAACCACCAATGTTTTCGATTCCATCATTAACACCATGGCAAAATCAAAGTATAAAACCTTGTTCACCGCCGATGCATCAATCTATTTGGAGACCCAAAGGGAGTTCTGGAAGAATGCAACCCTTGAAAAACAAGGAGATACTGCAACCACCATACACTCTTCTATAAAGGGTAAAGTTGTCCAAATCACGCCACAATCCATTTCAGAGGTCTTTCAACTCGATGATCAGGAAGGTAAAACTTCTTTCACTAAAAACGAGTTACAAACTGACTTCATTGAAAGAGGGTATGAAGCCACAATGATGAAGAAACTTACCTTACAAAAAGGTTATTTTCCTTCTGCAACTAGATTTTTATTTCATACCCTCCTACTATGTGTTTCAAACAAAACCACTTCTTTCAATGAAATCCCTTTAAAGATTCAAAATCTGGGATATGCAATTCTTCAAGAAGAAAATTTTAACTATTCTCGGGAAATCTTTAAAGATTTGGTTAATAATGTTGGAACAAAATCATTCTTACTGTTTCCAAGGTTTTTAAGTTACTATTTTGAAAAGAAATTCAGTAAGAATGATTTAACTGCAATAAATCAAGGTGAGTCAACTCAAATAAACAGCTTAACAACTGAAACTTTTTCAAGAATGTTAGGACCTTGCAAAACACAAGCAGAGGTGCCTAAGCAGAATTTAGCAACTACCGCTGCTCCTCAGGTATCTGCTGCTGAGCCCACTGCTCAAGGTGATCAAAGCAGCAGACCAACTGTTTTGAAACCCACACCTACAAATCCCAAAAAGCCAAACAAAAAGAAAAATAAAAAACCCCCCCAAACCAATCAAAACGACAACTCTGGAGGATGAGATACCAGAGCTACTGCCTGTGACAACACAAATGTCACAAGAAACCACTGCTGCTACTTCCTCACAGCTGTTGGTACAAATATCTCAACCCATAACCAAAACTCCTCCTGCTTCTTCACAAAAAGAACAGGTTGTACACATAGGGCCACCACATTATGATGCTCTGGAAACACTCATCATCCACAGCCCAATGCCCGAGGCAAATTCTCTTTCTACACCCCACTTCACATCCATAATTCCACCAAAAACAAAACTTTTGTTGGATGCAATAGATTTGAACCAGGCATTACTCAGTCCTTCTCAATCACCTGTTAATGAGAATATGGCTCAACAACTGACTGAGCCTGATGTATGATTCCTTGCTAACCCACCAACACAACCTGAGGAGGTTACACCCCTTGAGTTACAAGTAACTCTTGGTGGTAATCCAAGTGAAGTAGCCACTACAACTATTGAACCCACTGGTTTACAGTTGGACAGTGGTTACATCAATAAGACTTCCTTGGGGGCAATTCCTTTTATAGCACCTCTGCCAACCACCAGTGGATTTATTTATCCTACTGGCAACATCAAAAGGTTGTCAAGTGTTGAAGGGAGAAGACCCCAGTACCAAGAAAAAGGGGCATCGGTGGTTAATGTTTAGAGTATACTCCCTACCTCTACCACTGATAAAACCACTGTTAGTGGGAAATCAGATGATCCCATTAAATTGTGACAACCCTCACTAAACCAGGTATCCGTACGATTTAATTAATAATTAATTGCTGCTTAATTACTGTGCTTAACTGAAATTGTGGATGAACTGCTACTTGACTGTTGATACTTGTACATACTTGCATCATACTCTAATTACTGTCACTACATTATTTACATACTGAACTCAAGTGACAAACATGATGCACAAAAGCACAGTAGCACTATGAACGGATAACCTATTGAATATGCTGATAAAGCTAGCATCAGGCAGATACTGCCTCTAAGGCCTGTATGAGCCAGAAATATTTTACTACACCCATAGTGAGTGTAGGGATACAAGGGTTATAGAACTGCGTCTCTAGGAATAAGATATAGTGATCGGATGTGCCTAAAACGTACACTAAGCACAAAACACAGCACTTTAATTAACAATTCAGCAATTGGTTAGCGAATAAAGTGCCAAAACATGAGAAAATATTACTAGACACTTTCCAAAGTGTCGGGAATAAGTGTGTCACTAAAAATGGTGTTAACGACACATAAAAGCTTTGTTAAGCGCTTTAACGGATTACTACCCAACCGAACAACCGGACTTTACCCGGAACATGAAAATATGGCCATAAATATTATTGGTCTTTTTCTGAGCCAGTTAGGGTCCCTGAATACCCTAACACCCGCCATAGAACACAACATACCAAGTTAATCCCTAAACTTAACTTAGTTAGCTTAACTAATAACCTAACTAATGGTTAGAATTCAACCAAGACCCCCCCCCCTTTGGGCCGATCGGTCACATTGTGACCAAGACAAGTACCACTTTTGAATTTTATATTTCATGTTGTCTCATATCAAGAGGACATCAAATCCATTGGATTATAACCTAACTAATTGTCTATAAGAACATGTTAATGCACAAATGAACATTCACATTTCCAAACACCACACAAAACTCTCTCTTTCCCTCTCTACACCTCTCGGCCGAACACCCCCTCCCCTACATCCATTTTCGAGTTTGATCTTCATATTCCAAGCATACACAAACATCAAGGGTCACGTATTAGGAAGCTTGGTGCACTCGGAGCTTGAAGGACCTCTTTCTCTAGCTTTTATCCACCTCATTTGCGCGTAGATTCTTCCCTAGCCTTGAGCTAGTGGTATGATGTTTAAATCCCTCTCTTGAACTAATCTAAAGCGGTTAATATGTGGTGTAATGATTAAAACTCGAAATCTTACAAAATGGTGCATTAAAGTCTACTAAAAACATGAAAAATGATGGTTAAAGGCTCACTAGTTGTGTAAATGTTGTAGTAATTGAAATTTGTGATTATTTGGACCCGATCTACGTTGTGGTAGCTCGGATCATCATTTAACCCGGTTTGGTCATGATCAAGGATTATGACATAAGGTTGTTTTGAATGAAACAAGGGTTAAAAGGTGAAACTCTACCACACGCGAATCATGAACTTGTTTAAAAGTATTTTTACTTATAAAATAGTGTTTAAAACAAGCAGATCTACATATCTGCAGGTGGTATTTTCAAAGAACCACATATCACAGAAATCATGTTTTCTAAAAATGGACCTTACACTAACAAGCATGATTTTTATAAACTACAAGTGTGTAAACACTTGTGAAATGAAAAGTTTCGACAAAATAACAATCTTTGTAAAAGATGACGGGAAGTTGTAAAGACGGATTTACTCTAAAAACGAGGTTTTTACGAAATCGAATTACTTTATATGAAGATCCACTAAATGTAAGGAGAGTTACGCTATAAATTTTAGAAAACTACAAGTTCATGTGATTATGCGATTTACATACTTGTCGACTAGTTTGTTGTATCGGAAATTGTTTGATTGAATAAAGAAGTTGTTGAAATTGAATTTGTAAAAGAAAATGATACGCTTGAAAGCGTGGCCACCTCCAGTTACAGAGGAAACTCTGGCGAAATTTTTCTAAAAACCTAACGCTTAGAATTATTTTCACTATAAGTGTTAGAAATATCTTTTTGACATGTTTTCGAAATATAAATTTCGCCATGACTTTGTTTACTAAATAATCGGAGGTGGGATTTTCACTAAATTAAACGTGATAAATATATATTTAGTAAATATATTTTCACAACATTGTTTATGATTATTTTGTGAAAATACATAAATATTACTTTTAGAGTAGAAATAATATTTTCGAACGATAACAGATCCAAAATAATACGAACGTTTCTACGATAACTATATAAGTTACACTGGTAATATTTATTACCACTCGAATGATAAAACGTAACTTACACATTATACGGAAATATTCATGAACGCGTACTTTATCAACGAATTATTTTTGGAAATGTTATGTGAAATGGAAGTATAATATTTTTGAGAAAAATACTTATATTTCGGAATTGGAAATAAATATATATATTAAGTGAGAGTTAATGATATAATTCAAACGCACATGTATTAAATCCCCCATCCTTGGGAAGGAGATTAACTACCAAGTATATACGAAAAGTAAACACGGAATAGTTGTCTAACTATTTCCCAAAAACTTTAACTATAAAGCTAAGGCACGGCCGTCCGTCTAATAGAGTTAGCACATGTAGGTCGTTGCACAGCTGCCTGATTTGGAGTATACTTGGTAGAGACGCACCGACGGTGAGTTCATGCCCCCCTTTTTCTCATAACTGTTTTCAGTTTTCTAAACTGCGGGGGTGAAATACATGTTACTATGATTACGAATATTTCTTACATGGTATGATCAGCTAAGGAAGGAACTGTTAGGTTATGTGATTTGGGTAGGTGAAACCTTAAGAACATTAGTCCTCGTAGTACGATCGAGGGATACCAGTGATAGGCCTATTTGAGCATAACAAACCCCACCCATGCGCCCTAAGGTTGGACCATGTGGTGACCTTGTCTTAACACCACCCATGCGCCCGCAGGTTGGACCATGTGGTGACCTTGTCGTAACACCACCCATGCGCCCGCAGGTTGGACCATGTGGTGACCTTGTCCTATCCCCTCCCATGCGCCCGCAGGTTGGACCATGTGGTTACACATTAACTGATATGTTTCCTTATTTGCTTTCATACCAGAGTTAACAAAATATTCACACTTACAATGATTATAAAGGTTTATTCGTGCGCACATACTAAACACATGAACTCGCTCAACATTATTGTTGATTTTTCAACTTATATGTATTTCAGGGAATTAAAGGATCTGGCGCGGTATGACACGTTTTCCCGCTGCACTAGTTACGAGGTCATCCTGGTTTGGGGAATGTGACTCTTTCCTGGACAAGTCACAGTCCTTAAACTGTGTTTATGTCATGTTAATGTTTGTGTTGTTGAACAATGTCGTTAGGATGTGTTTCCATTGAGACAGTGTTGTTGTATTTGGTTTTTAAAACTTAATTAAATGGATGATCTTGCATGGTTTTATTTCATATAGCTTTGTTATGGTTAAGCTATGGTATTAAGAAGTCACACCAAATTAACCACGCTTCCGCAAAGCCAGGGTGTGACAGCTTGGTATCAGAGCTCTGATCATAGCGAACTAGGGTTCCTTCTCGAGTCTAGACTATGATCACTAGGGCTCTCACGAAAACATTTTTACTGCATACCACTTAAGTCCAGATCCAAAACCTTTTTATAAACAAATGTTGAGCACATTTTATTTATTATTTTTAGGCTCGGTCTTGGAGGCCGAGGCTCGATCTTAGAGATCGAGGTAGGTGTTTATTGTTTTTAGGCTCAGTCTTGGAGGCTGAGGCTCGGTCTTGGAGGCCGAGGCTCGATCTTAGAAATCGAGGTAGATGGCTAGTGAGACTAGGAAGAGGAGGCTCAGTCATGGAGGCTGAGGCTCGGTCTTGGGGGCCGTGGCTCGATCTGAGAGGTCGAGGTAGATGATAGAGCAGCCTTGGAGGCTGGGAGGAATTTGGCTAGTGGGACTAGGAATATCAGTCTGGGAGGCTGGGAGGCTAGTGGGACTAGGAGAATTATTTGATTGCTTATTGCTGACTAACATGTTTATATGTTGATGTGATTGATTGTTATACGTATATGTGTTTATGTTACAAACGTCATGCTTTCATCATGTACAAGAAAGATGGACACTACTAATCCCATGGCCATAGCATCAGACGACATAGTTCATCGGAGTACGAGGTGCACATTTCCGATACTACCGGCACAGACAATGACGACATTCAGCCCTTTGCGCTGCCTGAAGTCGTAGCAGAGCCTACTGATGGCCATCTTGTTGGGAATTTGCCACTCGCGGTGATCCCTGCTCCTGTGCCCCTTGCCGCTTATCCCATTGTTGATATGCCCCCGACATGGCCTCTGTCGACGATAACGATCTACCAAAAGGAGGACCCATTCGAGGGCGAGGCCCTATTGCTGCTGGTATTAGCCTATTGCTTACGGACGCTCCTGCGGGGGAAACTCATGCCCATTCCCCTGTCCCAGACTCATTGAGCTTCCGACATCCGCATTTTCTCATATATAGGGAGTGCAGCACCATTCACACGATGCCGACCCGGATACGGCATCATTAGCTGCACCGTTTCCCGCACACAGCTTTGAGTTTGATCACAGTATTGAGGGTGATCCTGTTCTTCAACACGGTTTTGATCCAGACCATGACCTTGAGTTCATACACTTAGACCAGCCCTTGGAGGATCCTGCAACCCCCCTGTGATGGTTGATCCAGCTGATTTTTGAGATGGAGTTTGTTGATTCGGAGCCAGCCATGGCCCTGAGCCAGGCGTTGCTCTTGACCCCGCATTGGAGCATGACCCTGTTCATGCCAATGCACCTGCTGTTGCTCCTTGGTTGATCATCTGTTTGGACGAGAGAAAATGTGGGGTAACTGTGCAAGATAATTTACTATTACGGGGGCCCACGTAATAACGACTTGTAGTGCACAGAAATCCCGGTGGACTCTGCGAGTCAAGCTAATGAAAACCAATGTAGCAGGAAATAACTAATGACCAAGGCGATGTAGCCTCGAGTTCATTCTATTACAAGCATC
Organism: Helianthus annuus; assembly: GCF_002127325.2. Lineage (NCBI taxonomy): Eukaryota > Viridiplantae > Streptophyta > Magnoliopsida > Asterales > Asteraceae > Helianthus > Helianthus annuus. The sequence continues at coordinate 69,510,049 of NC_035434.2, read as the reverse complement.
AAGCCAAATTGGCAAGCCTATGCGAAGGCTCAGAAATTTATTTTCCCCACCCATACATTGAGTATATTTACGTGTAAAATTGGGTGATTACATGATGGCTTATGGTGCCATGTATCTCATAGACAATTGGAATGTTGTCTAACCCGCTTCATGCCATTTCGGCAGAAGAGAATGCCACCCAGGCGTGACACAAACACCAGTACGTTGCCAAGGATAGAAGCCGAGCTGCGTAAAACGCAACTCATAGGCAATTACACGACATGAATCTCTCCGCTTTAGGCACAGCGATGGCACTACTGGAAATAACCCCCCCCCCCCCCCAACTGACCACACCTATAAGCAGTTCCTGAACTGCAAGCCTTTGAACTTCGACAAAACAGTAAGCGCCTTTGCATTTGTTCGTTGGTCCGAAAAGATTGACTCCATTCTAAGAATGACTAACTGTTCACCCCAACAGAGTGTTACCTTTACCTCAGGGTCATTTCTAGATGGCACACTCTCATGATAGGATCTTCAGATTTAGACCCTTGGTACAGATGCTGCTTATGCACTGAACTGGGACGAGCTCAAGGAAATGATTAAGGAGAAATATGGTTCTAAGACTGGAATAACAGAAGCTTGAGATGGAGTCCTGGAATTTGAAAATGGACGAACCAGAGATTCCTAAACATGTCCAGCGATCGCACGACTTGCCTAGGGTCGTCACCTACTAAGTCATTGATGTTGTATGATACAGTTGGGTACCTGTAAACCTTACATCCTGGTCTCGATTTGTGGCAATGCGATCGCAGTGATCTATTGTTTATGTTCTATGACATGAGATGTTATGTGATTGATTTATTTATAACATGAGATGTTATGTGTTGATATTGTTGTATACTTACATACACTTTACTTACTATGACCTGACCCATACGATCATCATTTAGAAGATGCCTCCAAGACGGGATGTACGCATACCCACCAACGAGGCAGAACTTCAAGGAATCATTGCTGCAGTCATCGCACAATACGAGGCCCATCACTCCGAGCGCAACAGAGGTACCTCAGGAAATAATCCACCCAACGGCTGCACCTACAAGCAGTTCTTAGGCTGCCAGCCCCTACATTTCGACGGCACTGGGGGTGCCGTAGCCTTCGTACGCTGGATTGAGAAGACGGACACTGTTTTGCGTGTGAGCAAATGCGCCCCAAGAGATCAGGTCATGTACATTTTCGGGCTGTTCCGAGATGGGGCTCTGTCATGGTAGAAACTTCAGGTTCAGACAATGGGCGAGGCTGCTGCGTATGCTCTATCATGGGACGAGCTGAAAGAGCTAATGCATAAAAAGTATTGTTGGAGAACAGAAAGCCAGAAGGTAGAAACTGAGTTCTGGAACTTGAAGATGGAAGGTCCAAAAATAGCTGAGTATGTGGAGAAGTTCCAAGTTCTATCGCGTATCGTTCCTTACATGGTAGATCCGGAGTTTAAGAGGATTGAGCGTTTCATTTGGGGATTGGCACCCCAAATCATGAGCATGGTAACGGCATCAAAGCTTGCAACAATCTCTGAGGCCATCAATCTAAGTGTAGCCCTGACGGAAGAGGCAATCAGGATGAACAAATTTTCAGCCTCTGAGGAGAAGAAGGAGACTCATGTAGAGTCATCTGGGGACAACAAGAGGAAGTTGGCGAATTTCAAACAGGGTACCCAGTCGAGTAGCGACGACAAGGCCAAAAAGAGAAAAGAGTACACGGGTATCCTACCAAAGTGCGACAACTGTCGACGTCACCATAACGGGCGGTGTAGATATGGAAAATGTGGTAACTGTGGCAAGGTGGGACATGTCAAGGAAACATGTCGGCAAGGTACTGAACATGGAAATAGAGGTCAAGATGGTAACGGAAATCGCGGAGGAAATAACGACGACGACAACTATCAAGGCAGGGGTGGTGACGATCAAGGCTGTGGCCAAGCATGTTTTAATTGTGGTGATGTGGGGCATTTCAGGAAGTATTGCCCTAAGAACACTCAGGCACGTGGATGAAAGCTCAACAGCGGGGATAGAATCCAAGCGTGGATATCGGTACGTCTCATAATAGTCAATGTTACGCTCTATTTGACAGTATTGTCAAATTTTAGCTTCAGAAAATATAGTTGTTTTAGTAGTAAGTAACCTAGATACCCAGTTCTCGATAGAACAAGCCTAACGGAAGCTTCGATGTGATAATTGGGATGGACTGGTTGTCGAACAACCCAGCGGAGATTGTCATCCGCACCCCGACGACGAACGGAGAAATGATTGTGATTCATGGAGCAGGATACGCTCCTACGGATTATCAGGCAAAGAAGACACAAAAATTTTCGCACAAAGGATGTGTTGCATTCTTGGCTCATGTCGTGGAAAAAGAAGCCGAAGAACCAAAACCCGAAGATATCCCTGTGATTGGAGAATACCCCGAAGTCTTCCTCGAAGACTTGCCGGAATCGTCTCCTCAATGATTAGTCGAATCCCGCATCAATTTAATTCCAGGCACTGCACCCGTAGTCAATGCATCGTAGCGACTTACATTTTCGGAGATGCAAGGATTGACAGAGAAGTTTTAGCAATGGATAGAGAAGGAAGATAACAGACCAAAATTCCCTTTTGGGTAACCCCATTACTACTCGTCAAAAAGAAGGATGATAATTTTCAAATAAACATCACCTACCGGGAGCTGAACAAGCTGACGATCAAGAATAGATACCCTCTGCCAAGAATTGATGATCTGTTTGATCAACTGCAAGGTTCAAGCTTTTACTCAAAGATCGACTTGCGATCTGGATACCATCAGTTAAGGATACAAGAGGAGAGTATCCCAAAGACAGCTTTCAGAACTCGTTATGGGCACTACGAGTTTCTGGTTATGCCGTTTGGGTTGACAAACGCACCTGCAGTATTCATGGATCTAATGAATCGAGTTTGTAAGCCGTACTTGGATAAGTTCGTGATTGTATTCATCGATGATATTTTGATTTATTCAAAGACGAAGGCTGAGCACGAGCAGCATTTAAGAGCCATTCTGGAGCTGCTAAAGAAGGAACAGTTGTATGCCAAGTTCTCTAAGTGCGAGTTTTGGCTACGAGAAGTGCAATTCCTTGGGCACATGGTAAATGGAGATGCAATCCACGTGGATCCAACCAAGATCGAGGCGATCAAGGATTGGGACACGCCAAAGACGCCAACCGAGATTCAGCAATTCTTGGGTTTGGCTGGCTATTACCGAAGATTCATTGAGAATTTTTCAAGGATCGCTCAACCATTGACGCTCCTCCCGCAGAAGGACAAGAAGTTTGATTGGGGAATCAAATAGGAAGGAGCATTCCAGATATTGAAAGGGAAGCTCTGCAACGCGCCAATCTTAGCACTACCAGAGGGTACGGATGACTTTGTGGTATATTGCGACGCTTCGTGTCAAGGATTGGGTTGTGTGTTGATGCAACGCCAAAAGGTTATTGCTTACGCAACACGTCAGTTAAAAGTGCACGAAAAGAACTATGCCACTCACGATTTGGAGCTTGGCGCAGTGGTTTTGCTTTAAAGTTCTGGAGACACTACCTTTATGGTACGAAGTGTACAATCTTCACAGATCATAAGAGCCTGCAACATATATTCAACCAGAAGGAGTTGAATATGAGGCAAAGACAATGGGTTGAGTTGTTGAATGACTACGACTGCGAGATAAAGAATCATCCAGGGAAGGCGAATGTGGTCGCCGATGCCCTAAGTCGAAAGGAAAGGATCAAGCCCATAAGGGTTAGGGCTTTGGAGATGGTTATTCGAACCGATTTTCCTCTGCGCATTCGTGCCGCGCAGAAAGAAGCTCTCAAGGAAAGAAACCTTGAAGAAGAGTATCTCCGTGGGATGGAGAAGTTATTGGTACCAAACAAGGAAGGAACGTTGTGTTTTGAGAAAAGGATTTGGGTTCCTTTGTTTGGAGGTCTAAGGAAGGTTATTTTCGATGAAGCTCACAGGTCACGGTACTCTATCCACCCTGGAGCGGATAAGATGTACCAAGATATCAAGGATTACTATTGGTGGCCTAGGATGAAGGGCGATGTTACTGTTTATGTGAGCAAGTGTCTAACATGCGCCAAGGTTAAAGCGGAATACCAGAAGCCTTCAGGACTTCTGCAACAACCAGAGATTCCCAAGTGGAAGTGGGAACAAATCTCTATGGATTTTGTTACAAAATTGCCAAGAACGCCAAGAGGCCATGACACTATTTGGGTAATAGTGGATCGATTAACAAGGTCAGCACACTTCTTACCTATCAGAGAGAAGGATAATACGAGCAAGTTGGCTGAAATTTACTTGAGAGAGATCGTCTCACGTCATGGAGTGCCTCTCTCGATCACCTCTGATAGAGACGGAAGGTTTGTGTCAAGGATATGGCAATCCTTCCAAGAAGCTTTTGGCTCGCAATTGAATATGAGCATCGCATTTCACCCGCAGACCGACGGTCAAAGCGAGCGAAAGATACAGACTTTGGAAGACATGCTGAGAGCGTGTGTTATGGATTTGGGCGGTAGCTGGGATAAGCATTTGCCCTTGGTCGAGTTTTCATATAACGACAACTACCACACCAGTATTGGTGCCGCGCCATTTGAAGCTCTTTACGGACGCAAGTGTCGATCACCCCTATGCTGGGCGGACGCAGGTGATAGACAACTTATTGGTCCCGAAATCGTCCAAGAGACGACAGACAAGATTGCGCAGATTCGAAACGCATCAAAGCAGCTCGCCATAGACAGAAAGCCTATGCAGATCCAAACCGGAAACTCGTGGAATTCCAAGTTGGAGATATGGTTTTATTGAAGGTTTCACCCTGGAAGGGTGTGGCACGCTTCGGAAAGCGTGGAAAGTTAAATCCGCGCTACATTGGTCCTTTCAGAATTTTGGAAAGAATAGGACTAGTAGCATACAAGCTGGACTTACCTGCTGAACTCCATTCAGTTCACGATACATTTCACGTATCCAACCTAAAGAGAAGTCCAACGCAAGATACCGTTGCCATTCCTACCGACGAAATTCATGTTGACGACACGCTCCACTTCGTTGAAGAACCTGTTGAGGTCACGGATTGGAAAGTGAACAAGACCCGTCGGAGCAGTGTCAAGCTCGTCAAGGTTCGTTGGAATGCCAAACATGGTCCTGAATTCACCTGAGAGCGTGAGGACCGAATGAAAGAGAAATACCCCCACTTATTTCCTAAGAACCCTGCTTCTACAAGCAGAACTTAAAATTTCGGGACGAAATTTTTCTAACGGGGGGAGAATGTGACAACCCTCACTAAACCAGGTATCCGTACGATTTAATTAATAATTAATTGCTGCTTAATTACTGTGCTTAACTAAAATTGTGGATGAACTGCTACTTGACTGTTGATACTTGTACATACTTGCATCATACACTAATTACTGTCACTACATTATTTACATACTGAACTCTAGTGACAAACATGATGCACAAAAGCACAGTAGCACTATGAACGGATAACTTATTGAACATGCTGATAAAGCCAGCATCAGGCAGATACTGCCTCTAAGGCCTGTATGAGCCAGAAATATTTTACTACACCCATAGTGAGTGTAGGGATACAAGGGTTATAGAACTGCGTCTCTAGGAATAAGATACAGTGATCGGATGTGCCTAAAACGTACACTAAGCACAAAACACAGCACTTTAATTAACAATTCAACAATTGGTTAGCGAATAAAGTGCCAAAACATGAGAAAATATTACTAGACACTTTCCAAAGTGTCGGGAATAAGTGTGTCACTAAAAATGCTGTTAACGACACTTAAAAGCTTTGTTAAGCGCTTTAACGGATTACTACCCAACCGAACAACCGGACTTTACCCGGAACATGAAAATATGGCCATAAATATTATTGGTCTTTTTCTGAGCCAGTTAGGGTCCCTCAATACCCTAACACCCGCCATAGAACACAACATACCAAGTTAATCCCTAAACTTAACTTAGTTAGCTTAACTAATAACCTAACTAATGGTTAGAATTCAACCAAGAACCCCCCCCCCCCCCTTTGGGCCGATCGGTCACATTGTGACCAAGACAAGTACCACTTTTGAATTTTATATTTCATGTTGTCTCATATCAAGAGGACATCAAATCCATTGGATTATAACCTAACTAATTGTCTATAAGAACATGTTAATGCACAAATGAACATTCACATTTCCAAACACCACATAAAACTCTCTCTTTCCCTCTCTACATCTCTCGGCCGAACACCCCCCCTCCCCTACATCCATTTTCGAGTTTGATCTTCATATTCCAAGCATACAAAAACATCAAGGGTCACGTATTAGGAAGTTTGGTGCACTCGGAGCTCGAAGGACCTCTTTCTCTAGCTTTTATCCACCTCATTTGCGCGTAGATTATTCCCTAGCCTCGAGCTAGTGGTATGATGTTTAAATCCCTCTCTTGAACTAATCTAAAGCGGTTAATATGTGGTGTAATGATTAAAACTCGAAATCTTACAAAATGGTGCATTAAAGTCTACTAAAAACATGAAAAATGATGGTTAAAGGCTCACTAGTTGTGTAAATGTTGTAGTAATTGAAATTTGTGATTATTTGGACCCGATCTACGTTGTGGTAGCTCGGATCATCATTTAACCCGGTTTGGTCATGATCAAGGATTATGACATAAGGTTGTTTTGAATGAAACAAGGGTTAAAAGGTGAAACTCTACCACACGCGAATCATGAACTTGTGTAAAAATATTTTTACTTATAAAATAGTGTTTAAAACAAGCAGATCTACGTATCTGCAGGTGGTATTTTCAAAGAACCACATATCACAGAAATCATGTTTTCTAAAAATGGACCTTACACTAACAAGCATGATTTTTATAAACTACAAGTGTGTAAACACTTGTGAAATGAAAAGTTTCGACAAAATAACAATCTTTGTAAAAGATGACGGGAAGTTATAAAGACGGATTTACTCTAAAAACGAGGTTTTTACGAGATCGAATTACTTTATATGAAGATCCACTAAATGTAAGGAGACTTACGCTATAAATTTTAGAAAACTACAAGTTCATGTGATTATGCGATTTACATACTTGTCGACTAGTTTGTTGTATCAGAAATTGTTTGATTGAATAAAGAAGTTGTTGAAATTGAATTTGTAAAAGAAAATGATACGCTTGAAAGCGTGGCCACCTCCAGTTACAGAGGAAACTCTGGCGAAATTTTTCTAAAAACCTAACGCTTAGAATTATTTTCACTATAAGTGTTAGAAATATCTTTTCGACATGTTTTCGAAATATAAATTTCGCCATGACTTTATTTACTAAATAATCTGAGGTGGGATTTTCACTAAATTAAACGTGATAAATATATATTTAGTAAATATATTTTCACAACATTGTTTATGATTATTTTGTGAAAATACATAAATATTACTTTTAGAGTAGAAATAATATTTTCGAACGATAACAGATCCAAAATAATAAGAACGTTTCTACGATAACTATATAAGTTACACTGGTAATATTTATTACGACTCGAATGATAAAACGTAACTTACACATTATACGGAAATATTCATGAACGCGTACTTTATCAACGAATTATTTTTGGAAATGTTATGTGAAATGGAAGTATAATATTTTTGAGAAAAATACTTATATTTCGGAATTGGAAATAAATATATATATTAAGTGAGACTTAATGATATAATTCAAACGCACATGTATTAAATCCCCCATCCTTGGGAAGGAGATTAACTACCAAGTATATACGAAAAGTAAACACGGAATAGTTGTCTAACTATTTCCCAAAAACTTAAACTATAAAGCTAAGGCACGGCCGTCCGTCCGTCTAATAGAGTTAGCACATGTAGGTCGTTGCACAGCTGCCTGATTTGGAGTATACTTGGTAGAGACGCACCGACGGTGAGTTCATGTCCCCCTTTTTCTCATAACTGTTTTCAGTTTTCTAAACTGCGGGGGTGAAATACATGTTACTATGATTACGAATATTTCTTACATGGTATGGTCAGCTAAGGAAGGAACTGTTAGGTTATGTGATTTGTGTAGGTGAAACCTTAAGAACATTAGTACTCGTAGTATGATCGAGGGATACCAGTGATAGGCCTATTTGAGCATAACAAACCCCACCCATGCGCCCTAAGGTTGGACCATGTGGTGACCTTCTCTTAACACCACCCATGCGCCCGCAGGTTGGACCATGTGGTGACCTTGTCGTAACATCACCCATGCGCCCGCAGGTTGGACCATGTGGTGACCTTGTCCTATCCCCTCCTATGCGCCCGCAGGTTGGATCATGTGGTTACACATTAACTGATATGTTTCCTTATTTGCTTTCATACCAGAGTTTACAAAATATTCACACTTGTGACAACTCGTACTTTACCGTCTCGTACATTACGTGTAACCATTGAACTAGTGTGATTACGTGATTATATTGATTGATTGAATGTTACATGTTACGTGATTTATTGTGATTGCATATGTTACTATTTGGGCCGATTAGTAAATCATTACAAACAACCCACTCGGTCAACATGGTGGACTCGAGACCCATGTGGGGTTTCGGCCCACACCTACTCTACGTATATATATACATACACATCTTAGGGTTTTAGTTTTACAATCTTTGCAACCACAAAACAACACACACAAGCTCTCTCTCTCTCTCTCTCTCTCGGAAATCGTCTCTCTCGGAACCGGAGATCACACCTTTGAAGTTCTCGGATCCGTCTTTTGTTTACATCTCGGTTAGCATCAACCTCTTGTTTACGTGTTTATATGTTTTGTTAGTAACCGGATTTACATGATTATTGTTTGTAATCGGATATACAAATGTTATGTTTTTATGTTTGCCATGCTAGATGACCCTATCATGTATGAATTAGGGATTTATGCTAGTTATATTGAATGCATAGTAATCGGAATCAAAGGCCACTGTTATCGTTATTGTTTTGATTTGAATACATGTTGATTAACCGGCTGTAATGTTGATAGGGGTTCAGATTTAAGTTGCATGATAATGGGTAATTTTATCACATGAATCCGATCGTATAGATGTTCTTGACATGTTATGAACGTACATGAACCTGTTGATTTCTGAATTGATTTCGGTGTTTGATCTGTTTTCCGAAACTGTCTAATTGTTTGCTGATATTACGGAATGTTAGTTGAATTGAAATTGGAAACTGATAATTGATTTCATAAATGCGTATTGCATGAATTAAGGAAACTGTTACATCCTTGGTTGCGACTCAGATTGCGAGTCGGAACCCACAGTCTCGACCCGAGACCACACAGCAACATCAGCCGAAACCATGGTTGCGAGTCTTGTTGCGACTCGTAACCAGGGCATGATAAGTCGAGACCAAAGGTTGCGAGTCCTGTTACGACTCGTAACCGGACCCTGTCAAGTCGCAACCTCACACAAACATTACGGACCGAAACCACGGTTGCGAGTCCCATGACAACTCGAGACCGGCCCCGTTGCGACTCGAGAACACCCCAGTTACGAGTCCCGTTGCGACTCGGGATCTCCTCGTTGCGACTCGAGACGGGCCATGCTAGTGGACTTTCACTATTTCAGGCCCAACTGTTTTGGGCCGGACACTTGGCCATTTGTTTAACTGTTGTTTGGGCTGCTATGTTATTTGGGCGGATTACCTTTCGGGCTTAGACATTGGATCGCACAAGGTTAATATGTGGTATATAATTGGGCCGGATTATGTTGGGCCAGGTGTAGAACGCACAAGTATGCTATTGACTGCTAAGTGTTACCATGTTCTATGCGTGCTCGAAACATGTTATCTTGTATGTTCTATACGTGTATTACCTCAGTCAAAACCTGACTTGCCTAATAACCATGATAGGACGTGGTTGACCATTTACTTGCTACCTGTACTTTCTGTGTATCTGCCGAGCAAACCAAGGTGAGTTCACACACCCAAGGCATGGGATTCCCGGGTTGGGAATTGGGTTGGATATGTTGGAAAAGAATTACTCGTACTTACGCATACCCTAGACTATAGACCATCGTCCTCAGGATAGTCAGGACACGTTACGTAAAGCCTACGTAACCCAGTATGTTTGCCATTTGTCTCCCGGGTCGGGAGGACACGTTACGTAAAGCCTACGTAACCCAATACCATCTACTGGCTTCCGGGTCGGAAGGCCACGCTGCGTAAAGCCTACGTAGCCCCCACGCGTACCATGTCCTCGGGGAAGGGCACGTCACGTAAAGCCTACGTGACCCTGTACGTTTTCCCGTTCTCAGTGAAGAAGAACACATGGTCGGAAGTTAGTCTAGTAAGTACCGTTAATGAGAAGCCCTCATTAGCAAGGAAAAACGTGGGAAGCCCCCACCAGTAATATGAACACAATGTTTGGGAAGCCCCCACCTTTAGTACACACTAGTATGGGAAACCCCCACTAGTTATACGTATGCACTATGTTAAGAACTTACTTTCTGTGAACTCGCTCAACTAGTTTGTTGATTATTTGCTGCATGCCTTGCAGGACCTTAGGTACATTACGGAGCTTGCACAGGGAGGAGCAGGTCGTTGTGGGATACGGATCATGAACTTTACCTGAACTTATAACTATTTTGAGATTACATACTATGCTTCCGCTATTTAAACGATGTTTGGTTTTTGAAACATCAATCATGTCATGATGATTTACATTGCTTACTTTTATTATTAAATGGTATGTTTGATATGATTGATGGCTTGATCCTGGTCATGTCACGCTCCCAAGCGGTGGTACTCCGCGTGTGGGATTTTGGGGGTGTGACAGATTGGTATCAGAGCCATTGGTTATAGAGAACTTGGTTTTAATATGGGAAAATGTTTTTATTAAAACCGGACTATAACCAGAACAGTGCTCTCAACGATCCACAACGACGCTTCGCTCCACGTGCAAGACTCGACATCCTAGGTAATAAGGTTTATGTTTATTGCCTGTATGCTAGAATTGCTTAGAACTTTGCTCGCATTACATTTAGATACACATGATACTATAGCATGAGAATCCCTACGTGCTTACGCTTTTCTGTCATCGCCCTACTCGCGAACCACTCTCATTTACGTTACTTTTTACTATGAAGAATCATGTCTGGACGAATCAACATGACACAAGCCCAGCTAGAGGCTCTCGTTCAAGCTCAAGTTGCTGCGGCAGTTGCAGCAGCTCAAGCAGGTAGTATATCCTGCAGTATAGGCACACACTAGGATCTTTGGATCCTACATTAACTCTCGTATTTAACTTCGTCCTATTCGTACACAATAGGTCAACACGCGCAGCAGCCTGTCTGCACATTCAAGAACTTCATGGACTGTCGTCCAAATTCTTTCAGCGCCACAGAGGGGGCAGTGGGACTCCTTCACTGGTTTGAAAAGCTAGAATCAGTATTCAAAATGTGCGAGTGCCCTGAGGCTCGCAAGGTCAAGTTCGCCACCGGCACCTTGGAAGGAATCGCGCTAACCTGGTGGAACGCGCAGGTGCAGATTCTCGGGTTGGCAGCTGCTAACGCCACCCCATGGAACGATTTCAAGGAACTCATCAAGCGTGAGTATTGTACACGTGAAGATATTCACAAGCTGGAAGACGAGCTGTATAATCTGAAAATGGTTGGGTCAGAGATCGAAGCGTATACGAAATGGTCGAATGAGCTGGCCGTTCTGTGTCCAACTATGGTAGACCCTCCATACAAGCGCATTGAGATGTATCTCAAGGGATTGGCACCAGAGATCCAGAGCCATGTTACCTCGGCTAATCTTGACAACATCCAGGAAATCCAGCGTCTCGCTCATCGCATCACCGACCAGGCGGTGGATCAGAACAAACTGCCTAAGCGTGTCAACGCTACTACTACAGTCACTCCATCAGTTACTCCTGCTACTACTAGCGACAACAAAAGAAAGTGGGATGGAGGTTCTAGTAAAGGTTCAGCATCCGTTCAGTCTCAAGCTCCACAACAGAAGACTGACCACTACCAGAGCCCCAGTCAGCAATCCTCTGGTGGTCACAGACAGAGGAGATATCAGGGAAGTCAACCTAAGTGTTACAATTGCCACAGACATCACCATGGCCCGTGCAACAAGGGTCGTTGTCAAAGGTGTCTTAAGATGGGTCACGAGGCCAAAGACTGTAGGAGTCCACGGCCTGCGAATCAGAATCAGCAGCCTCAGCAACGAGCTCCGCAGAACCAGCAACAGCAGCAGCCACAGCGTGGAAACCGGGGATGTTTCCAGTGTGGGGCTGAAGGTCATTTTAAACGCGATTGCCCTCAGTTGAACCAGAACCAGAACCGCAACAACAATAACCAGGGCAACGGGAACAACAACAACAACAACAACGGCAATGAAGCTCGTGGTCGTGCATTCGTACTAGGTCGAGGCGACGCAGTGAACGATCCCAACGTTGTTATGGGTAAGTTTCTCCTCGACAATATTTACGTTACTGTTTTGTTTGATTCGGGGGCGGATACAAGCTATATGTCTGTGAAAATGTGTCAACTGCTAAAACGTGCACCAACACTTTTACCCACCAAACACGTAGTAGAGTTAGCTAACGGTAAAAGTCTAGAAGCCACGCACGTAGTTCAGGGTTGTAATCTTATCCTAGCTGGCCAAGCCTTCTCTATTGATCTCATTCCCATAGTTTTGGGTAGCTTCGACGTCGTGATTGGGATGGATTGGCTATCCCAACACCAGGCAGAAATCTTATGCAGCGAGAAGATAATTCGTATTCCTTGGTCGGGTCAAGAACCTCTCGAAGTCCAAGGCGACAAGAGTGGTGCTGTGGTTGGCATCATCTCTTTCTTGAAGGCTCAGAAATGCTTACGAAAGGGGCACACTGCCATTCTGGCACTCGTTACAGACGCATCAGCAAAGGAAAAGAAATTGGAGGATATTCCAATTGTACGTGATTACCCTCAGGTGTTTCCTGAAGACCTACCTGGCTTACCGCCTCATCGTCAGGTCGAATTTCAAATCGAGCTCGCTCCAGGAGCAGCACCCATAGCTCGCGCACCATACCGTCTAGCTCCATCGGAATTGGAGGAACTGTCAAAGCAGCTACAAGAGCTCTTGGAAAAGGGCTTCATACGTCCAAGCTCTTCGCCTTGGGGAGCTCCAGTACTTTTCGTGAAAAAGAAAGACGGTACGTTCAGGATGTGCATCGACTACCGTGAACTCAACAAGGTAACGGTGAAGAACCGTTATCCTCTTCCATGCATAGACGACTTATTCGACCAGTTGCAAGGATCGTGCTACTATTCGAAGATAGACTTAAGGTCAGGGCATCATCAGCTGAGAGTCCGGGATGAGGACGTCTCCAAGACAGCCTTCAGAACTCGTTATGGTCACTACGAGTTTCTCGTCATGCCGTTTGGATTAACGAACGCGCCTGCAGTATTTATGGACCTTATGAACATGGTGTGCAAACCCTATCTCGACAAGTTCGTCATTGTTTTCATCGACGACATTCTGATCTACTCCAAGAGTCAGGAGGAACACGAGCAGCATCTTCGCCTTATTTTGGAACTCCTTCGGAAGGAACAGCTGTACGCCAAGCTTTCTAAATGCGACTTCTGGCTTCGTGAAGTCCACTTCTTAGGCCATGTGGTAAACAGGGATGGGATCCATGTCGATCCATCCAAGGTAGATTCGATCAGAAACTGGCCTGCACCACGTACGCCGACAGAAATACGCCAATTCTTGGGTCTGGCAGGTTACTATAGACGGTTTATTAGAGACTTTTCGAAGATTGCTCAGCCGCTTACGCTACTGACACAGAAGGGTGTTACCTATCGCTGGGGAGAGCCCCAGGAGACTGCTTTTCAGCACCTAAAGGATAGACTTTGCAGCGCACCTATTCTCTCCTTGCCAGAGGGCACAGACGACTTCGTGGTTTATTGTGATGCATCCATTCGGGGACTTGGATGTGTGTTAATGCAACGCGACAAGGTTAGTGCTTACGCTTCACGTCAACTCAAGATTCATGAACGGAACTACACGACGCACGATCTAGAGCTGGGAGCTGTTGTTTTCGCGCTTAAGATATGGCGACACTACCTGTACGGTACCAGGTGCACGATTTACACCGATCACAGGAGTCTCGAGCATATTCTTAAGCAGAAGGATTTGAACATGCGTCAACGACGATGGGTTGAACTACTTAACGATTACGAATGTGCTATCAAGTATCATCCAGGCAAAGCCAATGTTGTGGCTGATGCCCTCAGTCGGAAAGACACTCTACCTCGGCGCGTGCGAGCGCTACAGCTTACGATTCAGTCTAGCCTTCCTGCACAAATACGAACTGCTCAGATCGAAGCACTGAAGCCCGAAAACGTCAAGGCTGAAGCCTTACGCGGCTCACGACAACAGATGGAACAGAAGGCAGACGGCGCCTACTATGTAACGGGGCGTATTTGGGTCCCACTTTATGGCGGACTACGCGAACTTGTAATGGATGAAGCTCACAAGTCTCGCTACTCGGTACATCCAGGGTCGGACAAAATGTACCACGACATCAGCACTACTTATTGGTGGCCTAGCATGAAGGCCCACATCGCTACGTACGTTGGAAAATGCTTGACCTGTGCGAGAGTCAAGGTTGAATATCAGAAACCAGCTGGCCTACTTCAGCAGCCTAAGATACCGCAATGGAAATGGGAAGAAATTTCCGTGGATTTTGTTACAGGCTTACCTAGATCCCAGCGGGGGAATGATACCATATGGGTGATCGTGGATCGACTCACCAAGTCTGCACACTTCCTACCTATAAAGGAAACGGATAAATTCTCCACTCTTGCAGACGTTTATCTTAAAGAAGTTGTTTCGAGGCACGGGGTGCCCACGTCTATCATTTCGGATCGCGATGCACGATTCACGTCAGAGCTATGGCAAGCGATGCATAAATCTTTCGGCTCACGATTAGACATGAGCACAGCATATCACCCTCAGACGGATGGGCAGTCTGAGCGAACGATTCAAACTCTCGAAGACATGCTTCGGGCATGCGTTATCGATTTCGGCAACGGCTGGGAAAAGCATCTCCCTTTGGTGGAGTTCTCGTATAATAACAGTTATCACACCAGCATCCAAGCCGCTCCATTCGAGGCATTGTACGGGCGTAAATGCCGGTCACCCCTCTGCTGGGCAGAGGTGGGGGATAGTCAGATCACGGGTCCAGAGATTGTAGTGGACGCCACAGAAAAGATTGCACAGATACGACAACGCATGGCGGCAGCACGCGACCGTCAGAAAGCCTACGCGGACAAGCGTAGAAAACCATTGGAATTTCAGGTCGGGGACCGGGTTTTATTGAAAGTTTCACCCTGGAAGGGTGTGGTACGTTTTGGCAAACGGGGCAAACTGAATCCGCGCTATGTCGGACCATTCGAAATCTTAGAAAAGATTGGCAAAGTAGCATACAAGCTAAAACTACCAGCTGAACTCGGGGCAGTTCACAATGTATTTCATGTATCGAACTTAAAGAAGTGCCTATCAGATGAAAACCTCATCATTCCTTTCAAAGAACTCACTATCGACGAGCGGTTGCAGTTCGTCGAGGAACCAGTAGAAATCACGGACCGGGATGTGAAGGTCCTCAAAAGCAAGAGAATCCCTCTTGTTCGAGTTCGTTGGAACTCCAAACGTGGCCCAGAGTACACCTGGGAACGCGAAGACAGGATGACAGAAAAGTACCCCCAGTTATTCGAAACCAATGCTACCACTACTGAGGCTGAAGCTACTACTTCGGAATTTCGGGACAGATCAACGGGGGGAGGATGTGACACCCCAGGAAAATCAGTGAACAATACAGTTTACCTAGCTTCCTCGGTGAGTGCATACCAAATTTCGGGATGAAATTTCCAATTAGTTGGGGATAATGTGACAACTCGTACTTTACCGTCTCGTACATTACGTGTAACCATTGAACTAGTGTGATTACGTGATTATATTGATTGATTGAATGTTACATGTTACGTGATTTATTGTGATTGCATATGTTACTATTTGGGCCGATTAGTAAATCATTACAAACAACCCACTCGGTCAACATGGTGGACTCGAGACCCATGTGGGGTTTCGGCCCACACCTACTCTACGTATATATACACATACACATCTTAGGGTTTTAGTTTTACAATCTTTGCAACCACAAAACTACACACACAAGCTCTCTCTCCCTCTCTCTCGGAAATCGTCTCTCTCGGAACCGGAGATCACACCTTTGAAGTTCTCGGATCCGTCTTTTGTTTACATCTCGGTTAGCATCAACCTCTTGTTTACGTGTTTATATGTTTTGTTAGTAACCGGATTTACATGATTATTGTTTGTAATCGGATATACGAATGTTATGTTTTTATGTTTGCCATGCTAGATGACCCTATCATGTATGAATTAGGGATTTATGCTAGTTATATTGAATGCATAGTAATCGGAATCAAAGGCCACTGTTATCGTTATTGTTTTGATTTGAATACATGTTGATTAACCGGCTGTAATGTTGATAGGGATTCAGATTTAAGTTGCATGATAATGGGTAATTTTATCACATGAATCCGATCGTATAGATGTTCTTGACATGTTATGAACGTACATGAACCTGTTGATTTCTGAATTGATTTCGGTGTTTGATCTGTTTTCCGAAACTGTCTAATTGTTTGCTGATATTACGGAATGTTAGTTGAATTGAAATTGGAAACTGATAATTGATTTCATAAATGCGTATTGCATGAATTAAGGAAACTGTTACATCCTTGGTTGCGACTCAGATTGCGAGTCGGAACCCACAGTCTCGACCCGAGACCACACAGCAACATCAGCCGAAACCATGGTTGCGAGTCTTGTTGCGACTCGTAACCAGGGCATGATAAGTCGAGACCAAAGGTTGCGAGTCCTGTTACGACTCGTAACCGGACCCTGTCAAGTCGAAACCTCACACAAACATTACGGACCGAAACCACGGTTGCGAGTCCCATGACAACTCGAGACTGGCCCCGTTGCGACTCGAGAACACCCCAGTTACGAGTCCCGTTGCGACTCTGGATCTCCTCGTTGCGACTCGAGACGGGCCATGCTAGTGGACTTTCACTATTTCAGGCCCAACTGTTTTGGGCCGGACACTTGGCCATTTGTTTAACTGTTGTTTGGGCTGCTATGTTATTTGGGCAGATTACCTTTCGGGCTTAGACATTGGATCGCACAAGGTTAATATGTGGTATATAATTGGGCCGGGTTATGTTGGGCCAGGTGTAGAACGCACAAGTATGCTATTGACTGCTAAGTGTTACCATGTTCTATGCGTGCTCGAAACATGTTATCTTGTATGTTCTATACGTGTATTACCTCAGTCAAAACTTGACTTGCCTAATAACCATGATAGGACGTGGTTGACCATTTACTTGCTACCTGTACTTTCTGTGTATCTGCCGAGCAAACCAAGGTGAGTTCACACAGCCAAGGCATGGGATTCCCGGGTTGGGAATTGGGTTGGATATGTTGGAAAAGAATTACTCGTACTTACGCATACCCTAGACTATAGACCATCGTCCTCAGGATAGTCAGGACACGTTACGTAAAGCCTACGTAACCCAGTATGTTTGCCATTTGTCTCCCGGGTCGGGAGGACACGTTACGTAAAGCCTACGTAATCCAATACCATCTACTGGCTTCCGGGTCGGAAGGCCACGCTGCGTAAAGCCTACGTAGCCCCCACGCGTACCATGTCCTCGGGGAAGGGCACGTCACGTAAAGCCTACGTGACCCTGTACGTTTTCCCGTTCTCAGTGAAGAAGAACACATGGTCGGAAGTTAGTCTAGTAAGTACCGTTAATGAGAAGCCCTCATTAGCAAGGATAAACGTGGGAAGCCCCCACCAGTAATATGAACACAAGGTTTGGGAAGCCCCCACCTTTAGTACACACTAGTATGGGAAACCCCCACTAGTTATACGTATGCACTATGTTAAGAACTTACTTTCTGTGAACTCGCTCAACTAGTTTGTTGATTATTTGCTGCATGCATTGCAGGACCTTAGGTACATTACGGAGCTTGCACAGGGAGGAGCAGGTCGTTGTGGGATACGGATCATGAACTTTACCTGAACTTATAACTATTTTGAGATTACATACTATGCTTCCGCTATTTAAACGATGTTTGGTTTTTGAAACATCAATCATGTCATGATGATTTACATTGCTTACTTTTATTATTAAATGCTATGTTTGATATGATTGATGGCTTGATCCTGGTCATGTCACGCTCCCAAGCGGTGGTACTCCGCGTGTGGGATTTTGGGGGTGTGACAACACTTACAATGATTATAAAGGTTTATTCGCGCGCACATACTAAACACATGAACTCGCTCAACATTATTGTTGATTTTTCAACTTACATGTATTTCAGGGAATTAAAGGATCTGGCGCGGTATGACACGTTTTCCCGCTGCACTAGTTACGAGGTCATCCTGGTTTGGGGAATGTGACTCTTTCCTGGACAAGTCACAGTCCTTAAACTGTGTTTATGTCATGTTAATGTTTGTGTTGTTGAACAATGTCGTTAGGATGTGTTTCCCTTGAGACAGTGTTGTTGTATTTGGTTTTTAAAACTTAATTAAATGGATGATCTTGCATGGTTTTATTTCATATAGCTTTGTTATGGTTAAGCTATGGTATTAAGAAGTCACACCAAATTAACCACGCTTCCGCAAAGGCAGGGTGTGACATAAATTGGGTGATGATTTAAAATATCAGGATTTGATAGAACGAATTGAAAAGTTGGATACATCTGTTGCAGATCTTAAAAACATGCTACAGCAGGTGTTGAAAACTCAAAAGATGCAATCCACTGCTGTTTCACCTCAAGCACCTGCTCCACAACAGGCACCTACTACAAATGAGCTCTGGAATCTATTTCAACCTTTTCTCTATCATCAAGCACAAATAGCAGATCAGCAACATGAAAAACATGTACAACAGCTGAGAAATGCAATGGAGTCAAGGTTCAAGAACACTCAGGCTGAGCTAAAGGCTCTCAAAACTCAGATCCTGCACACCACTGGCACTGCTCCTCCAACAGTTCTCTTCATTGATCAACTTCCCCCAGATAATGCCAAAAAGGGGGAGAAAATTCAGGAGTGGAAAAAGAAGGGAATAGAGGATGGTCTCTACATTGAACTAGAGAATGCAAACATGACCAAACAGATCCCTCTGCCAGTTGGAAGCAAGAAAATTGATGTGACCACAAATGCACTGGCAGAAGCAGTTGCAAGTGTAAAAAGGGATAGAGAGGCCAAAAGGAAAGCCAGGGTGAATTATCTGGATCAGGGTACTTCAGGGTCAAAAGATGATGAAAACCTTGTTGATGAAAAGAAGAAGCCTACAAGAAGAGTAAGGCTACCCAAATCCATTCCAACCAGACGTTCAAAGTCTGTTCGAAAACCACCACCTAAAACAGCTGTTGTAACTCCTGTTGTACCCAATACTGGTGGTACTTCAGTGGTTTCAACATCTGCTCCCACTTCAACACACACGACTTCTACACACACTATATCCACTGCCTTATCACCATCACCACCAAAAACAAAATCACCTCCTGCCAAAAGGTAGAAGACAGCAGTTGTTACAACATCTACTGTAAAGACAACAGTGGTTGGAACACCAGTTGTTTCAACAACTGTTAGTCAATCACAAATCACTGTTAGTCAAACATCCACCACTGATCTCATCATTCCGACACCACAACCTCCAAAGCCTCACAAAAGAAAAAGAGAAACAACACAGGCTACTGATGAAAAAGTATGATCCTGTTGCTGCTAAATATCCATTGGAATTAGAAGCTGTGAAAAATGAGATGAAACAGTTTTACACTGAAGATGATCCTACAAAAAGGAAATTTCCTTCTCTCATAGGTTTCATAATTCCAGAAAACATGGATGAATATCTCGAAATAAAAGCAAGACTAGCAAGGATAAGAGCCAAAGTTGAATGCAAGGATCAAGGTGATGAAGCCATTTTGGAAAGAAGGGAATTCCTGCTCAACAAAGTCAAACAAATAGAAGAATATGCAAGTGATCTGAACAAAGAAATGTCAAGTTTATTCCCTGAAGAAGAACAACGAAATGCTTTGAGAAAAGAATATCTTGCATTCATAATGAAAGAAAAGTTCTATCCTGCTGAAGAAATAGAATTCAAAGACTGGCCAATCGTTGCACTAAAGCATGAGGCTAACAGAATTGAAAAGATTAAACTTGATCCACAGAAGAAAAAGACAGCTTCAAATTGGAACAAATACAACAAATTCATAGCTGATCTTATTTCCGAGCATAAAAGAAAGAAGCAGGAGTTGGTGGATGGAAAGGTGGATACTGCGGATGCCATAGCAAAATGGTCAAAGCAGCAAACTGATGAAGCTTATGAAAGGCTTGAGAAGCAGAGGTTGAAAGTCTCTGACATTCCTAAAATGTCTAACTACAAAAAGCTACAAGAGCAAGTCAAAATCTTTGAAATACAGATCAGCACAGCAGAAGCCTTTGTCACAAAATTGAGAAAAGAAAGGAAGGAAATGCTGTCTGCTGGAGAAGAAAAGAATAAAGAAGCTGATCAGATTGAAGAAGCTATCAAGAAAATAGCTTTAGATAAAGAAAGATTAGCAAAACTACAAGACCTTGCCAAAAGGGTCAAAGTAGTAAGCCAAAAGTCATCAGCAGATGTCACAAACAGTGAGTTGTCTGACAAAGAAGTTGAAGCAGACATAGCTGCAGCTAATGAGATTATTGAAAAAGCATTCACACGAGTGTCTGAAGCTCATGATACTTCTCTACACTTCTTCTCTAGGCCAAACACTTTAAGTTCATCAGTCAATAAACCTCTCCCAAGAAACCCATTTGGTTTAAAAATACTAAAGTGGCTCTCTGATCAAAAGACCCACGTATTGACTCTGATCAGAACCAATGGAGAACTGAGGCATATATCAAGGAATCAAGCACTAGGCCTAAGTTTTGAAGATCTACAAGATCTCCTTGAGCTTACACTGTGCAGGGATGAGGCTGATTTAAGTTCCAAAGAGTTTGAAGAAGAATTTAAAAGAAAAGCAAAGGAACTTCTGATGAAGAATAAAAATCCAGAATAATGACAGGTTTTGGCATTATCTGTTCCAGGGGGAGATTGTTGGGATTGAACCCTACCAGAGGAACAGATAATGTAAAGCCAAAACCTTATCACAACAGTGGATTCACAATAAGCAGATGTTTACACTAAGCTCTCCCCTTGACAGTGGTTACCTATCTGCTGATACACTCTAAACACTGCTCAGAAGAACAACTGATGAACCAAACACTGATGAAACAACTAAAGACTGCTAAAAGGCAAACGCTGAGCTCTATCTACTGCTGTCTCTTAAGTACTGCTGAAGATCCAAGCACTGCTCATTCAAAGACTGATCACCTTTTGAAGAAAGCACTGATGTTCAAGTAATCAGTGCTTAGGCTATAACAGTGGAACGTGAACATGTTAGACTTGTTTTGTATTGTATTATCAATCAGTTGTTAGACATCAGTAGTTTTGTATAGATTAATGTTTATAAGTTGTTAGGTTGTTAGATGTCACTATCATGGTGACGTCAGCTGAGGTACATCAGTAGTTTGGTTTGCCTATAAATATGACAGTACTCTATATTGTTATATTTGATTCGTTTTGAGTGAGTTCTACTCCTCAATTCAATCCTTTCATCTTGTGCAACCAACCCTGGAGTATCAGGCTGAGGGGGAGTTTTAGTCTGTAAGCTTGCATTGTAACCTTTTGCTTTTAATGTAATCTTTCGACTCTATGAAAAAGCAATTGTTTATCAAACTATATTCTCCTTTGATTGTGTTTACAAAGTTTGTTATCCATTTCCGCTGAACTTAAAATTGCTCATATCTATTTGATTTGCTCAAACATCACAAACAAGCACAATCATGAGAGCCTCGGATCCTAACAACATCCAAGATGTTTTTGAGCGTATTTTAAGTTCCCTATACTTTAACTTCATTTTAGAGCCTTGAAATGGGGTTAACGGGGCTTAAATGTGTCAAAAATGCATCGAAAACCAAGTTTTGGGCTTGCAGGGGCTAAATCTGTAATTCTGTCAAAGTTCTTAGGCCTGGGGCGCAAGCCTAAGCCTATTCTTACGCGGCCAGCGTCAGACTTACAGGTCAGAAACATTGAATCTGGACTTTGGTCTTGTTTTTGATGGTTTTGTTCATGGTTTTTCATTACCATCTGCTTGTTTTTGATGGTTTATCATGTCACCTTGTATTTGAAAACCATTTGCCCATTCGGATGGTCAAGATTGATCCCTCTTTAGCAAGAAATGATCCTAACGGTTTACCGAAAACTATAAATACCCATGCCCTGATTCCATTTTCTGCACCCTTGATCTGATTAATGCTCTAAGTTGAAGCCTTTGCTTCATACCTGAGTGTTATAGATCAAGTTCTCCCTAGCTTGGACCCTTTGTAAGCTTCTTTCGTTCTTTTATCGCTTTTCAAGCGTGAAAGTCAAACAGTGTTTGACTTTCTGCTTTGACCAGTCTTTAGTCAACAGAAAGTTCGTTTGAACTTTGCAACGTGAGCGTAATCACGATGGTTATAGTCCCTTGTGACTATACCTACTGATTACCACGTTGATTAGGCGTAGTGACGAGTCATAGTTTTGGTCAAAATGCGTATTTATGCGTATTTTGTAACCAAACTATTCTTGGGTATCAAAAAAATTTGTTTTGATATCAAAACCTGTTTTCTAACTTAGGTAAACGTGTTCCAACATGTTTAGCTCGTCACTTTTAGTTTAGTGCTTGTGTAGAGTCGTAAGTCAAGCGGTCTAAACCACCGCTTAGACTTTCGAACTCGAGCCGTTTGGTCGATCATTAGGATCCGACAAAGCATGTTTAGTGACCATAGTTGTATAGGGAATAACCTTCCGAGGTGATACCTTATGGTCACTTAGTTTAAATAGTTGTATGATAGGTAGTTTATATGCCTTAGGAAAATGACCAAAATGCCCTTTTCATGCATAACTGGATTTTATGCATATGTAACCTAAAGTTTTGTCACTTAACTGATTATGCAACATATTTAAACATGTTAGGGCATATAATACTTGTCATAGGACTAGTTAGACGTCTCGAACGTGTGCTTGCGCGAATGACGCGTTAAAGTAGCGTAAGCTACCTTAAAGGGTCGTAACTGGTCGAAAGCACTTAGGATAGGTTCGATTTAGTATCTAGGCTGTTAAACCATATCACATGAGTTCCAATACTCATTTGGTTTACGAAACCTCATCCTATCCGATCTTCCGATTTAGGTCCGGTTTATTTACATAGTTACCTATATTAGGTGCTGTTTGATTCCGTGATCCCTCTAGCTTTGCTTGGTTGTTATTTAAGACTTCTAAGCATCCTCAAGTGAGTACATAGTTCCCCCTCTTTTTCCGTTTAAACTATTTTGGGGTGATTCATATGTGCTAAATGATTTCGAGTCTTTTTTAACAAATGCTATGGTTTATATTACTATGTGAATTATTTGAACTGTTGGAACCATTTGGAACTGTTTGATCCATGTGAACCGTTTGGAACTGATTAATATATTTGAACCGTTTGGAACTGTTTGATTTATGTGAACCATTTGGAACTGATTGATTTATGTGAATCGTTTGGAACTGTTTGAACCGTTGGGTTAGGGAAGTGATTAGGTAACGGGGCGAGTGTAATGTGATAAAATCATGGTGGATACGCCGCTGGTACTTCCTATATGTTGGTGCATACGTCTGTCGACTTCATCTTGTATCGAGTCTTGTAATGTAATAGATAGATCAGGGCACGTAAAATGAGAAAATGATTTATAGGTATTTCCGCACGGAATGGTAATTCCGCTTGGATGTCCTAATTCCGCATGAATACCTAATTCCGCATGAACATAATTTCGTTTGGGCTAATTCCGCACGGAATTAAGTTTCGTTTGTACCAGTTCATGCAAAATTAGTGAGCCTATAAATACCTGTGTGCTTAGTTCATTTGAATAGAGATTAGTTCGACGGCGAAGCTCTGTCGAAGTGTCTACAGCATTGTAAACGATCTAATATCAATCAAAAGACAAGTTAAAGTGATTTCTTGTGTTTTCCAGCTGAAATAACACTGATACATTTGTTTCTGCCACTTGCATTGGTGAAGAACGCTTCTGATAGACTCGTTTGGGTCACTACACGATCCTACAAGTGGTATCAGAGCTCAGGAGGAAGAGTTCTTATCATTTCAGCTACTTTTTTTGACTTATACGCCTTCTTTTCTCAATTAAACAAAATTTAACGGTCAAAATGGTTTGATTTTCTAATATGTTGTGTGCAACAGTGTTTTAACAAACCCTTGAGAGTTTCAGTCAAAAATTCGGCTTTAATTAGTTCGAAAACTTAATTCCGCATTAAATTGTTATAATTTCGTTCGAACAGCTATTGTAATTTCGCTTGGAATTTGAGCTAATTTCGCTTGAATTGGTTTATTCCGTGTGAAATTCTCATACAAGAATTAGATTTCGTTTCAAGTTCGTTAATTCCGTTTAGAAGCAAGGATAATCCCGCACGAGATTGTTAATTTCGTTTGAAAGTGATTCCGCATCAGGGTAATTTCATGTGAGACAGGTAATTCCTTGTGAAGCTACAGAGTAATTTCGTTTGAGAAGGATATTTCCATTTGACAAGGAATCTCGTGTGAAGTATAATTCCGTTTGAAACAATCTGATTGTGAATTTTTGAAAACCAAATCATGGACAACGAGTTTTACAATGCCTTTGCTAGTCCGATGACAATCACTCAAAACACGATGCTTGAAAATGAAACTGGAACAACTCAAAAACCACCTAAGCTTTTGGACATTGATGATTTTAGTGGTTGGACTGAACGATTTGGAAACTGGGTTGAAGCTTATCATCTAGATGCATGGGAACATACTGAAGTTCAATATTTTAGACCACTTGGTAGTGATAGAGAGAAAATAACAATTAGAGATTTGAGTGCTGAGGAGAAAAAGAAATACAAAGATGAGAAGTTGATGGTTAGTTTGTTGCAGAATGCGATTAAAGAAGACATTTTGATTTTACTTCAACATGATGGAAGTGCACATTCGATATGGACAGAATTAGAGGCAAAGTTTCTTGTTAGTGATGACATGCTTAAGAACAAAAACTCGTTCATGAAGAAAGAATTCGATTTATTTCGAGGTTTAAGAAATGAAAGCATCAAACAGATCATTGAAAGATACTGCAATTTATTGAAAAACATGAACAGATTAAATATCAGAAAAGATAAAGATGAGTTGATTGAAAAGTTAGCTGATGCGTTGCCACATGATAAGTGGGGCACGTATCTTATGATGTTGAAAAACAAACCTGGTTTTAATGATCTAACATTGAGTGACTTTATTAAACAGCTTGAAGCTCAAGAGATGGAGCAACGAAAGATAGCGAGAATGAAGAATTATGATGGAGAACAAGACATTGGTTTGTACTACAAAAGTGGTGTTAGTGACAAAACCAATTTTTCACCAAAAGTTGAAACTGCTTTCAATACAACGGGATCTTCTGAGAAGTCATCTAAAGGATCAAGTAGCAAAATGGGATTTTCTTCATTTCCAACATTTGATCCACACTTTTCTACAACAAAGAGTGGCAAAGTACTTCAATGCAACCTTGCTTTAAACCTTGAAAATGGTCAGAATTATACCGAGGATGTTGCTAAAAGCCACATGTCTTTGTTGGTAACTATGCTTGAATCTTATGGAGGTTTAGTTGCAGGAAGGATCGGGAATCCAATGCTAACGAATGAGGATTATAATCAAGTTGATGCTGAGGAGATGGAATTGATGGATATAAAATGGTGCATGGCTAGTGTGCTGAGACGAGCTGAAAAGTTTAAACAAATTACAGGCAGAGATGATTTTCGTGATGCAAATGTTTCAACTTTAGGATTTGATAAATCTAAAGTCACTTGTTTTCGTTGCAGGGAAAAGGGGCATTTCAAGAGGGATTACACAAATCGCGAAGCAAGTGGAGCTCAAAATACTTTTGGAAACAACGACTACTATCGAAAGGCGATCTATCATCAAGTTGAACAACAACCACATCAACAACAACAACAACAATCACAAACAGCTCATGGTAGGAAAGAAATTGAAGATTCAAAGAGAGCTTGTCTTGTTAATCAAGATAAAGAAAAAGAATTCAGTTGGGATAAATATATTCCAAAAGACAGTAAAGTATGTGTGGCAGATCAAGAAGATGAAAAATTACCAGAAGGTTTTAACTGGGAAAATTTTAGCTGGGATAAGTTTTGTCCGGACAAAGAGATGTTAAAAGCTAAAGCGTTTGTTACTCAAGTTATCAATGATTATACTGATTATACTGATGACTATTGGGCAGAAAAAGTCAGAAAACGTTTAAGTGGTGAAGCTGAGAAAAAGAAAGAAATTAAAGAAGAAGTTCAAGTGAGAGTAGTCAAAGAAGTTCCAGAATTTGAAATCAAAACAGATGCTGATGCAGTCAAGGTTTATGAAAAGTGCATGAATTGTGATTCCCTGATAAAGCAAAACAATGAATTGCTGCACAACATAAAAAGGCTGAAAGAATCATATGATACTTTGAACAGAGAGATGAATAAGTACAGCGAGTCAAGCAATGAACAAGTTGTAGCAATGAATACACTCAAAGGAGCTTACATGAGACAGCTTGACGATGTCAACTACTACAAAGAGAAGTGTGCTGAGCTTGAGTTGAAGTTGGCAACACAAAGAATTCAAACTGAAAGAGTTAACAATTTATTAAAAAGTTACTCATGTGCTACTTTTGTTGTTGACAGGATTTACCCGATAGTGGAAGGAATGAAGACCTTTGAAGAACAAAAGACTTCGGAAGAAAAGAAGTCCGAAACCAGAAAAGATGATGAAGTGATGACATCTGGTAAGAAACCAAGTGTTAGTTACAACAAGTGTCCACCCCCGGTCAAAAATGCATATTCTCCGTGAAATGCTAATTCTGAAAGAGTCAAAAAGGCAACGAACTTACAGTGGGAGTCTGAGTCATTAGATAATTTGCCAGAAAGTATAGATATCACTTTCACGTCGTCCGATACTGATCATGAGTCTGAGTTAATAAAAAAGGTGGTCGATCAGGTGTTGAATAAGGATGAATCAGAGGAGTCAATGTCGGAATCAAAATCAGAGTCCAAGTCAAAGTCCGACATGTCAAGTCAAAAAGTCAAACAGGGAAACGGGTGTATACTAAAGAGCTTTTGTTATGAAAATCTAATTTGAATGATGAACCAATCAAAGTAGCATATACTTTGATAGATTCTGACAAATTAATTTCTGATGAGGTTTTTCCAATAAGAGGTGTTAAACCGGAAATAATAAAAAAGGTTTTCAAACTAACAGAAATTGATATTTCTGAAATAAAAGGTGAAAATCTTTCTGAAAAACCTAAACCTTACACCTCAAGAGTACAACAACGTTTAAACAAGAAAATGGGTTACAGTTCTGGTTATGGTTATCGAAAGAAACAAAACTATAACGGTAATTTCAAAAAGAAAGGATTGGGTTTTACTCCACCAAAAAACTATAAAAATGAGAAAATTTATAAACCAAAAACTGTTTTTGTTTCAGGAACAAGTGCTGAGAAAGAACAGAAAAGTTCATTCTGGAAGCAGACGAACAAAGAATTCCTTGCGAAAAAGCAAGAAGAGATGAAGAAAAATGTTGCTCAGCAGAAAACAGAGACGAGAACCTGTTTTCAATGTAAAACAGTTGGTCATATTGCCCGAAATTGTTTAAAGGCGATACAGACAAAACAGGGAGTCTCTGGTAAACTAAAAGAAAAAGTTGTTGAGAAAACTGAACTTTCAACCAGAAAATTTACAGGTTTTGATAATTCAACTTTTGAGGTTGGTGAATATTCAAGGAATGTTTTAAAAAGAAAAGAAAATCTAAAAAATAAAAAATGGGTGGATTAGGGTTCAGGAAACAGTTCTGGTGATGAATCTGATTCCACAAAATCAGAGGAGCCACGTGTTGAAGAAAAAGTTGAGAAATCAGTTTCCCCATTGGATGAGGTTAATTTTCCACCATTAAGGGCTGAAAATTTTAAGAAGAAAATTGGGAAAGTTGAAATTTCAAATCAATTTTATTCTATAAAGAATAAGTTTGATGTTGAAAAAGCTTTCAACGGAAATGTGAAACACATTTTTGGAAAAATGGTCAATGGTAAGGCCAAAGGTGTCAAAGAATTTTATGCTTCCAAAACGAAAGTTCACAATTCTGTTGAAAGAAACAGTGAAGAAGATGTTGTTTCACCCAAGGATGGTCTGCTTGGGTGGATATATTTTTCAAAGAATAAATACCTGACTTGCCGGAGCTCCCAAGTTGGTAATCGTGGAGCATGAATCGGCATCTTTCTCAAAATGTTTTTTTTAAATGGTTAAGTGTGACTTGCCGGAACTCCCAAGTTGGTAGTGTGGAGTAGGAATCGGCATTCTAAGATTTCAACCTACAAGTGGTAAGTGTTGGTAAGCAAACCGACTCGTGGTTGAAAGAGAAGTTTTACTTGCTAGAAGTTGGTAGTTATTTCTACAAGTGGTTAATCAAGGTCATTAAGCTGAACTTGATTTAACTATCATAAGTTGATTGATAGAACAAAGTAATGATCTTGACCCCGTTTTTACAACTTGTAAGATCAACAAAACTTATTTTCCGGAAAAAACATTTTGATTAAAACAAACTTAAGTGTTTTGAGATCTGAATGGGAAAATAGTTTGTTGTGAGGGGGAGTTCTGATTGTTTATGCCAAGTGGATGGAGAATTGAGGTGATTCAATAACAGTTGTCATGTTTCTTGTACAGTTTGTTTTCAATTTTCTTTAAATGTGTTTGAATTTTAGGGGGAGTAAAAATTTCAGAAAATCCAAAAACATCAGAATATTTGAAAAAGCCAAAAACATGATAAAACCGATAAAAACCAAAAACATTTGAAAAATTAAAAATTAAAAATGAATTTTGTTGTGGATAGAGGAAATGATAGTACATCAGTGGACTATCACAACATGCTAAAGAAATGAAAAGTCAAAATGTGATAAACAATCTCACTGCGGATGTGCCAATATGTTTTTGCACATTTAGTAGACTGTGGCGAGATATAAACCAAAATTTCAAACTTGCTTATCTCGTGGGGAACATTTCTTGGATATATGGGTAACCCCCGAAATCTTGTTTGAATCTGAGATACTAGGTCTTTATAATTAGTGATATCTGGGATATTATCCCGGGACTTCTGATTTTGTGGAAGTAATAGCCTAGTCCCCGTATAATACTTTCTTCTTTTTCTTGAAATATAGCACCGCCCTCAGCATAAAAAATGATAAAAAATTGAAAAATGCTAATCATGTGCTGTTGTAAAAAGATCCTCTAAAGGGGACACACCGAAAGTCGAGCCGTCATCTCTCTGCTGAACGGAAGTTCTGACCCGAGCTCTCACGGTTTCGCATCTAACCCCTTACAGATATCATCTGTGGTGTACTAACCTGTAAGACTGAATATTGGGATCTGGATATGGGAGTATATTCAAGTGGTGGGACACACAATCAAGTTTAAGTGCTTAAGACGTTAATAACGTATCTCGAAACAGTTGAAATTTGTGTGAAAATTTAAGAGAACCAGTATACTGACAATCTAAGTGAATTGTTTAGAACTTAAAATGTTTAAAGCTTATTGGTGTTGGTGGTTTGTCTTATTAACTGATATGATCCTCTTACACAAACTCACAAAAAATAATGTTTGTAAATATTTTTTATTGCATCTTCTTTCATTCAAAAATCCAAAAGATTTTCGATAACTGTTGAAAAAAAAGGTGATTTTGAAAATTCCAAGTGCTAAACTTGATGAATAGGTTTGGGAAAGTGTGCATAAAAGAATATTTTTCGTACAAGTGGTTCATCATAGATTATATCATTTTGAATGATTCCTGCAAGTAGTTTATAAATTTTAATCTTTAAACTTTGAGAAACATATGTGTATGGTAGAGATTGTGCAGGAAAAGCTAGGTTCCGATAACTGAGCAGATAGTTAGCCATGTTACGATTTTAGAACCTGAAGATGGTGAATTCCAGACCAAGATCCTAGCAGATTGAGAGGGGGAGTCTAAAGACAGTCAAGAGGGAGTGGTTCGAGGCAGTGTTTGATCCTGGAACCATATCCACGCCGCCGACTGATTCTGAAAGAGATAAAGAAGAGAAAGAGATTGATTGAGGATGCTTACACTAGGGAATCTTTGGAGAGAGCGAGCAGACTGATAAAGACTGAAGGTTTAACAAACGAAGACTCGACACTGAAGACTCGTCAACATCCGAGGGGGAGTCTGTTGGTGCATACGTCTGTCGACTTCATCTTGTATCGAGTCTTGTAATGTTATAGATAGATCAGGGCACGTAAAACGAGAAAATGATTTACAGGTATTTCCGCACGGAATGGTAATTCTGCTTGGAAGTCCTAATTCCGCATGAATACCTAATTCCGCATGAACATAATTTCATTTGGGCTAATTCCGCGCGGAATTAAGTTTCATTTGTACCAGTTCATGCTAAATTAGTGAGCCTATAAATACCTGTATGCTTAGTTCATTTGAATAGAGATTAGTTTCGACGGCAAAGCTCTATCGAAGTGTCTACAACGTTGTAAACGATCTAATATCAATCAAAAGACAAGTTAAAATGACTTCTTGTGTTTTCCAGCTGAAATAACACTGATACATTTGTTTCCGCCACTTGTATTGGTGAAGAACGCTTTTGATAGACTCGTTTGGGTCACTACACGATCCTACACTATATATAAGTGCTTTTAACACATTATATATCGTTGCGTTATCTAGATCACTTGGGCAAAGGTTATCAAAACGAGGTTATATTACAAGGTTTTTCTAACATTATAAACCATTCGAGTTTTATTACAAAAACAATTTACGATCTGGGTTTACTTAAACAAATGTTTTAGGTTAAGAATCATGGCTGCGAGATTTTATAAACTATAATCAACTTGATTTGAGTTGGTTAATTATGTTGCAACACTATACACTTTTCAAAACATGGTTTTTAATAAGGTGTTGCAACATGTAAACGAGCCATGAATCTGACAGTCACATAAAACCTATGTACTCGCCGGCATTTTTATGCTGACGTATTTTCACATATGTTTCAGGTACCATGGTTGATGATGATATTGGTGCATGCTACACATAGGATGGACTTGTGCCTTAGCGACTTTAAAACTTGAGAGATAATTGTTTGAATTTATCTGATTGTAATTAAACTATGAGTTCTATATTTCAATAAAAACGAAACTATTTAATCCATGGTGTGAAACAATGATTTTGTTACAACACTCCCCGACGTTTCCGCCACGGTTTGTTGTTTTAACGCGATCGGGGTGTGACAAAAAAGTTGGTATCAGAGCTCATGGTTATAGGGAATTAGGTTATTAGCAATGTTTTGACCTAGACTATAACCTTCCTAGGACCCTAACACAAGATTCTTGTGTTTAGATCTTAAAACAATACCGTCACTTATCCTTAAGTGACAACCACAACAAGAATACAAATTTCGAATCTGCTTTGAAAACCAATCATCTGTTCTAGGATGATTTATTATAAGGGTTTGAACCTTCAAAGTTTTCAAAATCTTGTCAAAGTTTGGGTCTTATTAATGTGAACACGTGCAATCCGGAAGGGTGGATGCCTGTATCCTGAGTTTTCTGTCTAAGGCTAGAGTGTTCGTACAAATCCACATAATTGGACCAGTCACTCTTACCTGGGAACTCTTGGGGTGAGTGTCCACTTATAGGCTAAAGCATGTCTTCGCGATACATTATAAGGACCTATTTACTTTGTTCATCCTTTCTGTGTCGTTTGTTTGCTTCGTGGTTCGAACAAACGACCATCATCCATGCCTTTTTGGTCGGTAATTGTAACATCCTATTCTTACCCAATACCATTTCACTTGTTTTCTCCCATACTTCCTCTTTTAGAATGCCTCCACGATGCGACAATCAGATACCTAATGAGGAATTGGCAGCTATCATTACGCAGCAAATGGCAGCTGCACTCCCAAAACACGATGCTTGAAAATGAAACTGGAACAACTCAAATACCACCTAAGCTTTTGGACACTGATGATTTTAGTGGTTGGGCTGAACGATTTGGAAACTGGGTTGACGCTTATCATCTAGATGCATGAGAACATACTAAAGTTCAATATTTTAGACCACTTGGTAGTGATAGAGAGAAAATACCAATTAGAGATTTTAGTGCTGAGGAGAAAAAGAAATACAAAGATGAGAAGTTGATGGTTAGTTTGTTGCAGAAGGCGATTAAAGAAGACATTTTGATTTTACTTCAACATGATGGAAGTGCACATTCGATATGGACAGAATTCGAGGCAAAGTTTCTTGTTAGTGATGACATGCTTAAGAACAAAAAGTCGTTGATGAAGAAAGAATTCGATTTATTTCGAGGTTTAAGAAATGAAAGCATCAGAAAGATCATTGAAAGATACTGCAATTTATTAAAAAACATGAACAGATTAAATATCAGAAAAGAAAAAGATGGGTTGATTGAAAAGTTAGCTGAGGCGTTGCCACATGATAAGTGGGGCACGTATCTTATGATGTTGAAAAACAAACCGGGTTTTAATAATCTAACATTGAGTGATTTTATTAAACAGCTTGAAGCTCAAGAGATGAAGCAACGAAAGATAGCGAGAATGAAGAATTATGATGGAGAACAAGGCATTGGTTTGTACTACAAAAGTGGTGTTAGTGACAAAACCAATTTTTCGCCAAAAGTTGAAATTGCTTTCAATACAACGGGATCTTCTGAGAAGTCATCCAAAGGATCAAGTAGCAAAATGGGATTTTCTTCATTTCCAACATTTGATCCACACTTTTCTACAACAAAGAGTGGCAAAGTACTTCAATGCAACATTGCTTTAAACCTTGAAAATGGTCAGAATTATACCGAGGATGTTGCTAAAAGCCACATGTCTTTGTTGGTAACTGTGCTTGAATCTTATGGAGATTTAGTTGCAGGAAGGATCGGGAATCCAATGCTAACGAATGAGGATTATGATCAAATTGATGCTGAGGAGATGGAATTGATGGATATAAAATGTTGCATGGCTAGTGTGCTGAGACGAGCTGAAAAGTTTAAACAAATTACAGGCAGAGATGATTTTCGTGATGCAAATGTTTCAACTTTAGGATTTGATAAATCTAAAGTCACTTGTTTTCGTTCCAGGGAAAAGGGGCATTTCAAGAGGGAGTGCACAAATTGCGAAGCAAGTGGAGCTCAAAATACTTTTGGAAACAACGACTACTATCGAAAGGCGATCTATCATCAAGTTGAACAACAACCACATCAACAACAACAATCACAAACAGCTCATGGTAGGAAAGAAATTGAAGATTCAAAGAGAGCATGTCTTGTTAATCAAGATAAAGAAAAAGAATTTAGTTGGGATAAATATATTCCAAAAGATAGTAAAGTATGTGTGGCAGATCAAGAAGATGAAAAATTAGCAGAAGGTTTTAACTGGGAAAATTTTAGCTGGGATAAGTTTTGTCCGGACAAAGAGATGTTAAAAGCTAAAGCGTTTGTTGCTCAAGTTATCAATGATTATACTGATGACTATTGGGCAGAAAAAGTCAGAAAACGTTTAAGTGGTGAAGCTGAGAAAAAGAAAGAAATTAAAGAAAAAGTTCAAGTGAGAGTAGTCAAAGAAGTTCCAGAATTTGAAATCAAAACAGATGCTGATGCAGTCAAGGTTTATGAAAAGTGCATGAATTGTGATTCCCTGATAAAGCAAAACAATGAATTGCTGCACAACATAAAAAGGCTGAAAGAATCATATGATACTTTGAACAGAGAGATGAATAAGTACAGCGAGTCAACCAATGAACAAGTTATAGCAATGAATACACTCAAAGGAGCTTACATGAGACAGCTTGACGATGTCAACTACTACACAGAGAAGTGTGCTGAGCTTGAGTTGAAGTTGGCAACACAAAGAATTCAAACTGAAAGAGTTAACAATTTATTAAAAAGTTACTCATGTTCTACTTTTGTTGTTGACAGGATTTACCCGATAGTGGAAGGAATGGAGACCTTTGAAGAACAAAAGACTTCGGAAGAAAAGAAGTCCGAAACCAGAAAAGATGATGAAGTGATGACATCTGGTAAGAAACCAAGTGTTAGTTACAACAAGTGTGCACCCCCGGTCGAAAATGCATATTCTCCGTGAAATGCTAATTCTGAAAGAGTCAAAAAGGCAACGAACTTACAGTGGGAGTCTAAGTCATCAGATAATTTGCCAGAAAGTATAGATATCACTTTCATGTCGTCCGATACTGATCATGAGTCTATGTTAATAAAAAAGATGGCCGATCAGGTGTTGGATAAGGATGATTCAGAGGAGTCAATGTCGGAATCAAAATCAGAGTCCAAGTCAAAGTCCGACATGTCAAGTCAAAAAGTCATACAGGGAAACGGGTGTATACTAAAGAGCTTTTGTTATCAAAATCTAATTTGAATGATGAACCAATCAAAGTAGCATATACTTTGATAGATTCTGACAAATTATTTTCTGATGAGGTTTTCCAATAGGAGGTGTTAAACCGGAAATCATAAAAAAGGTTTTCAAACTAACAGAAATTGATATTTCTGAAATAAAAAATGAAAATCTTTCTGAAAAACCTAAACCTTACACCTCAAGAGTACAACAACGTTTAAACAAGAAAATGGGTTACAGTTCTGGTTATAGTTATCGAAAGAAACCAAACTATAACGGTAATTTCAAAAAGAATGGATTGGGTTTTACTCCACTGAAAAACTATAAAAATGAGAAAATTTATAAACCGAAAATTGTTTTTGTTTCAGGAACAAGTGATGAGAAAGAACGGAAAAGTTCATTCTGGAAGCAGACGAACAAAGAATTCCTTGCGAAAAAGCAAGAAGAGATGAAGAAAAATGTTGCTCAGCAGAAAACAGAGACGAGAACCTGTTTTCAATGTAAAACAGTTGGTCATATTGCCCGAAATTGATTAAAGGCGATACAGATAAATCAGGGAGTCTCTGGTAAACTAAAAGAAAAAGTTGTTGAGAAAACTGAACTTTCAACCAGAAAATCTACAGGTTTTGATAATTCAACTTTTTAGGTTGGTGAATGTTCAAGGAATGTTTTAAAAAGAAAAGAAAATCTAGAAAATAAAAAATGGGTGGATAAGGGTTCAGGAAACAGTTCTGGTGATGAATCTGATTCCACAAAATCAGAGGAGCCACATGTTGAAGAAAAAGTTGAGAAATTAGTTTCCCCATTGGATGAGGTTAATTTTCCACCATTAGGGGCTGAAAATTTTAAGAAGAAAATTGGGAAAGTTGAAATTTCAAATAAATTTTATTCTGTAAAGAATAAGTTTGATGTTGAAAAAGCTTTCAACGGAAATGTGAAACACATTTTTGGAAAAATGGTCAATGGTAAGGCCAAAGGTGTCAAAGAATTTTATGCTTCCAAAAAGAAAGTTCACAATTCTGTTGAAAGAAACAGTGAAGAAGAGGTTGTTTCACCCAAGGATGGTCTGGCTTGGGTGGATATATTTTTCAAAAAATAAATACCTGACTTGCCGGAGCTCCCAAGTTGGTAATCGTGGAGCATGAATCGGCATCTTTCTCAAAATGTTTTTTTAAATGGTTAAGTGTGACTTGTCGGATCTCCCAGGTTGGTAGTGTGGAGTAGGAATCGGCATTCTAAGATTTCAACCTACAAGTGGTAAGTGTTGGTAAGCAAACCGACTCGTGGTTGAAAGAGAAGTTTTACTTGCTAGAAGTTGGTAGTTATTTCTACAAGTGGTTAATCAAGGTCATTAAGTTGAACTTGATTTAACTATCATAAGTTGATTGATAGAACAAAGTGATGATCTTGACCCCGTTTTTACAAGTTGTAAAATCAACAAAACTTATTTTCTGGAAAAAAACATTTTGATTAAAACAAACTTAAGTGTTTTGAGATCTAAATGGGAAAATAGTTTGTTGTGAGGGGGAGTTCTGATTGTTTATGCCAAGTGGATGGAGAATTGAGGTGATTCGATAACAGATGTCATGTTTCTTGTACAGTTTGTTTTCAATTTTCTTTAAATGTGTTTGAATTTTAGGGGGAGTAAAAATTTCAGAAAATCAAAAAATATCAGAAAATTTGAAAAAGCCAAAAACATGATAAAACCGATAAAAACCAAAAACATTTGAAAAATTAAAAATGAGTTTTGTTGTGAATAGAGGAAATGATAGTACATCAGTGGACTATCACAACATGCTAAAGAAATGAAAAGTCAAAATGTCATAAACAATCTCACTGCGGATGTGCCAGTAGATTTTTGCACATTTAGTAGACTGTGACGAGATATAAACGAAAATTTCAAACTTGCTTATCTCGTGGGGAACATTTCTTGGAGATATGGGTAACCCCCGAAATCTTGTTTGAATCTGAGATACTAGGTCTTTATACTCAGTGATATCTGGGGTATTATCCTGAGACTTCTGATTTTGTGGAAGCAATAGCCTAGTCCCCGTATAATACTTTCTTCTTTTTCTTGAAATATAGCGCCGCCCTCAGCATAAAAATGATAAAAAATTGAAAAATGCTAATCATGTGCTGTTGTAAAAAGATCCTCTAAAGGGGATACACCGAAAGTCGAGCCGTCATCTCTCTGCTGAACGGAAGTTCTGACCCGAGCTCTCATGGTTTCGCATCTAACCCCTTACAGATATCATCTGTGGTGTACTCACCTGTAAGACTGAATATTGGGATCTGGATATGGGAGTATATTCAAGTGGTGGGACACACAATCAAGTTTAAGTGCTTAAGACGTTAATAACGTATCTCGAAACAGTTGAAATTTGTGTGAAAATTTAAGAGAACCAGTATACTGACAATCTAAGTGAATTGTTTAGAACTTAAAATGTTTAAAGCTTAATGGTGTTGGTGGTTTATCTCATTAACTGATATGATCCTCTTACACAAACTCACAAAAAATATCGTTTGTAGATATTTTTTATTGCATCTTCTTTCATTCAAAAATCCAAAAGATTTTCGATAACTGTTGAAAAAAAGCTGATTTTAAAAATTCCAAGTGCTAAACTTGATGAATAGGTTTGGGAAAGTGTGCATAAAAGAATATTTTTCTTACAAGTGGTTCATCATAGATTATATCATTTTGAATGATTCCTGCAAGTAGTTTATAAATTTTAATCTTTAAACTTTGAGAAACATATGTGTATGGTAGAGATTGTGCAGGAAAAGCCAGGTTCCGATAACTGAGCAGATAGTTAGCCAGGTTACGATTTTAGAACATGAAGATGGTGAATTCCAGACCAAGATCCTAGCAGATTGAGAGGGGGAGTCTGAAGACAGTCAAGAGGGAGTGGTTATAGCCAGTGTTTGATCCTGGAACCATATCCACGCGGCCGACTGATTCTGAAAGAGATAAAGAAGAGAAAGAGATTGATTAAGGATGCTTACAATCGGGAATCTTTGGAGAGAGCGAGCAGACAGATAAAGACTGAAGGTTTGACAAACGAAGACTCGACACTGAAGACTCGTCAACATCCGAGGGGGAGTCTGTTGGTGCATACGTGTGTCGACTTCATATTGCATCGAGTCTTGTAATGTAATAGATAGATCAGGGCACGTAAAACGAGAAAATGATTTACAGGTATTTCCGCACGGAATGGTAATTCCGCTTGGAAGTCTTAATTCCGCATGAATACCTAATTCCGCATGAACATAATTTCATTTGGGTTAATTCCGCACGGAATTAAGTTTCATTTGTACCAGTTCATGCGAAATTAGTGAGCCTATAAATACCTGTGTGCTTAGTTCATTTGAATGGAGATTAGTTCCGACGGCAAAGCTCTGTCGAAGTGTCTACAGCGTTGTAAACGATCTAATATCAATCAAAAGACAAGTTAAAGTGATTTCTTGTGTTTTCCAGCTGAAATAACACTGATACATTTGTTTCCGCCACTTGTATTGGTGAAGAACGCTTTTGATAGACTCGTTTGGGTCACTACACGATCCTACACTATATATAAGTGCTTTTAACACATTATATATCGTTGCGTTATCTAGATCACTTGGGCAAAGGTTATCAAAACGAGGTTATATTACAAGGTTTTTCTAACATTATAAACCATTCGAGTTTTATTACAAAAACAATTTACGATCTGGGTTTACTTAAACAAATGTTTTAGGTTAAGAATCATGGCTGCGAGATTTTATAAACTATAATCAACTTGATTTGAGTTGGTTAATTATGTTGCAACACTATACACTTTTCAAAACATGGTTTTTAATAAGGTGTTGCAACATGTAAACGAGCCATGAATCTGACAGTCACATAAAACCTATGTACTCGCCGGCATTTTTATGCTGACGTATTTTCACATATGTTTCAGGTACCATGGTTGATGATGATATTGGTGCATGCTACACATAGGATGGACTTGTGCCTTAGCGACTTTAAAACTTGAGAGATAATTGTTTGAATTTATCTGATTGTAATTAAACTATGAGTTCTATATTTCAATAAAAACGAAACTATTTAATCCATGGTGTGAAACAATGATTTTGTTACAACACTCCCCGACATTTCCGCCGCGGTTTGTTGTTTTAACGCGGTCGGGGTGTGACAGAAAAGTTGGTATCAGAGCTCATGGTTATAGGGAATTAGGTTATTAGCAATGCTTTGACGTAGACTATAACCTTCCTAGGACCCTAACACAAGATTCTTGTGTTTAGATCTTAAAACAATACCGTCACTTATCCTTAAGTGACAACCACAACAAGAATACAAATTTCGAATCTGCTTTGAAAACCAATCATCTATTCTAGGATGATTTATTATAAGGTTTTGAACCTTCAAAGTTTTCAAAATCTTGTCAAAGTTTGGGTCTTATTAATGTGAACACGTGCAATCCGGAAGGGTGGATGCCTGTATCCTGAGTTTTCTGTCTAAGGCTAGAGTGTTTGTACAAATCCACATAATCGGACCAGTCACTCTTACCTGGGAACTCTTGGGGAGAGTGTCCACTTATAGGCTAAAACATGTCTTCGCGATACATTATAAGGACCTATTTACTTTGTTCATCCTTTCTGTGTCGTTTGTTTGGTTCGTGGTTCGAACAAACGACCATCATCCATGCCTTTTTGGTCGGTAAGTGTAACATCCTATTCTTACCCAATACCATTTCACTTGTTTTCTCCCATACTTCCTCTTTTAGAATGCCTCCACGATGCGACAATCAGATACCTAATGAGGAACTGGCAGCTATCATTACGCAGCAAATGGCAGCTGCACTCCCAAACATCATTGCTCAATGTTACCAAGCCCTCAATAACAACAATAATGCTCCCTGTAACTTCAAGACGTTCAACTCAGCTAAGCCATCAAAGTTTTCTGGGTCTCAAGGAGCAACTGCAATTCTGCAATGGTTTGAGAGTCTAGAGAGCACCTCCATGCATGTTTAGTGTCTTTGAGAAACGAGCTAATGTCTTTGAGAAACGAGCTTTAACATGGTGGAATGGTGTGATGAGGGATAGAGGTGCCGAGGTAGCACTGGCTCAAACATGGGAAGAGCTTCGAGCTCTAATGATGGGGGAATTCTGTCCTCGTCAAGCTTACACGGACCGTTATGAGGAGTTAAGTCTGTTATGCCGAAACATGGTCACGCATTTGGATAAGGCAATCGAAAAGTACATTGATGGCCTCCCTGACTCAGTACAAGACATTGTTACTGGTAGCAACCCCACTACAGTTAGACAGGCCATTGAGCGATCTGCTGCCTTAACTGAATCTCAGATCAGGAAAGGTAAACTTTTCCGAAGGGTGATAAGAAACCGATCGAGGAATCGAAACCAAAGGATGAGCAGACTGAATCCTCTAAGAAGTCGAAGAAGCGAAAGGCTTCTCAGAACTTCGTCGTGGTTGCTCTCAATGATCAAGCTGTTCCTAACCAACCAGCTCAACCCCTTGCTCGGAAGCCATACAACGTAACTGCACCCTTGTGCAACCAATGTAACCTTCATCATCATGCCAGTGTGAAGTGTCGTAAATGCCTAATTTGTGGACTTATAGGGCATACAACGAGGGTTTGCCGAGCTGCAGCTGCACCAAATCAAGCTGAAAACAATCCTGCTCAAGCTCGTTTTCCACCAGGGTCTTGCTACAACTGTGGCAAGATGGGCCATTTCCGAAAGAATTGCCCAAAGCTTGCTAATGCAAATCCAGCGTAGGGATGATGAAGGATCGTGTACGGACCCGAACGAGTCGTTCAGAAGAGTTTTGATCAGTTTCAGAGGCAGAAGCTGACTTAGAAACTGCTAGCAATTCACTTTAAACTCACTTCTGATTGATATATAACAGATTACACGCAAAGGAAAACCGACAACACCTCGGTATCCAAAATCACAACTCTTCCAAATGATCTCGCTTGAACACACATATATATATAGGGGCTTGATTCCGCTTGAAAGTGACCAATGTCATTTCAAGCGGAATACCACCCACTCAACCGAAATCACATTTAAACATACCTAAACCTATTTTCTCGTACAACGTGCCCTGATCTAACAATCCTAGTACAAGACTCGATACAAGACGAAGTCGACAGATGCATGCACTAACGGACTCCCCCTCAGATGTTGACGAGTCTTAAGTGTCGAGTCTTCTCATCTTCAATCTTGATCAGTCTTTGGGCTTTACTCTTTCTTTCAGCATCAACAGACTCCCCCTAGCAATGTGCTGGGATTCTTTAAGTTCATCAGCATCATCTGCTTCAGGATCGTAATCTGGCTTTCATTCTTCATTCAGAAACTTCAGGTATCGAAACTTGGCTCTTCAAAAGATTGTTCCAAGATTGTGACCTGCCTCTCATCCAGCTCAGGTTATCTGCACAATCTCTACCTCAAAGTAAATTTTACAATTTTAAACATTAACATGTATGCACCAACTCAAACTCTCCCTCAAAATTTAACCTAATTAATTTGTTAATGAAAATCTTGATGAACCACTTGTAGATTTGATAAAAACACATTTGATTAAACATAGACTCTCTCTCACAAAATGGTTATCATGTCTAGCACTTAGAATTTTGAAAATCAGCTCTCCAACATCAGTTGTCGAAAATCTTTTTGTATTTTTCAAATTTATGCTAAAACACATAAAAAATCTTTTTGGATTTTTCATAGAGAAATGCAATAAAGAAATATTTACAGACAAAATTTTTGTGAGTTCGTGTAAGAGGATCATATCAGTTCTTGAGACAAATCACCAACACCGTTAAGCTTCATTTCATTTTAAGTTCTAAACAAGTCACTTAGATTGTCAGTATACTGGTCCATTTAAATTTTCACACAAAGTTCAACTGTTCCGAGATACGATATTAATGTATTAAGAACTTAAACTTATTCGCGTGTCCCACTACTTGAATATACTCCCGTTTCCAGATCCCAATATTTAGTCTTACAGGTGAGTATACCTAGATGATATCTATAAAGGGTTAGATGCGAAACCATGAGAGCTCAGGTCAGAACTTCCGTTCAGCAGAGAGATGACGGCTTGACTTTTGGTGTGTCCCCTTTAGAGGATCTTTTCTTCAACATCACATGATTAGCATTTTTCAATGTTTTCATCATTTTTTATGCTTAGGGCGGCACTATATTTCAAGCAATGCGGAAAGTATTATACGGGGACTAGGTCAGAATTTCCATTCAGCAGAAGTCCCGGGATAATACCCCAGATATCACTGAGCATAGAGACCTAGTATCTCAGAAAGAGGGACCTTTCAAACAAGATTTCGGGGATTACCCATATATCCAAGAAGTTGTTCCACACGATATAAGCAAGTTTGAATTTAGGTTTATATCTTGTCACAATCTACTAAATGTATAAAAACCTACTGGCATATCCGCAGTGAGATTGTTTATCACATTTTTAACTTTCCATTTCTTTAGCATGTTGTGACAGTCCACTGATGTACTATCATTTCCTCTTTTTGCAACAAAACTCATTTTTTAATTTTTCATGTTTTTAGCTTTTTCAAATTTTCTAATGTTTTTGGATTTTCTGAAAAATTACTCCCCTTAAAATGCAAACACATTTAAAAAAATCGAAAAAAAAACTATATACAGAAACTTGACAACTGATATCAAATCACTTCAAATCGCCATCCACTTGGCATAGACAATCAGAACTCCCCCTTTCAACAAACTATTTTCTCGTTATGATTTCAAAACACATAAGTTTGTTTTAATCAAAATGATTTTTCCGAAAAATAAGTTTAGTTGATTTTACCACTTGTAGGGATTTGTTCATCATCTTGTTCATTCAATCACATATATGAAGTTTACATCAAGTTCAAACTAATGACCTTGACGAATCACTTGTAAGATCCAACCTCTTACCACTTGTAAGTATATCCAAATCATTTAACCATATGTAGGAATAAACATCTACACAAAACATTTTACCAATCAAGATGCCGATTTCTGCTTCACACTTACCAACCTGGAAGCTCCGGCAAGTCACAACCTGTAAAATTTAAACAATTTTTAAACTCTTTCATACAAACAATTTTATCAAGAAAGGTGCCGATTCCTGATCCGCAATTACAAACTTGGTATCTCCGGCAAGTCAGGTTTTTCAATGAAAGAAAATGTCCACCCAAGCCTGACCAGCCTTGGGTGAAATCAATTCATCAGCAGTTGGGGTGTAGGTTGCTTTCTTTTTAGCATAAAAGTCTTTTACCCCTTTAACCTTCCTATCGATCATCTTTCCAAAAATTTTCTTAACGTTTCCATTAAATGCCTTCTCAACATCAAATTCATCCTTTTAAGAATAAAATTGATTCGAGATCTCCACTTTCCCAATTTTTGATTTAAAATTTTCAGTCCTCAATGGTGGAAAGTTCTCATCATCCATTTGAGGAACTGAGTTTTCAATCTTTTTAACAACATGTGGCTCCTCTGATTTTGTGGAATCAGATTCATTGCCAGATTTTACTTCAGATTTCTTAACAACCCACTTTTGGTTGTCAAGCTTCACACTTCTCCTGTAAAACCTTTTTGAACATTCACCAACTTCATATGTAGAATTTTTGAACACTTTAAATTTCTCAGTTGGTGATTCGGTTTTATCAACAACAATATCTTTCAGTTTTTTAGAAACTCCCTCTTTTGTTTTTGTTGCTAATGGACAATTCCATTCAATGTGACCAATTTCATTGCATCTAAAACAGGTTCTGGTTTCTTTTATTTGAAATTCATTCTTCTTCTTTGTAGCAAGAAATTCTTGATTTGATTGTCTCCAGAATGAGCTCTTCTTTTCCTCTTCAGCAGATGGACCTGAAACAAATTTTGTATTTTTAGAGATTTTCTCATTTTTATAATTTTATGGTGGAATAAAACGAAGACCTTTCTTTTTGAAATTACTGTTATGGTTTGGTTTCTTTTGAAAACCAAAACCAGAACTGTAACTTTTTTTCTTGTTTAACCGTTGTTGAATTCTTGAAGTGTATTTTTTAGGTTTTTCAGTAAGATTTAAATCTTTTATTTCAGAAATATTAATTTCTGTCATTTTGAAAACCTTTTTGATCATTTCAAATCGAACACTTCTTATTGGGAACTCTTTATCAAAATATAATTTGTCAGAATCATCCAAAGTATATGCAACTTCAAATGTTTCGTCATTCAAATTTGATTTTGACAACAAAAATTCTTTACTATAAACCCGTTTTCCCGTTTTTGAACTCCTAACAGATGAACTCGAACTTTCAGACTCGGACTTTGACTCTGACTCCTCATCCTTATCCAACACCTGATCGACCACTCTTTTTTATTAATTCGTACTCATGATCTGTGTCAGACGCTGTGAATGTGATGTCAATGTTGTCTGGTAATACATCGGTTATCTCGGACTCTAACTTTATATTGACTGCGTTTTTTACTTGTTCCTCATTTGGTTTTCTAGGCGAGTACCCTTCTCAAATTGGAGGCGGACACCTATTATAACAGACACTCTGTTTCTTACCAGTATCCGTTTTCTTCTTTGGCTTCTTTTCTTCATCTTTAAACGCCTCAAAACCTGCAACAGTAGGATAAATTATGTCAATTAAATAATCAGAACTTGTATAACTTCTTAGTAAACGTCTGATTCTTTCATTTTCAACTCTTTCACCATCCAGCTCTTGCTTCCATTTCTCACATTCTTCAATGTAAAAATTTATCTCTTTCTGCTTCGACATCATGGTTGCATTCATCATCTTCAAAGCATTTTCTCTTTCAGAATTAGTAAACTGTAAACAATTCACAGTTCTGTTCAACACATCATATGATTCTTTTAAATTCTTGACATCGAACAACAACTTTTCTTTTAACTTCTCCGATTCACTAAACCTCTCATCTTTTTCTTCACATTATTTGCAGGGTTCTGAACATGTAGGACAGGGTT
The DNA here is from genome assembly GCF_002127325.2 of Helianthus annuus. NCBI lineage: Eukaryota > Viridiplantae > Streptophyta > Magnoliopsida > Asterales > Asteraceae > Helianthus > Helianthus annuus. Next base: position 69,465,382 of record NC_035434.2, on the reverse strand, counting down.
TTGTGACTTCAACTATCTTTTCGACCTCCACAATCTTCTCAACTTCAACTACCTTTTCCACTTCAACTATCTTCTCAACAATCTTGGTTTCTTTCATCTCTTTTGCAGCTTTTCTCTCTTTGAGTTTCTTCAGTTTATCTGCAAAATAAAATTCAAAACTGTCAGAAGATAAATGAGTTTTTCCAACATTTATCTGTTCAATCTCTTCATCATCATCACTTGTATCGGATGAACTGTTTTCAGATGAAACAGATCCTTCATCTTCACTTTTCTCTTCATTTGATAACACTGCTATCTATTCCTTCATTAACTCTGGCTTTTTAATAATCCGAGCAATGAAAGCTTTGACATTTGAATCATCTGGAATATACTTGTCCCAGCTAAATCCTTCAGCCACTATCTCATCATCTTGATCAATAATGCCGTAATAAGCTTTCTTATTTGCATCATCGATCATTTTTCCGTGTGCAGTTTGTGAATCCTTTTGTTGATGTGGTTGATGAGTAATTTGCTGATATATAGCCTTCCGATAGTAATCATCCTTTCCAAAAGGATTCTTTGCTCCACTAGTCTCCTGATTTTTGCACTCTCTTTTGAAGTGACCTTTCTCCTTGCATTTAAAACAAGTAACTTTAGATTTATCAAAACCTAAAGTAGAAAGATGAGCATCCAAAAAATCATTTCTTCCTGTAATCATTTTGAACTTTTCACCTCTTCTCAAAACACTGGCTAGACACCATTTGATGTCCATAAGCTCCAATTCCTCTGCATCTATCTGATCATAATCTTCCTTTGTTAGCATCGGATTACCAATTTTTCCAGCAATCAATCGTTCATAGGATTCCAAAGAAGTAACCTGTAATCCCATATGACTCTTTACAACTTCTTCAGAAAAATTCTCTCCATTTTGAAGATGCAATGCCACATTGCACTGAATCATATGCCCATTACCAACATTCGCACTTTGAACACTTGGAGGATTCACATTTGAAAATCCACTAGTGTTGACTGAACTTTGATTGCCTGTTCCAGATTGATTTCCTGCATTAAACACGGTTTGAATCTTTGGACTTGCTTCAGCAGTTTGAATATTTCCTTTGTAATACAATTTGATATCTTGGTGATTGCTTGAACTGTTCATTCTTGCAATCTTCTGCTGTTCAAGATCCTGTGCCTCCAGCTTTTCAATAAATTGTCTGATTGACAATCTGCTAACTCTCTAGAATTCTTCAGAATCATCAGATAAGTACCCCATTCTTTCTGTGGTAAAGCATCAGCTAGCTTTTCTACCCATTCTGCTGGAGTTTTAGTGATTTTCAGCTGAGACATGGTACGCACAAGATGACAGTATCTCTCAATGAGAGTCTTTGTAGTTTCACCAGGCATACTTGTAAACAATTTAAACTCCTTTTTCATCAAAGATGCTTTACTCTTGAGCATTTCGGTACTTCCTTCAAACTTTTTCTCAAGTGCATCCCGAATTGAATACGCACTCCCATCATGCTGAAGCAAAATAAAGATGTCTTCTTTTACAGCTTGTTGTAGAAGACTGATCATCATTTTCTCTCCTTTATAACTGTCTCTCTCTTGGTCTGTGAATTTTGAAATGATTTTATCAACATTCAAATAAGACTGTGGTCTAACATACTTTGTTTCAATACTTTCCCAAGCTCTCAGATGGTTTGCCTGAACCCAATTCTCAAAACGATTCTTGCATCCATGGTACTCCTCGATTCCCATAAGTTTCGGGGGTTTTTGCAAAGTTCCGGTTTCGTTTTCTAAGTTCATGTTTTGAGCAATGACTGACGGAGTAGCCGAAGGTGTAGCAAACGCGTTATAGAACTCTTCTTCCATGATTCGGCAACACGTTTTTCTAAAAACAGCACTGTTCAAGCGAAATTACTATTTCAAGCGAAAACACCAACTTGCAATTTCAAGCGGAATACCAACTATTCGAGCGGAATCACCAAACAACAGATTCAAGCGAAATACCCTGAAATAACCCTTTCAAGCTGAATCCCAAACTAACAACTTGGAGCGGAAGCAGCACAACTTTGAAGCGGAATCACCAGTTAAGTTTCAAGCGGAATCTGACTTAAACTAATACCCTGATTTCGCTTGAACCTTTTCAAGCGAAATACCTACTTTTGAAGCGAAATCAGACAAACTCAAGAGAAATCTCTAATTTCGCTGGAAACTTTCAAGCGGGATATGCAATCTCGAGCGGAATCACAAGATATCGTTCAAGTGGAATCATTTGTTTCGTCCATTTCAGTCACTTTTAAGTCGAATTTTGCTTTGAAACTTTCAAGGGTTTGTTAATATGCAGTTTTACACATTCTGTGAGAAATTTAGCTAATTTTGACCGTAAAAACTTGCTGAAATGATGAAAGAAGGTGTAGAAGTAAGAAATCACAAAGAAAACCAGCTGAATTCAGCAGAACTCCTCCTCCTGTGCTCTGATACCACTTGAAGGATCGTGTATGGACCTGAACGAGTCGTTCAAAAGAGTTTTGATCAGTTTCAGAGGTGGAAACTAAGAAACTGACTTAGAAACAGCTAGCAATTCACTTTAAACTCACTTCTGATTGATATATAACAGATTACACGCAAAAGGAAAACCGGCAGCACCTCGGTATCCAAAATCACAACTGTTCCAAATGATCTCGTTTGAACACATATATATAGGGGCTTGATTCCGCTTGAAATGGTTCAAGCGGAACAAGAGAGTTGCTGATTCCGCTTTAAACTGACCAATGTCATTTCAAGCGGAATAACACCCACTCAAGCGAAATCACTTTTAAACATACCTAAACCTATTTTCTCGTACAACGTGCCCTGATCTAACAATCCTAGTACAAGACTCGATACAAGACGAAGTCGACAGATGCATGCACTAACAGATGAGCATTTAACCGACTCTAAGATGATGTTGTTTAGAAATAATCGATCCTTATGTATTATTTCTTTTGTTATCATGGTGTATGAAACAGTTGTTATTGTTGTTTGTAAATAAATCTTTTATTTACATTGCAATGTACAAATGTGGTTGCATGTATAAACAACAAATCCCCTACAATACCGACAATCAAGGAACCGTATTCCTTGAAAAATAGACTACTCCCAAAATTCTTCCTTTTTATGATCTCTTGCGTTTTCCATGAAAATCCTAAGTACCCGTTTCTTCCAAGGAAACGAAGTACAAGGCGCAAGTTACAACTCTGGACGAATACCCAAAGTACCACTATAAATCCTTAATAGGATACCTAAGGGTATTTTCGTAAGTCCTTAATTGTTGCGTACCTTAATTCGAATGTTACATTTCCTTGTAAACGAAATCGAATTTTTGGAAGATCATCCTATCTTTTCAGATAGATTCTTGAGGACGTTGAAGTCCATCGACTGGGTTCCTGGTGTACCTTGAATACCCATGTTCAAATCGACAACAAGTTAATAACAATTAATAACAAACTGATAACAAATTAACAACCAAGAAAACAATTTTGTGCTTATGTGTTTATGTGTTGACCTAATCCAAGTTGTCTCGAGCTTGTTCAAATTCTATCCCCTTCACATTATAAAACAAACTGTGTGGACTGTGCAAGGAATTACATAATAATGGATGTATACATAATTATGGAATTTAGTGCACAGAAACCACAGCAAGTTTTGTCATAGGTCTAGAGTTAACTCTATTCATTTCCATTTCTGATGAAGCACACGTTGAGGAAAAATGAACTAACTATTCATTTTTCACTTTTGAAAGAATATCCGTTGAGGGAAATGAATATCCTTTTGTTTACCCCTTCATTTCCATTTCTGAAGAATACCCGTTGAGGAAAATGGCTGAATCTGTTCATTTTCGTTTCTGAAGAATATCCGTTGAAGGAAATGAATATCCTTTTATTTACCCCTTCATTTTCGTTTCTGAAGAATACCCGTTGAGGAAAATGACTTAATCTGTTCATTTTCATTTCTGAAGAATATCCGTTGAGGGAAATGAATATCCTTTTGTTTATCCCTTCATTTCCATTTCTGACGAAGAACCCGTTGAGGAAAATGACTCAATCTGTTCATTTTAGCTTCTTAAGAATATCCGTTGAGGGAAATGAATATCCTTTTGTTTATACCTTCATTTCCATTTCTGACGAAGAACCCGTTGAGGAAAATGACTCAATCTGCTCATTTTCGCTTCTGAAGAATATCCGTTGAGGGAAATGAATATCCTTTTGTTTATCCCTTCATTTCCATTTCTGACGAAGAACCCGTTGAGGAAAATGACTCAATCCGTTAATTTTTGCTTCTGAAGAATATCCGTTGAGGGAAATGAATATCTGTGACAACCCGAGTTTTCAAGGTCTCTCCTCGACACGTTACTTGTTCCGCACTATCTTTTCATAGTTGTTTATGCTGTAACTTGTGCATATTTGGTGAATAATTGAACCGTTATTATGTAGAGTTATTAGTGAATAATTTAAGAATTACTTATGTGTGGTAACCCCCTTAAATAAGGTCTTTCATCGACCATTCTTCATCAACATAGTTTATGATGAACTATGTTATTCGTCATCAATGTTTACGACGACATATATTTTTCGTCGAAGGATGTTTCTCGCCCAGAAGTCCTTCGGCCCACTTAATTTACGGCCCAGTAGGGTCTCAATGTTATTGGGCGTATACTGTCCATTGTTAACAAAACTTTTATCAGCAAACCCTAAACTCTCTCTCACCTCTCCTTTCCTTCTTTGAAACCGACGGCGAACACTCTTCTCGTCCCGAGTTTTTCCTTCGACTCCATGTTGATCAAGGTAAGCGTCTTGTTCTTGTTCATCGGCTTTATGATCCGTACATGGTTCTGTGTGGTAGTGATTTTGTTATGATTATCTAGGGTTGCAATAAGTTGTGTGATTAGTTTGGATGTATGCATAATTTAAGTCAAAATCCATAACTTTTAAACATAAATTGATGATTAGAGAACATGAAAACTAGGGTTTATATGGTGTTGTATGTCCTTGATGAAGCATTTTGGTTTGACTTGAATAGGAATTGGATCATAATACTGTTAAATGGTAATTAGGGATTAATGAAAACTTGGGTTTATATTGTGATACTGTTAAATACTATTATAAGTGCATGTACTGAAACCTGCTCTTGATTTGTAACTATTTAACATGAGAGTATTGAGTAGTTGAAGGATGTGATCTGTGAAAACAATCTGCTTGGCAGCAGAAGGGTCCCCGACGAAATATAGTATTGTTTCGTCACATGTGAGCCGGCGAAAGATAGGAGTCTTTCGTCATAGCTAACTCGACGAAAGATGGGGGGGATCTTTCGTCACATGAAGCCCGACGAAACATATTGGTCTTTCGTCATAAGGGGTGCTTCGTCGTATAAGTAATGGAACTGAACAGTAGAGTTGTTTATGATGATTGTACACTGGTGTTTTTGAAACTTAGTCTGTTGTATGATGATAATGATAACCAGAAATGAGAGTCTTGACTTAACTGTTGTGGGTAGTCAACTTATCTGTAAAACATTGTTATGTATCATGAACATAAGATGTAGACTTGTTTGGAAACTGAGTACTTGATATGTGTTATACTATGATCTTAACCAAATGCAATCCGTGACAACACGTGAATCGATTATTATGAAACTAGTGTCATCAGTGATTACTGTTGGGAACATGAACTTGTGATGTAAATGCGTATGAAATCTAAACACTTACTATGTGCTACGTGACTTACTGTGTACAAATACGTGACTTGTCGACTATGTGACTGATGTTGATTAGTAACCACGATAGGGTTTGGTTGACCAACTGGGAACGGGTAATGTAACGAAACATACCAAGCAAATCTAAGGTGAGTTCACTGCTCTTTTTCCAAGCATGCATCCTGGGGAGGGACATCTGGTAATCGTTCCGGGGAGGAACGTCGGGTTATTGGGATGTTGGTTATTACACTCATTTCTATCATTAAGTCCCCTTACATATACCGATTGGTTGCCGGGGAGGCAACAGGGTTATTAGTTGATAGCGCTATTAGGTTTGGCACCCTCACACCGTACCGGGGAGGACGGTCGTGAACTAATACCTTAACCTCTTGACCAATGTGTGATAGAGCATTGGGGTTTGGGCAAATAAATCTAGAGCCATCTGCGGTAATCGAGTTAATAACAACATCAAATCATTGAATCGTTTTATACTCATATCTGGTAACTAAAACGTGTTAACAAACTTTGAACTCACCAGCGTCGTCTGACACACTTGTCAGCATGCTTGCAGGTCCTTAGGGTTATATCATTTGGAACTTGTTGTCTGAAAGGCTGGAGTGGTCATGGGTCAGGATACCTGGAATCGCAACACAAGTCTAATGGTTTACGTACGCGTGGGTTATGAAACACTTAACAAATGAGTTATGCTTCCGCTATGTATAATGAATTATATGTAACGTTTTGTATTACTTTATGTTAATGAATGAAAGCTTCATTTAAATATATTTATGAGTTCAAGGTGATTGGTGGCTAAGATCCTGGTACGTCACACGTCCGCGGTGTTTTCTGCCAGTGGTATTTTGGGGGTGTGAAAGTTTGGTATCAGAGCCACTGGTTACAGTGAACTCGGTTTTAAAACGTTTTATAAAACTAGACTATAACCGAACAAGTTCTGAATACGACCATGACACTCAGCTCCAGACTCCAAGGTTCGTCTCTCGTATACTCATTGTACTGCATAACTAGTGAACACTTACATATGATATTGCATGTGATTGCTCGTATAGCACAACAGTATTAATTCATGTATTACTTGCTTGTGTTATGTGATTGATAGGGTTGTATTTCCCTAAACATTCATGACTCACGTTTTGTGATGCTCATTGTTTGCTACTCGAGTTTGAGGAACCATTTGACATGAGTTAGGAAGAGCTGAGATGAGCATGCAAATCACAATATTATTGTGGGTGCACACATAATAATAATGTGGGGTGCATGTGAGTCCCAGGGAGGCCTAACGAGTGAAAAAGGGGTTCTGTTCTGTCATTTAGTCAGTGAGAAACGTGACAAATCCATAGGAGCCTTAGCAATGATTGCCTCCTACTCGAACATGATCTTTTCGAACCTCGCTGCTATCAAACATTACCTGAACACCCATCTGAACGCCTAGCGAATTGTGTAGAAAGTTAGGTGCTTGTACGGACATCCCTGATTTGGATGATGCAGCATCGTTGATTGGTCTATATCTTTTCTCACTTCTCTTTATTTGCTGGAACTCAATGTATTGACACCTTAGACCCCGAAGTGCGATACTTCTGCAACACTCTAGCAACAAACTATGTATTACTCTATCAACTTGCAATAACGATGGACAAGAGGATGAGCGTAGTGCCTTACCGACCATAATATTAGAACGACTCTGATTACCGGCAACCAACACCAGCAAATTGACTTCAATCGAATCCATAACTCTAGTTAGCCACTTATGGGAGTCAACTCTTATGAACAAAACCGGACATACTCGATAACAATTGACTATAGAGTGAAATGTGTAATTGCCCGCATCATAAGTAGTGCCTTAGGACGTGGCACGGAAAGTGAAGAGATGGACCCTGTTGGTGAAGGGTCGCAGGACACCGTTACAAGCAATGACATTAGAGGCAACAGTCGCGACAACATCAAGGTACTCGTAATCGTATCCTACAGCATGGAAACGAAGGTGACGTCAACAGGGATTAACTGTTGATAAGTCAAGACGACAACAACTAAGGGAATAATGACAGTATTGGGAATCCTCGTAACCATAACCACAACACCGGTAGTGGTGCATGTGGATGGACATTTGGGATTGGCATGGGTGACGCCAGGACTATAACAACATGGAGGCCTGCACGTTCTTGATAACTGATCGCTTCGTATCCATTCTGTTCAACCCTGATGCTTCTTGCAACCGAACCTATTGCGGAATCGGCTGATGGCAAGCCAACTGAGACCTCATATGTTTGTAGGGATACAAGCTCGACCTTATGGGATAAGTGTTCGACATCGACCTTCCTACTACTATCCTTGATGGTCTTGATGCAGTAGTTAGTGTGGATTGGTTATCTAGAGATCGCGTAGATATACCCTGTGAGGAGAAGATTTTGCGTACCGTTCTCCCTAGTGGAGGATCACTGTCTGTTCTAAAGCGTCAGAGTGGTGCAAGGGTTAGCGCCATTCCAGTTATGAAGGTCCTCGCTATGTTAGCAACCGTTTCTGATGGTAAGGATAAGGAAAATAGGATCGGGGATCCACCAATTGTTCGTGACTCTTCTCAGTGTGCTATTCGAGGAACTTCCAGAATTACTTCCATAACTGTTAGTCTGAATCTCAGTTGATCTCACGCCAGAGGCAGCTCTGAATACTTGTACTCTTACCGTCTTGCACCAGGAGGGTTGAAAGAATTGTCTAATCAATTACAGGAAATGTCGAATAGAAGTTTTGTCGGACCTAGCTATTCGCTTTGGGGAGCCCCAGTTATACCGTGAAGATAAGCCTTTTCGTATGTGTACTGATTATCTAGAACTCAGCAAGGTGACAGTCAAGAACCGTTCGCTTCGACCATGTAGTAACACCCTGTTGACCAGTTGCTAGGGATAAGCTTCCATTCGAGGATTGATTAACGAAATGAGCTATTATCAGATGGAAGTCCAAGGGGAGAATGTTCTTGGAGCGGCATAGCGAACGCAATACGGCCAGTGCGACTTTATACACCATGACCATTGAGTTAATCAACACACCAGCAGCTTTATGGACCACATAAAACGACCGTGTTTATCGATGATGTTTTGGATCATTTCCAGGAGAAAGGAACATCATGGACGGCATTTGTATCTTATTTTAGAGCTCCTAAGGGAGGAGCCAATCCGTGCGAAGTCTTGTTAGATGTAATTACTGGGTTCGAGAGGTACCTTTTGGTCATATAATCAGCGAAGTGGGAATACACGTGGATCTCGCTAAGACCCATTTTGGTTAAAACTGATCGACACCAAAGATTCCTTCGGGGATACAACAATTTATTGGTTTCGCTAGATATTATCACAGATTCATCGAGTTATTTTTGAAAAATTGAGCCACTGTAACCTTTTTAGCAAAGCAGGGTGCTGTGTTTGGGGTAGACAAAACAGGAGGACTTCTTTTCAGCCTTCGAATCCCAACTCTGCAATTTTTTGAGCATCGTCTTTACCCGAAGGTGTGGGTAATTTAGTGGTATATCATGATGGTTTGAATCAGAGTCCCAGTTACACGCCAATGCAACACGAGAAAGTGATAGCTTACGTAGTAGACTTACAAGAAGAATTGCACGAGTTACAACCGGCGGTGGAAGCCATAGCCTTTGGATTTAAATTGGAGGCATTACTTGGACGATACCAAATGCACTACTTAGATCGATCACAAGAGCCTCCCATGTATCCTGGTTTCGAATGAGCTAAATCAGTGAATGGCATCGCTGGATGGAACTTTTGGATGATTATGACTGCGATACTTGAATGTGCACGAGCATTGCAACTCACTATCGACCCTAACCTACCTGATCAGGCTCGCTCTGTTCAAACTGTAGAACTAAAGGAAAAGGATTTTCAAGTTGAACCCATGCGGGGCATGGAGAAGCAACCTTGGGCAGGACGAATGATATTAGCTACCTCCAGAAACGAGTGTGGATCTCATTATACAGCAACTTTAGGGAACCTTGAGTTGAAGGAAGCACACCGGCCTCGATATTCTAGATGACTGGGTTTTGATGCGAGATAATAGGATCTATAAATTTTGTACTGGTGGTCGGGCATGAAGGCCCACCTAGCAATGTATGTGAATGATGTTTGACTTAAGGGAAAATCAAGGTGGAGTATCAGCAACCAGAAATACCCATATGGAAATGAGAACAGACTGCCATGGATATCGTCACTACTCTACTTACAACTCGAAACGGAAATAGTATCACATGGATGATCGTTGATCGCCTCATATAACAAGCACACCTTCTTGCAATCAAGGGAACTGATGAGTCTTCTCAGCTTGTGAATATTCCTCTGGGAGATACGGCTTTTAGGCACGAGATGCCAACTCTTGTTACCTTTGATTTTGAGCTATACCTGATTTATGACAAGCAGTACATAACACCCTTGATTCACGTCTAGACCCGAGCATTATTTATCACCATTGGATAAATGGTCAGAACAAACGAAACATCCTGACACTCGAAGATATGGTGCGAGCTTGTGAGTGAATAGCTACAGTGAAAATTGGAAAGATAGTACCTTTGGTTGAGTTCTACTGCAGCAGTTACCATTCTAGCATTCAGGCAGCTCCGTGTGAGGCATTACTTGGGGAACAATGCTGATCTTCTTGTTGGACTAAGGTGGGTAACAGCCTAATCACAGATCCAGGATTTGTACTCGAACCACTTGGGAAGATTGTTCAGATCGGAATATCGTTTGGCAGCAACGCGTAACCGTCAGGAAAGCTGATAAGCTTAAGAAATGCTGGAAGATCGCTGTAGGTTTCACCCTGGAAGGGTGTGGTGCGCTTTTGGAAGCGCGGTAAGCTTAGTCCTCGTTATGTTGGGCCTTTCAAAATTCTAGAACGAATTGGTAAAGCGGCCTACAAGCTAGAGTTACCTGCTGAATTGGGTAACGTGCATGATGTTTCCACGTGTCGCAACTAAAGAAGTGTTTATCTGATAAAACGCTGATGGTACCATTTTCAAGAGCAGAAAATCGACGACAAATTGCAGTTTGTCAAAGAACCAATAGAAATTATGTATCAGAAAGTCAAGGTTCGTAAGCATAGTCGAATTTCAAACCGAGAGGGTTCGTTGGAACTCAAGACATGGACCGGAGTTCACGTGGGAGCGCAAGGAGCAAATGAAGCTCGAGTACCATCACTTATTCCCTACTGACCAATCTAAATCTGGGGCAACTGGCGAATTTCGGGGCAAAATTCCCTATCAACTCGGGGATGATGTGGTACCCGCATAAAATCCACAGTCATCCCGAGATAACAACTTACCGTTTTGGATTACTTGTCAAATTTTGGGAAAAAATTTCTTTCAAGTTGGGGATGATGTGATAACCCAAGTTTCAAGGTCTCTCCTCGACTCGTTACTTGTTCCGCACTGTCTTTTCATAGTTGTTTGTGCTGTAACTTGTGCATATTTGGTGAATAATTGAACCGTTATGATTGTAGGACCGGTTTTGCGACCGTTCGATTGCGTAACGAACGTTTCACGTGCGGAATCCGTGAACGAACGTGACCGAACACACGATAACGTACTACTAACGTGATTCCATTGCTAAACTTGACGTGTACGGTACAAGAATCACAAAATACAATACTTTCTCTCTTTACTTTCTCTCTCTAGAAAGTCTTCTCTCCAAGTCTTCTCCAAATCTTCTATCAAAATCTCTATCAAGAACTCTTTCAAAATCTCTAACTAAACTAGTGACATAATCCCCTATTTATATGGTCAAGGCTATTTAATGAAAGTTCACACTAATTACAAGTTTGCCACCTTGCCATTTCTAACTAAATATGACATTATGCACTTGATTCCATCCGGCTTTTCACTACGACTCGGATTGACGAAGGCGATAGACAAAATATGCATCAACAATCTCCCCCTTGGATATTGCCGTAGTCAATCTCGTAGTGAAACTCGTAGCGACTTGACTTTCTCTCTCTCTTGAGTTCCTCTTGCTTGAACAGAATCCCGGTGGATCTGTCTTCAGCTTCCGTTGCTCTCTTTCTTCAGAATCTTCAGGCTCCCCCTTGCGTCAAGCTTCCGTGCTTTTGGGATCGACACCTGGCTTTGCGTATCAACAGATTGAATGTTGACGGAATCTTCAGTGAGAGTCTTCAACATGACATTCTCGGATATAGCTTGGTCTTCTTCAGAAATTCTGCCTGGATCTTTCTTTCTTTGGCTATAACTTTCATCAGACTTCCCCTATCACCCTGCTAGGATAGACATCTGGGATTTGTTACCACCATAGAAATTATCTCCTGACTTCTCTCTGTTCAGCTCATCATCTGCATCATCTGCATATATCTCAAACACTCTATCACAAACAAATAAAGTTGTGATTCAACTTAATGAATCAATAAATCATTTGAGAATTTTTACAATTTAAACACTGATCACAAATTTGAAACATTTCAATTTCTAATTCAGATTAATGAATTATCTTAAACATTTCAAACCACTTAACCAACCTGTATGTTCATCATGTTTAGCCTTTGAGATTTTGAATGTCAGCTTTTCAACATCAGTTGTCGAAAATCTTTTTGGATTTTTCAAAATAAGAAACATAATTGCAAAAACAGAAATTAAATGCAGAAATGAAATATGTACAAACATATTTTTGTGAGTTTGTGCAAGAGGATCATATCAGTTTTTGAGACACATCACACGCACCGTTAAGCTTTTAATCGTTTTAAGTTCTAAACGATTCACGTAGATTGACGATATAATTGTCCTCTTAAATTTTCATACAATTTTCAATCTATTCAGGATACTATTTAGGTATGTGTCCCACCTCTTGAATATACTCCTGTATCCAGAATCCCAATATTCAGTCTTACAGGTATGAACACTACAATGATGTATGTACATAAATTAGGGGAAAGATGCGAGAACTGAGGGATCTCAGGTCAGAACTTCCGTTCAGCAGAGAGATATCAGCTTCGACTTAGCAGTGTGTCCCCTTTAGAGGATCTTTTCAGCTACAACAGATGATTATCAATTTCATTGTCTAATCAGCTGAGGGCTTTATGCTATGTTTCAAGCATTTTGCGGAAAGTATTAGCCAAGGACTAGGTCAGAACTACCGTTCAGCAGAAGTCCCGGAATAATACCCCAGACATCATAGAGTATAAACACCTAGTATATCAGAATACGAGACCTTTCAAACGAGATTTCAGGGGTTACCTATATATCCAAGTAGTGTTCCCCACGAATTTCACAAGTTTGAACTTTTAAGTTTATATCCCGAATAAATCTACTAAATGTACAAAAACCTATCGTCACATCATCAGTGAGACCGTTTATCACATTTTACATTACATTTCTTTAGCATGCTGTGATAGTCCACTGATTTACAATCATTTCCGCTTTTTCACAACAAAACTCATTTTTAAATTTTAATGTTTTTGACATTTTCAAATTTTCTAATTTTTTTTTTAAATTTTTCTCCCCTAAAATCAAAATATGTTTCAATTTTGATTTTCTGGGAAAATTTGAAACAAACTGTACAAACTTGACAACCTGATGAGAATCACTTCAATTCTCTATCCACCTGGCATAAACAATCAGAACTCCCCCTCACAACAAACTATTTTCCCATTGTGATTTCAAAACACTTAAGTTTGTTTTAATCAAAATGGCTTTTCCAGAAAACTTAGTTTGTTTATCAAACAGTTTAGGTACGGGGTTACTTCATCATCTTGTTTTCTAAACAAAAGTAGGAAAATCCAAGTACAAGTTAATGTCCTTGATTTACCATATGCAGTCCAGAATCCTCTGTACCACTTGTAAAACATTCACAAACACAACCAAACCTCTTTACCGTTTGCATGATTGACGTTACCGAATAAAATTCAAAAAAGATGCCGATTCATGCTCCACGCTTACCAACCTGGGAGCTCCGGCAATTCCTGCAAAATCTTCAAACACAGATTTAAAAAGATGCCGATTCATGCTCCACTCTTACAAACCTGGGAGCTCCGGCAAGTCAGGTTTTTCTATTTGAAAAGTTTCACCCAAGCCTGACCAGCCTTGGGTGATTTTGAATTCTTATTCAACAATGGTGGGAAATTTTTCTCATCCATTGTTAAACTAGAATTCTCAGTTTTTACCTCAACAACTGGCTCTTCTGGCTTTAACGAACCAGAATCATTGCCTGAATGTGGCTTGTCTGACCTTGATGAGCCAGATTCATCGCCGACATGTGGCTCCTTTGTTTCCGAAGAAACAGATTCATCGCCAGGAAGTGAAAACTTCACTTTCTTCTTTTTCTCCTCTTTTGTCCTCAGATTTGCATCTGATGAATTCGACTTGCTTGACTTTGCAGTTGACGAAGTTGATTCATCAGCACTCTTCTTCGATCTGTCGGGTGAACCCGAGGACAAAATCTTTTCGAGATATTCTCTCGCTTTCTTTCTCTTTTTCCTCAGTCTGTCTTTCTGCCCCTGTGAAAGTTTAACTTTCTTTTCCTGAATTGACTGTTCTTTGACGTTTTGACCCGAAGCTTTCAATTCTTTGGGCTTGACAACGACTGGTATCTTCTTTGCCATTTTCTGAGAATTAGCCCTCAATCTGTCATTCGATCTTCTTGGGCAATCTCTGGCAATGTGACCTTTGATATTGCAATTATAGCACCTCCTGGTCTCATAACTCCAGTATTGGCAGTTAACAGCAATATGCCCCTGATATCCGCAGCTGTAGCACACCCTGTTATCATACCAGTTACCACCGTTGTACCAAACATTCAAATCGTAACATTGTTTGGCCTGGTGGTACTCATTCCTCAAATTTGCTGGTTTTGACGCTTTAGCACTGTGGTTCGTCCTGCACACAACAAATTTTGAATTTTCATTTTCTACTTTACGTGTTTTTTTCTTTTGATTGGATGATCGTACTGATGAGTTTTTTTCTTCATTTTTAAAATTTTGTTTCTGTTCTACAATCTTCTTCACAGGTTTTTGCTTAGAGCATTCTCCCTTTTCAGTCGATTACAAAACAGTTTTCTGAAATTTTTCTTTTAATTTTGAAATTGTTTTCTTTTTCTTAATTTCAGCATCAAACTCTGTCTCATACTCATCTGCTGAATAAAATTTCTCATTTTCCTCATCAGTTTTCTCATCACAATCTTCGACTTTGACTTTGTCAAAGTTTGTAGCCTTTTCACTTATCGGAACTGAATTGATTGGTTTTGGACAGGGAAAATTCAAACTGTCAGATTTAGTCACAAAACCTATCAATTTCTTCTCAAGTTCATCAATTTTGTTCCTCGAATTCTCAGCTTCACTTTCAAGCTGAGATATTCTCCCAAAATGAGACTTGAGATATTCTCCCAAAATGAGATTGTTTTCTCATTATCATTCTTCAAATTTTCAAGAACAGACTTTTCATTTATCAAAACTTTTATCTGTTCCTGAAATTTTGATTCATTCGCTTTCTGATTCTTGTTTTCAAGCTTAATCCAGAAATCTAAATCTTCTGAAGATTTCTGTTTGTTTTCAAGCTCTTTTACCAACTCTTTGATTCTCTTTTGAGCGCTTTCACCTTCTTTTTCAAGTTCGACAATCTTCTGAAGATGGGAATTTATCATTTTCTATTTTTCAATGTTGTTTTTACTGAACACATTTCTCCCATCTTCAAGAATTTTCATTTGCCCTTCAAATTCTTGATGTTTCAATGTCAAACTGTTAAAATCAACCAACAGTTTGTCATTTTCAGCTTTCAACTTCTCACAATTTTCTTTCAAAATAAGAATCTGATTTTCAGCAACGTGCTTCTCGTCTTTCAACTTTTTGACTTCAGATGCCAAACTTGTCATGTCTTTCACAAGTTTATCATTATCAGTCTTGACGTTATCACATGTTGAGCACATTGTTTCATTCTTCACCGATTCTTCAGCTTTTGAAGTTTCTTCTTCCTTTGCTATCAATGTACCTGCACAGAACATTTTAACGAAATCAAGAGGATTTCCATTATTAGCAATATAACAACCTCTCTTAAAATCGTATTTCATCACATGTTTTGCCCTGATACATTTAGTAACCCTTTTGTGCATCTCTTCAATCACATCTGAACTTAGATCTAGCACAATATACTCCAAAACCTTGATCAAATCTTTCTTTTTCTTTCTAACTTCAAGTTCATGAGCTTTAAGTTTGCTGATGAATTGATTTAGAGGTAGTTTTGAAAAATTTGAGTTCTCCCTTAAATTCTTCAAACATTCACCCCATTCAATCGGTAATGCATCTGCAAATTTCTCCAATTTTTCAACATTTGACGGATATATCTCATGATCTTTCAGATAATTCAGTAAAACACTATATCGGTCTTTAAGATCATCCAACGTTTCGTCTTTCAGACACACAAAATATTTAAACCTTTTTGCCCATCCATCTTTGCTCATTTTTCTATAACCCTCATCTAGAAATCCGTGATGCCAATCATTAAATCTTTTGAAATAATAGTTCTCCTGTTCATCAAACATCATTGCCATTTTTCCCAAAAAAAAAAAAACCCGACACGTGTTTGTTGACAAAATAAGCGAAACAAGGATGACGGAAAAACGGACCAATCAGCAATTTGACACAAAGGCGGACCGGTATCTAAATGGGGCGGTGGGCTTATAATGGATTGGACGGTGCTTTGGACCTTACATGCAGTCAAAACAAATAATCATTGATCTCTAGTGGGCGGTGCTATTTAAAAACAAACAACAATACAATCTTAGTGGGGCGGCATAATAGCAAATGAACAAATGTGATTGGGCGGTGATGTTGGGCTTCGGTGATTGGGCTTTTTATCAAATTGGGCGGTGTAAAATAACAACCGACAAATATGATTAGTGGAGTGGGCGGTGCCTTTTATCCATCAACAACAACTCCACATGTCTTGGGCGGTGACTTAAAAAACGATGAACAAGTGGGTTGGAACAATGAGCTGTGATTGGGTTTCAAATCGGTTGTGGGCGGTTAACAAAGGTTGTCTTTAATGGGCTTCACATGGGACGGCAAAACAACAACTATTGGTGATGAAAAGATAGCGGGGGGCGGTGAACAACAACCACTGTGATTGGGCTTTTACCTAGTACCAATGGCCGACAACATACAAACATCAACTATCGTTCTATTGGGCCATTCAATAAAAGTAGCCGACACCTTCACTTAATTGAATTTTGATTAGGCCACTCAGATGTAATCACGTGCAGCCTTGAAAACGATGACAAAAGAGCGAGCTTGTATAGTTGACACTATGAGCGGTTCCACACTTTGACTTAAAAGCGAACCTGGATGTGACTTATCAGCGAACCAACTTTCTTACCCTTTGAGCGAACCACAGTATTACCAAAAAAGCGGTTCATACATTCAACCAAGTACATATGAGCGGTTCACACAAAGTACATATGAGCGATCCTAAATCTTGTCACATGAGCGATCCAACCTGCTGTTTGACGCGAACTGGACCCGAAAAACTGCAATTTCTCCAAAACGGCTTGGCGTTTCGAGCTGAAACTTGGTAGGGTTGTAGATCGAGTCTAAACGCACATCATATCCAAAAATCAGACAAAACGGACCGTATTTACCTGTTCAATTTGATGAAAAACGATGAAAAACGTGAAAAGTAGGTAGAAGATGAAGAAATAGGTGAAATCGGATCTGAATCGGCTCAAATCTGGTACGAAAACGATGTGTCTGATCGTGCAATCGAGCTCCTAGCTCTGATACCAATTGTAGGACCGGTTTTGCGACCGTTCGATTGCGTAACGAACGTTTCACGTGCGGAATCCATGAACGAACGTGACCGAACACACGATAACGTACTACTAACGTGATTCCATTGCTAAACTTGACGTGTACGGTACAAGAATCACAAAATACAATACTTTCTCTCTTTACTTTCTCTCTCTAGAAAGTCTTCTCTCCAAGTCTTCTCCAAATCTTCTATCAAAATCTCTATCAAGAACTCTTTCAAAATCTCTAACTAAACTAGTGACATAATCCCCTATTTATATGGTCAAGGCTATTTAATGAAAGTTCACACTAATTACAAGTTTGCCACCTTGCCATTTCTAACTAAATATGACATTATGCACTTGATTCCTTCCGGCTTTTCACTACGACTCGGATTGACGAAGGCGATAGACAAAATATGCATCAACAATGATGTAGAGTTGTTAGTGATTAATTTAAGAACTACTTATGTGTGGTAACCCCCTTAAATAAGGTCTTTCGTTGACCATTCTTCATCAACATAGTTCATGACGAACTATGTTATTCGTCATCAATGTTAGCGACGAAGTATATTTTTCGTCGAAGGATGTTTCTCGCCTAGAAGGCCTTTGGCCCACTATATTTACGGCCAAGTAGGGTCTCAATGTTATTGTGCATATACTGTCCATTGTTAACAAAACTTTTATCAGCAAACCCTAAACTCTCTCTCACCTCTCCTCTCCTTCTTCGAAATCGACGGCGAACACTCTTCTCGTCCTGAGTTTTTCCTTCCACTCCATCTTGATCAAGGTAAGCATCTTGTTCATGTTCATCGGCTTTATGATCCATACATGGTTCTATGTGGTAGTGATTTTGTTATGATTATCTAGGGCTGCAATAAGTTGTGTGATTAGTTTGGATGTATGCATAATGTAAGTCAAAATCCATAACTTTTAAACATAAATTGATGATTAAAGAGCATGAAAACTAGGGTTTATATGGTGTTGTATGTCCTTGATGAAGCATGTTGGTTTGACTTGAATAGGAATTGCGTCATAATACTATTAAATGGTAATTAGGGATTAATGAAAACTAGGGTTTATATTGTGATATTGTTAAATACTGTTATATGTGCATGTACTGAAACCTGCTCTTGATCTGTAACTGATTAACATGAGAGTATTGAGTAGTTGAAGGATGTGATCTGCGAAAACAGTCTGCTTGGCAGTAGAAGGGTCCCCGACGAAATATAGTATTGTTTCGTCACATGTGAGCCCGCGAAAGATAGGAGTCTTTCGTCATAGCTAACTCGATGAAAGATGGGGGGGGTCTTTCGTCATAAGGGGTGCTTCGTCGTATAAGTAAAGGAGCCGAACAATAGAGTTGTTTATGATGATTGTACACTGGTGTTTGTGAAACTTAGTCTGTTGTATGATGATAATGATAACCAGAAATGAGAGTCTTGACTTAACTGCTGTGGGTAGTCAACTTATCTGTAAAACATTGTTGTGAATCATGAACATAGGATGTAGACTTGTTTGGAAACTGAGTACTTGATTTGTGTTATACTATGATCTTAACCAAATGCAATCCGTGAAAACACGTAAATCGATTATTATGAAACTAGTGTCATCAGTGATTACTGTTGGGTACATGAACTTGTGATGTAAATGCGTATGAAATCTAAACACTTACTATGTGCTACATGACTTACCTTGTACAAATACTTGACTTGTCGACTATGTGACAGATGTTGATTGGTAACCACGATAGGGTTTGGTTGACCAACGGGGAATGGTAATGTAACGAAACATACCGAGAAAATCTAAGGTGAGTTCACTGATCTTTTTCCAAGCATGCGTCCCGGGGAGGGACATCTGGTAATCATTACGGCGAGGAACGTCGGGTTATTGGGATGTTGGTTATTACACTCATTTCTATCATTAAGTCCCCTTACATATACGGATTGGTTGCCTGGGAGGCAACGGGGTTATTAGTTGATAGCGCTATTAGGTTTGGCACCCTCACACCGTACCGGGGAGGACGGTCGTGAACTAATACCTTAACCACTTGACCAATGTGTTATAGAGCATTGGGGTTTTGGCAAATAAATATAGAGCCATCTGCGGTAATCGAGTTAATAACAACATCAAATCATTGAATCGTCTTATACTCATATCTGGTAACTAAAACGTGTTAACAAACTTTGAACTCACCAGCTTCGTCTGACACACTTGTCTGCATGCTTGTAGGTCCTTAGGGTTATATCATTTGGAACTTGCTGTCTGGAAAGCTGGAGTGGTCATGGGTCGGGATACCTGGAATCGCAACACAAGTCTAATGGTTTACGTACGCGTGGGTTATGAAACACTTAAAAAATGAGTTATGCTTCCACTGTGTACAATGAATTATATGTAACGTTTTGCAATACTTTATTTTAATGAATGAAAGCTTCATTTATATATTTATGAGTTCAATGTGATTGGTGACTAAGATCCTGGTACGTCACACGCCCGTGGTGTTTTCCGCCAGTGGTATTTTGGGGGTGTGACAATATCCTTTTTTTAATCCCTTCATTTCCGTTTCTGACGAAGAGCTCGTTGAGGAAAATGACTCAGTCCATTCATTTTAGCTTCGGAAGAATACCCATTGAGGGAAATGAATATCCTTTTCATTATTCTGTCATTTCCACTTCTGACGATCTACCTATAAAGGAAAAATGAATCATCCACTCATTTTTGCTTTAAAGTATATCCACTGGAAAATGACAAGATTATGCCTTTCATATCTTTGATGGTTATTTAACACAACGTCACAAACAGACTCCTACGATTAAATTTCGGGACGAATTTTCCTAAATTAGGGGAGACTGTGACATCTATGTCACTTCAACCATCAAATAAATACCAAATCAATGAAATATTGTTTTTCATACTTGGGATTTGTATAAATATGTGTATCATTTGCACATATCAATTCTTGTTCGATTTCGAGCTTTAAATCGCTTTCTGGAAGGTTATACGCGAACTGATGCATAAACGTAATCAGTTTAACGCAATAAACACTCCGGAATAGTGAAATAGGCTTAACATACCTTAAATAACCTTCACTAACTTAGAAATAAGTTTTGGATGGTTTGGTGTGTCGAAATCAAGTTTGTTCGATCGCATGGACTATTTGTGTCAAACTGCGAAACTATACCGATTTGTATAGTAACGAACATTTCGGACCTTGATCATAAGTTAAACATACCCTAAATATCCTTTACATAGCTTAGAAATAGGCTTTGAGGGATTCGGTATGCTAAAATAAACTTATTTGATCAATAGGGACTAAAAGCGTCAAAAAGTGCATAAGTTTGCACTTTCGCGCATATCTTACGTTCTGAATATATCCGGACACCCAAAAATTTATGTAATCATTAAAATATTTTATTTTAGTGATTGGCATGATAAAATTCCATTCGTCGCTTAATTTGGATGGTTTTTGCGTTCATTACGTTTTCCGTCGTAATTAACCGAATAACGCAACCGTACGACCAAACGAACCGACATCCGAGATGTTTTTGAGCATATTTTAAGTTCCCTATACTTTAACTTTATTTTAGAGCCTTGAAACAGGGTTAACGGGGCTTAAATGTGTCAAAAATGCATCGAAAACCAAGTTTTGGGCTTGCAGGGGCTAAAACTGTAATTCTGTCAAAGTTCTTAGGCCTGGGGCGTAAGCCTTTGGGCTTGCAGGGGCTAAAAATGAAGTTCTGTCAAAGTTCTTAGGTATGGGGCGTAAGCCTAAGCCTATTCTTACACGGCCAGCTTCAGACTTACAGGTCAGAAACATTGAATCTGGACTATGGGCTTGTTTTTTATGGTTTTGTTCATGGTTTTTCATTACCATCTGCTTGTTTTTGATGGTTTATCATGTCCCCTTGTATTTGAAAACCATTTTCCCACTTGGATAGTCAAGATTGACCCCTCTTTAGCAAGAAATGATCCTAACGGTTTACCAAAAACTATAAATACCCATGCCCTCATTCCATTTTCTGCACCCTTGATCTGATTAATGCTCTAAGTTGAAGCCTTTGCTTCATACTTGAGTGTTATAGATCAAGTTCTCCCTAGCTTGGACCCTTTGTAAGCTTCTTTCGTTCTTTTATCGCTTTTCAAGCATGACTTTCTCATTTGAACTTTGCAACGTGAGTGTAATCATGATGGTTATAGTCCCTTGTGACTATACCTACTGATTACCACGTTGATTAGGCGTAGTGACGAGTCATAGTTTCGGTCAAAATGCGTATTTATGCGTATTTTGTAACCAAACTATTCTTGGGTATCAAACCACTTTGTTTTGATATCAAAACCTGTTTTCTAACTTAGTTAAACATATTCCAATATGTTTAGCTCGTCACTTTTAATTTAGTGCTTGTGTAGAGTCGTATGTCAAGCGGTCTAAACCACCGCTTAGACTTTCGAACTCGACCCGTTTGGTCGATCATTAGGATCCAACCAAGCATGTTTAGTGACCATAGTTGTATAGGTAATAACCTTCCGAGGTTATACCTTATGGTCACTTAGTTTAAGTAGTTGTATGATAGGTAGTTTATATGCCTTACGAAAATGACCAAAATGCCCTTTTCATGCATAATTGGATTTTAAGCATATGTAACCTAAACTTTTGTCACTTAGCTGATTATCCAACATATTTAAACATGTTAGGGCATATAATACTTGTCATAAGACTAGTTAGATGTCTCGAACGCGCGTTTGCGCGAACGACGCGTTAAAGTAGCGTAAGCTACCTTAAAGGGTCGTAACGGGTCGAAAGCACTTAGGATAGGTTCGATTTAGTATGTAGGCTTTGTTAAAACATATCACATGAGTTCCAATACTCATTTGATTTACGAAACCTCATCCTATCCGATCTTCCGATTTAGGTCCAGTTTATTTACATAGTTACCTATATTAGGTGTCGTTTGATTCCGTGATCCCTCTAGCTTTGCTTGGTTGTTAAGCATCCTCAAGTGAGTACATAGTTCTCCTCTTTTTCCATTTTAAACTGTTTTGGGGTGATTCATATGTGCTAAATGATTTCGAGTCTTTTTAACAAATTCTATGGTTTATATTACTTTGTGAATTATTTGAACTGTTGGAACCATTTGGAACTGTTTGATCCATGTGAACCGTTTGGAACTGATTAATCTATTTGAACCATTTGGAACTATTATATTTATGTGAACCGTTTGGAACTGACTGATTTATGTGAACCGTTTGGAACTGTTTGAACCGTTGGCTTAGGGAAGTGATTAGGTAACAGGGCGAGTGTAATGTGATAAAAGCATGGTGGATATGCCGCTGGTACTTCCTATATATAAGTTCTTTTAACACATTATATATCGTTGCATTATCTAGATCACTTGGGCAAAGGTTATCAAAACGAGGTTATATTACAAAGTTTTGTTAACATTATAAACCATTCGAGTTTTATTAAAAAAACAATTTACGATCTGGGTTTACTTAAAAAATGTTTTGGGTTAAGAATCATGGCTGCGAGATTTTATAAAATATAATCAACTTGATTTGAGATGGTTAATTATGTTGCAACACTATACACTTTTCAAAACAAGGTTTTTAATAAGGTATTGCAACATGTAAACGAGCCATGAATCTGACACTCACATAAAACGTATGTACTCGCCAACATTTTTATGCTGACGTATTTTCACATATGTTTCAGGTACCATGGTTGATGATGTTTGATGATGATATTGGTGCATGCTACACATAGGATGGACTTGTGCCTTAGCGACTTTAAAACTTGAGAGACAATTGTTTGAATTTATCTGATTGTAATTAAACTATGAGTTCAATATTTCAATAAAACGAAACTATTTAATCCATGACTGTGGAACAATGATTCTGTTACAATACTCCCCGACGTTTCCGCCGCGGTTTGTTGTTTTAACGCGGTCGGGGTGTGACATGTGACAGGGTCTTTTGTTTCAACATTAGGGATCTCAAAAACAATAAATTTTGGTCCTAATATTTGGATGAAATATATAACCAATATGAATATATTGAAGCTAAGATTCTCTAATTTTATTTGGAAGAACGTTAAAAAAAACACATTAAAGAAATACCATTCATCAATCTTTTTGGATATGTTAACTTAAGTTTAGGCAACATTTTTTTTTTCATTTTGTTGTATTTAAAAAAATTGTTGTCGTTATTATTATCAACATTTTCTCTTTATATTTTATGCTAAAGTTTATATTTCTTTTATAGTTACTTCATTATGCACATATTATCAATCAATCATGTAATGTTATAAATAACCAAAATAATGTTAACACTCTATTTAATAGGACTCAACAAGATTGTTAACGAATGATATAAGAGCACTCACATCAGCTTGTTATCCCATCTCTGCGATTTAGCTAAAAACACATTTATCTCTAAAACTGTGTTTATCTTTCAGAAACCTCTCTACATCTCATTTCTCTTGTTTATTCTTATTCAGTTATATAATACTTTTTTGTTCTTTTTTATTAACTTTTGTTCTTGGTTTTCAAGAACCATACCTCAGGCGTGAGGCAATAAAAGTGGTTCTGAAAATGTCTCAGTTAAGGTGAATTAGGGAAAGAATTACATGAACCTGGATGAATGTGGAATTTTGGGCCAGAGGTAACGCTTGAAGTTCTTCCTATAATCAGAAAGAGAAAACGTTTGGAGTTGCTCAAATATGGTGTGGCAGAGTTGTCTGAGTTGGGGGTTTAGTGAGGAAGAGAGGAAATATGATGAAGAAAAAAAAATGAAAAGATACATACTTTTAAATGCTTTTTTTAATTCATTGGGTCTTTGATTTATCCCTAATTGTGGCAGGTCACTTTTGTGGCATAGCATAGTTTACACATGCTTAGAATGTGCAAAACAACAATGTGCTAAACAATAAAAACAACATTATGAGTGTTGGCTCTATCTATTTTATTATTATTTAAATTGTCACACCCCGACCACGTAAAACAACAAAACGTGGCGGAAACGTCGGGGAGTGTTGTAACAGAATCATTGTTTCACAACCATGGAATAAATAGTTTCGTTTTATTGAATTATTGAACTAAATGTTTTGATACAAATTAGATAAATACAATTATTATCCTCCAAGTTTTAAAGTCGCTAAGGCCTTGTCCATTCCTATGTGAGAATACACCAATATCATCATCAAATGCCATCAACTAATGTACCTGAAACACATGTGAAAATAGGTATGTCAGCATAAAAATGCCGGTGAGTACATAGGTTTTGTATGAGTTTCAGATTCATGGCTCGTTTTACATATTGCAATACTTATTTAAAAACCTTGTTTTGAAAAGTATAGTATTGCGACATAAATAACCAACTCAAATCAAATTGGTTATATTTTATAAAAATCTCGTAGCCATGATTCTTAACCCCAAAACATTTGTTTAATTAAATCCAGATTTGTAAATCGTTTATGGAATAAAACTCGAATAGTATAATATATTGTTGGAAAACCTTGTATTACAACTTTGTTTTGTTTACCATTGCCCAAGTGATCTAGATAACGTAACGATATATAATGTATTAAAAGCACTTATATATAGGAAGTACCAGCGGCGTATCCACCATGCTTTTAACACATTATACCCGCCCCGTTACCTAATCACTTCCCTAACCCAACGGTTCAAACAGATTCAAACAGTTCGTGTCAATCAATGGTTACAAACGGTTCACATAGTCAAATAGTCACTAACGGTTCACATAGTCAAATGGTTACAAACGGTTCACATAATCAAATGGTTACCAACGGTTCATATGATCAAATGGTTACAACGGTTCAAATGATCATATGGTTACAACGGTTCAAAATGTAAAACAATGTGTCCTTATGCTGGATGAGCATATGCGACAAAATGTAGTATATGGAAATCAATGTGCTAGCATGTTACGTGAACATACATAGCAAAACACAATGAAATCGTGTACTAATAATGTACTATTGAACATAGTAAGCATATGATATAAAAACATGGGAAACATGAAAGTATCAAGTAGGCACATGTGTTCCACCCCAAAACAGTTTGAAAACAGTAAAAGAGGGGACTATGTACTCACCTTAGGGTGCTTAGAAGTCTTGAACAACAACCAAGCAAAGCTAGAGTGATTAGGGAATCAAACGGCACCCTATATAGGTAACTATGTAAATAACCGGACCTAAATCGGGAGATAGGATAGAATGAGGTTCTATAAATCAAATGAGTAATTGAACTCATATGGTATGATTTAATAGACCCTACATTCTGATTGAAAGGCCTACCTAAGTGCTTTTGACCCGTTTCGACACGTTATGGTAACATAAGCTACTATAAGGCGTCGTTAGCGTAAAACTATGTTCGGATGGTTAACTATGTGCTATGCCAAGTCTTACATGCCCAATTATCCCTAAACATGTTACTAAATCAGATTACTTGTCAAAAATATGTTCACATAGGCAAAAATACGGATTTTAGCTTCAAAAGGGCATTTTGGTCATTTCCTATGGGCATACAAGCTAACAAGCAAATGACTAACCAATCCTATGTGATCATAAGGTATAACCTCAGTGGTTATTCCCTATGCAACTATGATCACTAACTAAGCTTGGTCGGATCCTAAAGATCGACCAAACGGGTCGGGTTCGAAAGGCTAAGCGGTGGTTTAGACCGCTTACCTCACGACCCTAAACAAGCACAAACTAATAGTGTCGTGTTAGACATGTCAAAACATGTCTAACCTACTGATTTGGTATCAAAACAAAGTGTTTTGATACCCTAAAGTAGTTCCGAGGCAAAATGCGTGCTAAAACGCATTTTGACCGAAACTTTGACTCGACACTACAACTAGATAACGTGGTAATCAGCGGTTATAATCGCGAAGGATTATAACTATCGTGATTACAATCACGTGTCAAAGTTCAATTGAACTTTGACTTGACCAATTGATGGTCAAAACCGAAAGTCAAACTGTTGGCCAAACTGTTTGACTTTCTGCACTACATAAGGAAAAAAGCAAGAAAAAGAATGAAAGAAGCTCACTTAAGGTCCTTGCTATCTTTTCTACAAGAAGACAAAGTCCCAAATGCTTGAGAGAGAGCTCCAAAGCAGATGTGAAGAGAAGAATGAGAAGAATGAGCAAGGAATGAATGAAATGGATGGGCTATTTATACTTGTGGTGATGCTCTAGGATCATCACAAGTGGTTTGTTTAGCCATTAAGGAATAAATCTCATCCATACAAGTGTTAGGAGCAGGTGCAAAGCCTTGGAGAACACTTAAACTTGCTCAACACACCAAGAATTTACCAAAACAGCCCCTGAATTTGCAAACAGATGCTGAAAACACACTTTCTGCCCAGATGAGGCGCTCGCGTAGCGCTAGGGCATAGGCCTTAGGGCTCGCGCTACGCTAGCATGTATCAGGTTCAGCAAAGTTTCAAAATTGACTGAAATGGTCCCTGCACGTGTTTAAAGCCTTTTTCGATGCGTTTAAACCCCGTTAACCTCATTTCAAGGCTCTAAAATGAAGTTAAAGCATAGGGGACTCAAAACATGCTCAAAAATATCTCGGATGTCGGTTCGTTTGGTCGTACGGTCACGTTGTTCGGTTATTTACGACGAAACTCGAACGGACGCGAAAACGATCCAAATTAAGCGACGAATGGAATTTTTGCATGGCGATCACTATAACAAAAATATTTTAGTGTGTACAAAAATTTTGGATGTCCAGATGTGTCCAGAACGTAAGATATGCGCGAAAATGCAAACTTACGCCGTTTTTGACACTTTTAGTCCCTGTAAGATCATATAAGCATGTTTTCACACACCGAACCTATCAAAGCTTATTTCTAAGCCATGTTTAGGTTATATATGGTATGTTTAACTTATGATCAAGTTCCGGACTATACGTTGCCTTACGAAACGGCAGACTTTTGCAAGTTGACGCAAATAGTCCCTGTAAACGAATAAACTTGATTTCGGCATACCAAACCATCCAAAACTTATTTCTAAGATATGTAAAGGTTATTTAAGGTATGTTAAGCCTATGTCACTATTCCGGAGTGTTTGTTGCATTAAACTGGTTATATTTACGCATCAGATCGTGTATAACCTTCCAGAAAGCGACTTAAAGCCCGAAATCGAACAAGAATTGATATGTGCAAATGATACACATATTTTCACAATTCCCAAGTATGAAATACAAAATTTCATTGGTTTGGCATTTGTTTGACGGTCACAGTGACACAGGTGTCACATAAATGACTTTTATCATTTGGTTTTTCTTCTTTTATATGGTTTGTTGAGTGTGTTTTTGTCACACCCTAACCCATGGTGTCACACCCCGACCACGTAAAACATCAAATTGTGGCGGAAACGTCGGGGAGTGTTGTAACAGAATTATTGTTCCACAACCATGGTAATTAAAATAATATTTTATTCATCACCCAAGGGTGGAATACATCGTTTAAAACAAGAACCAACGTGTTACATTGTCTTAAAACTACTGAAATAAAGAGTACATAACGTAATTAAACTAAGTCTAGCTCTGTTTTATGTCACTAAGGCCCGAGTCCACCCTGGCGTGTCACGATCGTCCTATGCATTAGCTCCTGAAACACATGTGAAAATAGGTACGTCAGCATAAAAATGCTTGTGAGTAACATAGGTTTTGTGAAAATAGGATTCATGACTTAAGTTTAAGAAAAATGTTTAATAAAAGTTAGTCATGAACCTTGTAAAAAGTTTTGTTTTTGTAAATCATTGAAAAGCGATAAAATCAGATGATATGTATAAATAAAAGAATAATGTATGGTTAAAAGAATAACCAAGTAAAATAAGTTATATAAAACAAGTTGTTTTTGTAAAACGAAGCTTTGTGAAATATGTTATTTGTGTAAAATGTGCAAGTCCAAACTAAATGATTTAAATAACGCTACGACATGTAATACAATACAAGCACTTATATATAGGAAGTATCAGCGGCGTATCCACCATGCTTGTATCATACTGCACACATATCGTTACTTAAGTCATTACGTCCATGTTTGAACCAACCATCAAATGTTCTTGTCTAAACCATTGTCATATGTTTAAAAGTCCCAAAATGTAGTCATGTGTATGTAACAAATGTTATGTATGTTAAGTAAATGTGTTCACTTAAACCAAATGTAAGAATGTACAAAACAAAGTATTTTGAGTATATCAAAAAGTTATGTTTTGCAAGGTAAAAGCATGTTTTAAATGATACAAACATTTATGTGGTAAGTTAACGCATACATTCAAGCCTTGAGACAGACGGATAACCCTAAGTAAAGGTTATCAAAAGAAATGTTTTCGGATTCAGTCATTCCTTACACCCAAACAAACCTAGGATGTCAGGAACGGGATTTGTCAAGTCCTATGGTACCATTACTTACTACCGAGCGGCGTAGCTAGTGTTAATGAATGTATATAAGTCCCGTTTGTGCAAACCAAATGTTATACCAAATGTAAACATGTATATGAAAACAATGTACTAAGTATGCTAAGTTAACATACAAAGCAGAAAAGTCATGTAAATCAATTGTGCTAGCATGCTCAGTCAACATACATAGCTAAACAATGTAATGAAATCATGTACTATAAGTGTACTAAGAACATAGCAAGCATATGATATGAAAACATGAAAGCATGAAAGTAACAAGTAGGCACATGTGTTTCATCCCAAAACATTTGAAAAACAGTAAAAGAGGGGACTATGTACTCACTTGAGATAGCTTAGAAGTCGTAGGATAACCACCAAGCAATGCTAGAAGATCACGGAATCAAACGACACCTATATAGGTATCTACATTAATAAACGGACCTATTGGAAGATCGGGTAGTACGAGGGTTCGTAAACCATATAAGTGTGGGAACTTATGTAATATGGTGTGACAAAGCCAATGTACTAAAACGAAACCTATCCTAAGTGCTTTTGACCCGTTACGACCCGCTTAGGTAGCTTTTGCTACTTTAATGCGTCGTTCACGTAAAACGCATTTGGAAAGCTTAACTAGTCCTATGACAAGTAAGATATGCCTTAATATGCTTAATATTGTTGCTAAATCAGTTTAAATGTCAAAAAATATGTTACATAGGTTTAAAATGAATTTTGGCACAAAAAGGGTATTTTGGTAATTTACCTAAGGCATAAGAACTACTTATCATACAACTACTTAAACGTCGTGACCATAAGGTATAACCTCGGAAGGTTATTCCCTACACAACTATGGTCACCTAAAATGTTTGGTCGGATCCTAATGATCGACTAAATGGGTCGGGTTCGTAAGCATAAGCGATTGATTAGATCGCTTACTTTTACGACCCTAAACAAGCACAATTCTAAAAGAGACGAGCTAAACATGCTAGAACATGTTTAGTAAAGTTAGAAAACAGGTATGGTATTAAAACAAACGGTTTTAATACCCTAGAGTAGTTTGGTTACAAAATACGCGAGAAAACGCATTTTGGCCGAAACTACGACTCGTCACTGAGCCTAGATAACGTGGTAATTAGTAGGTATAGTCACCAGGGACTATAACCATCGTGATTACGCTCACGTTATGAAGTTCAAACGAACTTCGCGTTGACCATAAACTGGTCAATGTAGAAAGTCAAACATAGTTTGACTTCAACGCTAAAACGAATGAAAAACGCGAAAGAATACTTACAGAAGGTCCCCGCAAGATTGATTTCCGAGTATTTCTCAGGTATGAAGTGTTTATAACTCCAACTTAGAGAAAATCTCAGAATCAAGTGGGTTTGAATGAAGTTGGGTTGGGTATTTATAGGAAAGGCACAACCGTTAGGATCGTTTCTCGATAATCGAGCTTTAATCTTGGTCCTCCACTTGTGCCCCTTGTTTTGCAATACAATGGGTAGATAAAAACCATCAAAATGTGCCCCTAGATTGATCAAAAACATGTCCAAGTTCAACGAATACCAGCTGCTGTTTCAGAAAATGGTTTTTCTGTTACTGGGCATCTCAGGCGGCCCGCTTAAGATATGTACATGGGCTCACGCGGGCCGCATGGCTAAGTATTCAGAAATGACAGTTTAGCCCCTGCACTTCAGAAACATGTATTTGGCCCATTTTTGGCATGTTTAAGCCCCGTTAACCTCATTTCAAGGCTCTAAAATGAAGTTAAAGTAGTGGGAACTCAAAAAATGCAAACTTATGCACTTTTTGACGCTTTTAGTCCCTGAATGAGTTTAAAGTTTATTTTAGCACACCGAACCCCTCAAAGCCTATTTCTAAGCTATGTAAAGGATATTTAAGGTGTGTTTAACTTATGATCATGTTCCGAAATGTTCATTATAGTTCAGATTGGCATACTTTCACAGTTTGTCAATGTTAGTCCCTGTAAGCGAATTAACTAGATTTTGCCATACCAAAGTCTTCAAAACTTATTTCTAAGTTATGTAAAGGTTATTTAAGGTATGTTAAGCATAAATTGATGTTCCGGAGTATTTGTTGCATATAACTGATTACGTTTTCGCATCAGTTTGCGCATAATTCTCTAGAAAGCGATATAGAGATTGAAATCGAATAAAAGTCAAAACATGAAAAACATCAAACACAAATAAACAAACATTGGGATCAAATAACTTTATTTCATTGATAACTGAATTGTTTACAATGATTACAAGCACAGATGTCACAGTCTCCCCTACTTGTGGAAATTTCGTCCCGAAATTTGTTTAGAGGAAACTCGTGGGAAAAGATGTGGATACTTTGCCTTCATTTGATCTTCACGTTCCCAAGTAAACTCGGGTCCACGTTTAGATTCCCAGCGAACTTTAACCAACGGAATGCGCTTGCGTTTTAGCCATTTGACTTCACGATCCATAATTTCCACCGGTTTCTCAACAAAATGTAGTGTTTTATCAACACGGATTTCGTCAAGTGGTATGTGGAGGTTCTCATCAGCTAGACACTTTTTGAGATTGGATACGTGGAAAGTTGGATGAACATTTCCAAGTTCGGGAGGTAATGCAAGTCTGTAGGCTACCTTACCGATTCTTTCGACGATCTTGAATGGTCCAACGTATCTAGGTGCAAGTTATCCCTTCTTTCCAAATCTGATCACACCTTTCCAAGGTGAGACCTTGAGTAATACACGATCACCGACTTGAAATTCCAAGGGCTTGCGTCGTCGGTCCGCGTAACTCTTTTGACGGCTTCGAGCTGTCTGTAGGTTATCACGAACTTTCTTAACCTTGTCAGTTGTCTTTAGAATGAGGTCAGGTCCAGTAAGCTGAGCCTCACCTATTGCATTCCAGCAGACTGGTGAACGACATTTTCGACCATAGAGAGCCTTGAAATGAGCCATGTTGATGCTGGAGTGATAACTATTGTTGTAGGAGAATTCAATCAATGGAAGATGTGAATCCCAATTACCACCAAAATCGATCACACAAGCTCTAAGCATATCCTCCAAAGTATGGATTATTCTTTCAGTTTGGCCATCTGTTTGTGGATGATAAGCTGTGCTCAGATTGAGTTGGGTCCCCATAGCAGATTGCATGGTTCTCCAAAAGCGAGAAGAGAAGCGAGCATCTCTATCAGAAATAATGTTCAAAGGAACACCATGTCGAGATACAATTTCATCCACGTAGATTTTGGCCAGCCTTTCAGCAGAAAAATCCTCACGGATTGGCAAGAAATGCGCTGACTTAGTAAGACGATCAACAACTACCCAAATGGCATCATGACCTTTCTTAGTGCGCGGAAGTTTGGTAACGAGATCCATGGAAATGTTTTCCCATTTCCAAACTGGGATCTCTGGTTGCTCCAAAAGACCATAAGGATGTTGGTGTTCAGCCTTGACCTTGAGACAAGTAAGGCACTTTGAAACGTATAAGGCAATGTCTTTCTTCATACCAGTCCACCAATACTGAGTACGAAGATCCTTATACATCTTATCTGAGCCAGGATGAATAGAGTAACGAGACTTATGGGCCTCATCCATAAGCAAAGTGCGAAGATCATATTGGCTTGGGACCCACAAACGGTCCATGAAATAATACGATCTATCTTCCTTCAAAACAAGATCAGGCTTAATGTGATAGGGTAATTCCTTACCCATCAAGTTTTGTGAAACACAAGCATGTTGAGCCTGAGAAATGCGTGCTTGGATATCAGATCGAGCTTGAATAGCAGATTGAACACGAACATAATGAAGCATAGTACGTTCCTTACGACTTAATGCGTCAGCCACCACATTCGCTCTACCAGGATGGTAGCGAATTTCGCAATCATAGTCGTTTAGGAGTTCGACCCAACGTCTTTGCTTCATGTTGAGTTCTTTCTGATTGAAGATATGCTGAAGACTTTTGTGGTCAGTGAAAACCACGCATTTTGTGACGTACAAATAGTGTCTCCAGATTTTGAGAGCGAAGACAACTGCACCCAACTCAAGATCATGAGTGGTGTAGTTTCTCTCTTGTACCTTCAATTGTCTAGATGCGTAGGCTATGACTTTGTTCCTTTGCATCAGAACACAGCCAAGACCCAATTTCGATGCATCACAGTAAACAACAAAATCATCATTGCCTTCGGGCAAAGTCAGAATAGGTGCATTACAAAGCTTCTGCTTCAAGGTCTGAAACGCTTCTTCTTGCTTAGAACCCCATTCAAAGGGTTTGTTCTTCTGAGTTAGAGCAGTTAGAGGAACTGCAATCTTTGAGAAGTTCTCGATGAAGCGGCGGTAATAACCCGCAAGACCAAGAAAAGAACGAACCTCAGTAGGAGTAGTAGGCGTATCCCAATCCTTAATCACGCTGATCTTGGAGGGATCTACATGAATACCTTGTTCGTTGACAATATGCCCCAAAAATTGAACTTCCTTAAGCCAAAATTCACACTTGGAGAACTTGGCAAAAAGTTGCTCTTTCTTTAGGAGTTCCAGAGTAAGACGAAGATGGTGCTCGTGATCAGCTTTCATCTTAGAGTAAATCAAGATATCATCAATAAAAACGATGATGAACTTATCCAAATAAGGCTTGCAGACCCTATTCATCAAGTCCATGAAAACAGCAGGAGCATTGGTCAAACCGAATGGTATGACTGTGAACTCATAATGCCCATAACGAGTGCGAAATGCTATTTTGGGAATATCCTCTTCATGCACACGAAGTTGATGATACCCAGAACGAGATCAATCTTCGAAAAGCAAGTAGCACCCTGTAACTGGTCAAAGAGATCATCAATGCGAGGTAGGGGATATCGATTCTTGATGGTAAGCTTATTCAGCTCACGATAATCGATACACATTCTGAAGGACCCATCCTTCTTCTTGACAAAAAGAACGGGAGCACCCCAAGGTGAAAAGCTAGGACGGATAAAACCTTTGTCAGAAAGCTCCTGAAGCTGCTTAGATAGCTCTTGCATCTCAGACGGTGCAAGACGATATGGAGCTCTTGCAATAGGATTTGCACTAGGTACAAGATCAATACGGAACTCGACTTGGCGTGCTGGAGGTAGACCAGGCAATTCTTCAGGAAACAACTCTGGATAATCCCGAACAACAGGAATATCTTGCATAGACTTACCTTGGTCTTTATCTGCTGTAACATGTGCCAAGAAGGCCACATAGTTCTTTCGCAGATACTTCCGAGCTTGAAAACAAGACATAAGCTTGAGGCTACTAACAGGTTTTTCACCACGAACCTGTAGTATATCACCTGACGAAAGTGGCACACGAACGATCTTCTCAAAACAAACTACCTCTGCGCGATGCTTGGCTAACCAATCCATACCAACAATAATGTCGAAGCTCCCAAGTTGTATAGGCGTGAGGTCAATAGGAAAAAGATGGTCGTTAAGGTTCAGCTGGCAGTTGTGAAGAACAGAATCAAGAACAACGGGTTCACCACTCGTAACTTCAACTGTCAGAGGCTTACCTAGTTTCGTTCTAGACACGCGAAGCAAAGGCTCAAAAGATAACGACACAAAACTCTTATCGGCCCCTGAATCAAAAAGTACAGATGCAGGTTGATTATTAACAAAGAACGTACCGTTCACCACCTCATTGTCTGCTTGCGCCTCAACAGCATTCATGTTAAAAGCTCGTCCACAAGCCTGAGCCTGAGCTGGATTTGCATTTACCAATCTTGGACATTGATTACGGTAGTGGGTCAGATCCCCACAGTTGTAACAAGAACCTGGTGGGAAGTGAGGTCATGCTGCTTGACCTTGTTGCTGAGCAAGAGGCTGAGCAACCTGTTGAGCCGGGTTCTGAGCTGCCCGATTCAAATTAGCAGGAATGCGGCAGGTGGCAGCAAGATGACCAGGTCTTCCGCAGTTAGTGCATTGACGGCACTGAAGATGTGGCTGGTGATGGCCGTTACACCTGATGCACAAAGGTGCATTGCCAAGATAAGGCCTCTTGGCAGGTTGTTGTGCAGGCTGATTTTGCACAGTTTGAGCCTGTGTAGTAACGGCAAAATTTTGGGAAGCCTTCCGCTTCCTAGACCCCTTCGAAGAACCCGCATCACTCCCCTTCTTGTTTTTACCTTTCTTGCTATCCTTCTTGTCAGACTCCTGCTTTTTACCCTTCTTGTCACCCTTCCTGTGCAACTTACCCTTTCGAATTTGCGATTCAGTCAACGTTGCAGATAGTTCGATTGCCTGACGAACAGTGGTAGGTTTACTACCAGTAACTATGTCTTGCACAGAGTCAGGTAGACCATCGATGTATCTTTCGATAGCCTTATCAAGTGGGGTAACCATTGTTGGGTATAACAAACTCAACTCTTCGTACCTATCAGTATATGCCCTGTGCTTGCCACTAAACTACTTTAGATCGTCAAACTCCCTTTCCAATGCTCGTAGTTCATGACGAGGACAAAACTCACTCATCATGAGAGTCCTTAACTCAGCCCATGTTTGTGCTAAAGCAACTTCAGCACCACGATCTCTCATAACCCTATTCCACCATGTAAGCGCCCTCTTTTGAAAAACACTAGAGGCAAACTCGACTTTGCGATTATCAGGACACTGAATGTGACGGAAAGTATTCTCAATGCTCTCAAACCATTGAAGGAGCCCAGTTGCCCCCTCAGTACCACTGAACTTGAGTGGTTTAGCCGAATTGAAGCTCTTGAAGTTACAAGGAGCATTGTCGTTGTTTGCTTGGTTCAACTGAGCAATAAGATTTGGGAACGCAGCAGCCATTTGCTGTGCGATGATTTCTGCCAGTTCGGCATTCGGTAGCTGATTTTTGCGTCGAGGAGGCATACTAAAAAGAGGAAAACATGAGAGGAAACGAGTGAGATGATTAGATGAAAAGAACGAGACGAAACAAAATCAACAAAGCAAGGATGGTGGTCATTCGTCCGTATCACAAAGCAAACAAATGACACACAGTGACTAATCAAAGTAAATGGGTCCATAAATAATGCTTGGCGAAGACATGCTCGCCTATAAGTGAACACTCACCCCAGGAGTTCCCAGGTAAGAGTGACTGGTCCGATTATGTGGATTTGTACGAACACTCTAGCCTTAGACAGAAAACCCAGGGTACAAGCATTCACCCTTCCAGTTTGCACGTGTTCACACTATTTAGAACCCAAAACTTTGACGAGATTTTGAAAACTTCGAAGGCACAAGGCCAAAAGAATCATTAAAACAAATGATAAATTTTCAAAATCAATTTGAAAAATCAAAAGCGTTCAAAACCATATAATAAATCATTTGAAAACAGAGGATTATTTTTCAAAAATCGTTTCAGAAAACCGGGTTCTTGTTTTGGTGATCACCTAAGGATAGGTGAAGT
Organism: Helianthus annuus; assembly: GCF_002127325.2. Taxonomy (NCBI): domain Eukaryota; kingdom Viridiplantae; phylum Streptophyta; class Magnoliopsida; order Asterales; family Asteraceae; genus Helianthus; species Helianthus annuus. The sequence goes on along the minus strand of NC_035434.2, from coordinate 69,429,057 downwards.
GCATGTTTTAAAATCTAAACACAAGACAACTTGTGTTGGGGTCCTAGAAAGGTTATAGTCTAGGTCAAAGCATTACTAATAACCTAATTCCCTATAACCATTGGCTCTGATACCAACTCTTCTGTCACACCCCGACCACGTAAAACATCAAATCGTGGCGGAAACGTCGGGGAGTGTTGTAACAGAATTATTGTTCCACAACCATGGTAATTAAAATAATATTTTATTCATCACCAAAGGGTGGAATACATCGTTCAAAACAAGAACCAACGTGTTACATTGTCTTAAAACTACTGAAATAAAGAGTACATAACGTAATTAAATTAAGTCTAGCTCTGTTTTATGTCACTAAGGCCCGAGTCCACCCTAGCATGTCACGATCCTCCTATGCATTAGCTCCTGAAACACATGTGAAAATAGGTACGTCAGTATAAAAATGTCTGTGAGTAACATAGGTTTTGTGAAAATAGGATTCATGACTTAAGTTTAAGAAAACTGTTTAATAAAAGTTAGTCATGAACCTTGTAAAATGTTTTGTTTTTGTAAATCATTTGAAAAGCGATAAAATCAGATGATATGTATAAATAAAAGAATAATGTATGGTTAAAAGAATAACCAAGTAAAATAAGTTATATAAAACAAGTTGTTTTTGTAAAACAAAGCCTTGTGAAATATGTTATTTGTGTAAAATGTGCAAGTCCAAACTAAATGATTTAAATAACGCCACGACATGTAATACAATACAAGCACTTATATATAGGAAGTACCAGCGGCGTATCCACCATGCTTGTATCATACTGCACACATATCGTTACTTAAGTCATTACATAAACCACCAATATATAAAGTCCATGTTTGAACCAACCATCAAATGTTCTTGTCTAAACCATTGTTATATGTTTAAAAGTCCCAAAATGTAGTCATGTGTATGTAACAAATGTTATGTATGTTAAGTAAATGTGTTCACTTAAACCAAATGTAAGAATGTACAAAACAAAGTATTTTGAGTATATCAAAAAGTTATGTTTTGCAAGGTAAAAGCATGTTTTAAATGATATAAACATTTATGTGGTAAGTTAACGCATACATTCAAGCCTTGAGTCACGGATAACCCTAAGTAAAGGTTATCAAAAGAAATGTTTTCGGATTCAGTCATTCCTTACACCCAAACAAACCTAGGATGTCAGGAACGGGATTTGTCAAGTCCTATGGTACCATTACTTACTACCGAGCGGCGTAGCTAGTGTTAATGAATGTATATAAGTCCCGTTTGTGCAAACCAAATGTTATACCAAATGTAAACATGTATATGAAAACAATGTACTAAGTATGCTAAGTTAACATACAAAGCAGAAAAGTCATGTAAATCAATTGTGCTAGCATGCTCAGTCAACATACATAGCTAAACAATGTAATGAAATCATGTACTATAAGTGTACTAAGAACATAGCAAGCATATGATATGAAAACATGAAAGCATGAAAGTAACAAGTAGGCACATGTGTTTCACCCCAAAACATTTGAAAAACAGTAAAAGAGGGGACTATGTACTCACTTGAGATTGCTTAGAAGTCGTAGGATAACCACCAAGCAATGCTAGAAGATCACGGAATCAAACGGCACCTATATAGGTATCTACATTAATAAACGGACCTATCGGAAGATCGGGTAGTACGAGGGTTCGTAAACCATATAAGTGTGGGAACTTATGTAATATGGTTTGACAAAGCCTATGTACTAAAACGAAACCTATCCTAAGTGCTTTTGACCCGTTACGACCCGCTTAGGTAGCTTTTGCTACTTTAATGCGTCGTTCGCGTAAAACGCATTTGGAAAGCTTAACTAGTCCTATGACAAGTAAGATATGCCTTAATATGCTTAATATTGTTGCTAAATCAGTTTAAATGTCAAAAATTATGTTACATAGGTTTAAAATGAATTTTGGCACAAAAAGGGTATTTTGGTAATTTACCTTAGGCATAAGAACTACTTATCATACAACTACTTAAACGTCGTGACCATAAGGTATAACCTCGGAAGGTTATTCCCTACACAACTATGGTCACCTAAAATGTTTGGTCGGATCCTAATGATCGACCAAATGGGTCGGGTTCGTAAGCATAAGCGATTGATTAGATGGCTTACCTTTACGACCCTAAACAAGCACAATTCTAAAAGAGACGAGCTAAACATGCTAGAACATCTTTAGTAAAGTTAGAAAATAGGTTTGGTATTAAAACAAACGGTTTTAATACCCTAGAGTAGTTTGGTTACAAAATACGCGAGAAAACGCATTTTGGCCGAAACTACGACTCGTCACTGAGCCTAGATAACGTGGTAATTAATAGGTATATTCACTAGGGACTATAACCATCGTGATTACGCTCACGTTATGAAGTTCAAACGAACTTCGCGTTGACCATAAACTGGTCAATGCAGAAAGTCAAACATAGTTTGACTTTAACGCTAAAACGAATGAAAAACGCGAAAGAATACTTACAGAAGGTCCCCGCAAGATTGATTTCCGAGTATTTCTCAGGTATGAAGTGTTTATAACTCCAACTTAGAGAAAATCTCAGAATTAAGTGGGTTTGAATGAAGTTGGGTTGGGTATTTATAGGAAAGGCACAACCGTTAGGATCGTTTCTCGATAATCGAGCTTTAATCTTGGCCCTCCACTTGTGCCCCTTGTTTTGCAATACAATGGGTAGATAAAAACCATCAAAATGTGCCCCTAGATTGATCAAAAACATGTCCAAGTTCAACGAATACCAGCTGCTGTTTCAGAAAATGCTTTTTCTGTTACTGGGCATCTCAGGCGGCCCGCTTAAGATATGTACATGGGCTCACGCAGGCCGCATGGCTAAGTATTCAGAAATGACAGTTTAGCCCCTACACTTCAGAAACATGTATTTTGGCCCATTTTTGGCATGTTTAAGCCCCGTTAACCTCATTTCAAGGCTCTAAAATGAAGTTAAAGTATAGGGAACTCAAAACATGGTAAAAAATATCTCGGATGTCTGTTCGTTTGGTCATACGATCGCGATGTTCGCTTAATTACGACGGAATGCGCATAAGCGCGAAAAACGATCCAAATTGCGCGACGAATGGATTTTTCTCATGCCAAACATTAAAACATAATATTTTAGTGCTTACATAAATTTTTGGATGTCCGGATGTATTCAGAACGTAAGTTATGCGCGAAAATGCAAACTTATGCACTTTTTGACGCTTTTAGTCCCTGAATGAGTTTAAAGTTTATTTTAGCACACCGAACCCCTCAAAGCCTATTTCTATGCTATGTAAAGGATATTTAAGGTGTGTTTAACTTATGATCATGTTCCGGAATGTTCATTACAGTTCAGATTGGCATACTTTCGCAGTTTGTCAATTTTAGTCCCTGTAAGCGAATTAACTGGATTTTGCCATACCAAAGTCTTCAAAACTTATTTCTAAGTTATGTAAAGGTTATTTAAGGTATGTTAAGCATAAATTGATGTTCTGAAGTATTTGTTGCATATAACTGATTACGTTTTCGCATCAGTTTGCGCATAATTCTCCAGAAAGCGATATAGAGATTGAAATCGAATAAAAGTCAAAACATGAAAAACATCAAACACAAATAAACAAACATTGGGATCAAATAACTTTATTTCATTGATAACTGAATTGTTTACAATGATTACAAGCACAAATGTCACACATGGCGGAAATATTGATGTTATTGATTGTTCAAAGACATCATGGTACTAAATTGAAATATATTAGTCATTGAAATTGTCATACAATACATGAAAGGAAACACATTGTTCAACTCGCAAAAAGAAACAAGTACATAACATTAAATTAAATTGATAGTCTAGGTCCAAAGCCCAATGCGATCTCAATCTTGTAGTAGCATCTCAAGCATCGCCCGAAAGAATGATAAAATAATGATCAATAAAAAGTTGGCGAGTATACAAGTTTACTACATATAAAACAAATGAAAAAGGAATAATCCGCATGCCAAAATTATCTAATATGGCAATGTGTAACATATGTGTACAAAAGGCAAAATTCAAACCTAAATATAAGATAATTGAGTCCTTAGCACCGAAGTGCTAAGTCTAAGTAAACTTAACAATGACCACAGATCCGAAGAGGATCAATCTAGACGGGTTGTGAATCCTATGGCGGTATACTTGTCAAGGGCAGCTTGCAAGGTTAATGAATTTAGCATAGGAACAATTGAAACAAATATGTATTCACGTAAGTCACATAGACTAATGAACATGTAAGTGGATATGTATTTGAATAAATATGTGCAATTTGTAGTGTTTTGATATATGAACATGTTTTCAATCCCAAATAGTGTAAAGGTAAAAAAGGGGATCATGTATACTCATGGTTCTATGTAGTTAAAATGAGATAAGTGACGAGCATGCGCACGAGTAGGGTGAGCAAACGAAGTCTAGCCTAAAGGGTAAAAACGTAAATGTATAAGTGTGGGAATAAAGAATAAATGAAAGATTATATAAAAGGAAATGAAAACGTGAAGGTATGAAGAAAGGAGGAAAAAACCTCATAAGAACGATCAAGCGAAAATGTAAAGTTTTTTTAATAATAATATAAATGTGTGTCACACCCCGACCACGTTAAAACAACAAACCGTGGTGGAAACGTCGGGGAGTGTTGTAACAGAATCATTGTTTCAAAACACACGGAATATTGAAGTTTTGTTTTATTAAACATTAAACGTTTACATCGTCTTGAAATCTAACAAACAAGTTAAACATAGTCTATCATTGTTATTAAGTCACTAAGGCCTCGTCCAGTCCTATATGAGTGTGCATTCTAGCAATCGACATCAATCAACAATACCTGAAACATATGTGAAAACAAAGTCAGCAAAGAAATGCTGGCGAGTACATAGGTTTTATGAGAGTGTCGGATTCATGGCTAGTTTATATGTTGCAGTACCTTGTTAGACTACAAGAGTCAAAATACAAACCTTGTTTTGAAAAATGTATTGCAACATAAATAACCAACTCAAATCAAATTGGTTATAGTTTGTTATAAAATCTCGTAGCCATGATTCTTAACCCAAAACATTTGTTTTAGTAAAATAATTTGGAAACATCTCGTAAAAGCTCGTTAATAAAACTCGTATGGTTTATATCATTTCAAAAACCTTGTTGTGTGACATCGTTTTAAAATCGTTTCCCCAGTGAACTAAATAATGACACAAAATGTAGTATGATAAGAGCATTTATATATAAGATGTACCAGCGGCGTATCTACCATGCTTTTATCATGCTACACCTGTCCCATGATTTAATCACATCCCAAAACCAATCGTTTAACCAAATCGTTTATCTCGTTTAATTTGTTTCAAATCGTGTAACTCATCCCAAAATCGTTTAACTCGTTTTAATAGTGAAAATACTTTTGGTCGCCTCGCTAATAACATTCAAACCTTCGTGACTCGCCTATCTCGCATTAACAAACCACCAAAGGGTAAGTTAACAATCTCGCATTAACTAACCACCAAAGGGTAAGTTAAAAATCATCAGGTTCGGTCGCTACCCACCTAACCCACACATAACCATGGGTGCAGTCTGATAACGGGATTTGTCAGATCCTATGGTACCATAACCTAATACTGGTCGGTTTGGCCAAAATTAATGAATGTTATTCGTTATGTAATTACAACCAACAAGTCTTGTTCACCTTATCAAAATCGTTATTAATTTAATATAAACCATTGTTTAAACATCGAAATCATTTAACACATATGGATCACCCCAAAACAATCGAAAACAGTAAAATAGGGGAACTATGTACTCACTTGAGATTGTAGGGTATCCTTGATTTTGTGAACTATCGATGCACGGGAAATCAAGGAATCAAGTGGTACCTAGTATCGGATTTGCTAGATAAATAAATCGACACCTAAATCGGGAGATAGGATAGAATGAGGTTCTATAAATCAAATGAGTATTTGAACTCATATGGTATGATTTAATAGTCCCAACATTCTGATTGAAAGGCCTACCTAAGTGCTTTTGACCCGTTTCGACCCATTATGGTAACATAAGCCACTATAATGCGTCGTTAGCGTAAAACTATGTTCGGATGGTAATCTATGTGCTATGTCAAGTCTTACATGCCCAATTATTCCTAAACATGTTTCTAAATCAGATTACTTGTCAAAAATATGTTCACATAGTCAAATTACGGATTCTAGCTTCAAAAGGGCATTTTGGTCATTTACTATGGGCATACAAGCTAACTAGCAAATGACTAACCAATCCTATGTGATCATAAGGTTATAACCTCAGTGGTTATTCCCTATGAAATTATGATCACTAACTAAGCTTGGTCGGATCCAAAGATCGACCAAACGGGTCGGGTTCGGAAGTATAAGCGGTTGTTTAGTCCGCTTATCTTACGATCCTAAACAAGCACAAACTAATAGTGTCGAGTTAGACATGTCAAAACATGTCTAACCTACTGATTTGGTATCAAAACAAAGTGTTTTGATACCCTAAAGTAGTTCCGTTGCAAAATGCGTGCTAAAACGCATTTTGACCAAAACTTTGACTCGACACTACAACTAGATAACGTGGTAATCAGCGGTTATAATCGCGAAGGATTATAACTATCGTGATTACAATCACGTGTCAAAGTTCAATTGAACTTTGACTTGACCAATTGATGGTCAAAACCAAAAGTCAAACTGTTGGCCAAACTGTTTGACTTTCTGCACTACATAAGGAAAAAGCCATAAAAAGAATGTAAGAACGCTCACTAAGGGTCCTTGCTATCTTTTCAACAAGAAGACAAAGTCCCAATTGCTTGAGAATGCTCCCAAAGCAGATGTAGAGAGAAGAATGAGAAGATTGAGCAAGGAATGAATGAAATGGATGGGCTATTTATACTTGTGGTGATGCTCTAGGATCATCACAAGTGGTTTGTTTAGCCATTAAGGAATAAATCTCATCCATACAAGTGTTAGGAGCAGGTGCAAAGCCTTGGAGAGGTGGTAACTTGGTTACCACACAAAGAAATTGCAAGATTGGCCCCTGAATTTACAAACAGATGCTGAAAACACACTTTCTGCCCAGATGTGGCGCTCGCGTAGCACGACGACATAGGCAGGAGGGCTCGCGCTACGCTACGGTGTATCAGATTCAGCAAAGTTTCAAAAATGGCAGAAATGGTCCCTGCACACGTTTAAAGCCATTTTCGATGCGTTTAAACCCCGTTAACCTCTTTCAAGGCTCTAAAATGAAGTTAACATATAGGGGACTCAAAACATGCTCAAAAACATCTCGGGTGTCGGTACGTTTGATCGTAAAATTGCGTTGTTCGGTTAATTACGACGGAAGTCGTAACGAACGCAAAACCGATCCAAATTAAGCGACGAATGGAATTTTTGCATGGCGATCACTAAAATAAAAATATTTTAGTGTGTACAAAAATTTTGGATGTCCAGATGTGTCCAGAACGTAAGATATGCGCGAAAAAGCAAACTTACGTCGTTTTTGACACTTTTAGTCCCTGAAAGATCATATAAGCATGTTTTCGCACACCGAACCACTCAAAGCTTGTTTCTAAGCTATGATTAGGTTATATATGGTATGTTTAACTTATGATCAAGTTCCGGACTGTTCGACACCATACGAATCGGTATAGTTTCGCAGTTTGACACAAATAGTCCCTGCGATCGAATAAACTTGATTTCGGCATACCAAACCATCCAAAACTTATTTCTAAGTTATGTGAAGGTTATTTAAGGTATGTTAAGCCTATGTCACTATTCCGGAGTGTTTGTTGCATTAAACTGGTTATATTTACGCATCAGATCGCGTATAACCTTTCAGAAAGCGATTTAGAGCTTCAAATCGAACGAGAATTGATATGTGCAATCGATACACATATTTATAAAATTTTCCAAGTATGAAATACAATATTTCATTGTTTTGGTATTTGTTCGATGGTCTTGGAGGCACAGATGTCACAGTCTCCCCTACTTCAGGAAATTTCGTCCCGAAATTTAATCAGAGGAAACTTGTGAGAGCTCGAAACATGAAGTCGGAAAGATAAGACAATACTGGTTGGGTTCTGAACTTCTAGTAACTTTAATACCATTATGCTTGCAGTGTAAGAGGGACACTTATATACAAGTATATGAAGTGTCATTGGTGCGTCCACCGTACCTCATTACATCGTTCACATTCCGTCATTGTTGCCACTATCAGTTCTTACACATGATAAATCTTACTGTGGTTTCTGTGCACTGAATTTCATAATTATGTACGCGTCCATAATTACGTAATTCCTTGCATAGTCCACATAGTGTATTTGATAATGTGTAGGGAGGAACCAAATGAACGAACCTGTGATGAGCGTGACTAGACCATCATTGAGTCCTTTAGATCAATAAATGATATTTTAAAACAGACTACCTAGAAGTCTTTCCAGCTATATCACATATCATTCTTGACCAGATGTTGAATCAATCTTTAACTAGACCACTCAAGGGGTCTTTTTCGAAATATGAAATGGCACTTATATAATCCAAGGGTCTTAACTACCACGTAGAAGCCCATTAAGGATTTAAGGTAGTACCTTTGAATATCCTACTATGAATCCCTCATATGAAGATATGGGAGATTCTATGAGGATTTCGAAAACAAAATCGGATCGCACAAAACACAAAGGAGAACACATAAACACATAATCACAAAATCGCATAATTGATTAATTCGACCTTTAATTTGTTATCTTTGGACCCGGGTATTTAAAGTACACCAGGAATCCAATCCATGGATTTCATTTGGCACTTTAAACATCTTCAAAAATCTAACTATGAAGATAGAGAGATCTTGATAGGAATTCGGCTTGTCCTTATTGAATTTTAATGTACGTATTAAGGCGTACAAAGAATCCAATCAAAGGTTCCGATTAGAGCGATAATCATCCACAAGGATCTAATTGCAAAGATAATAAGATCCTATATGGATTTCGGAATTCGAATAGCAGGGGATGCTTCGAAACCTTGCACTAGACGTGCTGTCACACCCCGACCACGTGGTACAACAAAACGTGGCGGAAACGTCGGGGAGTGTTGTAACAGAATCATTGTTTCATAACACATGGAAATTTAAATATTGTTTTATTGATTAAATGAACTCGTTGTTCTATTACAATCACATAAGTACAACTATGATCTTCCAAGTTTTAAAGTTGCTAAGGCACGAGTCCATCCTAAATGTAGCATGCATCAACAATCATCTCAAGACAGCACCTGAAACATGTGTAAAAATAGGTACGTCAGCATAAAAATGCCTGTGAGATACATAGGTTTTGTGAAAACGGAGTTCATGACTTGAGTTTGAGAAAATGTTTAGTCATGAACCTCGTATTTTTTGCTTTGTCTTGTAAATCATTTGAAAAACGATAGGATCAGATGATATGTAAAAATAAGAGAATAATGTATGGTTAACTGAATAACCATGTAAAAATGAGTTTGTATAAGTTAAGTTGTTTGAAAAAAAATGTTTTAATAAAACGTTTATGGTATATATAAAATATACCTTGGTTTTAAGAAAGTTGAATAAGTAATATATTAAAATATATTTCAGTTCCAATATTGTTAACCCAAGTGTACTAAATAACGCCACGGTATGTAATGCAATGAAAACACTTATATATAAGAAGTACCAGCGGCGTATCTACCATGTTTTCATCACATTACACTCGTTCCGTTATCTAAACACTAATCAAAACTAAATCGTTTGATAGATAGTATATTAAATATACTTTAGTTGTTCAAAATAATAGTTTTCAGTAGTATATTACAAGCATACTTTGGATTTATAAATAACACATTTAAACCATGTTTTAGTTTTGTAACTAACATATCAGTATATGCTTCGGATGTGATAAATAACATATTAAACTATGTTTTAGTTATGTAAGTAACATATCACAATATGCTTTGGATGATTACAAAATATATGTTGGTTCTGTACAATACCACACATGAGAGTATATCAAACTATACTTTTTGGGAGTATATCAAAATATACTTTAAAGGTGCGATTTAAGAATTCATTCAGACCTGGTGCATCAAACTACACCTTTGAGACTATAAGGATACCACAAAGGAAATCCCTATTTGGATGGAGAAACAAATTGGTTTCAGACATTCCATGACAACAGGAATGGGGTGTCTAGTCCTATAGCGCTATATCATACTACCAATCGGTCTGGTGAACAAAATAAGTACTATTCCAACAATTACTTTTGTAATTTTTGAGAAATCAGTGTTTAAACCATAGATAGTCATTTAGTTTGTCAAAAGATAAATACTAACATGTAAAATCAATTATATTTTGAAATCATGAAAATAACAGATAGGTATACATGCTTCACCCCAAAACAGTTTGGAAAATAGTAAAAGAGGGGTTCAATGTACTCACCTGAGATTGCTTTGGAGTTCTTGTATAATAACCAGACAAAGCTAAAGATCACGGGATATCAAATGGCACCTAATAGGTAGCTATGTTAATATACCGGATCAAATCGGACGGATCGGATAGTATGCGGGTTCGTAAACCAAACGAGTATAGAGGCTCGTGTAATATGGCTTAGCAAAGCCTACATACTAAAATGAAACCTAATCTAAGTGCTTACGGTCCATCACGACCCGTTTAGGTAGCTTATGCTACCCTAACGCGTCGTTCGCGTAGAACGCGTCGGGACGCCTAACATTGCGACCACACGGTATAACCTCGGAAGGTTATAGCTATGGTCACCTAATGTGTTTGGTCGGGTCCTAATGACCGACCAAATGGGTCGGGTTCGAAAGTATAAGCGATGGTTTAAATCGCTTACCTTACGACCCTATATAAGCACTAAACTAAAAGTGACGAGCTAAGCATGTTAGAACATGCTTAACTAAGTTTAGAAACAGGTTTGGCATCAAAACAAACGGCTTTGATGCCCACGAGTAGTTTGGTTACAAAATACGCAAGAATGCGCATTTTGGCCGAAACTAAGACTCGTCACTGGGCCTAGTTAACGTGGTGATCAGTAGGTATAGTCACTACGGACTATAACCATCGTGATCACGCTCACGTTATGAAGTTCCATGAACTTCGCATCGACCATAAGCTGGTCAATGCAGAAAGTCAACAAAACGTTGACTTTCGGACTCGAAAAGCGAATAAAAGAGCGAAAGAAGACTTACGGAGGGTCCCCGAGTGCTAATCAAGACCAAATAGCTCAGGTATGAAACAATGGTTTCAACTTAGAGCTCTAAGATCTGATTTTGTGAATTTTACACTAAAGGGGGGGGGTATTTATAGGAAAAGTGGAACCGTTAGGATCGTTTTATCGAATATCGTGCCTTGATCTCGTGCGTACATGTGTCCAAGTGGATAAGTTCAGTGAACTTGACCCTTGGCTCTTCGTTGGGTGAAAAGGCATCGCCCCTTGATCGAACGAAAGGCCAGATTCTGCATTAAATGCAAAATCTTCTGTGAGACATGTTCACGCGGCCCGCCTCATGTTTTGGGCAATCTTTACGCGGGCCGCCTGGCCCCTCTGATCTGCACCACTTGCAGAATTTACACTTTTGGTCCCTGTTGCGTGTTTAAGCTATTTCCAGCCCTTTTAAGACCTGTAAAGCCATCTCTAAGGCCCTAAAATGATGCCTAAACATTGTGGACATGAAACATGCCCAAAAATATGTCGGATGTCGGTTCGTTTGGCCGTACGATCGCGATGTTCGCTTAATTACGACGGAATGCGCATAAGCGTGAAAGACGATCCAAATGACGCGACAAATGGATTTTTCTCATGCCAAACACTAAGGCATAATATAAGGATGCTTACATAAATTTTTGGATGTCCGGATGTATTCAGAACGTGAGTTATGCGCGAAAGTGCAAACTTATGCACTTTTTGACACTTTTAGTCCCTGAATGATCCAAAAGTTTGTTTTTGCCATACCAATGCCTTCAAAACTTATTTCTAAGTTATGTAAAGGTTATTTAAGGTATGTTAAGTGTATGATGGTCTCCCGGAGTATTTGTCGCATTAAACTGAGTACGTTTATGCACCAGTTTGCGTATAATTCTCTAGAAAGCGTTGTAGAGTATGAAATTGAACAAGAATAGATATGTGCAAAGCATACACATATTTATACAAATCCCAAGTATGAAATACAATATTTCCTTGGTTTGGCATTTGTTTGATGGTTGGAGTGACACAGGTGTCACAGTCTCCCCTACTTTAGGAAATTTCGTCCCGAAATTTAATTCTAGAGGAAACTCGTGAGGACAGCTGTGAAGGTTTCGCCTTATAATAGATCCATTGAACCCTTAGGTAAAACTCTGGGCCATGTTAGGATTCTTAGCGAATTTGTTAACCCTCAGAGTGAATTCCTTGAAATAGTAAAACATGAAATTTTGAACTACTGATTGACGAATGTTTCTTATGAAGGCTTATCATAGGAAAACTTGATGTGTGATTGAGATCAGAATTGGGGGAGTGTGAGAATAAATGACATTGGTCGAGGTCCGAGACTTCTCCCGTATCATTATTCTTGTCACTAGGTCTTAACACATGATGAAACTTCCTGTGGTTCCTGTGCACTGAATTCCATAATTATGTGGGCCTCCATAATTACGTAATTCCTTGCACAGTCCGCATAGTCCATTTCATAATCCGTAGGAAAATTACTTGAATAAATATGAAGCGATTTGACTAGACCACCAAAGGATCCTTTTAATTCGATCAACGAACGATCTTTTTAACTAGATCAACACATGATCTTCTTAACTAGACCGTCGTACGATCTCTTTTAAATAGACCGCTTAAGGGATCATTTGTATATCATCACATGATATTTCTAATCAGATTTTCAAAATCAATCTGTTTAAGCAGACCTTTTAAGAGGTCCAATTATAGAATAATACTTTATAACCCGAGGGACTTAACTACACTGTTGAAATCCATTAAGGGTTTAAGATAGTATCTTTGGATATCCCATTATGAATCTCTCGTATGAAGATATGAAAGATTCTATGAGGATTTGGATGGATCACATACAACCACAAAACATGTAAGAAAATACATGAGCACAAATTTAGTTAACTTGATTCTTTATTTTGTTATCCTTAGGTATGGATATTAAGGCACACTAGGAATCCAACCTATGGATTTCATTTGGCACTTTAACGATTTATGAAGATCTATCTATAAAGATAGAGGGATTCTCAATAAGTGTTTGACTTTGTTTCTTAAAAGAAACGAGAGTTTAAGGTTCTTGGGGAGATCACAAGTGATCATAATATGACAGAACCATACGAGTAGTTTGTCGTTGGGCTGACATCATAAAGTTGCATCAAGCATTCACACAAACGCATAAATTTTGCAGAAATAAAAACAACAAATCTTTATTTATGTGGCAACGGATTTGTCTTGAAGTGTCAAAAGATAGCAACTAAGGAAATACAAAACACTAATTGTTCATTGCTGCCTCATTGTTCATGTTTGCCTCATTGATGTTGAACACTCGTCCACGCGCTGGAGGTATGTTAACAAGCCTTGGGCAATTGTTTCTGTAGTGGGTAAGGTCACCACAGTTATAACATGACCCTGGAGGGAACCGTGCTTGAACAGCAGCAGGGTTTGCAGCAGCTTGATTTGCATAACGACAAACATTGATCAAATGTCCCAACCGCCCACAGTGGGTACATTTGTGACACTGCTCTTGCTCTAGATGATGACGGTTGCATTTGTTGCACAACGGTGCAGTACCAACATAGTTTTGTCTTTTACGAGGTTGTGTTGGCTGGTTTGGTGCAACTTGTTTGTCTTGAGCAGTTACAGCGTAGCTTTGAGAGGCTTTGCGCTTTTTATTCTTGGGCACCTCAGCACTTTCTTCCTTTGTTTCCACATGAGCAGTCTTGTTAGATGGTCTTAAGTCGCCCTTCCGAAACAGCTTGTGCTTCCTGATTTGGGATTCAGTCAGTGTGGCAGCCAATTCAATGGCTTGTCTGATAGTAGTAGGGTTGCTGGTAGTAACGATGTCCTGAACTACGTCAGGAAGCCCATCAATGTATTTCTCAATCGCCTTATCCAGAGGCGTAACCATAGTAGGGCATAACAAGCTCAATTCCTCATAGCGATCAGTATAGGCTCGATGTTCCCCACTGTTTTGCTTTAAATCATCAAATTCCCTTTCTAGAGCCCTAAGCTCATGACGAGGACAGAACTCCTTCATCATAAGAGCCCTAAGCTCGACCCAAGTCTGTGCTAATGCAACCTCTGCACCGCGGTCTCTCATAACCCCGTTCCACCATGTAAGAGCCCTCTTCTGAAACACACTCGAAGAAAACTCGACCTTGCGATTTTCAGGACACTGTACGTGACGGAAAGTATTCTCAATGCTCTCGAACCATTGAAGAAGACCAGTTGCTCCCTCAGAACCATTGAACTTGAGCGGTTTAGCTGAGTTAAAAATCTTGAAATTGCATGGAGCATTGTTGTTGTTGATGGCTTGAGTTATTTGAGCATAAAGAATTGGGAAGGCAGCAGCCATTTGTTGCGCGATGATTCCCGCCAGTTCGGCATTCGCCATCTGATTGTCGCGTCGAGGAGGCATTCTAAAAGAGGAAACATGAGAGGAAACGAGTGAGAGAATTAGACGAAAAGAATGAGATGAAACAAATCTGATGAAAGCAAGGATAGTGGCCGTCTGTCTGTTACTACAAAGCAACAAACGACCTGGTGATTAATCAAAGCAAATAGGTCAAAAATAATGTATCGCGAAGACATGCTCGCCTATAAGTGGACACTCACCCCAAGAGTTCCCAGGTAAGAGTGACTGGTCCGATTATGTGGATTTGTACGAACACTCTAGCCTTAGACAGAAAACTCAGGGTACAGGCATCCACTCTTCCGGATTGCACGTGTTCACATTATTTAGACCAACTTTGACGAGAGTTTTGAAAACTCAAAGGGGTTCAAAACCCTATAACAGAGGGTTCAAAACCTTATAATAGAGGGTTCAAAACCTAGTAATCAATCATCCTAGAACAGATGATTAGTTTTCAAAGTGGTTTTGAAATTTATGTTCTTGTTGCGGTCGTCGCCTAAGGATAGGTGACGGTGTTGTTTTATGACTAAACGCAAGTAAACTCGCGTTAGGGTCCTAGGAAGGTTATAGACTAGGTCAAAGCATTACTAATAACCTAATTCCCTATAACCATGAGCTCTGATACCAACTTTTCTGTCACACCCCGACCACGTGGTACAACAAAACGTGGCGGAAACGTCGGGGAGTGTTGTAACAGAATCATTGTTTCATAACACATGGAAATTTAAATATTGTTTTATTGATTAAATGAACTCGTTGTTCTATTACAATCACATAAGTACAACTATGATCTTCCAAGTTTTAAAGTTGCTAAGGCACGAGTCCATCCTAAATGTAGCATGCATCAACAATCATCTCAAGACAGCACCTGAAACATGTGTAAAAATAGGTACGTCAGCATAAAAATGCCTGTGAGATACATAGGTTTTGTGAAAACGGAGTTCATGACTTGAGTTTGAGAAAATGTTTAGTCATGAACCTCGTATTTTTTGCTTTGTCTTGTAAATCATTTGAAAAACGATAGGATCAGATGATATGTAAAAATAAGAGAATAATGTATGGTTAACTGAATAACCATGTAAAAATGAGTTTGTATAAGTTAAGTTGTTTGAAAAACAATGTTTTAATAAAACGTTTATGGTATATATAAAATATACCTTGGTTTTAAGAAAGTTGAATAAGTAATATATTAAAATATATTTCAGTTCCAATATTGTTAACCCAAGTGTACTAAATAACGCCACGGTATGTAATGCAATGAAAACACTTATATATAAGAAGTACCAGCGGCGTATCTACCATGTTTTCATCACATTACACTCGTTCCGTTATCTAAACACTAATCAAAACTAAATCGTTTGATAGATAGTATATTAAATATACTTTAGTTGTTCAAAATAATAGTTTTCAGTAGTATATTACAAGCATACTTTGGATTTATAAATAACACATTTAAACCATGTTTTAGTTTTGTAACTAACATATCAGTATATGCTTCGGATGTGATAAATAACATATTAAACTATGTTTTAGTTATGTAAGTAACATATCACAATATGCTTTGGATGATTACAAAATATATGTTGGTTCTGTACAATACCACACATGAGAGTATATCAAACTATACTTTTTGGGAGTATATCAAAATATACTTTAAAGGTGCGATTTAAGAATTCATTCAGACCTGGTGCATCAAACTACACCTTTGAGACTATAAGGATACCACAAAGGAAATCCCTATTTGGATGGAGAAACAAATTGGTTTCAGACATTCCATGACAACAGGAATGGGGTGTCTAGTCCTATAGCGCTATATCATACTACCAATCGGTCTGGTGAACAAAATAAGTACTATTCCAACAATTACTTTTGTAATTTTTGAGAAATCAGTGTTTAAACCATAGATAGTCATTTAGTTTGTCAAAAGATAAATACTAACATGTAAAATCAATTATATTTTGAAATCATGAAAATAACAGATAGGTACACATGCTTCACCCCAAAACAGTTTGGAAAATAGTAAAAGAGTGGTTCAATGTACTCACCTGAGATTGCTTTGGAGTTCTTGTATAATAACCAGACAAAGCTAAAGATCACGGGATATCAAATGGCACCTAATAGGTAGCTATGTTAATATACCGGATCAAATCGGACGGATCGGATAGTATGCGGGTTCGTAAACCAAACGAGTATAGAGGCTCGTGTAATATGGCTTAGCAAAGCCTACATACTAAAATGAAACCTAATCTAAGTGCTTACGGTCCATCACGACCCGTTTAGGTAGCTTATGCTACCCTAACGCGTCGTTCGCGTAGAACGCGTTCGGGACGCCTAACATTGCGACCACACGGTATAACCTCGGAAGGTTATAGCTATGGTCACCTAATGTGTTTGGTCGGGTCCTAATGACCGACCAAATGGGTCGGGTTCGAAAGTATAAGCGATGGTTTAAATCGCTTACCTTACGACCCTATATAAGCACTAAACTAAAAGTGACGAGCTAAGCATGTTAGAACATGCTTAACTAAGTTTAGAAACAGGTTTGGCATCAAAACAAACGGCTTTGATGCCCACGAGTAGTTTGGTTACAAAATACGCAAGAATGCGCATTTTGGCCGAAACTACGACTCGTCACTGGGCCTAGTTAACGTGGTGATCAGTAGGTATAGTCACTACGGACTATAACCATCGTGATCACGCTCACGTTATGAAGTTCCATGAACTTCGCATCGACCATAAGCTGGTAATGCAGAAAGTCAACAAAACGTTGACTTTCGGACTCGAAAAGCGAATAAAAGAGCGAAAGAAGACTTACGGAGGGTCCCCGAGTGCTAATCAAGACCAAATAGCTCAGGTATGAAACAATGGTTTCAACTTAGAGCTCTAAGATCTGATTTTGTGAATTTTACACTAAAGGGGGGGGGTATTTATAGGAAAAGTGGAACCGTTAGGATCGTTTTATCGAATATCGTGCCTTGATCTCGTGCGTACATGTGTCCAAGTGGATAAGTTCAGTGAACTTGACCCTTGGCTCTTCGTTGGGTGAAAAGGCATCGCCCCTTGATCGAACGAAAGGCCAGATTCTGCATTAAATGCAAAATCTTCTGTCAGACATGTTCACGCGGCCCGCCTCATGTTTTGGGCAATCTTTACGCGGGCCGCCTGGCCCCTCTGATCTGCACCACTTGCAGAATTTACACTTTTGGTCCCTGTTGCGTGTTTAAGCTATTTCCAGCCCTTTTAAGACCTGTAAAGCCATCTCTAAGGCCCTAAAATGATGCCTAAACATTGTGGACATGAAACATGCCCAAAAATATGTCGGATGTCGGTTCGTTTGGCCGTACGATCGCGATGTTCGCTTAATTACGACGGAATGCGCATAAGCGTGAAAGACGATCCAAATGACGCGACAAATGGATTTTTCTCATGCCAAACACTAAGGCATAATATAAGGATGCTTACATAAATTTTTGGATTTCCGGATGTATTCAGAACGTGAGTTATGCGCGAAAGTGCAAACTTATGCACTTTTTGACACTTTTAGTCCCTGAATGATCCAAAAGTTTGTTTTTGCCATACCAATGCCTTCAAAACTTATTTCTAAGTTATGTAAAGGTTATTTAAGGTATGTTAAGTGTATGATGGTCTCCCGGAGTATTTGTCGCATTAAACTGAGTACGTTTATGCACCAGTTTGCGTATAATTCTCTAGAAAGCGTTGTAGAGTATGAAATTGAACAAGAATAGATATGTGCAAAGCATACACATATTTATACAAATCCCAAGTATGAAATACAATATTTCCTTGGTTTGGCATTTGTTTGATGGTTGGAGTGACACAGGTGTCACACGTGCTTAGGTCGACACACGAGGAAAAATCCTCATGAATTTGAGGTGCTAGCTATGCCAAGGCGGCATAGGAAGCAGAATTTTGAGGTTGAGTATAACATCGAAAAAGTAATACCCTTAGTTATCTAACCAAGGATTTAAAGTGATTACTCAAAATGTCACTTGTATTCGGTACTTCGTTTCTTGAAACAAGTACTTAGAATTTTTGAGGAAATCATGAGCGATCACATGAATGGAAGAACTGCAAGAGTAGTTTGTAAAGAACATAGTTCTTTGGTGTAGGTATTATAGGGGTATGCCATACACAAATGTAACTACACTTGTATATCAGAATTGTGAACAACGGTTTATTTATAAACCAAACACGTTGTTTTAGAGTTCAACAAAAGAAACAAAAGCATAAGTTTCTAATTATTTCAAGCATCAGCTTCTTCTAATCAGCCTAATGCTTATCCGTGGGTCAGATTTGCATTGACAAACTTTGGGTATTCGTCCCTGAAATGACTCGTCTCGTCATAGAAGTAGCAAGTTCCAGGAGGAAAACGAGCTTGTGCTGGATTTGCTTGAAGTTGAATAGGGTTCTGAATAGTTTGGTTTAATGTAGCAACTGAACGACAGTCTCTTGCCAAATGACCAACAAGTCCACACTTGAAGCATATTTGGCATTTGACACTAGCATGGTGATGGAGGTTACACTGATGGCACAAAGGGGCTGTTCCTTTGTATGGTGCTCGAGTAACAGTAGGACCTGCAACAGCTTTGTTTTGGATGACAAAACGGCAAATGTTAACCAAATGTCCCCATCGCCCACAGTGGGTACATTTGAAACAAGGTTCTTGATTCGGATGATGGCCATTGCATTGATTGCAGAAAGGAGCAGTTCCCAAGTACCGCTTCTTGGCTGGTGGTGTTGCCACCTGACCAGGTCCTGCTTGATTTGGTGCAACGGCTGGAGGATTCTTTAAGGTCTTACGCTTCTTTGACCTTTTTGAAGGCTTGGCTTTTGCTTCCTTTGATGCTTCTCGGGTGGTTTCATCCTGGAGACGGGACATGGCAATAGCTAATTCAGCAGTCTTCAAGATTACTTCGCCTATTCGTTGGGCAACTTTAGTAGCCTGTTCGGACATCTGAGCGTCGTTGCGATAAAGTGAAATTCTGAAGGAAGGAAAGACAAAAGGGGGAATGAATGAAAGGCTACCGGGTAATCAAAATAGAATGGCAATGCATTGAAATTGCGATCATTTGTTTGTTACCTAAGGCAAACAAATGAGACGGTGACTAATCAAAGTAAATGGGTCATATTAATGTATCACTGAAGACATGCTCGCCTATAAGTGAACACTCACCCCAAGAGTTCCCAGGTAAGAGTGACTGGTCCGATACAGCGGATTTGTACGAACACTCTAGCCTTAGACAGAAAACTCAGGGTACAGGCATTCACTCTTCCAGTTTGCACGTGTTCACATTATTTAGACCCAAACTTTGACGAGATTTTGAAAACTCAAAAGGCATAAAGCCAAAGATGAATGAAAACCGGAAGGGTTCAAAACCTAGTAATCAATCATCCTAGAACAGATGATTAATTTTCGAAGCGGATTCGAAAGTTATGTTCTTATTGTGGTTGTCACCTAAGGATAGGTGACGGTATTGTTTTAAAATCTAAACACAAGAATCTTGTGTTAGGGTCCTAGGAAGGTTATAGACTAGGTCAAAGCATTACTAATAACCTAATTCCCTATAACCATGAGCTCTGATACCAACTTTTCTGTCACACCCCGACCACGTTAAAACAACAAACCGTGGCGGAAACGTCGGGGAGTGTTGTAACAGAATCATTGTTTCAAAACACACGGAATATTGAAGTTTTGTTTTATTAAACATTAAACATTTACATCGTCTTGAAATCTAACAAACAAGTTAAACATAGTCTATCATTGTTATTAAGTCACTAAGGCCTCGTCCAGTCCTATATGAGTGTGCATTCTAGCAATCGACATCAATCAACAATACCTGAAACATATGTGAAAACAAAGTCAGCAAAGAAATGCTGGCAGTACATAGGTTTTATGAGAGTGTCGGATTCATGGCTAGTTTATATGTTGCAGTACCTTGTTAGACTACAAGAGTCAAAATACAAACCTTGTTTTGAAAAATGTATTGCAACATAAATAACCAACTCAAATCAAATTGGTTATAGTTTGTTATAAAATCTCGTAGCCATGATTCTTAACCCAAAACATTTGTTTTAGTAAAATAATTTGGAAACATCTCGTAAAAGCTCGTTAATAAAACTCGTATGGTTTATATCATTTCAAAAACCTCGTTGTGTGACATCGTTTTAAAATCGTTTCCCCAGTGAACTAAATAATGACACAAAATGTAGTATGATAAGAGCATTTATATATAAGATGTACCAGCGGCGTATCTACCATGCTTTTATCATGCTACACCTGTCCCATGATTTAATCACATCCCAAAACCAATCGTTTAACCAAATCGTTTATCTCGTTTAATTTGTTTCAAATCGTGTAACTCATCCCAAAATCGTTTAACTCGTTTTAATAGTGAAAATAATTTTGGTCGCCTCGCTAATAACATTCAAACCTTCGTGACTCGCCTATCTCGCATTAACAAACCACCAAAGGGTAAGTTAACAATCTCGCATTAACTAACCACCAAAGGGTAAGTTAAAAATCATCAGGTTCGGTCGCTACCCACCTAACCCACACATAACCATGGGTGCAGTCTGATAACGGGATTTGTCAGATCCTATGGTACCATAACCTAATACTGGTCGGTTTGGCCAAAATTAATGAATGTTATTCGTTATGTAATTACAACCAACAAGTCTTGTTCACCTTATCAAAATCGTTATTAATTTAATATAAACCATTGTTTAAACATCGAAATCATTTAACACATATGGATCACCCCAAAACAATCGAAAACAGTAAAATAGGGGAACTATGTACTCACTTGAGATTGTAGGGTATCCTTGATTTTGTGAACTATCGATGCACGGGAAATCAAGGAATCAAGTGGTACCTAGTATCGGATTTGCTAGATAAATAAATCGACACCTAAATCGGGAGATAGGATAGAATGAGGTTCTATAAATCAAATGAGTATTTGAAATCATATGGTATGATTTAATAGTCCCAACATTCTGATTGAAAGGCCTACCTAAGTGCTTTTGACCCGTTTCGACCCATTATGGTAACATAAGCCACTATAATGCGTCGTTAGCGTAAAACTATGTTCGGATGGTAATCTATGTGCTATGTCAAGTCTTACATGCCCAATTATTCCTAAACATGTTTCTAAATCAGATTAGTTGTCAAAAATATGTTCACATAGTCAAATTACGGATTCTAGCTTCAAAAGGGCATTTTGGTCATTTACTATGGGCATACAAACTAACTAGCAAATGACTAACCAATCCTATGTGATCATAAGGTTATAACCTCAGTGGTTATTCCCTATGAAATTATGATCACTAACTAAGCTTGGTCGGATCCAAAGATCGACCAAACGGGTCGGGTTCGGAAGTATAAGCGGTTGTTTAGTCTGCTTATCTTACGATCCTAAACAAGCACAAACTAATAGTGTCGAGTTAGACATGTCAAAACATGTCTAACCTACTGATTTGGTATCAAAACAAAGTGTTTTGATACCCTAAAGTAGTTCCGTTGCAAAATGCGTGCTAAAACGCATTTTGACCGAAACTTTGACTCGACACTACAACTAGATAACGTGGTAATCAGCGGTTATAATCGCGAAGGATTATAACTATCGTGATTACAATCACGTGTCAAAGTTCAATTGAACTTTGACTTGACCAATTGATTGTCACACCCCCAAAATCCCACCTGCGGAGTACTACCGCTTGGAGGCGTGACTGACCAGGATCCAGCCACCAATCATACTGAACAAGCATATAAGTAGTTATAAAAGTTTAACCATCACGATTGGTGTTTCAAAACAAACAAGTTTAAGTTGCAAGCGGAAGCATAAGTTTAAAGTTGTAACATAAGTTCCAAAAGTTTCAAGTTTAACATAGTCTTGTAGCAATCCCTGTCCCACAACGATCCTCCTCCATGCAAGCTCCCACTGAGTACCTATGGTCCTGCAAAGCATGTAGTAACGAGTCAACAACTAGTTGAGTGAGTTCACGGGTGGGCGTTCGTTTTAGTTGTTTCGAAAACAGTTTACTTTATCTGGCATCCTGCCGTGGGGGTTACCCCATAGTTTTAAAAACGTGACCAGTTCGTTCCCAGTTACTCCGGCACTCCGGCCGTGGGGGCTACCCCATGTAGTTATCAGGCATTTCGGCCGTGGGGGCTACCCCATGTACATCATCTGGCTCTCCAGCCGTGGGGGCTACCCCATGTGTATACTAGACTCGTTACCGTATCGATTGCTGACTGTAGTCATGTTTATGTGCCCTGAAAACATCAATGTCTATCATCATTGACGTGCCCCAGATCCATTAGTTCACGCCCGTCCTCTGCGGCACGGTGTGAGGCTTGTCAGACCTAAATAGCGCTATCTAACTAATGACCCGCTCGCCATTGGCCCGGCGATTAGTCGATACAAAAAGGAGGGACTTCGTGATAGAGTTTTAGTCTAGTACGTTTATCCGTCCATCCGGACGAGGAATCACATTCCTGAACCACTGACGTCCTGCCCAAGGAGGACGAGGAACCCACGTTCCTTAACCCAGTTCCCAACCCAGGGAATCCCATGCTTTGTAGAGGGTGTGAACTCACCTCGGTTTGCTCGGCAGTTAATCACAGAAAGTCAATCAAGTCGCAAGTAGTCAATAACGTCCTATCACGGTTATCACGTATAATCAGATTCGAACCAAGTAGTGCACAAATGTTCAACACGTATGGCAGACACGTTTAATCAGTAGCAGTTCATAGGTAACAGTTAATCACATGTTCAAAGTCCAAACAGTTGGGCTCGTGATAACAGGCCCAAATAACTCATCAACAGTAGCACAGAAGTTCATAAGTCCGGCCCACTAACTAAGGCCCAAAGTGTGGTCTCGAGTCGCAACCGGACTCGCAAGCATGGTCTCGAGTCATGCTGTGTGTTGATCATGGATGGTTGCGAGTCGCAACCGGTGTCGCAACCGTAGTCTCGGTTCATCATGCTAAGGTCTCGAGTCGCAACGGGACTCGTAACCTGTGGTTTCGGCTTGTCCTGCTATGGTTGCGAGTCGCAACCGCGTGGTCTCGAGTCATCACGCTGTGGTTGCGAGTCGCAACTGCGTGATTGCGAGTCGGTAGCAGTCGTTTTCAAGTTCACGTGTTGATGCAGATGTAGTCAGATTAGTGGTACAATATAATCAGGCCCAAATCCGGAAATAACCAATAGCATTCCACTAACAGTTTTCCTAATCAGGTTATTGGTCAAAGATGGATCAAAATCACAAGGGTTTTCAATCTTCAACTATCATTCAAAGTGTTCTTCACATATTCAAACATGTGTTCATCAAGTTCATAACATTTTCAACACTTATATCAACCACAACTATGAATAATCATCAAGACACTTAGCATAACATACAACTCGGTTTCCCTATAGGTCCGATTTCATCACAAGTGCAACCTAATTTCATCATTCATTTTTAACATACAATGAATCTATTTTCAACATCAACATTTATGCATAGTTCCACACATAACAAGATCATTCATGAACCGATTTCTTTTCAAATATCATGCATAACTCAACTACCATATTATCACATAATCTTGTCATACATTTATTCAAGTACAAACTCATCATGAACATATTATCACTAAGCATTCAACAATAATCATCAAGAAATACTAACAATAAACATCATCTTATGCATTTTATCATACATCACAAAATACAACAAAAATCAACCATAAAAATACTAACCGGTTATGGGTTTCGAGGGTGTGTGAAAAGCTTCCAAGCCGGGTGTGTGTGTGTGAGCCGATTCAAGCTTCAAAGATCCGAAAATGATGAAGTGTGTTTGTGTTCTAGAGTTTAAGTGAGAGAGAAGTAGGAGAGTGTGTGTGTGTTCTAATGTTCAACAAATGGTAAAAACTAACTAAGGTGGTGTATATATAGTCAAGTTCCAAGTGTGCACCCTTAGTGGGTTTCGAGTGGGGGTTCACGGCCCAAAGGCCCAACCGGCCACTAGGTTCTCGGCCCAAGTCCACTCGAGACCTCATGGTCTCGAGTCGGGTTCTTTGTTCTCGGGTTGGGTTCTCGGTTCACATAAAACACGTACACATATATATACAAATGCACACATAACAAAGCACTTATCACATAAAAAGGTTCACGTTATCATTAAGTTCAATCGGTCAACTAATCACATAACATACAAGCAAGTCACATCAAGACACAACGAAGGTTCTAGGTTTCGGGTTGTCACATCATCCCCAAGTTGAAAGAAATTTCGTCCCGAAATTTGGTGGCACTCACTGAGGAAGCTAGTTAGGTTGCAAGGTTTTCCCGGTTTTCCTGGGGTGTCACATCCACCCCCCGTTGATCTGGAATTTCGTCCCGAAATTCCGTAGCTTCAGCCTCAGTAGCGTTTGTACTGTTCTCAAACAGTTGGGGATACTTTTGTTTCATCCGATCTTCGCGCTCCCAGGTAAACTCTGGGCCGCGACGTGAGTTCCAACGAACTCGTACAAGAGGTATTCTAGTGCTCTTGAGGACCTTAACATCCCGGTCCGTGATCTCGACAGGTTCTTCGACGAATTTCAACTGTTCGTCGATCGTAAGTTCCTTCAGAGGAACTACGTGCGTCTCATCTGACAGACACTTCTTCAGATTCGACACATGGAAAACGTTGTGAACTGCACCGAGTTCTGCTGGTAATTTCAGTCTGTAGGCCACCTTGCCTATTTTCTCAAGAATTTCAAAAGGTCCAACGTACCGTGGGTTGAGTTTGCCGCGTTTACCAAAACGAACCACACCCTTCCAGGGTGAGACTTTGAGTAATACCCGCTCCCCAACCTGGAGCTCAAGTGGTTTCCTGCCCTTATCGGCGTAGGCCTTCTGACGGTCACGAGCCGCCGCCATGCGTTGTCGTATTTGAGCAATCCGCTCAGTAGTGTCTACCACATGTTCTGGACCAGTGATCTGACTATCCCCCACTTCTGCCCAACAGAGGGGTGACCGGCATTTACGTCCGTACAATGCCTCAAACGGAGCAGCTTTAATGCTGGTGTGGTAGCTGTTATTATACGAGAATTCCACGAGTGGCAGATGCCTTTCCCAGCTGTTGCCAAAGTCGATTACACAAGCGCGAAGCATGTCTTCTAATGTCTGAATAGTTCGCTCGGACTGCCCGTCCGTCTGTGGGTGATACGCTGTGCTCATATCTAAACGTGAGCCAAAAGACTTGTGCATTGCCTGCCACAGTTCCGAAGTAAAACGTGCATCTCGATCAGAGATAATAGAAGTGGGCACCCCGTGCCTCGAAACAACTTCCTTGAGGTATATTTCCGCTAGAGTGGAGAATTTATCTGTTTCTTTGATTGCCAAGAAGTGTGCGGATTTTGTGAGTCGATCCACGATCACCCAGATAGTATCGTTCCCGCGCTGTGATCTAGGTAAGCCAGTAACGAAATCCATGGAAATTTGCTCCCATTTCCATTGTGGTATCTCTGGTTGCTGAAGTAGGCCTGAAGGTTTCTGATATTCTGTCTTGACTCGCGCACAAGTCAAACACTTGCTGACGTAGGTTGCTATGTGGGCCTTCATGCTAGGCCACCAATACGTAGTTTTAATATCGTGGTACATCTTGTCCGAACCAGGGTGTACCGAGTAGCGAGATTTGTGCGCTTCATCCATCACAAGTTCTCGTAAGTCGCCATAGAGTGGGACCCAAATGCGTCCTGTTACATAATAAGCACCGTCTTCCTTCTGTTCTAAGCGTTGCCTTGACCCGCGTAGAGCTTCAGCTCTAACGTTTTCTGGTTTCAGTGCTTCTATCTGAGCAGCTCGTATTTGCGAAGGTAGACTAGAATGTATCGTGAGTTGTAAAGCTCTTACGCGCTTAGGCGTAGTGTCCTTCCGACTCAGGGCGTCTGCCACAACATTGGCCTTGCCCGGGTGATACCTGATAGAGCACTCGTAGTCATTCAGCAGCTCGACCCATCGTCGCTGCCGCATATTCAGTTCCTTCTGCTTGAATATGTGTTCTAAACTTCTGTGGTCGGTGTAGATGGCGCACTTGGTTCCGTACAGGTAATGCCGCCATAACTTAAGTGCAAAAACAACAGCTCCCAGCTCTAAATCATGCGTAGTGTAGTTCTTCTCGTGAACTTTAAGTTGTCGTGAGGCGTAAGCTATGACTTTATCTCGTTGCATCAATACACAACCAAGACCTTGAATTGATGCATCACAGTAAACCACAAAATCTTCTGTGCCCTCTGGCAGTGAAAGGATAGGTGCACTACAAAGTCTATCCTTTAGATGCTGAAAAGCTAACTCTTGTGCATTTCCCCAATGATAAACAACGCCTTTCTGTGTTAACAACGTGAGGGGCTGCGCGATCTTAGAAAAATCCTTAATGAATCTCCTGTAATAACCTGCCAATCCCAAAAATTGGCGAATTTCCTTTGGTGTGCGAGGCGCAGGCCAGTTCTTAATAGATTCCACTTTGGATGGATCAACGTGAATCCCATCCTTGTTCACCACATGCCCTAGGAAATGGACTTCACGAAGCCAGAAGTCGCATTTCGAGAATTTTGCGTAAAGCTGTTCCTTCCGAAGGAGTTCCAAAATAAGTCGTAGATGTTGTTCGTGCTCTTCTTTGCTCTTAGAATAGATCAGGATGTCGTCGATGAAGACTATAACAAACTTGTCCAGATACGGTTTGCACACTCGATTCATCAAATCCATAAAAACTGCCGGTGCGTTCGTCAGCCCAAACGGCATGACCAGAAACTCATAGTGCCCATATCGAGTCCTAAAGGCCGTCTTAGAGACATCCCCTTCCCGAACTCTCAGCTGGTGATATCCCGATCTCAGATCGATCTTTGAATAGTAGCTCGACCCCTGCAACTGGTCGAACAAGTCGTCAATACGCGGTAGAGGATAACGATTCTTCACAGTCACTTTGTTGAGTTCGCGATAGTCGATACACATTCTGAAGGTACCATCCTTCTTCTTCACAAATAACACTGGAGCTCCCCAAGGCGATGAGCTAGGACGAATGAAACCCTTATCCAAGAGTTCTTGTAGTTGCGTGGAGAGTTCTTCCAACTCTGATGGCGCTAAACGATAAGGTGCACGGGCTACAGGCGCGGCTCCAGGAGCTAGATCAATCTGAAACTCGACTTGGCGATGGGGCGGAAGACCAGGTAATTCCTCAGGGAATACCTCAGGATAGTCGCGTACAACCGGAAAATCCTCTAGCTTCTTCTCCTTCTCTGTGGTATCAGTAACTAGAGCCAAAATCGCAGTGTGGCCCTTTCGTAAGCATTTCTGAGCCTTAAGAAGAGAGATGATGTTCTCAACAGCACTTCTCTTGTCGCCACGAATCATGAGAGGTTCACTACCTAAACCAGGAATACGAACGATCTTCTCGTTGCAAAGAATCTCTGCTCGGTGTTGGGATAACCAATCCATCCCAATGACAACGTCGAAACTACCCAAGACAATAGGAATAAGATCGATAGAGAAAGTCTGGTTAGCGAGAATAAGCTGGCAACCCTTGACTACGTGAGAGGCTTCCAAACTCTTACCATTAGCTAGCTCTACAGTGTGCTTGTCGCTCAGGGGTGTAGGAATACGCTTAAGCATCTTACTAACTTCTAGTGACACATAACTAGTATCGGCACCCGAATCAAATAAGACTGTAACATAAAAGTCGTCGAGAAGGAACTTACCCGTCACCACGTTGGGATCATTCCTTGCTTCACCTTGGCCAATCACGAACACACGTCCCCTAGCACCATTGTTGTTGTTCCCATTGTTACCATTCCCCTGATTATTGTTGTTGTTCTGGTTCAGTTGGGGACAATCCTTCTTGAAATGACCTTCAGCTCCACACTGAAAACACCCTTTGTTGTTACCCTGCTGCTGTCGCTGGTTCTGCTGAGGTTGCTGACGATTCTGATTGACGGGATATGCGCTCCTGCAATCTTTTGCAACATGACCAGGCTTGTTGCATCGATGACAGTTGCCCCTGGTGCATGGCCCACTGTGGTGTAGGCTACAACGATTGCACTTGGGGTGATTTCCTTGTATCCACCGTGACTTTGACCACCAGACGATTGCTGACTGGGGCTCTTGTGATCGTCCGTCTTTCTCTGCTGAGACTGGGATTGCACCGAAGTTGAACCCCTGCTTGAAGTTCCATCCCATTTCCGTTTATCCCCACTAGAAGCACCAGAAGTAGTTGCAGCACCTATGCGCTTCGGTAACTTGTTCTGCTCCACCGCTTGGTCAGTGAGACGGTGAGCCAACTGTACAACCTGTTGGATAGTAGTCAAGTTCGCTGAAGTCACATGACTTTGGATCTCTGGCACCAAGCCCTTGAGATAGAGTTCAATTCGCTTATACGGAGGATCCACCATAGTAGGACACAACAAGGCTAGCTCATGCGATCTCTTAGTGTATGCCTCAATCTCTGACCCCGACATCTTGAGATTGTAGAACTCATCTTCCAGTTTGTGAATGTCGTCACGACTGCAGTATTCTTCCCTGATCATTTCCTTGAAAGTTTCCCATGGGGTGGCGTTGGCAGCAACCAACCCTAACATCTGCACTTGCGCATTCCACCACGTGAGAGCCAAACCCTCGAGAGTACCAGTAGCATACTTCACCCTGCGCGCTTCAGGGCATTCACACATTTCGAACACAGACTCCAGTTTCTCAAACCAGTGTAGGAGACCTACTGCTCCCTCAGTTCCGCTAAAAGTAGTGGGTCGACAGTCCATAAAGGTCTTAAAAGTGCACACCGGTGCCTGAGCATACTGACCTAAGGTAGGTGAAAGAAAAGACAGAGTTTAACACAAAGGTTGGTTCACGAGAGTAGGATCCAAATGATCCTAGAACAATTTCGGACTGCAGGATATACCTCCTGCGTGTGCAGCTGCGAGCGCTGCGGCAACTCGCTCGTTGATCAAAGCCGTCAACTGGGCTTGTGTCATGTTAACGCGTCCAGACATGGTTCTTCATAATAAAAGCAATACGTGTGAGAGAGGTTCGCGAAGGCACGATAGTAGGACAGAGTAAGCACGCACGTGTTCAAACAACAGTAGTTATACTAGTCAAGCATTCCATGAGCAATGTACTACGCAACTAACAAGTAGGCCATATACATACATTATATTACCTAGAACGTCGAGCCTTGCATGAGGAGCGAAGTGTCGTTGTGGACCGTTGAGCACTAAACCGGTTATAGTCTGGTTTTAACAAAAACGTTTCTCCTTTATTAAAACCAAGTTCACTATAACCAATGGCTCTGATACCAATCTGTCACACCCCCAAAATCCCACCTGCGGAGTACTACCGCTTGGAGGCGTGACTGACCAGGATCCAGCCACCAATCATACTGAACAAGCATATAAGTAGTTATAAAAGTTTAACCATCACGATTGGTGTTTCAAAACAAACAAGTTTAAGTTGCAAGCGGAAGCATAAGTTTAAAGTTGTAACATAAGTTCCAAAAGTTTCAAGTTTAACATAGTCTTGTAGCAATCCCTGTCCCACAACGATCCTCCTCCATGCAAGCTCCCACTGAGTACCTATGGTCCTGCAAAGCATGTAGTAACGAGTCAACAACTAGTTGAGTGAGTTCACGGGTGGGCGTTCGTTTTAGTTGTTTCGAAAACAGTTTACTTTATCTGGCATCCTGCCGTGGGGGTTACCCCATAGTTTTAAAAACGTGACCAGTTCGTTCCCAGTTACTCCGGCACTCCGGCCGTGGGGGCTACCCCATGTAGTTATCAGGCATTTCGGCCGTGGGGGCTACCCCATGTACATCATCTGGCTCTCCAGCCGTGGGGGCTACCCCATGTGTATACTAGACTCGTTACCGTATCGATTGCTGACTGTAGTCATGTTTATGTGCCCTGAAAACATCAATGTCTATCATCATTGACGTGCCCCAGATCCATTAGTTCACGCCCGTCCTCTGCGGCACGGTGTGAGGCTTGTCAGACCTAAATAGCGCTATCTAACTAATGACCCGCTCGCCATTGGCCCGGCGATTAGTCGATACAAAAAGGAGGGACTTCGTGATAGAGTTTTAGTCTAGTACGTTTATCCGTCCATCCGGACGAGGAATCACATTCCTGAACCACTGACGTCCTGCCCAAGGAGGACGAGGAACCCACGTTCCTTAACCCAGTTCCCAACCCAGGGAATCCCATGCTTTGTAGAGGGTGTGAACTCACCTCGGTTTGCTCGGCAGTTAATCACAGAAAGTCAATCAAGTCGCAAGTAGTCAATAACGTCCTATCACGGTTATCACGTATAATCAGATTCGAACCAAGTAGTGCACAAATGTTCAACACGTATGGCAGACACGTTTAATCAGTAGCAGTTCATAGGTAACAGTTAATCACATGTTCAAAGTCCAAACAGTTGGGCTCGTGATAACAGGCCCAAATAACTCATCAACAGTAGCACAGAAGTTCATAAGTCCGGCCCACTAACTAAGGCCCAAAGTGTGGTCTCGAGTCGCAACCGGACTCGCAAGCATGGTCTCGAGTCATGCTGTGTGTTGATCATGGATGGTTGCGAGTCGCAACCGGTGTCGCAACCGTAGTCTCGGTTCATCATGCTAAGGTCTCGAGTCGCAACGGGACTCGTAACCTGTGGTTTCGGCTTGTCCTGCTATGGTTGCGAGTCGCAACCGCGTGGTCTCGAGTCATCACGCTGTGGTTGCGAGTCGCAACTGCGTGATTGCGAGTCGGTAGCAGTCGTTTTCAAGTTCACGTGTTGATGCAGATGTAGTCAGATTAGTGGTACAATATAATCAGGCCCAAATCCGGAAATAACCAATAGCATTCCACTAACAGTTTTCCTAATCAGGTTATTGGTCAAAGATGGATCAAAATCACAAGGGTTTTCAATCTTCAACTATCATTCAAAGTGTTCTTCACATATTCAAACATGTGTTCATCAAGTTCATAACATTTTCAACACTTATATCAACCACAACTATGAATAATCATCAAGACACTTAGCATAACATACAACTCGGTTTCCCTATAGGTCCGATTTCATCACAAGTGCAACCTAATTTCATCATTCATTTTTAACATACAATGAATCTATTTTCAACATCAACATTTATGCATAGTTCCACACATAACAAGATCATTCATGAACCGATTTCTTTTCAAATATCATGCATAACTCAACTACCATATTATCACATAATCTTGTCATACATTTATTCAAGTACAAACTCATCATGAACATATTATCACTAAGCATTCAACAATAATCATCAAGAAATACTAACAATAAACATCATCTTATGCATTTTATCATACATCACAAAATACAACAAAAATCAACCATAAAAATACTAACCGGTTATGGGTTTCGAGGGTGTGTGAAAAGCTTCCAAGCCGGGTGTGTGTGTGTGAGCCGATTCAAGCTTCAAAGATCCGAAAATGATGAAGTGTGTTTGTGTTCTAGAGTTTAAGTGAGAGAGAAGTAGGAGAGTGTGTGTGTGTTCTAATGTTCAACAAATGGTAAAAACTAACTAAGGTGGTGTATATATAGTCAAGTTCCAAGTGTGCACCCTTAGTGGGTTTCGAGTGGGGGTTCACGGCCCAAAGGCCCAACCGGCCACTAGGTTCTCGGCCCAAGTCCACTCGAGACCTCATGGTCTCGAGTCGGGTTCTTTGTTCTCGGGTTGGGTTCTCGGTTCACATAAAACACGTACACATATATATACAAATGCACACATAACAAAGCACTTATCACATAAAAAGGTTCACGTTATCATTAAGTTCAATCGGTCAACTAATCACATAACATACAAGCAAGTCACATCAAGACACAACGAAGGTTCTAGGTTTCGGGTTGTCACATTGATGGTCAAAACCGAAAGTCAAACTGTTGGCCAAACTGTTTGACTTTCTGCACTACATAAGGAAAAAGCCATAAAAAGAATGAAAGAATGCTCACTAAGGGTCCTTGCTATCTTTTCAACAAGAAGACAAAGTCCCAATTGCTTGAGAATGCTCCCAAAGCAGATGTAGAGAGAAGAATGAGAAGATTGAGCAAGGAATGAATGAAATGGATGGGCTATTTATACTTGTGGTGATGCTCTAGGATCATCACAAGTGGTTTGTTTAGCCATTAAGGAATAAATCTCATCCATACAAGTGTTAGGAGCAGGTGCAAAGCCTTGGAGAGGTGGTAACTTGGTTACCACACAAAGAAATTGCAAGATTGGCCCCTGAATTTACAAACAGATGCTGAAAACACACTTTCTGCCCAGATGTGGCACTCGCGTAGCGCGACGGCATAGGCAGGAGGGCTCGCGCTACGCTACGGTGTATCAGATTCAGCAAAGTTTCAAAAATGGCAGAAATGGTCCCTTCACGCGTTTAAAGCCTTTTTCGATGCGTTTAAACCCCGTTAACCTCATTTCAAGGCTCTAAAATGAAGTTAAAGTATAGGGGACTCAAAACATGCTCAAAAACATCTCGGGTGTCGGTTCGTTTGATCGTAAAATTGCGTTGTTCGGTTAATTACGACGGAAGTCGTAACGAACGCAAAACCGATCCAAATTAAGCGACGAATGGAATTTTTGCATGGCGATCACTAAAATAAAAATATTTTAGTGTGTACAAAAATTTTGGATGTCCAGATGTGTCCAGAACGTAAGATAAGCGCGAAAATGCAAACTTACGTCGTTTTTGACACTTTTAGTCCCTGAAAGATCATATAAGCATGTTTTCGCACACCGAACCACTCAAAGCTTGTTTCTAAGCTATGATTAGGTTATATATGGTATGTGTAACTTATGATCAAGTTCCGGACTGTTCGACACCATACGAATCGGTATAGTTTCGCAGTTTGACACAAATAGTCCCTGCGATCGAATAAACTTGATTTCGGCATACCAAACCATCCAAAACTTATTTCTAAGTTATGTGAAGGTTATTTAAGGTATGTTAAGCCTATGTCACTATTCCGGAGTGTTTGTTGCATTAAACTGGTTATATTTACGCATCAGATCGCGTATAACCTTTCAGAAAGCGATTTAGAGCTTGAAATCGAACCAGAATTGATATGTGCAATCGATACACAGATTTATAAAATTTTCCAAGTATGAAATACAATATTTCATTGTTTTGGTATTTGTTCGATGGTCTTGGAGGCACAGATGTCACAATGTGTTATCTATAATACTATATAAAGCAAATGTGGGACAAGAATGTAATTTTACCATACGTATAAATTTTGAAGCATTATGTACAAGAAATATCAAGCCATTTTAGAGGGGGTAAATTGAGACAATGTCCAAACACACCTTGAGAGCAATATAGAGATTTCATCCATGGAATTTTATAAAAACCTACATTTATGTCACTGATCTTTACATTTAATTAAGTTATTGATCAATCTCACCACCGTCTCCCCTTTTTATCTACCCTTTTTTTTATCTACCTCTTAAACCCCCAAAGAAGTAGTTGATCAATCCATCCTTTTTAACATTTAAGAAACAATAGTTTCAAATCCATCACACAAAACTAAGACTTCAATGAAACGAATCATCAATCGTCTCTTCCTTGTTAGTGCATGCATCTGTCGACTTTGTCTTGTATCGAGTCTTAGACTAGGATTGTTAGATCAGGGCACATTGTACAAGAAAATATGTTTAGGATTGTTTTAAGGTGATTTCGCTTGAAAGAGGGTTATTCCGCTTGAAATAACATCGGTCACTTTCAAGCAGAATCAGCTAAGTTCCTATTCCGCTTGAACCATTTCAAGCGGAATCTCAACCCTAAAAATACTAGCCAAGCGAAATGATTTGTAACGTTTTCTGATTTCGGATACCAAGGTGCTGCCGGTTTATCCAGTGATTGTACAAGCTGTAATATCAATCAGAAGTGTGTTTTAAGTGAATTGCTTGTTGTTTCGAAGTCTGTTTCTTGTTTTCCGCACTTGAAACAGATCAAAACTCCTCTGAACAACTCGTTTGGGTGCGTACATGATCCTACATTCCTTCCCCCAACGAATCGAAACCCTAGCAATTTATAAACCCAGCTAATCGGCTCCAATTAATCTGTGATTATCTCAATTTTGCGTTGTTTTGGTTATGTTTTATCGTCTCCAGAATTGTCTCAATTCCTTCGCCCAACATAGAAACACTAGAAATCGATGAACGAGAGTAGAAATTGATTAAATGGTACCTGTAATTGCACTCGTTTTGGGTTAGATTCAAGAAAGGGTGAAGAACCGTTGTCCTATGGTTCCGATGGAGTCTTCCCGAGGTATGTTTTTGGGTTTGATTGCACTCGTTTTCTCCCATTTTAACCTTTCAGTACATGATGCCAACTCATTCATAGTTCGTGGATATGATTGTGAGTTTTGTGGAGGTTTGTGAATCACATTGCTTGAATGTCTTTGTGGGTTGTGAGGGGTTTTTAAATTTGATTGTTGTTCTTTTTTATCTATGGTTTGATTAATTTTGATCTTTAACAACAATTTTCTTTCTCTGCTCTTCTCTATGTTGAATTAAATTTTAGAATCGTGGAGCGAAATCAAGGGAATTCCAAGACCGATTATTGTGGTTTTCAAGTTGGGAATTGCTCAAAAATAAACTGACCCTTGATTTTGATTTTTGAAGCTTGATTTCACTGGGTTAGCGTGATGTGGACTAATCAGAGGTGACCTTATTCCATGCATAGCGAGTGTAGATTACGGTTTCTTATCAATGGATGTGAGTGCATTTCTTCCTCACTTTGGACAATTTGTGTAGTTTTTATTTTCTGTAAGTGGTTTATATTTATTGGAATTTTGATAACGTTTGCTTTAGCATCTCTCATTATCTGCTATTATCCTATATTTATCATAACAAGTATCTGACTTAAGCACTATTATTGGTTTACTAAACTATCATATTTCGTGTTTTATACAGCTTAATGCTTCTAGTTGAAATGGGCATGTTTCGATTTTGCTTTATATCAAATTGGCCAGATATGATATGTTTTTGTAAATGGGTAATCATATGTGCTATGAAAAAGTTAATTCGTTTTTCGCAAAAATCAGAGTATCATAGTATATTTCCTGTAAGATTTGTAATTCGACATGTGTTGTTGGGTTGATGTAGGTGGGAGCCAGTCTTGTCGACTAAGCCTGGCAAAATAGGTAGGTTGAGTCGTGACATCCCAGAAAAATCAGGTATCGTTTCGATTCGATTCCCTTATATCATACATTTTTATCCTTTAAATATATAATAATCACACGTCGCGTATACTTAATGGATTTTGGCGTACGTTCACGTTTAGAACCCGAGCCCGAACTATTTCACCTTTTGCGCGAACCCACAACCCAACCCGCCATCCCTCACGGCCCAAAGCACCCAACCCGCCATCCCTCTTCCTTGCGGCCCATCTAGCCCAAATCGCCCCATCCCTTGTGTTTATTGTATACGTATTAGGGTATGCATGGAGAAAAAAAAAATAATAACCCTAGTTCCCTTCCTGGTGCATGTGTGTGACGGCAACCCCCTCCCCCCTTCTCTCAGTCGCATCTCTCTCTCCCTCTAGTTCTCTCATTCCGCTCCAAGGTTAGTGACGTTTTTGTGTGTTAAAGCTGCGTTGTGTTGATGTTAATTATGATATATACCTAGGGTTTGTTGTGATTTTATTATGCAAGAAGATATTTTATGGGTTAACTTGTTATTAGTCGATATTACTGAGTTACATGATCGTTTAAACTCGTTCAAGTATCATAAAGGTAAAAACTAAAAGCTGTTTGGCATACACAGCCAAATTCAGTTGGCTGTAAACAGGTCCTAACATATCCAAAAACTGATTTTCTGAAGTCTAAAACGTACGATTTTGAAAAACGCTTCAAATGGCGCTAATCACATTTTTCTGAGGTTGTTTACTATTTTTAAAGAACTGTTTTGTACAGCAGCTAAAGCTGCGATTTTTCTGCAGAAATTACACGTTATGTTTCTAGTTATATCCTGTAAATTCGATAGTGTTAGTTCGTGAAATTCATACAGTAGCTGGACATGGATGCTACCGAAAATCTCTCATTGGAATTTCGCCAATCGGACAGACGATGATTTTTAAATAAATTTTTCTGCGGAGTGCAGTCAGAAAGTGACGAATCTGACTACAGCCTAGTAGATGATTTTTAATAAATAATTGGTAATGATTCCGGTCTTCAGGTTTCTACACAAAGTGACTCGGACCACTTAGAATGTCCTGTAAATTATTTGGAATTTTTGGAATAGGGCAACTATTTTATCAAAATACCCGAAAACAGCCCAATTCTCGACATCAAAGCTGAAAGGTAATAAGTTGTTATGTGTGTATCTAAATGTTTGTTTGTGCTATCTGAGAATGATCAAATCTGTTTTATGTCAACGAAAATGTTATGTGAGTTGTTGTGTGCTATGTTGACAAGTAATTATATGTGAAATAGGTATATGTATCTAAGTTGTCAACGTGATTGCCTGATACGTGTATGAGTTTCGTGCCTTACATGAACACACTAATAAACTAAATGGTAATCGTATTAGGACGCGCTTGACCTGCCTCAACACCTAATCACTTTAAAGTCTAACCGAGCAATCAAAGGTGAGTTTACTACTTTCTTTACAAGCATGCATCCAGTAGGAACAAACAAACAAACTTGCATCCCTGTAGGGGATACTTTACAAACCCATGTCCTTGTAGGGGATATGAGGAAGATTTAAGTAAATATCGTTGTTGGATAATACACTCACTTCTATCACTTAAGTCCCATCTTACTACCGAACTAGTTGCTTGTAGGGCAACGGGGTTATTAGTTGATAGCGCTATTAGGTTTGGCACCCTCACAACGTACCTGGATAGGACGGGCGTTAACTAATGACCTTAACCACATGACCAATGTTTGATAGAGCATTGGGGAAGGGCAAACAAACAGCCGTCTTGCGTTATGGTGTTATTATCAACGTATCTTAAAACGAACACTTGGTAACCAAACGTTTAACAAAACT
The DNA here is from genome assembly GCF_002127325.2 of Helianthus annuus. Classification (NCBI taxonomy): domain Eukaryota; kingdom Viridiplantae; phylum Streptophyta; class Magnoliopsida; order Asterales; family Asteraceae; genus Helianthus; species Helianthus annuus. The sequence continues at coordinate 69,391,352 of NC_035434.2, read as the reverse complement.
GGGAATTCACTAGATTTATGCTGATACACTTTTCTGCATGCCTGCAGGCCATTAGGTACACTGATATGGGACTTGCTGTCTGGAAAGCTGAAGTAGTCATGGGTCGTGGCGATTGGATAGACACTCGAAGTTGGATTGTTTTCTAAACTTTATATGTTAAACTTATTGACCAATATTTAATGCTTCCGCTGAATACGTTCGATTTTCAAAACTGATGTTTGAATTATACTATTCTCATTGAATGGAAACTTCTATTTTTTACTTAATGTGCAAGGTAATTAGTGGCTAGATCCTGGTATGTCACACGCCTCGCTGGGGAGTCCCCACTTGTGGTATTTTTGGGGGTGTGACAGTTTGGTATCAGAGCCACTGGTTATAGTGAACTAGGTTTTAAAAATGTTTTCATAAAACCAGACTATAACCGAACAGTACTAAAAACGACCATGATACTCAACTCCAGATTGCAAGGTTCGTCTTTTGTTTACTTTATGCATTACCTACCCAGTGTACACACACTCACGATATTGCATGAAACTACATACCTGACACTAATATGACTGCATGTGCTGCTTGTTTATGATATGATGATACTACCCTTAGACTTTCGTGATCCCTAGTCTTGTGATATCCTTCGTTTTGTTACTCGAATATGGGGAATCTTTTAGCATGAGTTAAGAGGAACTAAGATGAACATGCAAACTGCATTATCATTATGGGTGCACACATAACAATAATGTGGGGCACATGTGAGTCCCAGTGAGGCTTAACAAGTGTGAAGGGGGTTTCGTCCATTATTCGACATAATGGTAGAATTCTGTAATCAATAGAAGTCATAGTGATGATTGACTTCAACTCAATCGTGATCCGTACCTTTATCCACTCTTCTTATATAGAATCATGAGCGGACGTGGCGGACGTAATGGTGGACGTGGTGGTGGCCGCGGCGGCGGACGTGGCAACATTGTGATGACTCAGGCGGAGTTGACGGATCTGATTAACACACGAGTGGCTGAAGCTCTGACAGCTCAGCAAGGGTACATTCAAACTGCATTATCATTATGGGTGTACATTCACAACGTTTATGGATTGCAAGCCGTAGACTTTTAGCGGAGCCAAAGGTCCTGTGGGACTACTCCGTTTGTTCGAGAAAGCTGAATCCGTCTTTGCTATGTGTAACTGTCCAGCTGGGGACAGAGTAAGGTATGCTTCGGGCACCTTGGTGGATGGTGCCTTGACTTGGTGGAATGCTTAGGTGCAGATGCTGGGCATCGAGATGGCAAACGCTACTACGTGGGATGATTTTAAGGAATTGATGAGAGAGGAGTACGCCCTCGTGATGAAGTAAAAAAGTTGGAGAACGAATACTACAACTTAAAAATGTTGGGGTCAGAGATCGAGGCTTATACGAAACGATCTCATGAGCTAGCAAACATGTGTCCCAACCTATCACGACCACCACACCAGAGAATCTAACTATACATCAAAGGTTTGGTGCCGCAAGTCAAAGGCTTGGTTACTGCAACAAATCTTGACAATTTACCACGAATCATCCCATTAGCTCACAAGATCACCGACCAGGAGGTGGAGCGTGGCTCGCTACCCCCACGTACTGCTACTACTACTACCCCTACCGCTGACAACAAGCGTAAATGGAATGATGTGGACAAGGCGACCAACTCGAACCAGTCGTAGAAGAAGCCTGACAACAACAGTCACAGTTTCAGCCAGTCATCTTTGGTCAACCAAAATCAGAACAACAGTCAAACTACGGGCTCTTATGTGGGAAAACAGCCGAAATGCAGCAAGTGCAACTACCACCACTATGGCCCGTGTACCCGAACATGTCAAAGGTGTGACAAGGTGGGTCACATGGCGAAAGACTGTAGAGCTACATACCCAAAGCAGCAACAACAGCAGTATCAACCACAGCAACAGCAACAGCCCTAACAACGACAATAGAGACAGCAACCACAGCAGAACCAGGGTAATCAAAGGGGATGTTACCAGTGTGGCAACGAAGGGAATTTCAAGAAGGATTGCCCACAACTGAATTAAACTGCCAACAACAACGGAAACAACAATCGCCCGAATAACAACAATAATGCAGGGAACAACAACAATGTAAACAATGGTGGAATGGCGCTCATGGGAGAGTGTTTACAATTGGAGCAGGTGATGCAAGGAATGATGGTAACGTCGTGACCGCTACGTTTTCTATCAATGGTATTTTCGCCTCTGTATTATTCGACTCTAGTGCCGACTGGAGTTATGTGTGTTTGGGGTTCAATCGACAGTTAGGGTTAACTCCAACACCTCTCAAAACCAAACACGTAGTGGAATTGGCTGATGGTAAGTCAATTGAAGTCTCACACGTTCTCATAGGGTGCAAACTCGATCTCTTAGCTCAAGTGTTCGACATTGACCTTCTCCCCGTCACTCTTGGTAGCTTTGATGTAGTCGTTGGTATGGACTGGTTGTCCAAACACCGAGCCGATATACTTTGTAAAGAGAAGATCGTACGCATACCTCTCTCTAGTGGAGAACCGTTGTCTGTTTAGGGTCATCAAAGTGGTGCGACAGTTAGCAACATTTCAGCTATGAAAAGCCAGAGATGTTTGCGGAAGGGCTACCCTGCTATTCTTGCGCTGGTTACTGATACTTATCCCAAGGAAAAGAGAATTGAGGATCTACCAGTTGTCCGTGAGTTTCCTGACGTTTTTCCCGAGGAACTTCCAGGTCTACCTCCACACCGTCAGGTGAAGTTTTAGATTGATCTTACACCCAGAGCAGCCCCGATTGCACGGGCTCCTTATCGTCTTGCACCAGGGGAGTTGAAAGAACTATCTAAACAACTCCAAGAACTGTTGGATAAAGGCTTTATCTGACCTAGTTCTTCGCCTTGGGGAGCCCTAGTGCTATTCGTGAAGAAGAAAAACGGGTCTTTTCGCTTGTGTATTGACTATCGTGAACTCAACAAGGCGACAGTCAAGAACCGTTATCCTTTACCCCGCATCGATGATCTGTTTGACCAGCTGCAAGGGTCAAGCTTCTATTCGAAAATTGATCTAAGGTCGGGCTATCATCACATGAGAGTCCGAGAGGAGGATGTTCCCAAAACAGCTTTCCGAACGCGGTACGACCATTACAAGTTTTTAGTCATGCCATTCGGGTTAACCAACCCACCAGCAGTCTTCATGGATCTCATGAACCGTGTGTGTATACCATATCTTGACGATTTCATCATTGTGTTTATTGATGACATTTTGATCTACTCTAAGAGCAAGGAGGACCACGAGTGGCACTTACGTCTTATCTTGGAGCTCCTGAGGAAGGAGCAACTTTATGCAAAATTATCCAAGTGTGACTTCAGGATTCGAGAAGTACACTTCATTGGTCACATAGTTAACGAGCTGGGAATACATGTGGATCCCGCTAAATTCGATTCTATCAGAAATTGGGCTGCACGAAAGAATCCTTCGGAGGTATGGCAATTTCTTGGTCTCGCTGGATACTATCTAAGATTCATTGAGGGGTTCTCGAAGATCACTCAACCTCTTACCACGTTAACACATAAAGGTGTTGTATATTCTTGGGGAACAAAACGAGAAGACGCCTTCCAACTTCTAAAGCAAAAACTCTGCAGTGCACCCATATTGTCCTTACCTGATGGGACAGATGGTTTTGTAGTGTATTGTGATGCTTCTATCCAGGGTCTTGGTTGTGCACTGATGCAGCGCGAGAAGGTGATTACATATGCTTCTCGACAGTTGAAGGTTCACGAGAAGAATTACACGACTCACGACTTAGAGTTGGGAGCCGTGGTCTTTGCACTAAAAATTTGGAGGCATTACTTGTACGGTACTAAATGCACTATTTATATCGACCACAAGAGCCTTCAGCACATCTTTGACCAGAGGAGTTGAGTATGCGACAGCGTCGCTAGGTGGAACTCCTGAACGATTACGATTGTGAAATCAAGTATCATCCGGGCAAAGCCAACGTTGTAGCTGATGCCCTTAGTCGAAAGGAAATGAAACCTAACCATGTTCGAGCTTTGCAGCTTACCATTCACTCCAGCCTCCCTGACCAGATCCGTTCTGCCCAAACTGAAGCGTTGAAGGAAGAAAACCTTAAAGCCGAATCTCTGCGGGGCATGGAAAAACAACTCACAGAAAAATCTGATGGTATTCGCTATTTCATGGAGCGAACATGGATTCCTTCCTTTGGTAACCTTAGAGAGCTTGTGATGGACGAAGCCCACAAGTCTCGATACTCTGTTCATTCGGGTTCTGATAAGATGTATCAGGATCTAAAGACCTTGTATTGGTGGCCGAGCATGAAAGCCCACATAGCGACATACGTGAGCAATTGTTTGACCTGTGCGAAGGTCAAGGTGGAATACCAAAAACCATCTGGTTTGCTTTAGCAACCAGAAATACCCATGTGGAAATGGGAACAGATTGCCATGGATTTCATCACCGGTCTACCTAGGACTCAAAATGGGAACGATACCATTTGGGTGATTGTTGATTGTCACACAAAGTCAGCACACTTCCTTGTGATTAAGGAAACCGACAAGTTTTCGCAGCTTGCTGGCATTTACTTGAAAGAGGTGGTTTCTAGGCATGGGGTGCCAACCTCTATCATCTCGGATCGTGATCAGCGTTTCATATCTGATTTGTGGCAAGCGATGCACAAATCATTTGGCTCACGTCTTGACATGAGCACTGCTTATCACCCTTAAACAGATGGTCAAAGTGAGCGAACCATCCAGACACTTGAAGACATGCTACGAGCATGTGTGATCGATTTTGGTAAAGGTTAGGAAAGACACCTGCCGTTGGTGGAGTTTTCGTACAACAACAGTTACCATTCCAGTATTCAGGCAGCTCCATTCGAGGCATTGTACGGACGGAAATACCGATCTCCTCTTTGTTGGGCTGAAGTGGGTGACAGCCAAATCACAGGTCCAAAACTTGTACTTGAAACCTCTGAGAAGATTGTTCAGATCTGAAATCGTATGACGGCAGCGCGTGATCGCCAGAAAAGCTACGCTGATAAGCGTAGGAAACCCTTGGAGTTCACTGGAGGCGATCGTGTCAAGTTGAAAGTTTCACCCTAGAAGGGTGTGGTGCGCTTTTGGAAGCGCGGCCATTCAAAATTCAGGAAAGAATCGGTAAGGTGGCCTACAGACTTGAGTTGTCTACTGAACTCGGTAATGTTCATGACTTTTTCACATTTCTAACTTGAAGAAGTGTTTATCTGATGAAACACTTGTGGTACCCTTCCAAGAGCTAAAGATAGATGACAGGTTACAATTCGTTGAGGAACCTATCGAAAACATGGACCGGAAGTTAAGGTTTGTAAGCACAGTCGAATTCCAATCGTGAGAGTTCGTTGGAACTCAAGACGTGGACCAGAGTTCACATTGGAACACGAGGATCAGATGAAGCTCAAGTATCCTCAATTGTTTAAAACTGCTGAATCAAATCCTGATACGACTGGTGAATTTCGGGACGAAATTCCCTTTCAAGTTGGGGATGATGTGGCAACCGAGGAACAATTATCATGATCTATCACTTCACTTCTCTTGGACTGCTTATCAAATTTCGGAACGAAATTTCTTTCAACTTGGGGATAATGTGACATCCCGGAAAAAACAGGTATCGTATCGTTTCGATTCGATTCCCTTAAATATATAATAATCACACGCCGTGTATACTTAATGGATTATGGCATACATTCATGTTTAGAACCCGAGCCCGAACTATTTCACCTTTAGCGCGAACCCACAATCCAACCCGCCATCCCTCCCTTGCGGCCCAAAGCACCCAACCCGCCACCCCTCTTCCTTGCGGCCCATCTAGCCCAAATCACGCCATCCCCTGTGTTTATTGTATACGTATTAGGGTATGCATGGAGAAACAAAAAATAATAAACCTAGTTCCCTTCCTGGTGCATGTGTGCGACGGCAGCCCCCCCTTCAATCAATCGCATCTCTCTCTCCCTCTAGTTATCTCATTCCACTCCAAGGTTAGTGACGTTTTTATGTGTTAAAGTTGCGTTGTGTTGTGTTGATGTTAATGATGATATATACCTAGGGTTTGTTGTGATTTTATTATGCAAGAAGATATTTGATAGGTTAACATGTTATTAGACGATATTACTAAGTTACATGATCGTTTAAACTCGTTCTAGCATCATAATGGTAAAAACTGAAAGCTGATTGGCATAAACAGCCAACTTCAGTTGGCTGTAAATAGGTCGTTACATATCGAAAAACAGATTTTCTGAAGTCTAAAACGTACAATTTTGAAAAACGCTTCAAATGGCGCTGGAATCGCATTTTTATGAGGTCGTTTACTATTTTTAAAGAACTGTTTTGTACAACAGCTAAAGCTCCGATTTTTCTACAGAAATTACACATTATGTTTTTCGTTATATCCTGTAAACTAGATAGAGTTAGATCGTGAAATTTATACAGTAGCTGGACACGGATGTCACATAAAATCTCCCACTAGAATTTCGCCAATCGGACAGAAATGATTTTTAAATAATTTTTTCCGCGGACTGCAGTCAGAAAGTGACGAAACTGACTGTAGCCTAGTAGATGATTTTTATTAAATAATTGGTAACGATTCAGGTCTTGAGATTTTTACATAAAGTGCCGCGGACCATTTTGAACGTCTCGAAAATTACTTGGAATTTTTGGAAAAGGGAAACTATTTTATAAAAATACCCGAAAACAACCCAGTTCTCGACATCAAAGCGGAAACGTAATAAGTTGTTATGTGTGTATCTAAATGTTTGTTTGTGCTATCTGAGAATGATCAAATATGTTTTATGTCAACGAAAATATTATGTGAGTTGTTGTGTGCTATGATCACAAGTAATTATATGTGAAATAGGTATATGTATGTAAGTTGTCAACGTGATTGCCTGATACGTGGTAGATACGTGTATGAGTTTCGTGCCTTACATGAACACACTAATAAACTAAATGGTAATCGTATTAGGACGTGATTGACCTGCCTCAACTCCTAATCACCTTAAAAGTCTAACCGAGCAATCAAAGGTGAGTTTACTACTTTCTTTACAAGCATGCATCCAGTAGGAACAAACAAACAAACTTGCATCTCTGTAGGGGATACTTTACAAACCCATATCCTTGTAGGGGATATGAGGCAGATTTCAATAAATGTCGTTGTTGGATAACATACTCACTTCTATCACTTAACTCCCATCTTACTACCGAACTAGTTGCTTGTAGTGCAACGATGTTATTAGTTGATAGCGCTATTAGGTTTGGCACCCTCACGACGTACCTGGATAGGATGGGCATGAACTAATGGCCTTAACCACATGACCAGTGTTCGATAGAGCATTAGGGAAGGGCAAACAAACAGCCGTCTTGCGGCATCGTGTTATTATCAACATATCTTAAAACGAACACCTGGTAACCAAACATTTAACAAAAGTGTGAACTCGCTAGTTTTTTGCTTTTTGCTGATACACTTTTCTGCATGCTTGCAGGCCATTAGGTACATTGATATGGGACTTGCTGTTTGGAAAGCTGGAGTAGTCATGGGTCAGCGATTGGATAGACACTCGAAGTTGGATTGTTTTCTAAACTTTATATGTTAAATTTATTGAACAATATTTATTGCTTCCGCTGAATACGTTCAATTTTCAAAACTGATGTTTGAATTATACTATTCTCATTGAATGGAAACTTTTATTTTTACTTATAGTTCAAGGTGATTAGTGGCTAGATCCTGGTATGTCACACGCCTCGCAGGGGGGTCCTCGCTTGTGGTATTTTTGGGGGTGTGACATGAGTCACGATCAGACTGGGTTCGGGTCAAACGGATTTTGAGAAAAAATGAGTTTGGCTGGTGATCCAATTGTGTAAACTACCATATGTGGGCGTCACAACATATATTCTACAAATTGGCACACGATGTCAACATCTGTAACTTCGTTGGAGACTACATCTAGAGGGTCTGTTTCGTTCATCTACGAGTTTTGACCCATTTTTATCAAGTTTGTCTGTCTTGGCAATTAAGGTAACCATTGCACCCCTTTCTTTTTATTTATTTTTCCCATTTATCTCTACGACTTTAAAATCTAACTTTATAAAATCAAACCTTTGAGTAAACAAGACCATTGTTCAATCAAAAACATTGTTTTATACAAGATATTTTGGTTATACAAGACATTATTTCTTGTGGTTTAAACAAAGACCTTTTGTTTACCATACAAGACATTGGTTTATACATGACATTGGTTTAGACAAGACATTGGTTTATACATGACATTGGTTTACACAAGACATTGGTTTATACAAGACATTGGTTTATACAAAACATTGGTTTATGGTAAGTGACTTAGATAACGAGACGTGTGTAGTATGGTAAAAGCATGGTGGGTACACCACTGGTACTTCCTATGTATAAGTGCTTTTATTATATTACATATCATAGCGTTATCTATACCACTTCGAACAATGACAAGACATGACATCTTCTATAGAAGACATGATATATTTTATTCAAGACATTTTCATTTGGTTATTTACTTAACCATGCATCATTTCTTTTAAATCATTTGATTTTCACATGATTTTATAAAAGAAACATTTTTATAATGATTCATGGCTACTTTTGTGATACTTAAACATCTCTTTTAACATTCAAAGCCATGAATCTTCATCACAAAACCTATGTTACTCACAACCATTTTTATGCTAACGTTTTATTTTCACATATGTTTCATGAGCGAATGTTTGACTTTGAGCATGCTTCACATAGGCAGACTTGTGTCGCAACCCGACCCCTACCCCGGGAGTGGGCGCCGCGAGATCCAGATCAGTGGAATCGGTGTTTATTAATGTAGCAGCGGAATACATCAAGACCGTACTTAGGAAATATTTTTATCAGAGTTAAACACCAAACTTTTATGATAAGAATTCATTGGGATAAAACCCAAGTTCATTTGACAATACATTTGTAGGGGTAAACCCTAATTATTTAAAACAAAAACTCCTTTTTATTTAGGTAACTTTTATAGCTACTTTTCCAAGCCTTCAGTGCTCTCCAACTGGCTTCTATTGGCTTTCACATTTTGTTACCTGAAACACGTTTTAAAAAAGATTTTATCAGCAAGAAATACTGGCGAGTGCATCCTAGTTTAATCAAAATAGTTTTACAATTTTACAGAATTGAGGGCATCCGCAATTACATTTGCTTATATCTACTCAATTACTCATTCAGTACTGTCAACACCTGATTTTTGGGTCATATTACTCATTGGTTAACTTTTTGTCCAATGGTAACGTCTTCCACATTTTGTATACAAAACCCCCACATACCGGCAGTAATTGTAGAATAAAAAATACTCAATTACTGTTAAGGGTAATTTAAAACATTTGAGGTTTTGGTAAAACCTTTTGACTCACAAAAAGATTTACAAAAAGAGAATGTACTCACATTATAGATTTAGGTGATACTGATTTAGGTGATACTATTATAGCTTCCTGGTGATTCTCCTGGTTACTATCTATTAAAATTAAACAATGCACACGTGTAAGTAAAATAACCCAAATCACATTAACCTTACAACTCGAGACAGAATTCCAATGACTGAATCAGACAGAGCCTTGACATACATTACGGAATCCTAGATTAATCGAGTGTAACACGTGACAGAACTCCAACGACTGAGTCAGGAAGAGCCTTGACATGCGTTACGGAGCCCTAAATCGACCGTGTTGGGTAATAGCAGGGTTATAATACTTACAACTAGGCAGAGCTTCGCTTTATAGTGGGTATTATGCCCGGGTAAAATTTCTACTATTAGAAATTGAGAGAGGGATTTCAGAAATGAACGAATTGAAATGAACTCGTTGACCTCTATTTATAGGCTAGATTTAAGGCGGCTCACGGCCCGCATAAACCTAGGCTAACTCTCTCGCGGCCCGCGAGAGAGTGCTTGTCGTTTATAGCTTAGTCTAGTCAATATATAGGTCTGCCGAGTCACCTTCCATGTGGCACTATGCCTTGTTCGAAAAACAAAGACAGTCGCGGCCCGCGACAAACTTAGCTAAGGCAGTCGTGCCACGGGGTATGTAAGGAACGTTTTAGGGTCACGTTAAGGGTTCTAGGGGGTTTTTATAACTTCGGCCTTAGTGACTTTAAAATTTGCAAGACAATTATTGTACTTTGTTGTTTTATTTCCAAGACAATGTAAATAATTAACTAAATAATAAAAAACTTGTGTACCATGTGTTGTGAAACAATAGTTCTATGACATGACTTGTCGCAACCCCCGTCCCCTAATAACCCGGGCACGGGCCGCCGCGACCAGTTTTGGTGGTATCTGTGGTTATCATTTTGGCAGCGGAAATTACATCAGGACCGTAGTTAGGAAATCTTTTATCAGAGTAAAATACCACATTTTCATAATATTAAACACGTGGGAATAATCCTAGGTTTTAAGTACACACATTTTCATAGGGGTAAACCCTATGTTATTTAATAAAAACATCTCTTTATTTTAGGTAACTTTATAGCCACTTTTCCAAGCCTTTAGTGCTGTCTAGCTGGCTTCTATTTGGCTTTCACATTTTATTACCTGAAACGCGTTTAAAAACATTTTGTCAGTGGGAAATACTGGTGAGTAAATCTCAGTTTAATCAAGTTGAGTAAAACCATTGTACAGTATTGAGGGCGGTTGCGCAATTACATTTGTTTCCATCTACTTAATTACCACCCACGGTACTATCAACCCGACTTGTGGTCATGTTACTCCTCACAAGGTAGTAACAAATTTTGTATACAAAACCCCAACATACCGACGATAATTGTAGAATACAAATACTAAATAACCCTTTAATATATTATTTATTGTTTGACGTTTTGTAAAAACAGTTAACAAAAAGGATATTACTCACATTGCTGTCTTAGGTTTTCCTTTAGGGTTTCCTGGTGATTATCTATAGTTTACACAAATGCACACGTGTTAGTATAATAACCCAATATTTACATTAGTAATACCCTCCTCGAGACGGCATCACAACGACTACGTCGGGCAGAACCACGACAGCCGTTACGGAACCCTGGATCGATCGGGCAGTGTATCTAATATGTAACCGGGGTTATGATACTTACAACGGGGCAAAACTTCGTTAATTAAGGGGTATATTACCCAAAAATTATGGTTGCTATGTAGGAATTTCGAGAGAGAGAAAGAGATTTGAACGACTAGGACTGAAGGCCAATGCCCTCAATTTATAGGGCTGGTTTCGAGGTTCCTCACAGCCCACGAAGACCAAAGGGTCGTCTTACGCGGCCCAAGACATAGGGTGGTAGGGCCTAGCTTTGCTTCATCAGCCAACTAAACTCGACACGCTTGACGACACGTGGCAACACCGGGTTAAGCCTGGTGGCCAGGCTGTCGCGCCCCGCGTAGGAAGTAGCTAAAGGCTACGCGGCCCGTGAACGAAGTTAAAATCTTGTTTTTATTTAATTTAAATAGAAATAAAGGTATTCGGGACTTGTTTTCGCATACGGGGTGTATTTTAAGACATATTGGGACATTCTTATTATTTTTAGGGTATCGAAAATTTTATGGAGGGTTGTTATATCCTCCCCACCTTGTTTTAGAGCTCGTCCTCGAGATCTACTGGAATAGGTGTGGATATTTCCTTTGCATTTCTGATTTAAGCTCCCATGTATACTCTGGTCCTCTTTTGGAGTCCCATTTTACTTTGACCAGAACTAATCTCTTGTGCTTGAGGTTCTTAACTTTCCTGTTTTCAATCTGAGAGGCCTTTCTACAAATTTAAGTTGTTCATTTACCTCTATATCTTTAAGAGGTACCATTAGTGATTCATCAGCTAAGCATTTCTTGAGATTACATACATGAAATACATCATGTATTCCTGCCATTTCCTCTAGCAGTTATAGCTGATAGGCCACAGGTCCTATTCTTCTAATAATCTCAAAAGGTCCAACATACCTGGGGCTTAGCTTTCCTCTTTTGATGAATCTTACCACTCCTTTCCAAGGAGAGACTTTCAATAACACTTTGTCTCCTACCTGAAATTCTAACGGTTTTCATCTGTTATCAGCATAACTCTTTGTCGATCACGTGCTGGTTTCAGTCGTTCCTTGACTTGAATAATTTTGTCTGTTGTTTCTTGCACTATACCAAGTCAAGATAGTTGCTTTTCTCCAATTACTGCCCAACAGACTGGCGTTCCGCACTTTCGTCCATAAAGTGCTTCGAATGGTGCAGCATTGATACTGGTGTGATAACTATTATTATAAGAAAATTCTATAAGTGGTAAATGATCGTCCCAATTACCTCCAAAATCAATTACACAAGCTCTAAGCATGTCCTCTGTTGTCTGAATTGTCCTTTCGCTTTGTCCGTCTGTTGAGGATGGTAGACTGTGCTTAGATTCAACTTGGTTCCCGTTGCTTTTTGGAAACTTGTCCAAAAATGAGAGGTAAAACGACTATCCCTATCAGACAATTGATAATGGAATTCCATGTAATGAAACTATTTCATTTTCATACTGAAAGTTTCCTTCATTGGTAGGAAATGAGCTGACTTAGTTAGCCTGTCTACAATCACCCAGATTGTATCATTACCTTTCTTTGTTTTGGGTAATTTGGTAACAAAATCCATTGTTATCAATTCCCATTTCCACACGGGCATCTCTAAATGCTGCAATAACCCTGAGAGTTTCTGATGTTCAGCTTTAACTTGTGAACAGGTTAAACATTTAGAAACATAAGCTGCTATATCCTTTTTCATTCCTATCCAACAAAAATTCTTTCTTAAATCCTGATACATTTTATCATTTCCAGGATGCGTCGTATACTTAGACTTATGGGCTTCTTCTAGTATACGGTGACGTAGGTTTCCTAATTTAGGTATCCACATTTTATTCTCATGGAATCTCCAAATTCCATCTGTTCCTTGTTCTAATTCCTTGATCATTCCTTTTAATTTTTCAGTATCATCCTTGACTACTGATTCTTGTGCTTTTCTAATCTGTTCATTTAAATCTATCTGCAGATTTAATATAAGAGAACGCACTCTTTTTGGCTTTTCATGATACTTTCGACTTAAAGCATCAGCTACCACATTGGCCTTTCCTGCATGATACTGGATATTACAATCATAATCACTAAGAATTTCTATCCAGCGTCTTTGTCTCATATTTATCTCCTTTTGCCAGAAGACATACCTTAAACTCTTATGGTCGGTGAAAATAGTAAACTTACTACCGTAAAGGTAATGTCTCTAAATCTTAAGGGCAAAAATAATAGCTCCTAATTCCAAATCATGGGTTGAATAATTCTCTTCATGATTCTTAAGTTGTCTAGATGCATAAGCTATAACCTTTTGACGTTGCATCAATACACAAAATCTTCAGTTCCTTCTGGTAACGCTAGTATGGGTGCATTGGTTAATCTTTGCTTAAGAATTCTAAAGGCTTCTTCTTGTTTTGGTCCCCATTCAAACTTACCAGATTTACAGATTAACTTAGTTAAGGGAATGGCTATTCTAGAAAAATCTCGAATAAATCTTCTATAGTAACCGGCCAATCCTAAGAAATTTCTAACCTCGGTTGGTGAGTCAGGGGGTTTCCATTTAGTTATCGCCTCGATCTTGGTGGGATCCACATGAATTCCTTCATGATTAACTAGATGTCCAAGAAACCGTACCTGTTCTAACCAAAACTCGCACTTTGAAAATTTTGCATAAATCTTTTCTTTCCTTAATAAACTTAGAAGTGCGTGCAAATGTTTTGCATGTTCCTCTTTACTTCTAGAGTAAATGAGAATATCATCTATAAAGACAATTATGAAGTTATCCAAATATGGCTTACATATTCGGTTCATCATGTCCATAAATGCAGCTGGGGCATTGGTTAAACCAAATGGCATGACAGTACATTCATAATGGCCATACCTTGTTCTAAATTGGGTTTTAGTAATGTCCTCTTCCTGTACCTTCAATTGATGATATCCTGAGCGTAAATCGATTTTAAAGAAAAATCGAGCTCCTTGCAATTGATCGAACAGATCATCGATTCTTGGTAATGGATACCGATTTTTAATCGTGGCCTTGTTCAATTCGCGGTAATCAATGCACATACGCATAGGTCCGTCTTTCTTTTTAACGAATAAAATCGGTGCTCCCCATGGTGATGAACTTGGCTGTATGAATCCCTTCTCTAGTAGTTCGTGTAATTGTTTCTTTAGTTCCTGCATTTCTGCGGGTGCCAAACAGTAAGGTGCTTTGGCAATTGGTGCTGTTCCTGGTAACAGATGGATTTTGAATTCGATTTCTCTGTCTGGCGGTGGTCCTAGTAATTCTTCTGGAAATACATCTGAAAATTGAGATACTACTGGAATATCTTTAATGTTAGTGATTATGGAAATCAAATACACTAATGATCCTTTTCTTATCTTTCAGTACTTTTCCTTTAATGTTAGTGATTATGGAAATCAAATACACTAATGATCCTTTTCTTATATAACTTACTGTTTTCATCACAGAGATGAATTTTGTGGATCTAGATGGCTTATCTCCTTTAATTGTGATCTTTTCACCCTTTGGTGAATTTACTTGAATTGACTTTTGATCACATAAAATACTGGCTTTATTGGCTATTAACCAATCCATTCCTAGTACAACATCAAATCCTGCCAGATTCATTGGATAAGGGTTTGCAATAAACTGTTGATTTAAGAATTCTATTCTTGCTCCCTGCAAGATTTCAGAAATCTTAACGGTTTCCCCATTTGCTGTCTCTACTAGACATTCTTGTGGGAGTTTAGTTAATGGTTGATTGAGAAGTTTGCAAAATGAAGTATTAATAAAACTTTGGTTCGCACCAGAGTCAAATAATACTTTAGCAAAAACATCATTAACTAAAAACGTACCAGCTATCACGTCCGGAATCATCTTGGCTTTATCTGCCGTCAGAACAAATGCTCTTGCATTTTCGGTAGTCTTATTGCCCATGGCTGGAACTAGTTTCGGACAGTTCGGCTTGATGTGACCATTTTCTCCACAGTTGAAGCACATTTCATTATTAGGTTTCCTCCTGCAATCTTCTTCCTTGTGCCCTGGTATCTTGCAGAAATTGCAGTAAGTAGAGCATTTTCCTAAATGCTTCTTCTTGCAGGCCTTGCAGTAGGATGCAGATGTAGAACCTACATTCTTCCCACGGTTGGAATTTCCATAACAAAACTCTTGGGTAAGCTTTTGAGCTAGGTTTCTCCTCTGGTCTTCTTCTCGTGTACGAACTAATTCATCAGTCAAGGTATTTGCTAGTTCTACAGCTTCCTCTATGGTTTGGGGTCTAGTTGCCTTGACTACATGCCTAATCTCACTAATTACGGGAGATTAATACTGGTTCTGGTGATGCAAGGGTTGGCACTATTCTAGCATATTCAAAGAATAAGGTTTAGGAACTTATTTGCTATCTATTCCTTTTCATTGGGAGGGAAAAATTTCCTTTCTACCATATTCTTAAATTCTTCCCATTCCATATTGTAGACCCTATCACTTCCCCTAGATTGGAGGATAGTGTTCCACCATTCTAAGGCTGCGTTCTTAAACAGATTGGAAGCAAACATTATCTTATCCTCTTTCGCACATTTACATATTTTCAAGACGGCCTCGGTCTTTTCTATCCAGCGTAGAGTTGCAACGACCCCTTCATTTCCCCAGAACAACCATAAGATATGGTTCTTCTTCTTTTGGCAATGGGCACTTGAAGTATGGGTCCATTGTTTACATTGTGTTCCGGTTCAGTTGGTCGTTTACTGCTATTGTTACTTTTATTATCGGCTTCCCTAACTGTTTTGATAACATATGGCATTGCATCTATTATCCCTTGTGCCACTATGTGTTGGATGGCACTGTTATCCACTTGGTTTCCATGGTTATCGGTGTTCGTATTATCATTATTCGGGTTGTTATCGTTCTGGTTATTATCATTCTGGTTTTCCTGGTTCACTTGTTGTCCATCTGAATTTTAAACATTTACCACGTATTAATATCACAATATAATATTTAATACAACCAATCACACAACACGTATATTGATAAAAAATGTCGAACATTGCGACTTACTTTTTCTTATATAGTATGCATCCATGTATTTTACAATACAACTAAAATTAAAATTACAATACTAGCAGGCATCCGTAGTTATTATCTAGATTTTTTTTCAAACATACACATATATTATATATATTATTATATTATTATTATTACTACCACCACCATCACGGATATGGGTTCATCCAGAAGTCCATATTGCGCTCGTCATACTTCCAGACGAGTCGCTCTCCAACCTGTCTCATCCTCTCGCTACTTTCTAAAATCTCTTCTCCGAAGGTTCGGAGCTCTTGCACATTCTCTGCATCATTGGGGGTGCAGGTGCTAGAACTGGGTTTGGGAACTGGGGCATGGGATCCTGGTATAGGTAAGGATTTTCTAAAATTTTCCCTAATGTATTCATCATTATCATAGTAGGGATCTAGAGAGTCCGAACCTGGGTAGGTTGCTAGATTCGGCATGGGTTCATCTTCTGGTATTGGGTAACGCTGCTGGTAATCCCTATGTTCATCTAACCACGGATCGTAGTCTGGGTCTAAGGAATTGGGTGCTGGTATCCTAGGTATCTCCTCTGGGTTAAAATCTTGCATTTGGATTTGATTTTCTGGGTTGTTTTAGATTTCCATTGGCTGGGTGGGGAATAATGGTAATGATTGGGGTGCTATCAGTTGCTCCAGGTTATGGTCGGCAAGCTGTGGTTGCTAGGATATGGAAATTGGCTAAGCTCCTATTAAGCATATCATGTGTGTGGGCATCTGTCTCTCTTTTAGCGGCTGCTAGGGCTCGTTGTTGCTGCAACTTTTTCATTTTTTTCCTACGTTCATGTGCTCCCCTACTGAAGCATCCTCTCTTTTTAGGAGGGAATGGCTCTTCAGACTGAGCCTTAAACACGAATATCCCATCTTCATGGTCAGCTGAATACCCTGAGAGGGCAGGCTGTGAAGAGGTGCCTTCGCTTCTAGGTGAGCTGGACAACTGACGGTAGGCGTCGGAAGGTCCTTGGTCGCTCATACTATAAACTAACAAATAGTCAAATAACACACAACAATAAAATACAACTATGCACGTATTTTCGTAGAAAATTTCCTAACATATTGGATAATATCTTGGTGTCAGCAGAACACTTCTGTGGCTGAATCAGTGGCATAGCTCTGATACCACCTTCGGTCGCAACCCCCGTCCCCTAATAACCCGGGAACGGGCGGCCGCAGCCAGTTTTGGTAGTATCTGTGTTATCATTTTGGCAGCGGAAATTACATCAGGACCGTAGTTAGGAAATATTTTATCAGTGTAAAATACCACATTTTCATAATATTAAACATGTGGGAATAATCCCAGGTTTTAACTACACACATTTTCATAGGGGTAAACCCTATATTATTTAATAAAAACATCTCTTTATTTTAGGTAACTTTATAGCCAGTTTTCCAAGCCTTCAGTGCTGTCCAGCTGGCTTCTATTTGGCTTTCATATTTTGTTACCTGAAACGCATTTAAAAACATTTTGTCAGTGGGAAATACTGGTGAGTAAATCTCAGTTTAATCAAGTTGAGTAAAACCATTGTAAAGTATTGAGGGCGGTCGCACATTTAAATTTGTTTCCATCTACTTAATTACCACCCACGGTACTGTCAACCCGACCTGTGGTCATGTTACTCCTCGCAAGGTAGTAACAAATTTTGTATACAAAACCCCAACATACCAACGATAATTGTAGAATAATAACTGTTTAATATATTATTAATTGTGTGAGGTTTCGTAAAAACAGTTAACAAAAAGGAGATTACTCACATTGCTGTCTTAGGCTTTCCTTTAGGGTTTCCTAGTGATTATCTATAATTTACACAAATGCACACGTGTTAGTATAATAACCCAATATTTACATTAGTAATACCCTCCCCGAGACAGCATTCCAACGACTACGTCGGGCAGAACCACGACAGCCGTTACAGAACCCTGGATCGATTAGGCAGCGTATCTAATACGTAACCGGGGTTATGATACTTACAACGAGGCAGAACTTCGTTAATTAAGGGGTATATTACCCGAAAATTATGGTTACTATGTAGGAATTTCAAGAGAGAGAAAGAGATTTGAACGACTGGGACTAAAGGAAAATGCCCTCAATTTATAGGGCTGGTTTCGAGGTACCTCGCGGCCTGCGAAGACCAAAGGGTCGTCTTACACGACCCGCGACATAGGGTGGTAGGGCCTAGCTTTGCTTCATCAGCCAACTAGCCTCGACACGCTTGACCACACTTGGCAGCACCGGGTTAAGCCTGGTGGCCAGGCTATTGCGCCCCGCGTAGTAAGTAGCCAAAGGCTATGCGGCCCGCGAACGAAGTTAAAATCTTGTTTTTATTTAATTTAAATAGAAATAAAGGTATTCGGGTCATGTTTTCGCATACGGTGTGTATTTTAAGGCATATTGGGACATTCTTATTATTTTTAGGGTATTGAAAATATTTTGGAGGGTTGTTATATGACTCCCCGACGTTTCCGCCATGGTTTGTTGTTTTACGCGGTCGGGGTGTTACAGAAAGATTGGTATCAGAGGTCATGGTTATAGGGAATTAGGTTATTAGTAATACTTTGACCTAGACTATAACCTTTCTAGGACCTTAACGCAAGTTATCTGGTGTTTAGATCTTAAAACAATATCATCACCTATCCTTAGGTGATTACCAAAACAAAGACACAAGTTACAAATCAGTTTTGAAATAATCATCTATTCTTTAAATAATTTGATTTTCGCTTAACGCCTTCAAAGTTTTCAAAATCTCGTCAAAGTTTGAGGTTTTAATAATGTGAGCACGTGCAATCTGGAAGGGTGGATGCCTGTACCCTGAGTTTTCTGTCTAAGGCTAGAGTGTTCATACAAATCCGCATTTTCGGACTAGTCACTCTTACCTGGGAACTCTTGGGGTGATTGTCCACTTATGTCGTTTGTTTGTTTTAAGTAACGAACAAATAACCACCATCCTTATGTTTCGTCAATATTTTAACATCTCATTTTAATTATCCAATATCATCTCACTCATTTTCTCTCATGATTTCCCTCTCTTTTAGAATGCCTCCTCGTCGAAATGCTGCTCAAGACGCCGATATGGCGGCTATGATAGCTCAGCAGATAGCTGATGTGCTACCAAATCTTGTGACTAATATGAACCAAGCCAACAATAACAACAACAATGCACCTGCTTCGTGCAACTATAAACAGTTTAATTCGGCTAAACCGCTCATGTTTAGTGGTTCTGAAGGATCAACTAGGCTCCTAGAGTGGTTTGAGAGTCTTGAGAGTACATTCTGCCATGTCCAATGTCCAAACGAGTGCAAAGTAGAGTTTGCTTCGAGCGTATTCCAAAAGAGGGTGCTCACGTGGTGGAACGGAGTCGTGAGAGATAAGGGTGTTGATATTGCGATGGGTTAGACGTGGGAAGAGCTTCGAGCTCTTATGATGAATGAATTATGCCCACGTCACAAGCAAAGGGCAGTAGAGAGTGAGTTCCACGATCTTAAACAAGATAGTGGAGAACATCGTGCCTACACCGACCGGTAAGAGGAGTTGAGCTTGTTGTGTCCTACAATGGTTACGCCTTTGGATAAGGTGATTGAGAAGTACATAGATGGCCTTCCTGACCCAGTTCAGGATATTGTCACCGGTAGCAACCCCGCTACAGTCAGATATGCTATCGATTTGGCAGCTACCTTGATGACTCACAGGTCAAAAAGGGTAAACTCCACCGCAAGGGTGACAAGAAGCCATCTGCCAAGACAATTCAAGAGAAACAAAAAGGAAACAAGGCTGAAACCTCTAAGAAGTCTAGGAAGCGTAAGGCTTCCAAGAACTTCGTTGTTGTCACACAACCTAACCAAGCTCCTCCTAACCAGCCTGCACAACCTCCCACCAAGAGACAATATGCCGGTACTACACCATTGTGCAACAAGTGTAATAGTCATCACCAACCCCATCTACCGTGCCGTAATTCTACTAATTGTGGACGACAACAGTAGATGGGGTTGGTGATGACTATTACAGTTATTGCACAAAGGTGCAGTACCGGCATATTATCTCTTGGCGAGAGGATGTGCAGGCTGGTTAGGAGGATGTGAACATGCGACAGCAATGTTGGGTCGAACTTTTAAACGACTACGACTGTGAGATTCGATACCATCTTGGTTAGGCGAATGTCGTAGCCGATACACTTAGTCGTAAGGAACGTATCAAGCTTCATTGTGTTCAAGTTCGATCTGATATTCAAACCCGTATCTCCCAAGCTCAACATACTTGTGTTACACAAGGCATGATGGGTAAGGAATTGCCACATCATCTTGAGCTTTAACTTGAAACAAACATTGTATTACTCTACTACATGAATCATTTATGGGTTCCAAGTCAAGACAATCTCCACACATTATTGATGAACGAAGCTCACAAGTCCTGTTATTCAATCCATCCTGGTGCAGAGAAGAAGTACAAGGATCTTCGTACCCAGTTTTGGTGGCCGGGTATAAAGAAGGACATTGCCTTGTACGTGTCTAAATGACTAACTTGTCTTAAAGTTAAGGCAGAACATCAACATCCTTCTGATTTGCTTGAACAACCAGAAATCCCGGTTTGGAAATGGGTAAACATTGCTATGGATCTCATTACCAAACTAACGCGCACGTCTAGAGGTCATAATGCCATTTGGGTAGTCATCGATCGTCTAATAAAGTCAGCACACTTCTTGCTGATCCGTGAGGATCTATCTACTAACAAGCTTGCCAAGATCTATGTAGATGAGATTGTATCTCGACATGGTGTTCCTTTGAATATCATATCGGACCGTGATGCTCGATTCTCATCTCACTTTTGGAAAACCATGCAATCTGCCATGGGAACTATTGGTGCATATGTCTGTCGACTTCGTCTTGTATCGAGTCATGTAACTAGATAGATAGACCAAGACACGTTGTACGAAATCACTAGTAGTTGATTCCGCCCGAAATGACACGATGTCATTTGGAGCGGAATTAGCACCCCTATATATAGTCTTGTGTGTTTCTCATTCTGTACTTGCCAAAATTTTCTTTGAAGAATTAATGAGAAACTGTGTTTAAAGTGATCTGCTATCTGTTTCTACTCCATTCTCTTTGATTCAAGCTGTTTGTGTGTTTCCGCCACATAAACAGTGGTGTTTAAGCTCAGATTGACTCATTTGATCGTCAATAACGATCCTACAATTGGTATCAGGGCCAGTTATGAGCTAGAATTCCTGAATCAAAGCTTTTTTACTACACTTTTTGAGTTTCTGGACATTGCCATGGACAAAATGGACTGAACTTTTGACATATTGTGTAAAATTGACAATTAACAAACCCTTGAGAGTTTTAGCATAAAAAACAGCTTAAAAGTGGTTAAAAATGGCTCGGAACCTGATTCCGCTCGAGAGAGCATTTGGTTGATTCCGCTCGTATTCTGAGCGAAATCAGGTTTTACACTTGACAAAGTTTTAATTCCGCTTGAAACGTTTGGATCGAAATCAAAGTGTTAGTCTGAATCCGTGATTCCGCTCGAAGTTCATCAGTGATTCCGCTCCTTAGGTAATTCAGCGCGGAATTACCTGCTGATTTCGCTTCAAAGTATCATATTTTGATTCCGCTCGAGGGTTAACTTCTGATTTCGCTCGAATTTAAACTGTGATTCCGCTTCTAAAAACTGTTTAGTGTGAAAATCATGGTTTGAGGGTTTAAGTCCGTTTCGTTCGTGATATCGTGTTGGGAATTCAGTCTGTGTACAAAGTTTTTCAGTAAAAGTGTGACACCTGTGTCACTTCAGCCATCAAACAAATACCAAACCAATGAAATATTGTATTTCATACTTGGGATTTGTATAAACATGTGTATCATTTGCACATATCAACTCTTGTTCGATTTCGGGCTTTAGATCGCTTTCTGGAGGGTTATAAGCGCACTGATGCGTAAATATAACCAGTTTAATGCAACAAACACTCCAGAATAGTGACATAGGCTTAACATACCTTAAATAACCTTTACATAACTTAGAAATAAGTTTTGGAAGGTTTGGTATGCCGAAATCAAGTTTATTCGCTTACAGGGACTAAATTCGACAAACTGCGAAAGTATGCCAATTTGAACTGTAACGAACCTTCCGGAACTTTACCATAAGTTAAACATGCCCTAAAATAAAATTTTTGGTCATTGAGGGACTAAAAGCGTCAAAAAGTGCATGAGTTTGCATTTTCGCGCATAACTTACGTTCTGAATATATCCGGACATCCAAAAATTTATGTAATCATTAAAATATTTTATTTTAGTGATTGACATGATAAAATTCCATTCGTCGCGTAATTTGAATCGGTTTTGCGTTCATTACGATTTCCGTCGTAATTATCCGAACAACGCGACCGTACGACCAAACGAACCGACATCCGAGATGTTTTGAGCATATTTTAAGATCCCTATACATTAGCTTTATTTTAGAGCCTTGAAATGGGGTTAACAGGACTTAAAAGTGCAAAAAAAAAATCAAGTTTTACAAGTGCAGGGGCCATTTTTGAAATTTCTGACTAGCTTCAATGAACCTAGTCCAATTTTGAAGGGTTGATGGTTTTAACCCATGGTTTTGCAAAACCATGGGCTGGTATTTAATGGTTTATAAAATACTATGGGCCATTCTAGGGGTGCCCATGGTATTACAAAACCATGGGCACATGTGTACGGTTGAGATTAAATCACGTTTTTCAACGAACGATCTTAACGGTTCAAGGAAATCTATAAATACCCAACCCAACATCATTCATTTCCCACATTTAATCTGATTCAAAGCTTTCTAAGTGGAAGTATATACTTCTTACCTGAAGGCGAATCGGGTTAAATCTTGCAGGGACCTTCTGTAAGTATTCTTTCGCGTTTTTCATTCGTTTTACCGTTAAAGTCAAACTGCGTTTGACTTTCTGCATTGACCAGTTTATGGTCAATGCGAAGTTCGTTTGAACTTCATAACGTGAGCGTAATCACGATGGTTATAGTCCCTAGTTACTATACCTACTGATTTCCACGTTATCTAGGCTCAGTGACGAGTCGTAGTTTCATCCAAAATGCGTTTCCTCGCGTATTTTGTAACCAAACTACTCTAGGGTATCAAAACTGTTTGTTTTGATACCAAACCTATTTTGTAACCTTACTAAACATGTTCTAGCATGTTTAGCTCGTCGCTTTTAGATTTGTGCTTGTTTGGGGTCGTAAAGGTAAGCGATCTAATCAATCGCTTATACTTCCGAACCCGACCCATTTGGTCGATCATTAGGATCCGACCAAACACTTTAGGTGACCATCGTTGTATATAAAATAACCTTTTAAGGTTATACCTTATGGTCACGTCGTTTAAGTAGTTGTATGATAAGTAATTCTTATGCCTTAGGAAAATTACCAAAATGCCCTTTTTACGCATAAATTCATTTTAAGCATATGTAACCGAAGTTTTGACATCTAAACTGATTAGACAATAATATTAGACATGTTAAGGCATACATTACTTGTCATAGGACTAGTTAGGCGTTCCGAATGCGTTTTACGCGAACGACGCGTTAAAGTAGCATAAGCTACCTAAACGGGTCGTAATGGGTCGTAAGCACTTAGGTTAGGTTTCATTTTAGTATGTAGGCTTTGCTAGACCATATCATATGAGTTCCAATACTCATTTGGTTTACGAAACCTCATACTATCCGATCCCCCGATTTAGGTCCGGTTATTTATGTAGTTATCTATATAGGGTGCCGTTTGATTCCGTTATCCCTCTAGCTTTGCTTGGTTGTTGTTCAAGACTTCTAAGCACCCTCAAGTGAGTACATAGTCCCCTCTTTTACTGTTTTCCAAACATTTTGGGGTGAAACACATGTGCCTACTTGTTACCTTCATGCTTTTCATGTTTTCATATCATATACTTGCTATTTTCATTAGTACACTATTAGTACATGATTTCATTATGTTTTGCTATGTATGTTTACTTAACATGCTAGCACATTGTTTTACATTACATTTCTTTTGCTATGTATGTTTACTTAACATGCTAGCACATTGTTTTACATGACTTTTCTGCTTTGTATGTTAACTTAGCATACTTAGTACATTTGATTTACATTTACCTTTTCATGCTACGTATGTTCATTTAGCCCATACTTAGTACATTCACATCACATCACATGCTTACATTCGGTATAACATTTGGTTTGTAAAAACGGGACTTATATACATTCATTAACATTAGCTACGCCGCTCGTTAGTAAGTAATGGTACCATAGGACTTGACAAATCCCGTTCCTGACATCATGGGTTGGTTTGGATGAAAGGAATGACTGAATCCGAAAACATTTCACATTGATAACCTTTACTTAAGGTTATCCGTCTGTCTCAAGGCTTGAATGTATGCGTTTAACACACCGCATAAATGTTAGTATCAGTATAGCATGCATTTCCACAAAACATAACATTGATTTAAACTGAGTTTTACTTCAATACTTTGTTTCGTGCATTTTCA
Source organism: Helianthus annuus (assembly GCF_002127325.2). Taxonomy (NCBI): domain Eukaryota; kingdom Viridiplantae; phylum Streptophyta; class Magnoliopsida; order Asterales; family Asteraceae; genus Helianthus; species Helianthus annuus. The sequence continues at coordinate 69,366,662 of NC_035434.2, read as the reverse complement.
CCTATGGTTTAGTGATACATATTTCACTTGCTATACATGACATTGTCACACCCCCAAATTCCACCTGCGGGGTACCATCCGCTTGAGGGCGTGACTGACCAGGATCCAGCCACCAATTATACTGAATAATTGAATTAATAACCATAGTAATACTTACTAACCATACGATCAGTAAATATCATGTTCAGAGTTTAAAGTTTTAAGTTCAAATAGTAGTACGTAGCGGAAGCATAAATAAAACAGTTTGAAACAAGGTTCATAGTTCATGCTTATTTAACACCCAACACAGGGGTGGACGAACACTACACATCCCCACGCAGCAAGCTCCTCAGTCACTGGTTACCTGCAAAGCATGCAGTAAGGTGTCAACAATAATGTTGAGCGAGTTCACTAGTTGTCCAGTTTTAATTACCAAAAACTTATTTCACCAGTTAATTTACCTGTTTATACATGCCTTGGGGAGCTACCCCAAAAGTTAGCGACTAAAGTGTTTTTCCAATACTGAACACTAGGTAACCGTTTGCGTTTCCGCAGGATGCCCCGATGTCAATGTTCTATCATCATTGACGGATGCCTAAGTACATTAGTTCACGACCGATCCCATACCATGGCACGGTGTGAGGTTGGTTAGACCTAAATAGCGCTATCAACTAATAACCCGTTCGCCTGGCCCTGGCGACTAATCGGTATTATGTAGTAGGGACTTGAGTGATAGAGTTTCGTTTAGTGTCGTTTGTTGCAATCCGTATAAACAGTAATTAACTAAAGGTTCCCAATAACAAGGGAAGAAAAGTAAGTTGTATCCCTCATAAGGGGATAGTGTTGTTTTTAGTTCCGTTTCCCAAACCACCGGGAACGCATGCTTTAGGTTGTGAACTCACCTTGGGTTGCTCGGTAGATAAATACCCGGTCAATCACGTTGGTCACCACGTCCTAGCATGGTTACCAAATATAGGTCAAGTTGGGGTACAAGTAATCACGTATAGCAAACACGTATAGACACACTTAGCCTGCATACATTCAACAGTTGGGGTTATTGGGCCTGTCCTAACATTTTCACAATCAAACAGTAACAGAAACATATGCAGCCCAGTCAACAAATAGCCCAACAAGTCGTGGCCCAATAACACGTAGGCAGCCCAGCCGAGACAAGGGTGGTCTCGACTCGAGAATACACGGTCTCGAGTTGCAACCGGGAGATCTCGAAGAATCACGTTTTAGTCTTGAGTGTGCTGTTTGCGAGTCGCAATCTCAGGAGTCTCGAGCCTAGTCTCGAGTTGAGATCATGTCATCTCAAGTCGAGACTTAGTCGGTCTCGAGTCCCTGAAGCCCGTCTCGGTTCATCATGCTTTGGTCTCGAGTCGCAACCAAGGGTTCCGACTCGTAACCATGATTACGTGCACAGAAATCTTCTAGAACCTATCAACATGTACTATCCAATAGAATTCTGTTTTCAGGTAATTTTGTACTAACCAACCATATTGCACTAACATGTTTCTTTGTCTAATTACCAAGCAAAACGGATCAAAACAAGCATCTTTGATTGTTCATATCATATTCATCTAGTTCATCATTATAGGGTTTTCAACCTTTAACAAAACCTCCTATGTTGCATCGAATTATTGAAACAATGATCACCAACCGGAAATGCATTCAAGATCACGTATTTTGAATCACATATTCATTCAAACTCATGTATATTGCAAGGCATTTATTCATTTCTACATTTACAAGTCAAGCTAGTATGATAACCATCAGCATCTTATGCATCAAAACCTTATTCATCACATAAGCATCATTTAGTAACAAGTAACCATTTTCTTCATCAAACAATCACTTTCATCATCAATAAATAACAATAATAACATCAACTATACAAGGAAAGGCATATTTGACATGCATATGATTTAACAAGCAAACATATACAACCTTCTCATCTCTATAATGCAAGGAATCACTAACCGGTTAGATTTCAAGGTGTGAGAATATGATGAATAAGCTTCAAGTTAGGATCCGGAGCTAGAACCGAGAGTCCTTGGTTGAATCCGAGAGGGAGAAGGAGATGAGAGGAGGTTGATGATGATTCAGGGTTTTAGAAAGAGTGTAGTGAGGGTGAAATGAGGGAGAGTGTAAAGGAGAGTGTGTGGGTTTTGGGTTTTTATACCCGTTTCAAGGCCGGTACACCCCTAGTGGGTTTGGTTCCGAGTGGTATGGCCCAACCGGCCCAAATGTTACTGTTCACTCGAGACCGAGTGGTCTCGAGTCGTGGTTTGGTGGTCTCGGCTCACTACTCACATACATACCTATATATATATATATATTACATACACGTTAATAACACATAGCACACCGAGATAAAATGGAAACTTTTCATTCAGTAACGTACACGTATACATACACAAAATGTTAGTTCAAGAAGGTTGCCCGGGAAAACCCCGAAGTGCCACATTATCCCCAAGTTTTAAGAACTTTCGTCCCGAAAGTTAAGGCAGCCACTGACAAGCTAGTGTAAATGAGAACATTTCAACGGGGTGTCACATCATCCCCCCGTTAGTTTGGAATTTCATCCCGAAATTCGGTTGTAGCTTCAGTGCTGGGGTTTTCGTTTGGGAACAACTGGGGATACTTGTGCTTCATCTGGTCTTCCCGCTCCCAGGTAAACTCTGGGCCACGTCGCGAGTTCCAACGGACTCGTACGAGAGGTATCTGGCTACGTTTGAGGGTTTTGATCTCTCGATCCGTGATCTCAATCGGTTCCTCAGTAAAGTGTAGCTGTTCATCAATAGTGAGTTCCTTGAAAGGAATTACGAGCATTTCATCTGACAGACACTTCTTCAGATTTGATATGTGAAATACGTTGTGTACCGCACTCAGTTCTTCAGGCAGATTCAATCTGTAAGCAACCTTACCGATTCTCTCGGTAATTTCGAATGGTCCGATATATCGCGGATTAAGCTTGCCATGTTTACCAAAGCGTACCACACCCTTCCAGGGTGAGACTTTAAGTAGAACCCGGTCACCGACCTGGAATTCTAGTGGTTTCCTGCGCTTATCAGCGTAGTCTTTCTGACGGTCACGAGCTGCCGCCATGCGTTGTCTGATCTGGGCAATCTTTTCCGTTGTATCTACCACCATCTCTGGGGCCCGTGATTTGACTATCACCGATTTCCGCCCAGCAGAGAGGTGATTGGCATTTACGACCGTACAATGCCTCAAAAGGTGCTGCCTGAATGCTAGTGTGGTAGCTGTTATTGTAGGAGAATTCCACTAGCGGTAGATGCTTCTCCCAATTCTTGCCAAAATCGATCACACATGCCCTAAGCATGTCTTCTAGGGTTTGGATGGTGCGTTCGGACTGTCCATCCGTTTGTGGGTGATAAGCGGTGCTCATATCTAGACGTGAGCCAAAGGATTTGTGCATAGCTTGCCACAACTCTAAAGTAAAACGAGCGTCTCGGTCGGAAATAATTGAGGTTGGCACCCCGTGCCTCGAAACTACTTCCTTTAAGTAGACTTCCGCCAAGGTAGAAAACTTGTCTGTTTCCTTAATAGCCAAAAAGTGTGCGGACTTGGTCAATCGATCTGCTATTACCCAAATAGTGTCATTTCCGCGTTGAGACTTAGGTAGCCCTGTAACAAAATCCATGGAAATTTGCTCCCATTTCCATTTTGGGATTTCTGGTTGTTGGAGTAGGCCTGCTGGCTTCTGGTACTCTGTCTTGACTCTTGCGCAAGTCAAACATTTGCTGACATATGTTGCTATGTGAGATTTCATACCAGGCCACCAATATGTAGTCCTCAAGCCGTGGTACATCTTATCCGAGCCGGGATGTACTGAGTATCGGGACTTGTGGGCTTCGTCCATCACGAGTTCACGTAAATCTCCATAGAGTGGAACCCAAATGCGCCCTGTTACATAGTAAGCGCCATCTTCTTTCTGTTCTAGTCGCTGTCTCGACCCTCGCAGGGACTCAGCCCTAATATTTTCCGGTTTCAATGCTTCGACTTGAGCATTTCGGATCTGAGTAGGGAGGTTAGACTGGATAGTAAGTTGCAATGCTCGCATGCGCTTTGGTATAGTGTCCTTTCGGCTGAGGGCGTCTGCCACGACATTGGCTTTGCCCGGATGGTACTTGATGGCGTATTCGTAGTCATTCAAGAGTTCGACCCATCGACGTTGTCGCATGTTCAATTCCTTTTGCCTAAAGATATGCTCGAGACTCCTGTGATCGGTGTAAATAGTGCACTTGGTACCGTACAGGTAATGTCTCCATATCTTAAGAGCAAAGATCACTGCTCCCAGTTCCAAGTCATGCGTAGTGTAGTTTCTTTCATGCGTCTTAAGTTGTCGAGAAGAGTAGGCAATAACTTTCTCGCGTTGCATCAACACGCAACCGAGCCCATGGATAGACGCATCGCAGTAAACCACAAAGTCGTCAGTACCTTCAGGCAACGAGAGAATAGGAGCACTGCAGAGGTTATCCTTTAGCCTTTGAAAGGCCGACTCCTGAGCTTCATTCCACTTGTAAGCAATGCCTTTCTGAGTGAGAGTCGTGAGGGGTTGAGCAATCTTTGAGAATCCCTTGATGAATCTGCGGTAGTATCCTGCCAATCCCAAGAATTGGCGAACTTCGGTTGGTATCTTGGGCGTAGGCCAATTCTTTATCGAGTCAATCTTAGCGGGGTCGACGTGAATCCCGTCCTTATTAACCACATGCCCAAGGAAATGGACCTCTCGAAGCCAAAAGTCACACTTCGAGAATTTGGCGTACAATTGCTCATTGCGTAAGAGTTCGAGGATAAGGCGTAGGTGTCGTTCATGCTCTTCTCGACTTTTCGAGTAGATCAGGATGTCGTCGATAAACACAATCACGAATTTGTCGAGGTAAGGCTTACACACTCGGTTCATGAGATCCATAAAAACCGCAGGCGCGTTAGTCATTCCGAAAGGCATGACGAGGAACTCGTAATGACTGTAACGAGTTTTGAACACAGTCTTGGAGATGTCTTCATTACGAACTCTTAGCTGATGATAGCCTGATCGCAGGTCAATCTTAGAATAGTAGCTCGATCCTTGCAACTGATCGAATAGGTCGTCGATGCGCGGGAGAGGGTAACGATTCTTGATGGTAACCTTGTTCAGCTCACGATAGTCGATGCACATTCGGAATGTGCCATCCTTCTTCTTAACAAAGAGTACTGGTGCTCTCCAGGGTGATGCACTAGGACGGATAAATCCTTTATCCAATAGTTCCTGTAATTGCGTAGAGAGTTCCTCCAGTTCTGCAGGGGCTAGTCGATAAGGCGCACGAGCTATGGGTGCTGCTCCGGGAGCTAGCTCGATTTGGAATTCGACCTGACGTTGGGGAGGGAGTCCAGGTAGTTCCTCAGGAAAGACCTCGGGGTAGTCACGTACTACAGGAAAATCTTCAATCCTCTTTTCCTTTTCGTGGGTGTCGGTGACAAGTGCTAGGATAGCGGTGTGCCCTTTTTGTAAACACTTCTGGGCTTTTAGAAGCGAGATAATGCCGGTGACTTCTCCGCCTTTGTTACCTTGAACGATGAGGGGTTTGCCAGAGCGGCGAGGAATACGGACCGCTTTCTCTTGACAGAGGATCTCAGCGCGATGTTTGGATAACCAATCCATACCGATGACGACGTCGAAGCTTCCAAGTTTGATAGGGAAAAGGTCGATACTAAACGTCTGACCAGACAACTCTAGTTTGCAATCGTGGATCACGTGCGAGGCCTCGATGTTCGTACCATTGGCTATCTCGACGACGTGCTTAGAACTTAATAATGTAGGCGGGTGCTTAAGTTTCTTAATAATACGAAGGGATACATAACTAGCATCGGCTCCGGAATCAAATAACACAGAAACATAACGATCATCAAGTAGGAACTTACCTGCCACGACGTTGGGGTCATTCCTTGCTTCTCCAGCTCCAATCACAAAAGCTCTTCCTCTTGCACCATTCCCAGCATTGTTGTTTTGTTCATTGTTCCCAGCTCCCTGGTTGTTGTTGCGATTCTGATTCAGTTCAGGGCAATCCTTTCGCATGTGCCCTGTTGCCCCACACTTAAAACATCCGCGGTTGTTTCCCTGCTGCTGTTGCTGTTGGGGTTGTTGCTGATTTTGCCTTGCTGGGAACTGACTTCTACAATCCTTGGCTTCATGCCCCATCTTGTTGCATCGCTGGCACTGACCTTTGTTACATGCCCCATTGTGGTGCCTGTTACACTTGTTGCACTTAGGGTAGCTTCCCCGGTAGCCACCCTGTTGCTGAGGGCCTTTGTTGTTCTCAGTTTTCCTTTGCTGGGCTGGGGCCTGAGTAGAGTTAGCATCCTTGCCCTGATTTCCATCCCACTTTCGTTTGCCATCACTAGAAGTTCCTTCCGCAACACTGATCCTCTTGGGCAACTTGCCAGAAAACATAGTATGAGTGTGATGTCGTAATATAGCGAGAATGAGTGTGATGTCGTAATATAGCGAGAATGAGATAGAGGAGGGGAGGCGTATCTATCTAATTAGGCAAACTAGTACGTATAGCAGAGAAGAAAGCACAAGACAAACAAGCAAGTAAACATGGGTCCGAGCTATAAGGTCAGATAAGTCGAGTCTTGCACTTGGAGTGTAGTGTCGTCACGAGTCACGGGTTATAGTCTGGTTTTTCTCAAAAAGATTTTTCCCCTTTTTAAAACCAAGTTCACTATAACCAATGGCTCTGATACCAATCTGTCACACCCCCAAATTCCACCTGCGGAGTACCATCCGCTTGAGGGCGTGACTGACCAGGATCCAGCCACCAATTATACTGAATAATTGAATTAATAACCATAGTAATACTTACTAACCATACGATCAGTAAATATCATGTTCAGAGTTTAAAGTTTTAAGTTCAAATAGTAGTACGTAGCGGAAGCATAAATAAAACAGTTTGAAACAAGGTTCATAGTTCATGCTTATTTAACACCCAACACAGGGGTGGACGAACACTACACATCCCCAAGCAGCAAGCTCCTCAGTCACTGGTTACCTGCAAAGCATGCAGTAAGGTGTCAACAATAATGTTGAGCGAGTTCACTAGTTGTCCAGTTTTAATTACCAAAAACTTGTTTCACCAGTTAATTTACCCGTTTATACATGCCTTGGGGAGCTACCCCAAAAGTTAGCGACTAAACTGTTTTTCCAATACCGAACACTAGGTAACCATTTGCGTTTCCGCAGGATGCCCCGATGTCAATGTTCTATCATAATTGACCGATGCCTGAGTACATTAGTTCACGACCGATCCCATACCATGGCACGGTGTGAGGTTGGTAAGACCTAAATAGCGCTATCAACTAATAACCCGTTCGCCTGGCCCCGGCGACTAATCGGTATTATGTAGTAGGGACTTGAGTGATAGAGTTTCGTTTAGTGCCGTTTGTTGCAATCCGTATAAACAGTAATTAACTAAAGGTTCCCAATAACAAGGGAAGAAAAGTAAGTTGTATCCCTCATAAGGGGATAGTGTTGTTTTTAGTTCCGTTTCCCAAACCACCGGGAACGCATGCTCGGTAGATAAATACCCGGTCAATCACGTTGGTCACCACGTCCTAGCATGGTTACCAAATATAGGTCAAGTTGGGGTATAAGTAATCACGTATAGCAAACACGTATAGACACACTTAGCCTGCATACATTCAACAGTTGGGGTTATTGGGCCTGTCCTAACATTTTCACAATCAAACAGTAACAGAAACATATGCAGCCCAGTCAACAAATAGCCCAACAAGTCGTGGCCCAATAACACGTAGGCAGCCCAGCTGAGACAAGGGTGGTCTCGACTCGAGAATACACGGTCTCGAGTCGCAACCGGGAAATCTCGAAGAATCACGTTTTAGTCTCGAGTGTGCTGCTTGCGAGTTGCAATCTCAGGAGTCTCGAGCCCAGTCTCGAGTTGAGACCATGTCGTCTCAAGTCGAGACTTAGTCGGTCTGGAGTCCCTGAAGCCCGTCTCGGTTCATCATGCTTTGGTCTCGAGTCGCAACCAAGGGTTCCGACTCGCAACCATGATTACGTGCACAAAAATCTTCTAGAACCTATCAACATGTACTATCCAATAGAATTCTGTTTTCATGTAATTTTGTACTAACCAACCATATTGCACTAACATGTTTCTTTGTCTAATTACCAAGCAAAACGGATCAAAACAAGCATCTTTGAATGTTCATATCATATTCATCTAGTTCATCATTATAGGGGTTTCAACCTTTAACAAAACCTCCTATGTTGCATCGAATTATTGAAACAATGATTACCAACCGGAAATGCATTCAAGATCACGTATTTTGAATCACATATTCATTCAAACTCATGTATATTGCAAGGCATTTATTCATTTCTACATTTACAAGTCAAGCTAGTATGATAACCATCAACATCTTATGCATCAAAACCTTATTCATCACATAAGCATCATTTAGTAACAAGTAACCATTTTCTTCATCAATCAATCACTTTCATCATCAATAAACAACAATAATAACATCAACTATACAAGGAAAGGCATATTTGACATGCATATGATTTAACGAGCAAACATATACAACCTTCTCATCTCTATAATGCAAGGAATCACTAACCGGTTAGATTTCAAGGTGTGAGAATATGATGAATAAGCTTCAAGTTAGGATCCGGAGCTAGAACCGAGAGTCCTTGGTTGAATCCGAGAGGGAGAAGGAGATGAGAGGAGGTTGATGATGATTTAGGGTTTTAGAAAGAGTGTAGTGAGGGTGAAATGAGGGAGAGTGTAAAGGAGAGTGTGTGGGTTTTGGGTTTTTATACCCGTTTCAAGGCCGGTACACCCCTAGTGGGTTTGGTTCCGAGTGGTATGGCCCAACCGGCCCAAATGTTACTGTTCACTCGAGACCGAGTGGTCTCGAGTCGTGGTTTGGTGGTCTCGGCTCACTACTCACATACATACCTATATATATATATATTACATACACGTTAATAACACATAGCACACCGAGACAAAATGGAAACTTTTCATTCAGTAACGTACACGTATACATACACAAAATGTTAGTTCAAGAAGGTTGCCCGGGAAAACCCCGAAGTGTCACAGACATTTTGTTTACACATTACATGATTGACATTTGACATAGACATTTTTGACATGGTTTTCACAGTGACATTTGACAATTGGTTTAGACATGGGCAATTTACATTGGTGGTTTGTTTGGGTAAGTGATTTAAGTAACGAGATGTGTGTAATATGATGCAAGCATGGTGGATACGCCGCTGGTACTTCCTATATATAAGTGCTTGTATCATATTACATATCGTAGCGTCATTTGAAATATCTCAATTTGGACTTATACATTTTACACAAATAACCTATTTTTCACAAGACTTTGTTTTACAAAACATTTTATTTTACAAACTATTTTACTTGGTTATTCATTTAACCATACATTATACTTTATTTATATATATTATTTTTATCGCTTTTCAAAACAAAACATTCTAAAAGGATCATGACTGACTTTTGTTAAACAACTTTTTTTTTCCAAACTTATAAGTCATGAATCCTAAATCAATAAAACCTATGTACTCGCCGGCATTTTTATGCTGACGTACCTATTTTCACATGTGTTTCAGGAGATGATGCATAGGATTGATCAAGATACACATAGGTGGACTTGGGCCTTAGTGACAATAAAAGATGCAAGACTAGTTAATTTTGTTGTACTTATTTGTTTGTTAAGACGTTGTAACTCTTTTAATCAATAAAACAACATTTCAACTTTCCATGTGTTATGAAACAATGATTCTGTTACAACACTCCCCGACGATTCCGCCACGTTTTGTTGTTTTACGTGGTCGGGGCGTGACAGAAAAGTTGGTATCAGAGCTCATGGTTATAGGGAATTAGGTTATTAGTAATGCTTTGACCTAGTCTATAACCTTCCTAGGACCCTAACGCGAGTTTACTTGCGTTTAGTCATAAAACAATACCGTCGCCTATCCTTAGGCGACAACCACAACAAGAACATAAATTTCAAAACCCCTTTGAAAACTAATCATCTGTTCTAGGATGATTGATTACTAGGTTTTGAATCCTCTAAGTTTTTAAAATCTCGTCAAAGTTTTGGGTTCTAAATAATGTGAACACGTGCAAACCGGAAGAGTGAATGCCTGTACTCTGAGTTTTCTGTCTAAGGCTAGAGTGTTCATACAAATCCGCAGTATCGGACCAGTCACTCATACCTGGGAACTCTTGGGGTGAGTGTTCACTTATAGGCAAGCATGTCTTCAGCGATACATTATTATGACCCGTTTGCTTTGATTTGTCACCATCTCATTTGTTTGCCTTAGGTAACAAACAAATGATCACAATTTTTATGCGTTGCCATTCTGTTTTGATTATCCGATAACCTTTCACTTGCTTCTTCCTATGCCTTTCATTTCCTTCTAGAATGTCTCTTCATCTCAGCAACGGTCAAATGTCCGAGCAAACAGCCAAATTTGCCCAGCAAATAGGCGAAGTGATACTGAAGTCTGTGGATCTAGGCATTGCCATGTCTCGTATCAAAAAATGTAGCCACTCAAGAGTCATCGAAGGAAGCAGAAGTCAGGCCTGCACCAAAATCAAGGAAGCGTAAGGCTTCAAGGAAACCCGCAACAGTTACACCTAATCAAGCGGGACCTAGCCAAGTGGCAGCGCCACCAGCTAGGAAGCCGTACATAGGAACTGCCCCATGGTGCAAACGATGCAACCGTCATCATTCAAACCTCGTACCCTGCTCCAAATGTACCTACTATGGACGGTTGGGACATTTGATTAACATATGCCGCTTTGCTATCCAAAACAAAGCTGCTATAAATCTTGCTGCTACCCAACTCCAAGTCAACCCTACTCAAGCTCGTTTTCCGTTTGGTACTTGCTACAACTGTGGCGAGACGAGCCATTTCAGGAACAAATGCCCGAAGATTGTCAATGCAAATCCAACCCTTGGATGAGCATTTGGCTGAGCAAAAGATGTTGCTGTCTTATGCCTTTGTTTTCTTGTATTGTGAAACAATCTTTCTTGTTCATAAATAAAAAAATTGTTGTTCGCAATTCTGATGTACATCAAGGAACTACATCAAGGAACTATGTTCTTTACAAACTACTCTTGTGATTCTCCCTTCCAAGTGATCGCTCATGATTTCCTCGAAAACTTTAAGTACTCGTTTCATTCTAGGAGACGAAGTACAAGAAATAAAGCGAAATTATGAGTAATCGTGCTTTTGTACATCTGTGCCTTTGAATTCTTAGTTAGATAACTAAGGGTATTTTCAAATCTCATTCCCATTACGTTCTGATTTTTTCAGCATGCATAACATAAGTTTTCAAAACAACCTTCATGATTTCAAAAAACATTTTATATATAGTTCAAAAACATTTTTAATATAGTGTATTTACTTAACATATCAAATCCATGATTTCAAAAGCACTGTCTATGTTTTCAAAAACAATTTTTCAAATGCATTGTCTATGTTTTCAAAAACAACCTCCATGATTTCAAAAACATTGTCTATGTTTTCAAAAACAACCATCATGATTTCAAAATGTTTCATATAGTCTAACACAGTATATTTTTATCAAGTGCATGATTTCAAAAGCATCATTTATGTTTTCAAAAAAAAACCTTATACATAATTTCAAAATTCATCTCGCATGATTTTAAAACATTTTTTTTATATTTACCTACCTAATACACCTACTTTATGATTTCAAAAATATTATATATAAGGTTTCAAAAAGATTGAACAGATTTTTTAGAACCCCATGCATAGTTTTCAAAAATATTTTCTTCATACATTGACTTAACCTTCAAATTCTGCTTCATATGTCACCTTGACATATCCAGCATCTCAACTTCATAAGCATTTTTACTTCATGTTTTGACTTAAAGCACATCCAGTGCAAGGTTTCAAAACATATTCAACTTCTAAAATCCATATGGGATCTTTTTATCTTCACAATTAGATCCTTGTGGATAATTGTCATTCAAATCAGAATCCTTAATTGGATTCCTTGTGTACCTAAATTCGAACATCTCGATTCTTTATAATCGAAATCGAATTTCCTCTTTAAGATCTTTCTATTTTCATAGTTAGATTCTTGATAATGTTTAAAAGTACCAAATGAAATCCACATATGGATTCCTGGTATGCTTTGAATATCCGTGTCCAAAGATAACAAATCAAATTAAACAATTATGTGATTTTGTGTATATGCATTTTGTGTTTTCTTTTATGCATTTCGTGTTTTTGTATACTCTGGATATTCGTTATCCAAATCTTCGTAGAACCTTTCATATCTTCATATGAGGGATTCGTAGTAGGATATTCAAAAAGGTACTACCTTAAATCCTTATTGGGCTTCTAGGAGATAGTCAAGACCCTTGGATTATATAGTACCATTCCATGATTCAAATAGAGACCTTTGAGTGGTCTAAAAGATTGATTCAGAATCTGGTTAAGAATGACATATGATGATATAAGCTGGAAAGACTCCTTGGTGGTCTAGAAATCATTTATTGACTCAATTAAAAAGGACCCTCGTATGGTCTAATCACAATCATCACCGGCTCGTTCATTGTTTCCTTCCCCTACACATTATAAGATGCACTATGTGACTATGCAAGGAATTACATAATTATGGATGCATACATAATTATGAAGTTCAGTGCACGGAAACTGCGGTAAGACTTATTATGTGTAAGAACCAATAGTGGCAACCATAACAAAATGTGAACAATGTAATAGAGGTACGATGGACGCACCAATAACGCTTTATATACTTGTATATAAGTGACCCTCGCACGTTTCAAGCATGATGTTATTTAAGGTTACTAGAGGTTCAGGACTCTAACCAGTGTTGTTCGATCTTTTCAACTTCATGTCTCAAGCTCTCACAAGTTTCCTCTAAATAAATTTCGGGACGAAATTTCCTGAAGTAGGGGAGACTTTGATACCTGTGTCACTTCAGCCATCAAACAAATACCAAACCAATGAAATATTGTATTTCATACTTGGGATTTGTATAAACATGTGTATCATTTTCACATATCAACTCTTGTTCGATTTCGGGCTTTAGATCGCTTTCTGGAGGGTTATAAGCGCACTGATACGTAAATATAACCAGTTTAATGCAACAAACACTCCGGAATAGTGACATAGGCTTAACGTACCTTAAAAAACCTTTACATAACTTAAAAATAAGTTTTGGAAGGTTTGGTATGCCGAAATCAAGTTTATTCGCTTACAGGGACTAAATTCGACAAACTGCGAAAGTATGCCAATTTGAACTGTAACGAACCTTCCGGAACTTGACCATAAGTTAAACATACCCTAAATATCCTTTACATAGCTTAGAAATAGGCTTTGAGGTATTCAGTGTGCTAAAATAAACTTTTTGGTCATTGAGGGACTAAAAGCGTCAAAAAGTGCATAAGTTTGCATTTTCGCGGATAACTTGCGTTCTGAATATATCCGGACATCCAAAAATTTATGCAATCATTAAAATATTTTATTTTAGTGATTGGCATGACAAAATTCCATTCGTCGCGTAATTTGAATCGTTTTTGCCTTCATTACGATTTCCGTCGTAATTATCCGAACAACGCAACCGTACGACCAAACGAACCGACATCCGAGATGTTTTGAGCATATTTTAAGATCCCTATAAATTAACTTTATTTTAGAGCCTTGAAATGGGGTTAACAGGACTTAAAAGTGCAAAAAAAATCAAGTTTTACAAGTGCAGGGGCCATTTTTGAAATTTCTGACTAGATTCAATGAACCTAGTCCAATTTTGAAGGGTTGATGGTTTTAACCCATGGTTTTGCAAAACCATGGGCTGGTATTTAATGGTTTATAAAATACTATGGGCCATTCTAGGTGTGTCCATGGTATTACAAAACCATGGGCACATGTGTACGGTTGAGATTAAATCACGTTTTTCGACGAACGATATTAACGGTTCAAGGAAATCTATAATTACCCAACCCAACTTCATTCATTTCCCACATTTAATCTGATTCAAAGCTTTCTAAGTGGAAGTATATACTTCCTACCTGAAGGCAAATCGGGTTAAATCTTGCGGGGACCTTCTGTAAGTATTCTTTCGCGTTTTTCATTCGTTTTAGCGTTAAAGTCAAACTGCGTTTGACTTTCTGCATTGACCAGTTTATGGTCAATGCGAAGTTCGTTTGAACTTCATAAAGTGAGCGTAATCACGATGGTTACAGTCCCTAGTGACTATACCTACTGATTTCCACGTTATCTAGGCTTAGTGACGAGTCGTAGTTTCAGCCAAAATGCGTTTCCTCGCGTATTTTGTAACCAAACTACTCTAGGGTATCAAAACCGTTTGTTTTGATACCAAACCTGTTTTCTAACCTTACTAAACATGTTCTAGCATCTTTAGCTCGTCGCTTTTAGATTTGTGCTTGTTTAGGGTCGTAAAGGTAAGCGATCTAATCAATTGCTTATACTTTCGAACCATACCCATTTGGTCGATCATTAGGATCCGACCAAACACTTTAGGTGACCATAGTTGTATATAAAATAACCTTTTAAGGTTATACCTTATGGTCACGTCGTTTAAGTAGTTGTATGACAAGTAATTCTTATGCCTTAGGAAAATTACCAAAATGCCCTTTTTACGCATAAATTCATTTTAAGCATATGTAACCTAAGTTTTGACATCTAAACTGATTAGACAATAATATTACACATGTTATGGCATACATTACTTGTCATAGGACTAGTTAGGCGTTCGGAATGCGTTTTACGCGAACGACGCGTTAAAGTAGCATAAGCTACCTAAACGGGTCGTAATGGGTCGTAAGCACTTAGGTTAGGTTTCATTTTAGTATGTAGGCTTTGCTAGACCATATCATATGAGTTCCAATACTCATTTGGTTTACGAAACCTCATACTATCCGATCCCCCTGATTTAGGTCCGGTTATTTATGTAGTTATCTATATAGGGTGCCGTTTGATTCCGTTATCCCTCTAGCTTTGCTTGGTTGTTGTTCAAGACTTCTAAGCACCCTCAAGTGAGTACATAGTCCCCTCTTTTACTGTTTTCCAAACATTTTGGGGTGAAACACATGTGCCTACTTGTTACTTTCATGCTTTTCATGTTTTCATATCATATACTTGTTATTTTCATTAGTACACTATTAGTACATGATTTCATTATGTTTTGCTTTATGTTTACTTAACATGCTAGCACATTGTTTTACATTACGTTTCTTTTGCTATGTATGTTTACTTAACATGCTAGCACATTGTTTTACATGACTTTTCTGCTTTGTATGTTAACTTAGCATACTTAGTACATTTGATTTACATTTACCTTTTCATGCTATGTATGTTCATTTAGTCCATACTTAGTACATTCACATCACATCACATGCTTACATTCGGTATAACATTTGGTTTGTAAAAACGGGACTTATATACATTCATTAACATTAGCTACGCCGCTCGGTAGTAAGTAATGGTACCATAGGACTTGACAAATCCCGTTCCTGACATCATGGGTTGGTTTGGATGAAAGGAATGACTGAATCCGAAAACATTTCACATTGATAACCTTTACTTAAGGTTATCCGTCTGTCTCAAGGCTTGAATGTATGCGTTTAACACACCGCATAAATGTTAGTATCAGTATAGCATGCATTTCCACAAAACATAACATTGATTTAAACTGAGTTTTACTTCAATACTTTGTTTTGTGCATTTTCACCTATGGTTTAGTGATACATATTTCACTTGCTATACATGACATTTTGTTTACACATTACATGATTGACATTTGACATAGACATTTTTGACATGGTTTTCACAATGACATTTGACAATTGGTTTAGACATGGGCAATTTACATTGGTGGTTTGTTTGGGTAAGTGATTTAAGTAACGAGATGTGTGTAATATGATGCAAGCATGGTGGATACGCCGTTGGTACTTCCTATATATAAGTGCTTGTATCATATTACATATCGTAGCGTTATTTGAAATATCTCAATTTGGACTTATACATTTTACACAAATAACCTATTTTTCACAAGACTTTGTTGTACAAAACATTTTATTTTACAAACTATTTTACTTGGTTATTCATTTAACCATACATTATACTTTATTTATATATATCATTTTTATCGCTTTTCAAATGATTTTCAAAACAAAACATTCTAAAAGGATCATGACTGACTTTTGCTAAACAACTTTTTTTTCCAAACTTATAAGTCATGAATCCTAAATCAATAAAACCTATGTACTCGCCGGCATTTTTATGCTGACGTACCTACTTTCACATATGTCTCAGGAGATGATGCATAGGATTGATCAAGATACACATAGGTGGACTTGGGCCTTAGTGACAATAAAAGATGCAAGACTAGTTAATTTTGTTGTACTTATTTGTTTGTTAAGACGTTGTAACTCTTTTAATCAATAAAACAACATTTCAACTTTCCATGTGTTATGAAACAATGATTCTGTTACAACACACCCCGACGATTCCGCTACGTTTTGTTGTTTTACGTGGTCGGGGTGTGACAGAAAAGTAACCTGTTTTTCAAAAAAAAAAAAAGTTAAAATTTTTTTCGGTAATTGTCACCTAAAATGGAAAATCAAGATTTTTACAACCTTTTCGCGGGTAGCGGCATGACGGCAACACAAAGTCCGGCAAGCATTGTTCAAAATGTCAACATGGAAAACGAGCTACGTACAATGCAGAAACCGCCAAAGCTTATGAACTTAGATGAGTATGTCGGATGATCGGGTCGATTCAAGAATTGGGTACAAGCCAACCATTTTGAATGTTGGATGAAGATAGAAAAAAAATATGTTCCACCGGTTGATGGATTGGGATTACAAAAAGGCATTGGAAGTTTGACTGAGACTGAACAGAATGATTTTAAGGCTGAGAAAAAGATGGTCAGTATTCTCCAACAGGCCATCAAAGAATATATTCTTGTGTTATTGCAACTTGATGACGACTCGCAATCAATGTGGCAAGCATTAAAGTTGAAGTTCCAAGGCAGCGTATCTATGATCAAAAGCAAGAAAGCCTTAATCAAAAAGGAGTTTGACATCTTTACTGGGATGAAGGGTGAAACAACAAAGCAGTTGATTGAACGTTATTGTCATCTTGTGGTAGAAATGAAAAGATTGGAGATTACAAAGACAAACGAGGAATGGATCGACAAGTTGTCCGACGCATTACCTTATGATGAATGGGGCACATACTTAATGATGTTGAAAAACAACTCGGATTTCGTGAATTTGAATCTCAGCGCATTCATGGAAAAGATAGAAGCTCATGAATTGGAATTGTTGAAGATCAGGAAGATGAATTCAGCAAGTGTACAATAAGATGTATCTTTGTACTATAAAGGCGGCACACTTGTTACATCAAATCAGAGTCCAAAAATACAAACGGGGTTCAGTGCTGATACAAATTCAAGTGCTTCTACAAATACTCCATAATCAAACAAGCCTTCACCATTCATGAACTATGAGCCAAACTTAAAAGCTCCAGAGCAGCAATCACCTCAAAGCACTAAAAGTTCCAACAATCAGGCTTATGTTTCTAGGGTGCAATGCAACATCGCGGTGAATATTAAGAATGGAAATGAAATTACTGAAACAGCCACGAAACAACACATCGCTTTACTTGCTTCCGTTTTAGAGGCGTATGAAGGTTTAGTTGCGGGTAGGATCGGAAATCCGGATATGACAAAAGAGGATAACGATCAGATCGACCCGGAGGAGCTTGAATTGATTGATATAAAATGGTGCATGGCAAGTCTGGTTAGGAGGGCACAGCGCATTATGGAGATCACAGGCAGGAACAGTTTTTTTGGTCCTGATCAGAAGTTAGGTTTCGACAAATCTAAAGTTACCTGCTTCAAGTGCAAAGAACGTGGCCATTTCAAGAGAGAATGCCCGAACCGAGAAGTGAACAACCATCAGAACCCGTTCACAAATGATTATTACAGGCAGGCGATCTATCATCGGCCTAACCAACAACCTGCTGTTCAGAGGCCGCAAATCGAGAACAAACCGGAGAAGGCTCTTATCGTTAACCAGGACGATGAAAAAGTAGCCGAAGGGTTCAGTTGGGATAAATACATCCCAGGAAGTCATGGGTAGGCCATGATGGAAGAAATAGTTGAAGAACCGGAGATGGTGACTGAGCCTGAAATGATTGTTGAAGATGTTCCAGTGGTTGTTGAAGAAGTTCCTGTTGAGAATGTGGTTGACATTGAAGAAATCGCTGTAGAAGTTTACTATTACCAATCAGAACAGGAAGTATTGGCAAGCTCTTTGAAATCAATAATACCTCCTAAAATGTTTGAATCTTTTGCAGGCTTTCGAACAACCGACGACTGGATCGTGTCCAAGATACGAAGAAAAGAAAGAATCTGTAGAGGAGATGATAGATGTGACAAAAGAGTTGACTGGAGAGACGTTGAAAGATATTGCTGACAGATCCCTCATGGGAAAGTTGAAAGAGGTAGACACAGAACTCGAGAAGTCAGAGTCTGTCAGTACCGTGTCAGTCAAATAGGAGTCAGATCAGGAATCTAGAGTTGAGGAGGTCAAAGTGTCTGAGTCTGAATTGAAAAATGTCGGTAAACTAGATGTGACAATTGATTGTGATGAACAGGTTGTTGAGAAAGTCGTTTCATTCCCCGAAACACCATGCCAAAAGTGTTTACAACCGTGCATGAAGTGTCTTGAGAAAGACACTAAGTTTCAGGAATTGAAACATCATGCAGATATGCTAAAATTTGATCTTGGACGAGTCAAAGAGGCTTATGATAATCTTGCCAGGAAAATTAAAATGATCAAAAAGGAAAGTGTTGAAAATGACAAAGCAACAAAATTGGCAAAAGCAACACTTTTTGATAAACAAGTTGAGGTTAATTTTCATCTTGACACGATCGCTTCATTAAAGAAAGAGCTTGAATTAGCTAAAATTGAAAATGAGCGAATTGATAAGAAATTAATAAGTTATGTGGCTTCATCCTATGTCCTTGAACAGATTGTTCCACAGCAGCCACATGCTGCACCGGTCTTTAACAGCGTTCCACCCCCAATGTGGAATCATTATACACAAAAATATCCAGATGGGGTGGAAGCTGCTTTGAACCTGAAGTTGAGATCAATTGAGGATGATTTTCCTGAGAGCATTGATGTTACATTCTCTGCATCCGACACAGACAACGAATCACAGATTATCAAAACCGTTGTCGATCAGGTGTTAGATGAAGAGAGTGTTAAGTCTGAGAAGTCTCAATCTGAGAAATTAGGTACTGAGTCTGAAGATGAGGGTAATTTCTTGGACCGTTTCATACCGAAATCAGACAGAAGTGCGAATGATGATCCGATTATGGTGGTCTACACTATGATTGGAACTGACAAACTTTACTCTGATTTCGAGTATCCTCTTCAGAACGTGAAGATTGAGAATGTTGAGAAAGTGTTCAAGTTGGTTGAAATGAACATTGATGAGGTTAACAACAAAGAATTCTTTTCAAAACCGAAAAAATCTTTTGTTACATCACGTCCTACCAGCTTGGGAAAGAAAGAGTGGGAAGGTAAGGGTAATAACAAGAAAAACAACTTTAAAAACAAAGGGATTGGTTTTGAGAAAAAGATGGCTAAGCAGGTGGTTAAGCCAAAAGAGAAAATGAATGATATATTTGTTGCTGGACCGAGTGTATATGATGAAAAGAACTACATTTTTAGTCAAAAAGCCGTTGACGATTTCAATGCAGCAAAAAAGTTGAAAGAGGAGACATTCAAATCAACTTTTGTCGAATATGACAAAAGAGTATGTTATCACTGTAATGAAATCGGGCACATGGCAAAACAATGCAAGAAAGTGTTTGAAAAACCCGTTTTCGTAAAACCTGCTGTTCAAAAACCTCGACCAAAGTCACCAATTGATACGAAAGGTAAAAAACCAATGGTTCTCCTGATTCGCATTTTAAAGAGAGGTGAATCTTTGAAGTCGGAAGAAAAGCCGAAATCGACCTTCGAGGTTGGCGAATCTTCCAAGTCTCACAAGACTTCAAAGATTTATCCGAAAACAAAAATTTTTGAAAACCAATCATGGGTTGCGAGGTCGAAACCATCAGTTGAGGTGAAAAAGATGGAAAAAGCTTTAAAAAATGAAACAAAGGTTTTGAAAGATGATGTTGTCGAGTTTGAATCTGAACTTGATAAATTTATTTCAGAGTTTCCCCCAATTAACAACAAAGTAAAACCAATTGTGAAAGATGATGTTCCTAATGTCACATTTAACTTTCCTAAAATTGATGAGAAGTGTGATGTAGTGTTTGGCACTGTTTCTGAGGTCAAAAAGTTATGGGCGTCATTGTTTGAATAATTTGATATGATGTTTGCAGGGGCTGCCCAAGTCTATCATATCAAAGTGGATCATGGACAGTGGTGCATCGAGACATATGACAGGGATGCTAGCTCTACTTTATGACGTCAAATCAATAAATGGAAGTTATGTGGGCTTTGCCGGAAATCAAGGCGGCAGAATTGTTGGACAGGGAACATTGACGAATGGTGTCATCTCATTTGAGAAAGTGAACTATATCGTAGAGTTAGAAAACAATTTACTTAGCATTTCTCAAATATGTGATAAATCTTTCAGTGTACATTTCACAAAAAACGTGTGTTTGGTTTTAAAACCTGGGTTTAAAATCCCTGATGAGATGGTGTTGTTACGCGCTCCACGGGAGAATGACCTGTATATTCTTGACATGAGTGTCGCAACACCAACAAATCATCAAAAACAATGTCTTGTGTCAAAATCGAAAGCAACGGAAAAAGAATCTATTATGTGGCATCAAAAGATGGGCCACATCCATATTAGAAAAATGAATTTTCTGGTGCACAATGATTTA